>NW_023458561.1:13739945-13789326 GCF_013731165.1 Rhagoletis pomonella | reverse complement strand
ATGACAACACCGAATTTGCTGCAGTTTGACCAAACAAAATTAGTTTGCTGTGAGAGTCGCCAAACTCGCTCTCTCCGAGTTTGCTGCAACAACAATTGCACGCAGTTTGCCAAACAAAATTTCTGCATAACACCGACCTTATACGAAAACTTAACGAAATTTTTGTAACAAATTTTGTGTGGTAAAAGTCTCGAGAAAAGTAGTTAAAAATTTGTGATGTTACTACAATTATTCTGTTTCAAGGTTAATACATCTAGGAACATTTAAGCCCAAAATACAATAGCGCAGTGGCAGTGACAGTTTTTAAAATCAGCTATTACTGCTAATATTAGGTTCGTTCGCGTAGCTGTTAATTGTTCATGTTTAACCAAAACTTACAAGTTTTTGCGTTCGCGTACGCAAAAAACTTGCAAAGTAGGGGAAATTGAGAGAGCAAACTGACATTTCATTTTGAGGGGGAAGCTGCTGGTTTCTGCTGGAAAAATTTTTGCCAACAGCAATTTGCCAACAGGAAAACAGCTGATCAAAAACAGCTGGTTGGCATTTACGCAAATCACACAATTGAATTTGATGGTTTGGAAGATAAAAATTACAAAATGCGACTAATTAAACTTGTAAGAAATAAGTAGTTATTTGTTTAATCAATAAACTGTGTCAGTATAACACTTTGATATAATTTTTGTTTACATTCAAAAGTGTAAAATTTAAAACGTACGAAAAGTTATCACAAAGTGTTATACTGACACAGTTTATTGATTAAACAAATAACTACTTATTTCTTACAAGTTTAATTAGTCGCATTTTGTAATTTTTAACTTCCAAACCATCAAATTCAACTGCCGTAGCAAACACAATACGGCGTTGTCAGTGACTGCTTTTTTTGACATTCCCTTTTGTTTGTTTACATTTTTGGTGTTGCCTTTTAGGCTTCAGTGACATCAACAGATGTTGGCTGCGTTTCATTTATGTCAAATTCAGCATGCGAAGTTTGCTGCGATGAAGGCAGTGGCAGTGAATTTAGAATTTGGGCTAAACTGAGCAGTACTGCTAGCTGCCACTGCTGTATTGTGAGTCGCTTCATTGGACACCACACTTTCTAAAAAGAACAGCTGATTTCGAAAAACTGCCGCTGCCACTGCCACTGCGTTATTGTATTTTGGGCTTTAAGAAGGTTTTAAGATCTGTTAGCCTTTATAGAAAAATTAGCAAAATTATTTTTGTCCCATATTCGACCCCCAATTGCAGTGCGAGTAGGCATCTGCCCACTTCAGTCAAGCAGAATAGACCCGAACAGTTAACAGTTTATTTCAGTTAATATATTGCAACTGATTATTTGCATTTAGGTGCCTTAACACCTACATACTACGTACATATGTATATGTACATACTTATGTGGTATGTATGTATGTATGTGGTAACTACTTAAAGCGTTTTTGGATGAGTGAACATCATGTTTTGTTTCCAGGCCACTGACCGAAGTGCTGTTGTTAGTAGTCTACTTGTGCGTTACCGTGATGAATTCTGTACTAATACGAATATTCGCCACATAGTTTAGGGTAATTGAATGAATAGAGAGCATCTGCTGCATGTACATAGAAAAGTATGTACATATGTAAATGTAGAAGGTAGATCTGAATTTAACAGTAAACATAGAACTCAACAGCGAACCGTACAGGTGTTCGGCTTACGGTTATTTAATACGCCTTAAAAGAAAAACTCAGGTCTATGCGCAAAAACTGTAATACAATCAATGTTCTTTAATATCGAGTTATTTTAACCCCTCTATTCTAACAGTCACAAAACTTAGTTCATTACTGTTGTGATTTCTAGTGCGCCGCAAAATGTGCCACAAAAATTCGATATTAAAGCTCAAAAAATATACAAAAACTTAAAAATTTGTGTTGTAGCGGCATATTGGTTGCAGCGGCAGACTTTGGGGCTTTGTTAGTAAACGGGTGTAAGGCATTCATTTATTATTCATTTATTATAAGGCATAAATTAACTACAATAAGATCCCAAAGGTCTTATATGGTACAACGCTAACCTAATATTAAATAAGAATTAAGACAAAACAGTATCTAGTACATCATGTCAACCACAGCTAGGGTGGCCAGATGCGCTGATTTAATCAGTACGTGTGCTGATTTTTAAGAGCCCGAAATCAGTACGCAAAATCTACTGATTTTTTGAGTTTGTACTGATTTTGTACTGATTTTTGCATTTAATACTTTTGTAAATTGGTGTAATTACATTCACTCGAGGTTGACATGTTCAAAGCAATGGTTTTTGACAACTCATACGTGTGACCAGATTGAAAGCATTAATTAAATTTAAACAATTATTAAAAAGGTGTCAGCATGCAATTGTTTCGTTTCCTAGGATTTCGCAAAATAACAAACTGTTTGGATTCAACCCAACCCAACTTCACGATTTGCTGGATTTACAGGAAAAGCTGGTTTCGCCATTAACCCTAGAACACACACCCGGGTACAAATGTATCCACTTTCAACTTTGAAGTGTTGTAACTTTTGAACCGCTATACCTCTATACCGCTAACTTCGGATCTAGGAAGATTATTTAGTTTTGAGTTCAAATTCAAAATTTGAACCAGATCGGACCATTGGTTCAGGAGCTACAGCCTTCCAAACACATTATATACGTAAACACACACCCGGGATACGTTTGTACCCCAATAGTAAAAATCCTCATAATAATAAAAAAAAAACATTTTTTATATTATTTTTTTATTTGAAAAATTAAAAATATTCATTTCACACATTATATTATTGACTTTTATTATAAAAATTATAAAAATGCATCTTATATCTAAGGAAAATCATGGCAAATAGAGCAATTTGTTGATGTGACCGAATGTTCAAGACACATTGGCTTCTTACATTTGTCGCACAGCTTTCTGGTTTTTCTACGGCGTTTTTCCTCTTGTGCGTAACATAAATAGCAAGATCCGGACACAGGTTTTGGCGTGCGCGCTGCGGCAGATGTTGATGCTGCTGTTGACACCATTGATTCCACCGGTCGGTTGAAATATGCTTCAATAGCAATTTTAGTCGAAAAATTTCGCGTCACTTGACGATTTATGGCTCTGGCTTCAATAATGGGCATACACAATGCTTCAGCCAAGCTGCGCAGGATCTGCTTACGCTTGTTGTTTGTTCTCCAAGGCAACATAGGGTTATTCAAATCGTAGACAATGTAGGCTGCAAGAGCTGTAATGTCCAACATGTTGAAGAACATCGCTAGTGGCCATCGTTTTGTTTGTCTTTGTGTTGGATATTCCGCAAACATTTGGTCCATTCGATCAACACCACCTTTGGTACGATTATAATATTCAATTATTTCAGGTTTCCCACTGTCAGCTATTTCAGCATCATTATGCATGGTCGAAAGCAAAATTACTGCTTTATTTTTTTTTGGGAACATAAGAGCACATTGTCACATTATTTTTGAAGCCAAATGTCGTTGAACCAATTGTCCTGTTTTTGTTCTGCTTCATTTCTTGAGGAATATATGATTTGTTTTTGCGCAAAGTTCCAACGATCGTGAGTTTCCAGGTGAGAAGCAGTTCTGCAACTGGCAAGGTCGTAAACAAATTGTCCATTGTAATGTTTCGGCCACTTCCTTGGTATTTGGCAGACAAATCCTTCACCACTCGTTCGCCTTGGTTCGTTTCCCTACCAGTTTCTGCTTGGCCAGTATATATTTGTCCATGCAGTGGATATGCATTTGTAGCATCGCAAATCCACCAAACCTTGATACCATATTTAGCAGGTTTTGACGGTATGTACTGCGTAAACCGTGTGCGTCCACGGTAAGGAAATAATTGTTCATCAATCGTCAAGCATGAGCTGGGCTTGTAATGTGCAGCAAGATTATTGTTCATCATCGTCCACAACTCACTGATCGGTGCTGCTTTATCAGTTAGTAAGCGTGTTGCACGAGTGTTTTTATCGTCAAATCTTAGGAACCGCAATATCGAACAGAAACGGTTGACTCCCATTGTGGCGCGATATAAAGGATAGTTTTTGACGCTCCATAAATCTCGAACATGTTCTCCATTGCTATGGTTCGCACCAGTCATAATAAGTATGCCAAAAAATGCATACAGCTCTGTTATTGACACAGGCGTCCATGACTTAGGAGTTGTGTTTGGATGCGCATTGTTGTAAGCATTATAAGTTTCTTTTGCTAACTTATTTGTGTGGCGCATAATTATATCAGCCATTTCAACGTTCATGAAACATTTGAATGTTTGCTCTATTGACAACATTTCAGTGCATCTAGCTGGTCCAGAACGTTCTCTTATAATATTTTGTCTGAGTACCTGACGACTTACATTTGGTTCTTTCATCCACTCAGTACCATCACGTGCAACAAATTTTTCGGCACTAGCAGGTAATTCATTATTTTCTTCTACTTCTTCTTCTTCATCGTCTTCTTCATCATCCTCATAGTCCGCATAATCAGGTAATACTTCTGCGGCACTTTGCGAAACTTCAGCATCGTCATCAGCAATTTCAATGTCATTGATTTGAATTTCTTCTTCATCTTCTGAGTCAAAGTCATAGGGAGCGTCATCCTCACAAATTTCATCAAATAAAGATTGTATATATGATTCTCGCTGTTCCTCAGTTAGCCTGCATAATAAAAAAAATTAGTATATGTTTACATTGTTGCTTATTTTACATTTTTTACCTTCTATATGCTGCACTTGATAAATATTCGTTTCTTCTTGAAGTCATTTCGTATCCAGTTATTTATAGTTTCAGTTATATTTATTTTCACTTATATTTTCACTTCTTACACTTTTGAGCACCAAAACAATAATGAAAATATCAACAGGCAGCATTTATAACAACACCTCGTGTGAAAACAACCCTTGCAGCTGCATATAAAATACAAAAACCAGTTATACCAGTGTATTTGCTACCTACGTACCCATACCTTGCGCGACCTTTTTGCACATATCTTTTGAACCAGGTAGAATATTTCAATGAAATAAAAACCAAAATGTGTATTCGTTGTTACTCTACAAGTATATTATTATAAATTATATTATTTTGTTTTGCATTTATCCACTGTTGCATGTCCTGACTTTATTTGCCCATATCGCTGGAACCAGTAGGAATATTCGAATGAAACAAAAGACAAAATACTTGTTATATATTAAAATATACATTTCAAAAAAAAAAATCATAGAAATCGGTTGAATAAGCATTAAAAAAACCGCAAAATAAGGTCCCGGGTACAAACGTATCCCGGGTGTGTGTTTACGTGGTATTTTCTGGGTGTGTGTTCTAGGGTTAATATAGTGAGACACTTTTGCCAATCTGCTGAGTGAACTGAAATCTTTTTTGACAGCAGTAAATTTTTGACAACCTCAAATTTATGTGGAATAAAATTCTACAAATTGAAGTGAAATTAATATTTTAGGAAGGCATCTACCATCGTTGATTGCAATTCATCAATTTAGGCTTTTATTTAACGAAAAACTACACACATCAACAATCTTGCGATTGTCTAAATTTTCTATGCATTTGTCAAAAATTTCACTACCTCATGAGCTACTGAAATTTTATTCACAACCTCAGATTTATGCAGAATAAAATAATACAAATTGAAGTGAAATTAATATTTTAAGAAGACATCTACCATCGTTGATTGTAATTCATCAATTTAAGCTTTTATTTAACGAAAAACTACACGCATCAACAATCTTTGCGATTGTCAAAATTTTCTATGCATTTGGCAAAAATTTCACTGCCTCATGAGCTACTGAAACTTTTATTCACCTCATAGTTGTCAAAAATTTACTCGCCGCGAACTTTGTTACCGATTCACACACGCTCCAAGAATCTTTAGCACAAGGCGTATTTAACAAGGTGGTGTTGGCCGTATATAAGTAAAAAATTACACTAACAAATTATACGTTGATGTCCATACTGTCATTGGTATGAGTTACAACAAACACATCATTTTGACGTAATGGCCTCCACGGCGAAAAACTCAGCTGTCGCGCCAACACCACCTTGTTTAATACACCTTGCTTTAGCATCTACATTTCCAGGTAAATTTTTATAAAAAAAAAAAATGAAAAATGTCAAATGAATGATAAATACTTTCACCTGAATATTCCACCACACTAAAGCTCTACCCAGAATTACAGCGTATGATGGTAAAGCGGTCGGCGGTAAGGAAACAGCTGTATAGTTGCCGCAGTGAAATCCGTCGGAGTAAACACGATTGCGGCGCACGACAGCTTCCGTCAGTTGTCATTTTGAATTGAAAATTATCATCAACATTAAATATTTTTTCGGTACGTGCATGTATGTAGATTTGCTGAAAATAAAAATGGATGAAAACATTGCTAAACTTGTGAAAACAATAAAAATTACTACAACCAACTCAATCAACATTGTGCCGTCCCCGCTGGGCGGTAAAATAGAAATAAATAAATTAACGACCGCTTTAACGTCGTCCGCTACAATTCAGGGTATAGCGTTAAAGAATTGATTACAGTGGAAAAAGAAACACTTGCTTTAATGGGTTCAAAACCAAATGCAACTAAACTGATTAGTCGGTATCGCGCGTATTCCAGTCTTTTTTTTTGGAAGTGTGCGGTTTGTAGAGAGGAGGGGTGAGATCATGGGTGTCGCCAGGATCAAATTTAGGGGGCGGGCTGACATATACAAATATCCCTCGAAATTTGTATTCCAAAATTTTAATTTAGTTGATTGATTAATCCTTATTGACCAGTTCAGTGGATTTGTTGAATATAATCGACATTTCATATGGCTTCTACTACAATGCGACTGATTAACTCTCCTTTACCATTTTTCATTTTGTATTTATCCTATTTTCTTTGTAAAGCTTTCTATTTAGTAGCAATCTAGAAATTAGGTTGAACAAAAATTAGTTTTTAAAGTTTTTTTCAAGTTTAGTGTTGTGACAAGAGATGGGCACGGGCCCGTCGGGCCCCTGCGTGAGCCCGCGGGTACGGGCCGGAATATTTGCTGTCAGCACGAACTCGTGCGTGCATGGGCGTTCAGTAAAATTTCATAAAAGCACGAATAAGCACGAAAAAGCCCGTTGCTAACACTACAAATTTAGATAAGCTTTTGTTTTTATACAAAAAAAAGTACCTATTTAAAACTCTTTTGATAAGAGAAAAGCAAAAAAAAATATTTGGAAACCGATAGAAAAAAATAAGATACTTAGTAGTCTTGTTTACATATTTGTACTTAAAATACCTTCCACTTTTACTACTTCCCAGAAAATATATTATAAAAATATTTGATGTAACAAATTGATTCGTTTTAGTAAATATACATACATAAACACAAAATCAAAAATATGTACATATGTATACACACAATAAAAATTGGCTCTTTATTTCCGGGCTGGGACGTGTCTCGTCGTGCTGTGCCGGGCTGGGCCGGGCCCCACTAAAGTTCTTAACGTGCGGGCTCGTGCGTGTTTTTGAAAGTTGATTTTGCACTCGTGCCGGGCCGGGCCTGAAAATTTAGGCCCGTGCCCATCTCTAGTTGTGACTATCCCTCAGGTAAACGTCGTAGTTCTAAAACTCAGAATATATAGATGTGATAGCGAGAATAACTTTCCAAATAAAGACCAATCTTTTTTGTTCATATTTCATTGAAACTATATGGAAATAAGGTTGAATTTAACTTAGTAGTTTTTAATTGTTTATTTGTTGTTTTAACAATTTTTACAAATTTGAGGTGCCCTGCCACAAAAAGAATATCTTTCTTATCTTTAGGTTGACTTTTCCTGATATACAAAGTTTTAGATTTTTAGCTTACCGTAAAAATTTTTTCGACACTGAAAGGGTTAATACATATGAGCAAATCCCACGAGTTGTTAAATTTTTCGACAAAAACGTGTTTTTGATCTTAGAAAATGCATTATCTTAGAAAATGCATTATCTTCAGTTTTGTATAAAGAACAAGATTCCATCGCGAAATTGTGTGTAAATAAAAACTTAAAAAATATATACTAAAAAAAGTAAAAATAACCACTCATGCTCACATCTGTAGTTGCGTAGGTAATGTATACGAACCGTGGCACCATAAGAAGTCATCTAACAAGTTTACTCACACGCCTTAACGTAAAAGCCATATCACTTAAAAGTGATTAAATATTGGCGTTTAAGAATTTTACACAGTATTCCTTATTCCCATATATATTTCTTTATTCATGTCGCACGTTTAATAATATACAGAATTATTTCAAAATTTAATTTTTGTGGGAAAACGCAATCAAAGTTTGATTAATTCATACAGTTGGTATACCAAAAGACAGATGAAAAGACACATATCTCAGCCATTTTTGGGAAGTTAGTTTTCTGTTAGGCTGAAGATATGCTCCTTATCAAGCTTATTAATTGTATGATGAAATTTCCAAAAACGTGAATTTTGAGTTACATCTCTATATTATTAAAAGTGCGATGTATATAACAATTTTAGATTAAAATTCGAGTACGCCAATAAAAATTGTAAAAGTGGAATTTTAGTTTCTCAAATCATAGTCATCTTTTACTCAACGTAATTCATTTTCATTCGTTCGTTTTGGAAAGAAGAAAATTTTCATCATTCAATTTTAATATTTTGAAGTAAATTAATATAAAAAAAATTCGTAAAATTTCAAAAAAAAGGTAGAAGTGATTTCGACATTTCTCTCTTTTGAACTGCGACTAAAATGTCAACTCTTAACCCTGTACTATACAAAATTTTTATTTTTTTAATATAAATTTTCAATTGTGAGCTGTGCGACTGATTTTAAATACATAATAAAATGAAAAGGAATTACGGGCGGTATGTTGTGTTTGACAAGAGCCAGGACAACAAACTTGTGCGTTATTTTAAAACTCCGAAGTATCAATACTTCATTAGGAGACTCTTCACGTGTGCGCGAAGACCATTTTAGTGCCAGCGCCGTTATTTGTTGCCCATCGTAGCCGGGTATTTCTAAGCGGACGCGTTTGTTCCCAGGTGCAGGAATTATTATACCGAGTATGAAGATAAAATCTTCCACTCATATACATGGATAGACCAAATTTCAAATGGGGGTCTAATAAAACCTAAACCGAAATTCCTTGTTGACATAAAGAAACTGAAATTAACTTTTAATAAATTTAATGGAAAGGAAATTTCGAATTGCAAAAATTTAATAGCTGAATTATTGAAGTTAAGTTCTTATGTAAATTTAGAATAATTAAACCTTTTTTTAAATGTCTAATATACTTTAAAATTAAGTATTTGAATAAAAAAATAAATGCTTAAAACATTGGGCTAGTAAAAGCAAGAAAATTGCCAAAATGGGTTTATAAATGAGTGTGTTTCACTTAGTGTGTAATTTTGTGTAAGTATGCATTTCCACATTTACATTAAAATGAAAATGCAATACCTAAAATGAAGCTGATTCTAATGAGATTTTAAAAATTTTCATATCTACAAAAACTTTCATTTCAAAGATATTAGCCCGCAGTTATAGTCAAAATAAAGTCGACTCTAAAGTTAAAAGCCGCTTTTTTTGACAGATATCCGATTGAAAGTTATGTCAAAAAGCTGCTTTTAACTTTAGGAGTCGACTTTATTTTGACTATAGCTACGGGCCGTTGAGTTTTATCAAATATGGTAAATGCATATCGAAGGGTTAATTTCTTTGTTTACATATTTTGACATTACAGTCAGCTATAAGAGAGCTCGACTGAATTGTCACTTCTACCTTGTTGAATATGCCTTGATATTCTGCATGGTGGCATTTTTTTAATTTTGTGGTGCACTCTTTTGTATTTGATGCCAACGCCCATTGCCTCAAACATGTACATTCTATTTGAAAACTTACCAAAGTTATTAAAAAAAAACAATTGTGATTTTTTCGGGTGAAAATGAAAAAAATTGTAATTTCGGTAATCTATATAAATATATAAATGTCAGTTTGTGTATTACCTTTTAAACTTTGCACACTTATTTGTTTTTACCGCGGGAAGGTTATAGGTATGGGTTTGTTTGCAAATATGGTGTCAATTTTGCGAGGAGGCGTGATTTTTATTCAGCTATAACTTCGGAACCATAAGTCACATGAACTTGAAATTTGGTATGCAGACAAATCTATGGTAGATACTTGTAGTAAGGTATATATATATATATTAGAGGTCTGCATCGGAAGATATTTGGCTTCACATTGAAGTTTTCTAGCGAATACGCTTCCTTCTCTTCCTCTCACTGAGAGCGCGGATAGTGAAGAGATGTATAGTCGCAAAGCGTCGAGTAACTAAGTAAAGTACTCGACAAAAATATGTTCCGAAAAAGAGAGGAACATAAAAGACGAGTACTACGTTGTGAAACTTCCTCAAGTAAAAGGTTCCTTCATGTGAAGTTTTCAAGTATTTTAGGAAGATTTCGTTTGAGAGCATAATTTATATATAAGAAATATGATATGTCTCGTGGACATAAAATATATTTACGCTTTTTTCTATACGTTTTTTTTTAATATACAGTATATATGTACATACATACATTTGAGTTTCTTTAAGGTATTTTTATGTCATGGCTCCATATCTACCCTCATACTACATCAAATTTAAATATTGAAACACAATTTTGAAGGTCAGCTTTACCGCTTTCGGAAAAAAATGCAATTTTTTACATAGGCTTGCCATCTGTCTGAAAATAAAGTGAATCAAATATTTTAGTGGCGTAAAATTTTGTAACGCTTTTATCGAACGAATGTCATTTCAGTGCACTTTTATCAAGAGGTAATATTTTTAATAGGGTTGCCACCTGCCTAAAAAGTTACATTAAATATATTATACAATATAGAGATTTTCGGGATTCTTGGAACTTATCGATATAATAATCGATATTTTTATCGGGGTTGTTATTGATATTTTTATCGAATTGGTTATCGATTATTTATAGATATTTGTCGATTTTGTTATCGATTATTTTCCGATTTTGTTATCGATTATTTATTTATTTTACTATCGATTATTTATCGATTTTGTTATAGATTATTTATCGATTTTGTTATCGATTTTGATATCGACTATTTATCGATTTTGTTGTCGATATTTTTATCGATTTTGTTATAGATATTTTTATCGATTTTGTTATCGATTTTTGCTATCGATTTTCTTATCAATTATTTATCAATTTTGTTATCGATTTTCTAATCGATTTTTCTACCAGTATTATTATCGATTTTGCTATCGAAATGTTTAAGGAATTTGTCATCGATTTTGTAATCGATATTTTTATAGGTTTTGTTATCAATATCAATTGCATCAATTCACCCTGTACCTCTAAAAAAGTTCTTACTTAAAAAAATAAAACCAAGGTCCTTAACTTGACAATTAATTTTTTAAATTCGAAAGAACTGTGCAGATCTGATCTTCACAAAAAATTGCTTCACGTAATCGAACACCCATATTTTAATACATAAATATGTATCTATGTATTTGATTTACCTAACGCCCTTAATTTTAGTTGAATTTGACGTTTTAAATGGATGGCAACACTCCTACATATATATTAGAAATGGAGCCTTTGCAAACTAATTTATAGTAATACCCATACTTTAATAAGTGATTTAACTTATTAAATAATTTTAATTAAAATTTTTAATAGGTGGCAACACTTTAAAAAAAAGTTTACCTTAGTACACATCTACAGACCAATCGCTTTAATATCACACCCCATTTTTTGAAAGCGAACGAATGCAAACCTGCTCACATTAAAAAAAAAATGTCTTCGCGTGTTATAAGTAGAATCCAAACCCGTAAAGAGAACATAAAACTTCACGTGCAGTTTGACCTTCTTATGTGAAGTTTACAGATACTACGTTCAGGTTGCTTGATACTTAAGTATATGAGCATAGCGGAACATGTATTTGGTGAAGGAGAGCGCCGTCGAGTCACATCGTTCAGGAACGCTCATTTGGGATGTTCTCTACTTATGTTACTTTTGTTTTGAGTACCGCAAGCATGTGTTCCTATTTTTTTATTTATTTGAATGTGAGAAGTGCAGTTTGGCTGGGAACTTTGCAGGCCTCTAATATATATAAATGACTTTGTAGGAGGGGGCGTGGCATATCTCATAGTCGTGGAATTGTTAATCAACCATAACTCCGGAACCACAAGTCACATGACTCCTTTAATTCCTTTGGATATGCCTTTCGAATTTAAAAGACTTCAATACAGCTGCCTGCTATCGCGGCTATAGTAAAATTAGAGCAGAAAGAGAGTATAACATCTTTACATAAAGTATTTTTCATATCTGTATAAAGACGTGGGGTGAAACCCGCGGGTAAAAGCTAGTTTTAAATAAACGTTTTAAGGGTGAAATTGTTCAAATACTTGATTTATTTTTTATTGTACTTGTTTCTGGAACTCCATTGATTGAAATATGTAAATGCAAGAAGAATGCGGCTGCTGTGGTGTAGTGGAAAGAAGTGCGCGCTTCTACTCCGCAGGGCCTGGGTTCAACCTCTGGTCAAAGCAACATCGCAAAAAATGTGTGTAGCAAACATTTTTATTAACAGCGGTCGCCCCTCGGCAGGCAATGGCAACCTCCTAAATAGTGTATTTCTGCAATGAAAAACAGCTTTTCATAAAAATACAATCGCCGTTCGGAGTCGTCGTAAAGCTGTGGGTCCCTCCTAGGGTTGCCAACATTTTCTAAGATATTTATAGTACTTTTTAAAAAAACAAAAATGGAAAAGATATAGTACACTTCGAATATATATAGTATTTTATTTAAAAGAAAAAGTAAACACGATTTTTAAGTGATGGAAAAAGTTATTCTTGTGAATGCCGAATTTGTTGGTAACGAGAGTAGAAATGAAATAGTTTTAAGTAAATGTTCGAATTTGTTTTCAGTGTTTTTAAAAATATGTTACCTTTTTTGATTATAAACTCACAATGTCCCTTTACTTTAAAGAATATTTCATTTAATATTAATATTTCAGTATACATAAAGGTCATCCATTTTAATACAAATTAATGCAAACTACTGAAATATATTTATATTTATAATTGAAGAAATGTAGAATTACTAACTTTTACCCGCGGGTTTCACCCCACGTCTTTATACAAATATGAAAAATAATTTATGTTAAGATCTTGTATTTTATTTCTGCTCTAATTTTACTATAGGAGAATACTGAGGGACAGTTGTATAGTTTGGGTGTTATGTAATGAAATGTAATTATAACTTTTTGGCGCAGCAGGTGTTTTTATTTGCATTAAAATATCGCCAATAAATAATATATCGTCGTG
Organism: Rhagoletis pomonella; assembly: GCF_013731165.1. Taxonomy (NCBI): domain Eukaryota; kingdom Metazoa; phylum Arthropoda; class Insecta; order Diptera; family Tephritidae; genus Rhagoletis; species Rhagoletis pomonella. Next base: position 13,776,011 of record NW_023458561.1, on the reverse strand, counting down.
TAAAGTACAAACCCGCGTATCAACAAAATGCAAAACCGCGTATCAAGATAATGTAAAACCGCGTATATGAGGTTGCATAAATTATTTTCTAGATAGTAAAACACTCATATTTCAAAATGGTTCTCTTTTTTTTATAAAGCAATCGCATTTCTGGCAAGTATATTTCAGGACGAATGGATAAGAATTGAGCCAAGAGCTTGTGTGTGCAAATCCAATTTTTGGCAGCAAACGTCAGTTACACGGTTTTGCCTTTAAAACGACGATATGCATGTAAGTAATGGTAGAAATACCAATGTTGTAATATTAAAATTTTAGCTATGTAATTTCTTTGGAATAATAACTCTAATATTATTTCACAAAATGTTCTTAATACCTCAAAGAATTAAAGTGCGGTTCCGAAGTTATGGCTGATACAAAACTCAACGGCTGTGTTATGCCTACGCCCCCTTTTATATAAACATATCTTACTATAAGCACCTATGTACCATAGATATGTCTGCATACCAAATTTCAAGTTTATGTAACTTTTAAGAAGTTATGGCCAGTATATAGTACGCCGACCGGAAAAATAGTACAATACTATATATTATAGTACGGTTGGCAACCCTAGTCCCTCCTCTTTGTGTAGGGATGCAAATTTTGGGGAGTAACATCGATACATCGATGTTTCGATGCATCGGAAAAATGAACATCGATGCTAAAATACATCGCCAGAAAAACATCGATATATCGATGGTATCCGATGTTTTAAAATTTGTTAGGTTGTAGTCACATGAAAAGGCAAATTTAATACCATTCAGTTCCAACTCTCTGTTCAATTAGAAAAATACTTACTTATGGATGTATTTCCCTGTATTTATTTACTATTCCTTTACCCTTCCTATAAATAGAATAGAAATGCATGCCGTCGTAAGTTTGCTGAGCCTAATGACTAAGTAAGCATTTTTAATATCGAAAGAGAAGTATGCTCATCAAAGAATAAGTAATAAAATTCATGGCCAGTCAAAAAATTTTAGGAGCATAGGTCGATGTTAAAACATCGCTGAAATTGGCATCGATGTGTCGTCAATTTAGCGATTTTAGGAAATTGTAAACATCGATGGTAAACATTGAGTTTTGAACCGATATTATCGATGTTTCAAAAATATCGCTACATCGTTTGCATCCCTATCTTTGTGTGACAATATCAAGGCGCACGCCACAAATCGGAGGAGAAGGTTGGCCAAACACTAATATATGTGTAAGCGCCAATCTATTGTTATTATTAAGAAGAATGCTTTAGCTTGTTGTTGCCACCTGTTAATAAAATTACTATATTCAATCATAATAAGCGTAGGCATCAGTTCTGTACCGTAACTGTCAAACGAAAAGACTTAGCCTCCACATGCGCAATAATGTATTATTTTTCTGAGGGCTGCCACCTATTAAAAAGTAAAAAGATTTTTGCCGTTCGTTGGATTACAAAATGAGATACCAAATAAAAGTGCATGGCTTTCGCAAGTACAAAAACCTTATTATTTTTAAGTAGGGTTGCCACCTATTTAAACTTACTATCATACATAGTATAAAGGAAAGTTGAGATATTTTGACCACGCCAGTGAACGGATTTAGAAGAAATTTTTTAAGTATAATCTGTATAGATAGGAATATTATCTTTAGTACTTTGAGTTCCTATAGGGTTGCCACCTGTCTAAAAATTTATAACACCCGCACTGTTCGTTGGATTACCAGAAATGAGGTGTCAAATAAAATGGCTCGGCTCTTAGGTGTTCAATAATGTATTACTTTTTGAGTAGGGTTGCCACCTTTCTACAAATAACAGAATTTTCAAAGTTCATTGGACTAACAATCAGTGTTGCCGTTTTAGCCCTTTGGTGGCTAGATTTAGCTACCACATACTTTTTTTGGCCACATAAATTTAAAATTGCCCCTAGCCCCTTTTTTAGCCCTTTGGAGAATTTATTCATACTTGGCATGAAAAAATTGTAGCTTAATTTGATCTCATTTCTTTCATTTATGTAAGAGATGAATTTTTAAACTAAGAAAGACTGATATATATATGTATTGTATGTTCCTTTACGTGAGTGGTGAAATTAGCTCAATTTTCTAAGTAAAAAGTATTTTGGCAGAAATTTCTTCACTATATGAGTCAAAGCCGTGTTTGTGTGATTAAGAAAGTTTAAAAAAAAAAAACAATGTTTAACAAAATAATATCTAATAATCATTTCGATCTTTTCTGGACCTCATCTGTAAAAAAATAAATATTTATGTGGTTCCCAAGGTGTCGTAAGTGTCGTATTGTTGTATGTCGTAAAGTTTTTAACGGATAAATAAATGTTTAGGGGACTTGAAAAAGCAACCAAATATTTTTTAATGGTGTGAAATTTCATAATACGACTTTTATGGTAGCTGGCGAATCACTTAAATACAGTTTTAGCCGTTTAAAGTTTACGACATACAACCTAACAATGAGGTAACAAGTGGAAGAATATGGGTTCCGGATAAGCTTCTATTTTTTTAATGGTGCTGCCACCTATTTAAAAATTAATAACTACCATATAATACGTGATGGCGCTCTTTCTTCAAAATACTTTTTTTTGTTAGGTGCTGTATTCAAAAAAGCGTAAGGAGCTGATGCATGATACAAAAAAGAAGGTAGTTTCAATAAACAACTTTTTGATTAAAAAGCAGATTTTTGACAATTGCTCAATTGTAAAAAAATCGAAGCGGCGTTACCCAATTGTAAGTTTTTTGGTGTGGGAGATTTTATATCCTAAATTTGGGATTATAATGAAAATAGTTGTATTAATATATACCTTTAAAAATAATCAATATCTTGTCTTAAAAACGTTTAAATTTAACATTAAATTCGATACCAACTTGCCAAATCATTATTTTAATATTAATACAATTTTAGTGAACATATTTTAAAATTTTTTTAGTGTCCTCATGTCATCTGATTATTTCACAATGTAGTTTTCTATATCGGATACGATGATTCTGATGTAATTCAGACACTGAAATTACTACATTTCGATGTGTTATTTAATACATATTGTCTTTGTCCATTTGACAGCAAATGGAATTTACTTTAGGACCCATGGGCCTAAAATTTTTCCAGCAACACATATTGTTTTCACATGAAATTTTGACACACCTAAAATTGAAGTATAAAATAAATAGATACAAATAAATTTTAAATCAAACTGATTTGTGTAGTCCAAGGGCGTCTTTAGTAAATGTTTGGAGGCTGTTTTAATATATCCTATCTTATTATATATTTCTTAGCTTTTCTACATTTTGAGAAGTTGAGAGAATGAAGTCTAATATTCTTTTTGGGTCAACTATGATGTTTGATTTCATTTTTTGCAATCATTAGTTCATTTCGCTTGAGGAGTCGCAATGCTCATACCGGCTGTACCGATTTTTTGGAAATTTCGGACACAAATTTTCCAAGAATGGTTATAGGCTAAAACAAACCCGATATCTAAAGGGCGTGTGGAACCTCCCATACAAATCGAATTTTTCATAGTGCATATCTCTGGAATTATTTGTGGTAGAGTCCTGGAACTTTGTATGGATATATGTATGGATTTATTGGAAAATGCGGCGTGCCACCGTAGAACTTGGAATAGAGGTAAAGGAAATCAATCCCAAACCTATGAACAATGGGGGTATATGAAAACGATCTCGAAGCCATTGAAAGCTAGCGGTATAAACCAAATAAACTAAAATTCTTGTAACGCATAGATACCTCTGGAAGCATTTATTTTTCCAACGGAAATATGTAAAGGAAAACGGGCGCGACACCTTCTGGAAAGTAACATGATCACAGGGTGTATCCCGAGAACCATTTTAAGCTAAACCTTCAGGGATTACATTCTCGCCAAGACCCATAGGCATAAGCTGAAATTGCGTCGCAAGTTTTATGATCGGCTTAGGTAAGGTTTAACCACTTAACCCCCCTTTGTTTTCGTCGCTACTGAATTCTATAAACTGTCAGCTTTCACACAATTTAAAATGTACATGTAAGAACAAAATATTTTTAAATCGACAAAAAATTAATAAGAAAATTTGAAGGGTTTTAGATATTGGATATGGTAGCACGAAATGTCACAATCTGCTTAATTGTCAGGTTGTTAATATGGCGACGAAAAAGTGACAATGGAACTACCTTGTTTTTAGTATCATGGAGCTGATGCTTGTTTTGTTTGCATATGTATGTGCGCATGTATGTACATTCAGTGAGAGACAGAATTTATAAATCAGCTGGGCCTACTTTGATGTTTTTATTTCATTAGGTTCACATACTTATATACAAGTGCTTTGGTATCTACATACATATGTACATATGTATGTATGTACATACACCCACTATAATTGTTCTTAAGTGTTCAGTTAAAAACAAGGCGAATCTATACAAGGTGGTGTTATCGTCGTTTGTTAAAATCATGTGTTTGTTGTAATTTGGCTTTGTACTAATTGTCAAGGAGCGTATAGTTTGTTGTTGTAATTTTTGTTTTTGTTCTGTTAACACCACCTTGTATAAATTCGCCTTGGTCAAAAATATTTGAAACACAAAATTCAAATAAAATACGCTTACTTCGATGTTTTTGTTTAGTTTCTTCGCGTATTTCTTTCCTCTTCTCTCCCTCGCTAATTTAAATATATATGTATGTACATCCATACAAGGTATAAAGGAATGTCGAGATTTTTTGTACGCGGTAATCACGAAAACAACTGAACGGATTTTGACGAGATTTTCCGTAATATATTCTGTATCGATAGGAGAGTGACCATTTTAATTTAGAATTGAAATAGGGTTGTTAATAAAATTACTATATCCAATTCTAATAATCGTAGGCGTCAGTTCTGCACCGTCACTATCAAATGAAAAGGCGTAGCCTCTGGATGTGTAATAACGTATTATTTTTCTGAGTAGGGTTGCCACCTGTTTAAAAACTTTAAGATATTCACCGTTCGTTGGATAAAAAAAATTAGATACCAAATGAAAGTGCATGGCCTTCGCATGTACAAAAACTTTAAGTTTTTTGAATAGGATTGCCACCTATTTAAAATTACTATCTTCAATACATAGTATATAAGTAAGGCGAGATATTTAACCACGCTACTGAACGGATTTAGACAAGATTTTGTATGTATATAATAAACGAAGTACGAGTTCAGCAAAGCACGCCAGTCTTTTCTCTTCTGTGCCAATTGGAAACGCCAAGTGAAGCCAAGTCCACCTGATCTTTCCATCTCAGTGGGGGTCTTCCTCTTCCTCTGCTACCACCAGCGGGTTCCGAGTTGAATACTTTCAGAGCTGGAGCGTCGGTGTCCATTCGAACGACATGGCCAAGCAAGCGGAGCCGCTGTATTTTAATTCGCTGCATTATGTCCATGTCGCTGTAAAGCTCATACAGCTCATCTTCATTGTTCGCTGCACCGTGCAGTCCAAAGTACCACTTGTTGGCAAGAGTGATTCTGCGTTGGATTTCCATGCCGACTTTATTATCGGTGTTAATGCTGGTTCCCAAATAAACGAAATTCTCTACTTTCTCGAAATTGTAACTGTCAACAGTGACGTGGGTGCCAAGCAGTGTTGCCAGAACTTTTTGGGCCGACCGGCTAGATTGGCAAAAAAAAGCGGCTAAAAACGGCTAAAATGTTTTAGTGAAATTTCACATAGACTCTGGCAAAAAACGGCTAAAATGTTTTAGTGAAAATTCACATGCTTTATTTAAATAAATCGCAAGAAACGAAAGACTAGTTAACACCATTAATTTATATCGAGTGTATATTCCTCATCATCAAATGAATCACTATTGTATATATCACATGAATTCATTAATTTTAAGAGATCGCCATCTACAGTAAAATTATGGCAGCATTTTTCTTCACGTTTTAAACCGTATCTTATATATAAAATAGCATTTAACGTTTTAACGCACATTGGATTTCTTTGCTTAGTTTTTATTATATTCATTGAACTAAATATTCGCTCTACTTCTGCATTACTTATAGGCAAAACAAGAAAACTAAAAACTAGGTTGCAAAGGTCAGCAAAAGGGTTTTCTCCTAGGGCATTTCGAAATTGATAAACTTCGGCCCAAAATTTTACAGTTGAGTCTAAATTACCCCAGGTATGTAACGTTATCCGTTGCCATTGCATCTCTATGGATGTTATTTCGTCGGCATTATATTTGTGTTTTTGTTGCTGTAGTTGAACAAATACTTTTGGTTTAATTACTCTTAATGCATTTCCAACCGAAAAAAGTCAATTTTGTTTAGTGTGGCAATATTTGTAGGGAGGCGTTGGCGTAATTCCTTTATTAAAGTGATAATAGAATAGCGACCATTTTCTCGAATTATTTTCTCGGCTTCGTGGTCAAAAGCGTTTGTGCTTATTTTTGTTTTTAAATACTCTTCAAAACTGTGATAAAACTGAGGAAATGGAGCAAGGTATGGTTCCAACGGGGAGCATATAGGATCAAATGTGTCCGCGCTAATAACCACTAGGGAGCATAGATGCGAAAGTAAAACATTGAGTTCATTAAAAATCTTCATTGGGTCTGCATTATTGCTTTCGAACAACTTGTTTACTTTTTGCACCTGAAAATTAGGAAAATAGTAAAATCGGCTAAAAACGGCTAACTTTTTTTTAACAAACCGGCTAACAAATCGGCCCGCTAGATCGAATTTTCTCCGGCTAGTTGCTATCAAAACCGGCTAAATCTAGCCGGAAAACGACTAAAATGGCAACGCTGGTGCCAAGGCGCGAATGTGCTGACTGTTTGTTTGATGACAGGAGATACTTCGTCTTGTCCTCGTTTACCACCAGACACATTCGTTTTGCTTCCTTGTCCTACTTGGAAAAGGCATAACAGACTTTGCGGTTTTTGATACTGATGATATCGATGCCATCGGCATAAGCCAGCCGTCTGTCCCCGTCCTTTTACATTGAACAATTTTACGACTTTAAGACATTACGACGCTTAAGACGTCTTGTGAATACCCTAATAGTTTACATTCATATGTAGGAACATACAAGTCGTCGTTTAAAGTACAAAACCGCGTATCGTCATTCTGCAAAACCGCATAACTGACATTGGCTGCCAAAAATTGGATTTTCTCACACCAACTCCTTATCCATTCATCCTGTAATATACTAGCCAGAAATGCGATTGCTTTATAAAAAAGAAAACCATTTTGAAATATGAATGTTTTTACTCTCTAGAAAATAATTTATGCAAGCTCACATACGCGTTTTTGCATTATCTTGATACGCGGTTTTGTACTTTAAACGACGATATGTATGTATGTATGTATCTTTGCCAATTGTATCATTATGAATTCACGGTCGATGACGTGATTTGCATACTTCATGTGTAAAAATTTGTTTATGTGTGTAAATGAACATTTTACATTTTTCTATAACCGTACTTTGTATATAAATTTGATTGCACGTACATACTAAATAAATAGTTATGCACATTTGTACATATCGCACACCATCTTCAAAAGTGACACAACTCAAAATTTGACATTTTTGAAATTATGCACTAAAACTGTACACAGAGCTTGTATTTACCTTTCAGCAAAAGCTGGTGCAAATTTTTGTTATAATTTGTTGAAAAAACCAAAGGTAAAGTCTTCCTTGCCCATATGATTAGCATGCGCTAAGAAAGTTTTTCGCATTTTCTGACGAACGTGCAATTTTGAGTTGTGTCACTTTTGAAGATGGTGTGCGATATGTACATACATTTGTATGTACATAAATGTTTTTTCAATATGAATGTATAAGTTTTATGCGAAATTCCTAAAAAAAAGATTAGGTGCCAGGTTGAAACCATTACTAAGTAGATACATGCTTATTAAAAGAAAATTCTTAGCTGACGGATGTCCATAACTGCGAATCTAGGAAGAAATTGTCGAGGGATAAATGTATACATATGTACATATCGTCGATTAAAGTGCAAAACAAAATGCAAAACCGCGTATGTGAGGTTGCATAAATTATTTTCTAGAGAGTAAAAACACTCAAATTTCAAAATGGTTCTCTTTTTTAAAAAAACAATCGCATTTCTGGCTAGTATATTTCAGGACGAATGGATAAGGATTGTGCCAAGAGCTTGTCAAATGTCAGTTACGCGGTTTTGCAGAATGACGATACGCGGTTTTGTACTTTAAACGACGATATGTATAAGAGGATTTTTAGAAAGAGCGTAAAGTTCTTATTCGTTGTGGTAAGCTGATTAAGTTAAATGACCAGTTTTGGCTACTGTTATTTTTTTATTTAATGTTTACAACTTTTTTTATAAAAGTATAGCACATTACATGACGAGCACCACATATATCCACATCTCAAATTTCGTACTAAAATTATATAAATTCAACAAACTTTAGCAACTACACCCAGAAATTCGAAACTTTTTATTCAGAACTTTTAGAAAAATGTTAGGTATGCAGTTTTCTTTTATATGAAAGAAAATGCCATCAACAAAAAAAAAATCTTAAAAATCAACGCGATTTTCTAGCGTTTGGAAATTTGCACTTTAAAATTCGGAATAAAAAGTTAGAAATTTGTGGGGGTAATTTTTAAAGTTTGATGAATTTTCATAACTTTTGTATGAAGCCTGAAATGTGGATTTATATGGTGCTGGTTATCTAATGTGCTAGACTTTTATACAATAATATAATCATTAAATAAACAAAAGGAAACTAGTCAAAACTGGTCAAAATGTCGCTTAATTTAATCAGCTGACCACAAGGGTATGTAAATATTGGGGATGCCGATCCCCGTATCCAGGGATCCCGGTGTTTTTTAGGTCCCGAAAATCCCGAGAATTTGAAATATCGAATCTATTACAATAAGATCTTTTCAATTTACAAGAAACTTGTTACAATTCAGTTATGCAGTATGGGGTATATTAACTTGAAAACTTCATCATTAGATAAAATTTACAAATAAGTCAACTGATCCAGCCGAACGGAGTAAAAGTTTTTACAAGTCAGGGGTTTGCTACTGTATAAGCTGTTAATGAAACGATATATACACATGGGAAAATCTCCGGAACCGTGTGCTTCATTTCATTTTTCATTTCATTTATTATAAAATATAATACAAGCACAATAAGATCCCAATGATCTTTTATAGTACAACTGTAACTTATAATAAAGAATTAAAATATGTTAATGTTTAAAATTAAGTAATATATAAGACAAAAACAGGGACAACAAAAACTTACAAAACTCTATAGAGAATCACAAGTGGAGCATAAGGAAAAACATAAGAATAATGTATTGATTACCCTATACCTAACGTTAATTCCTAAATGGAACCCACAAAAACAAATTGTATATCAAATTGTTTGAAATCCATTGAGGAAACAATAAATTTTTGTGTTATTAATTTCCTTAAATGCATAAATAGGTATAATAAGAAGCCGTCATTTTCTAGAGGGCGTGGTTTTTGTCCGACTACAAAAATTTTCAAGACGGTGTTTAAGAAGGTCAGGAGCAATGTGTGTATTGGTACAGATTGGTGAGGTGGTTTTCGATTCGGATCGAACTTAAAAAAATTTTTACGAAAAACTTAATTTTTGAGTTTTTGAATAACCGCAAAGATCTGTAAGTCTTTTTTATACACACACAAAATCGTTGCCGAATTTCAGACAAAAACTTTTTTATGTATTTAGCATTTTCAAAAAACTATATTAAGAATGTTATCTACCAATCACGCATAATTCCAACCTGTAATGTTTTAGTCTGTCTGGCAAACTGCCATCAAAAAAAGGGAAATTTGTTATAATTTTTATTTTTTATAACCTATAAAAGGTTTTATTTTATTATTTAATATGTGAATAAAATGTATATAAAGAAATTCAAACAATTAAGTAATTGCTGAAAGTGCAAAATGGAAAAGAACTTGAAATATTACCGTTTTGATAATTACGAGTGACAGATTTCAAATTGTTACAGTTTATTTCCAATGAGGAGCACTTATTTTCAATATCTAATACATTTTTCAATATTACAATTACTATTTGCCATGATTTTTGAATGTCCCCGTTTTGCGCTAAAAAAGTTATACTAAAAAAAGTACAAAAGTACCCGTCAAAATTGTTATTTTATTGACATTGATTGCTTATAATAATTAAAATAACTTTATTAAAATGAAAAAAAAAAATTAAATAAGTTACAAGAACTCAAATAATTTAAAGGGGAGTGACACAAAAGAACACGGTTCCGGAGATTTGCCCATATGTCAATTAGCTGATCAACTAAATTGAATTTGGGTTTTTAAACGTCTGGATACTCTCCTTAGTACAGTTCAGAAATAAATAATTTTCAATCCTATACCCAGCATTTAATAATTAATTTAATTTACTAAATAACTGAATTTAACTTTTTCAACAGGTAGCAACCCGCCTACATGTAATTATGAAAGAAAGTATTTTCAAAACCATTTCGTTTATACCCATATTGTAATAATTAATTTAAATTTTTTATTTTATAAGTTGGCAACTCTTTTTGAAAAAGTAAAACTTTATAGCGCTTTAGTTCGACACCTCATTTCTGAAAATCGAAATAGCGGCGCCACACAGAGGTGTATTTGGCCGATTTAGGCGGCCAAAAGTCGAATTTTCCAAACGCACTTTTTTCTTTTTTAACTGAATATAGGGTGAAGAGAATATAATTCTTGACTAGAATCCGTTATCTTTTAATCCCTCTTTGCTTTAATTCGCTCGCACCGTGCTGTCAAAGTGCCGTGTTGATAATTGTTTATTTGGCTTTTAGATGTGTTTAATACAAGTCGAAGTTGTAAAAATCTGCTTTAAATCGTGTGTCGATTTTTTAAATTATATTAAATTAGAAAATTGAAAAGCACAGAAATACCATATGATCCAAATTGTTTACCACAAATATAATATGATCTGGTACCGGCAGAGCTACAAGGAAAAATTGGGGTGTTCACAGTTCGTTCCAAATTGTGTCTGAAAATGTAGACGTCTACATTTTGAGACATCTTTAGCATCAAACTGTGAGCACCCCTTTCTAGCAGTCGCCGCAAAATCGTCTCAAAACTTTGCTGGTGTTGCCAGACATTTCTTCTTTGCGTGCTTTTTTATATGTCGCCTTTCGATTTTGTTTCTGAAAAATTGTAATTATTTAACTTAATTACCAATTCCTAATATTTGTTATTTCTTTTCCTTGATTTGTTTCTTTTCATCAGAAATTGCGCTCAAATTAAATGCAAATACAGAAAACGTGCCTAATAAATAAAAAAAATGCGATTAGTATTGCCATAATGCAACCCTGCTGCGAGGTTGCAAAATGTAGACGCGTAAAAAACATACCTTTGAGTGTGACAAAATGTAGACGGCGTCGTTTTCCAATTTTGTATGGGAAACAACAACACCACAGATTTTACGGTTAGAAAACGTCTTAAAATGTAGACGTACACTATTTGGAACGAACTGTGAACACCCCAAATATCATATTTTTGCAAATTTTAATGGATTAGAGAAATGAATTACAGTCATAAAGTTATGTAACACCACTCAACGGCGCTGAGATTCTTGCTTGGGTGTTATGCTTGACAGTTCGTAGTTTGGAAAGAAACAAAAAAAAAACAATGCTGAAAAGGTGCGTTTGCTGTGCACTGATCATTGGAAATATTTACTACTGCCGAAAAATAAACCGAAAATACTGATGCAGTACTGTACCTGTTTTCTTTACATGTACAGGGTGTTCTGTAAAAGTGTTTAATGAGTAAAGCGGGTGGTAAGAAAGTCAAGACGCCCGACAACGTTATGAGGGGGGCTGGGTCGGTGGGGGAGGAGGGGTTCAATATAAAAATTTGTAAAGTTGCAGGGACAAAATAGTTGTCAGTACATTTAGAAACTTACTTAAGGGTAAGTTCTAGTAAAAATTTGCAAATAAGTTTTTAAGGCAGTAAAATCGTACGATTTTTTTCTCAGACTACATGCATATATGTATGTATCTCATTACTTTAAACAATCAAATTTTGTAAATATGTACATATGTATATATATCCAAAGGTTTCTAGGAAACGACTCTAACGATTTTGACGGAATTTTGTATTCAGATAATGTTTTTAATTTTAAGGGTTTATGGAAATATTAGTACAAAGTACATTTCAAATAAAACAAACTACTATATACTATAGTTAGTTCGATGAGTGTATGCAATTTCTGCGTGTTAGATAAGGTATTTCAATAAAACTCAACATAATGGTTACTCCGTATAGTGTTTTTTAATCATATGCTATTTTGATTTAATTCGGTTTTTTAACAGGTAGCAATTCTACTAAATGTAATTGAAAATTAAGCCCTTTCAAAGCCGGTTTGGATGATACCCTTAGCGTAGTAATTCACTGAAATTAATTGAATTAAATTTTTTTACAGGTGGAAAACCATCTCATGTTCCATATAATTATTGTTAAAATTAATTGAACCTATCATATACGTTGAATTTAATTTTTAAGCAAGTGACAGCCCTGTTAAAAATAGTTTCAAACTATAACCTTGTTAAACTTTTCAGTCTGACACATGGTAATCCTCCCACATGTTGTTTAGAAATAAAGTCCATTAAAAGACATTTCGATTGATACCCATATTGTAGTACTCATTTAACTTCATTGCATTTGATTTTTTAGCAGGTGGCAGCCCTTTTTATGTTCTAACCTAGATATAAACCTTCTCCGCAGCGGTATAAATACGTTGGTATCAATGTTTCCACAATCGGACCTTGATACCATGGAGTCTATCGATGTCAAACTTCAAGCAACATTATTTTCGTTGTTTTGGTCGAATACTTGGACATCCTCCCACTCTATTTATTTGATTTTAAACATTTACAGTTTTAAATATTGTAACACGTCGAAAAAACACCTTGAGTTAAAATTTTCATAAAAATTATTTTGGCCGCCTAAATCGGTCAAATACTCCTATGTGCGCCGGTCGAATGGCATTGATGACTAAATAATTCGAGTTAAATTTTTTACCAGGCGGCAACTCTTTTCGAAAAAATTTAAACCTCGCTGCAAAACCTTTAATTAGAAGCCACATTTTTGAAGCGTGCCGTGCAGATCTGATGATATTTTCAAATAAATGGCTTCGCGTATTACATACATACATACTTGCATATACATAGACTAGCCTATGCGCACGGGTCACACCCCAAGTTTAATTTTAAAATGTTATGCACTAATTCTGGTCTCATGTGTAGCTGTATAATTTTTGTAAGCGAGTTGAGGCGTTTAAAATTATGGAATTATATAATCTTGCCTGCACGATAGACTTTGTTATGAAAATACGAAAGATACAATGCCTCTAAGCTTAAAATGGATCCATAGATCCGCAGCGTGAGCGTGTGTATTTCCGGGTGCTACGCCCGGGTTTTAATATTTCCAACTTTGCATAATCCCATTAACATTAAACTCTCCCAGAGTTATGAATCATGAGAATTTTGGATCATTAATTTGTTAAATCTTCATACGAAATTCCACTACCCTATCTAAACTACATCCAGAGATTTACTGTATTAAAATTTCACTTGCACTTTTACAATATATTATGTCAGGGGTGTGCAAGGCCGAGGCCGAAAAGAGCCACATGTAAACTCTAAATGCTATAAAGAGCCACAAAAAACAACAAAAACAGAAATTTTATTTTTAAATAAAATTCTTATTAGAAATGAAAAACATTCATTTTATTATTATTCTAATGACACATTTTTTTTTTAATCTGCTTTTAAATCATGTAGTTTTGAGACATGTGAAGTTGTTGTCTTGTCAGTTATGCAAGACCTATACTTGACTTGAAAATTTTATATCTGACAAATGAGCAGCGCGTGTATGTAGTTACGCAGTGCACGGACTTCGAAAAAATCAATAGTGGTAGATTTCACATACAAAAAATGGTAGAAGTTGGTAGATTTTTTAAAAGAAACTAGTTTTTAGTCCTAGAGGATTTTCGCCTCGGTGGTTCTTAATTAATCAGTTTGACAAGCTGATAGTTCTTGAGAATTATCAAAAATTATCAGGTTTTGGCATTTGCATACGCATAAAACTTGCAAAGTAGGAGAGTTTGAGAGCTCAAAGTATCAGTTGACTCGGAAGTTGCTATTTCTTGCTGCAAAAACTTTTACCTGCACCAATTTTCCAGCAAGAAAACAGCTGAGCAAAGTCGTCTATTTGCAATTTTTGAAAATGAGGAAATTTGTTTTGACGATTTTTAAGATTAAAATAATTTATTAGAACTGCAAATGTTTTGGAATAAAGCAAATATGTACTCATTTACTTACATTTGTTTAGCTTACAATTTTAGGCAAACCTTTAATCTATATGTATTTTCATGTTTTCAGTTTTATGCTTTTTGATATAAACGAAATTTCGATCAGCTATGCTAAAAACTTGCACGTTTATTCCAATTTGAGAGGTAATCGTTCGATACTCGTCTGAAAGTTGCTGTTGGATAGTTTTCACTGGTGATCTATTTGAACAGACCAGGGTTGTTGCGAATATTCGCATTCGCAACCGCGGAGCTTCCCCATTAATTTCAACATTCGAATTCGCTTTCGCATTCGAAATAATCAATGCGGATCTTTTGCGAATGCGAATATTGAAGGGACCGAAAGTAACAGTTATTTTCTTTACGAGTTAAACTTGGCCAAATATTTTTTATTCCCAACTAAAAGTCCTTTCCGGACAATAAACGAACCGCTTATCCGAATTAAACAAGTTCGGTATCAAATGAAAGAGGACTTAAATAGCTTTAAAACTGAAATGTCTAAGCAAGCAAAGTCACCTATTGAAAAATATTTCAATAAAAAATGATAATTAATTACCATAAAACAAACCTTGGGTCAGGTATATGAATTTCTTTAGTATGCAATTCCCAAAAAAGAATTATTGCACCGCAATAAAAAAAATAAATATAACTGAAAGTCCTTTCGACTGGTTAAGCGTCAATAGAAAAGAACTTACAATTTTGTCAAGTTTCAAGTCTTTCAAGTTTTTCGCAGCGAGTTATCTAGTAGCACAGGTTTGATTTACGATCCTTTAAAAACTTTTTATTGAATACAATGTTCTAATTTTTAAATTCAAGTACTAAAAAAAATTATTACAAATTACTAACCTTTCCATTTTTTATTTAACCAAATCAACTAATTTACTCACCTAAATTATTTCTTAACAAGCAAAAAAGTCCAAGTTCGGGCGGAGTCGAACATTAAATACCCGGCGCAAGTATTCAATATAGTTTTTTCACCTTTCCGAAAACTACCGCTACAAGGTAAGCAGTGCTAGTTTTACGTCTATTTCAAACATCTTCGATAGAACGTTCAGTCAGACATAATGAGATAAACTTATATAGATATATGTGGGCGGCCCATTTTCCAAAATTCCATAATAATGTTAATTATTTTCAAGGGATTGTTGTTAGTATCAATTTTGGGTAAATTTAGCGTTATAAAAAGGTGGTCGTAATTTTAGTCAGATTTCAATAACTTTCAACGTTTTGCCTTTATGGGGCAACCACTATTATCATACCGAGTTTGGTGCACATTGATCGAACGGTTACCAAGATACACATATGTCGTTTTAAGTAGCCTGGGTCACGCCCATTTTCCAACATTTTATCATAAGCGTACTTTTTGCTAAAGAATTATTGCAAACATCTATTTTGAATAAATTAGCTTCAGTATTGATTACTGATTTATCGAAGCTTTAGTATTTCTCTAAATTACCATTATGTGGGATGTGGGCGTGGTTATTATCCGATTTTTTTTAATTCTCAGCCGTTTGGTATGTTTTGTGAAGGCCAATAACTGTGCCAAGTTTGGAAGAAATTGGTGGAGCGGTTTCCAAGATATACAAATGTAATCATAAGTGGGCGTCCTACGCCCATTTTCCAAAAATTTATAATATTCTTATTTTTCGTTTAAAAATGATTGTACATATCAATTTTGAGTGAGTAAGCTTCAGTAGTTACTAAAATATCGCAGTTTTCGTATTTCTGAAATCTACCGTTATATGGGAGGTAGGCGTGGTTATCGTCCTATTTTGCACATTTTCAACACCATCCGTCCTACGCTCAAAATAAGTACACATACCAAGTTTCGTTAAGAGATCTCAGTTTGTACTCGAGTTATCGTGTGCACATACGGTTACTCTTTTCATTCTGATCATTTATGTATACATTTGTCTATATCTATCTCGATTCGTTTTGCCTGTTACAAACAGCCGTTATGTGAACAAAGTTATAATACCCTTACGCACAAGTGCGCTCGGGTATAAAAATACTTGACATCCGCATCCGCGGATGTTAGCGTTTGAACATCCGCATCCGCATTCGCATCCGCGGATGTCTAAAATTCCACATTCGCAACATCCCTGGAACAGACTATGACAAAATGATCTATTTGTTACCGGAATGATATATAAAATTCGTTGGTGAAATTTTAGTTTTTGTACTATTGCTATCAACTTAGTAGAATTCGCTTTAGGATAAATTATACTTCTATATGTATTCATAAAACACCAGAAACGTATTTCATGTCAATAAAATATTCCACAAAAAAAACCTATACATAAAACAGGGCCCGGGCCACGGCATCTGTGATCGAATGAAACTCGATTCGAATCGAATGAAATAAAATGACATTTTTTCCAATACAATGTGAATTGAAAACAGCGAACTCACACCGAAACTCAAAAGGGGAAAAAATTGATTCGATAACGGATACCCTGATTCGGCCTTGTATTAACTTATTAGGAGAGGGGCTCAAACAATTATTCTCCGCTAAATTTTTTTTTGATTATAATTATATTTAAAATAGTTGAAGTTTGCAACCCAAAAAACCAACATCACTTAGAAACTTGGAGAACTATAGATTTTTGATTTCAAGGTGACATTTCTAAGTGCAAAGAGAATCTTGCTGCCATTTAAATTTTTTAATAAAACCCCACAAATATGTCACACAAATATAATTTTTTGTATAAATGTAATTCATCTGGCAATCGAAGAACAAACTTTCAAATAAAGACAGAAAATTAAACAAAAACAATCACAATTTGATACGCGTATATACATTTATTTTAATGGTAATTTTCAAGGCCATATTTAGGGTGTTTAGGTTTTTGTTTGTGCATATATGGTTGGTATGAGAATCGGATGTAAAGTATATGTCATACGGCTAGGTGCAAGGGGCGTGGCACCTCCCATATAAACCGAATTTTTCATACTGTATATGTCTGGAAGTCTTCGTGGTAGAGTACTGGAACTTGGTATGGAGATATATGAAATCAATCACATGGTTATGAAGAATTGGGGCTATTCGAAAAAGGGGCGTGGCACCTCCCATACAAGCCGAATTTTTCATACTGCATACCTTTGGCAGTGTTCACCATAGAGTACTGGAATTTGGCGATTAGGGTGTCCCCATGATACAAAAAAGAAGGTAGTTTCAATAAACGACTTTTGACGGATAATAAAATTTTTTTAAGTTCCATAAATTGTGAGCATTCTCAACGGCTTGCCTTGCCACTTTGATAATATTAAAACAATTAATCGGAGTATATTCTTTCCCATATTTATACCAATTTAATAATATTTCAAATGAAAAATCATTATCAGTGCTTGGTAATTTTTTTACTTACGCACCTTTTTTTATTAAAAATATATAAAACTAGCTGTGGCATGAGCCTGTTACATGGATGATACATGATTAACGAAACAAAGCATACCTTTCATATAAGTTTGATTTTGTAATAAGTATTTGTGTGAACACAATATTTGGCGTTTTTTCATTATCTGCATAGATTTGAAGGATATCTAGTTCGCCGACATAAGGGCATGCAATATCTGAGAACCAATCCGCGCCCAAATCTAAACCACACTTTTCCAAAGGTTGAGCTTGAGCATTATTGATTGCGATTCCGAATGCCAATGGAATTGGGATAGCAATCTTTTAAATTAAAATGGTGTATCGGTCGGAATAATTGGAATTCTTCACCTTTGAAAGGCCACGTTAAAATCTTTGCTTACACTACGTTCTTCATAAATTTCATATCTGCGAGTCGCGTGCCGTTGCAGAGTTTTGGCTGATTAATATTCCGCAACATGATAATTGCCACACATAATTTCAATTTCAGTATGTGGGGTCATCCCTGGAAGATCAATCGAGTTCAAAAATTCCGTTGGTTAATTAACTGCTTCATCTGTTTCCACAACGGTGTTTATCGATGTATATGTTACTTCCTCACTTTGAATACTGGATTGAAGAACATGATTTAGTTGACTGCGCGTCTATACCTGCTATGGACGCTCGCATACGAAACATCGTAAGAGATATATCGTAGGTGAAGACCGTTCATCGAAGAAAGTATACGATGTAAAGTAAGAGGTATCTAGTACTATTTATCGCATACCTAACTACGGGTTTAGCAACTATTTTTTCATATTTGCTTTGATTCTGAGTAGGAAAGAAGTGGTGTTATTCGAAGTAACGTTATTCAGGCACAACCAAGCAAAATAAAAGATTTTTCGCAACATTTATAAACAACTTAAAACAAATTCGCACTGGAATGGTATGCGATCAAATGCCCACGTACAAAAATTTCTCGGCGATAAGATTTCGCATGCGAGAAAACTGACGGTTCGTATGCGACCGGCCATATCAGGTATAGACGGGCAGTGATAGACATCCTTATTCTAGTTCGTTCACTGAGCCAATCGTGATTACTAGAATTGATTTTCTTAATTAAGGAACATTCTTTCGATCAGTTCTCATTTCGATATATCTAAGTTACAAAAATTATCAGGCAATAAAATTTGTCTTAATCTCTCATTGACTGGCAGCTTTCCGTTCCCAATGTGCAGTAATTGTCGCGAGAATACCTCGGCTGCAGTGTATGTATGCTCGTCTTGCCACAATGCTGACTATTTCAGGCAAGCATTTATCTCGCTCGCTAGTGTTAATCGAGAAATTACCGACAATGTTTGCGTAAAATCTCCTGAGAGCAATATCAATGCATTCCCGAATGGTTGAACGTTTAGATGCAAATCTCGGGACAATCGATCAAGAACCTCAAGCGATTTTTTATGCGCCATCCTGCACTCATCCCAAACAATGAGTTTACATTTTTGTAACGCTTTATCCATACCGGATGTTCTGGAAATACTACACGTGGGAGTTTCGATAATCTATATGTTCGATTGGCAGCTTAACAGGCCAACCTAATATTCACGCACGCCGCCAGTTTACTGTCAAAAATTTCTTATGCACATTCAACTTGTATGGGACCAACCGAAATTGACCGGCGTGCATAAAAAGATAACTCAAATTCCAAGATTTGTGTTGCATGACATTTCGATTTGACGTTTGTGCTCATTTGACATTTTGGCGCGACTATGAATTAAAATTTTGGAACAAATGCAGAATAGCTCCAATTCCCAAAAAAAAAAAAAAAAAATATTGGGATCGATAGAGATGATTGAGCCGAACATAACGGTATATATATATTTTTTTTGCGGAAACAACAACTACAAATGTTATTAAGGGTGAAAGTTCAAATTAAATAATTTTAAAATCAAAATTTTTTGAAAACTAATGCATGGATTTTAAAATTTTTGAACTGATTTGATAGAAAATTTGATTCACTTTAATTCAATATACATATAACCCTCACTAAGTAGAATTCTATTTTCTGTGTTGCCGCAGAAAAGAAGCGGAACTCCTTTCTGCGTACATTAATTCGATTTTTGTGAAAACCAAATAAGGCATATATAAAGTATGTACAATGTCGATAAAGAACACCAGTAATTTCTCTCTGTGCCAACTGACCCCAATAGGAAATGCCACGTGAAGCCAGATCCTTCTCCACTTGAATACTTCAGACCTGGAACGTCGGTTCGCATTCGAAGGACATGGCCAAGCCAACGGAGCCGCTGTATTTTCATTCGCTGCACTATGTCCATTTCGTTGTAAAGCTCATACAACTCATCGTTGCATCGTCTGCGGTACTTCCCGTCGCCAATGCGTAGGGGCCTGTAAATCTTCCGTCATATATTTCTCTCGAATACTCCAAGAGCCGCCTTATAGAATGTTGTCATTGTCTAAGCTTCCGCGCCATTTACCAGCTCGGGCATGATAGGTGACTTGTTGGCTAGAGTGATTTTGCGTTGGATTGCCATGCTGACATTATCGGTGTTAATGCTGGTTCCCAAGCAAACGAAACTCTACTTTCCGAGGTTTTTCTTACCAATGATGTCGATGTCATTGGCATATGCCAGAAATTACACGCCCTTGTAAAAAATTGATCGTAAGTGGTTCTGTTCTGCAGCTCTTATTATCTTAACATTTGCAATATGCGATCATAAATGCCCTTCTGCTCACGCTTTTATTTGTGAATATTTGATGGGGCATATAATAGGAGATCAGAATAATAATAGTAATCATAATCTTCATAATATTATCCACCCACGATTGAGAGAATTCATTCTTGTTATCCACCGTTATTCAAATTGGTCGCGCTGATTATTGGAAAAATTTTGCTAAAAACCCGAAGCATCTCATCTAATTTAGCAAAAAAATTTCTGGAGAATTTGGGTGTTGTTACTGGCCGTCTCCACAGGATAAAATTTATTGCTGCCCAGCTGTCATTTTGGTCGTTAGATATAAGTTATATCAGTGGCAATATTTGTGTGGGCTTTTTATACCTTGATATAAGCATTTGTAAGATAGCTTCGAAAACGTATTTTTGCCGGATTTAATCGCTTAAAAAATTTAGAAAATAGGCTAGTTTACATCCAAATACATAATTACAAATATTTTAACAGGAAGCAGCTCAATTTTTGCTTTTATATTAAAATAATAATGATGTTGTAGCCACGAAGTTTTCGTGCAAATGAAAATGTAGCTGTCAAACTACCAAATTGCCGGCAATAGATGGCAAGATATAAGCTCTGATATATATTGCTCTCGAAGAGCAATGAGCGGTCTCCATTGGCAAATTATATTCTGACATATGTATCAAGATATAAACTTTATCCTCTGGAGACGGGCAGTTAGGTAGATGTGTATTTTACTAAGGTAGATTCTTAGATATTTGAAAGTTGGAAAAACTCAACGCTAAAGCAGTCACTTTCTCTTTACTCGCAATATAGTATGTAGTAAGCTATGGCGACCCCAAGTGAAATTGTTTATGATTAAAAATTAACTATTTTATAATGTTAGGGAATGGTCACAACAATTTTAAGTTTTCATTAAGGATTTTTTAAACAGCTTTCATGGGATATTTTTATGTTTTCCTTAGGTACGGTTTTTATTATTTTTTCATTTGTATCAGTAGTTTTTTAGTATATTTTTTTTCATTGCGAAATTTGTATACCAACTCTTCGTTGATAATATAATCAGTTCGTGTGATAAGATTTTGTTAATTCTTTCTTCATTTAAACTGTTCGGCTTTTAGATAAGTGGAAACATAAAAAAATCTCTAGTAAATGTTTCCCTAACACTTTTCGTTTAGAACCAATTATGTAATATTTCACTTAGTTCCAATATTTGCAGTCTTTACATTTAAGGCATAATCCTATTGAAAATACTTCTTAATCACGATTTCTCAAATGCCTTTAGTTTTGTACCGATATTGTAACATTTAATTTATTTTACCAATTTAATTGAGTTAAATTTTCAAACAGGTGGCAACCCTCCTCAAACATATTTTCGGCTATAAGCCTTCTTAAAACTTTTTAGTTTCACACCCACATGGCAATATTTCATTTATTTTATCGATTTGACTGAGTTAAAATTTCCAAATAGGTAGCAACCCTTCTCAAAATAATTTTCAGCAGTTATCTTTCTTAAACCTCTTTAATTTGATATCCATATTGTAATAATTTATTTATTTTATCAATATAATTGGGTTTAAAAGTTTTCAAATAGGTGGCAACCCGTCAATTTTTTGCGATATCATTGGTTCTGGTATTATACCGAACAATACAAAAAAAGATTATTCAAATCGGTTCAGCCGTTCTCGAGTTTTGACGACCGTGACATACGAACACAACCTTTTTATAAGCTTTTTATAAGCTTTTATTTAACTTGGCCATCCCGCGGAAATCGCGGAAATTTTCAATCGATTTTAAACTAACTTCCCGACAAGTTAGAGACTTGAAATTTTCAGAATAGTTCCAATTACGATGACAATGCAATTTAAAATATAAATGAATTCACCATATGGTCCAGGGGTCTTGATTCAAAGGCGGTCAAAAAATAGTAAGATTTATGGCTAACATAGCGTAATTTGCCAAAGAACTTAAAACCACTATAAAATTGTTAAAGATGCCGGCGATAGTGTAGCAAAGCTATTTGTGGCAAATTCTAGATATCAACCTAGTCTAGATATGAACCTCGTTGTAAGAATTAGAAGACTCCAGATGTCGCCCCGACAGAAGAAGTTAAATATTGCGCCTAAATATATGCCATGCTACAACGGAAATGGACGACACGCCATTTCTTTAAATAAAATTAACTGCTGCTATATGTACACATGTATGTTTATACAAAACGTGAGCAAACCACATTTTGCTTGCCAAGTCTTCTGTTCTCTTTCATTGCAAGTTGAATTATTTTAATATCTATTTTGCAAAATTTTGTACATAAAATGAAATAACACTTTTTAATATACAACGCTTTTATAAATGGACTAAAAATTATAAAATAAAATAATGTAAAAAATATATTTTTTAAAAATAAGCCTTTTTTTAACATGTACAATCAAAGGAATAAAATAAAGTAATGTAACAAAAGATTTTTTAGCAAGAAAATTTTGTCAAAACTGCACTAAAAAGAATAAAATAAAATAAGTTAAGGTCTCGTTAAAGTTACTAAAAGCCATTTTGTGAAAGGAGTTATTCAAACTCTAATGAAAATTACTAACAATTTGTACTAATTTACTTCGTTTTTAAAAAAGCTTGTCGGCGAATTCAGCGTACATGCATAATTGGTTAGGTATGTATATGTATGTATGCAGATATTTAAATGCCGGTTTGCTATTCGCGCGACAAGCTTTTTTAAAAACGAAGTAAATTAGTACAAATTGTTAGTAATTTTCATTAGAGTTTGAATAACTCCTTTCACTAATTGGCTTTTAGTAACTTTAACGAGACCTTAACTTATTTTATTTTATTCAATTTTCTTGCTAAAAAATCTTTTGTTACACTACTTTATTTTATTCCTTTGATTGTACATGTTAAATAAAAGCTTGTTTTTAAAAAATATTTTTTTTTTACTTTATTTTATTATATATATATAGATAGATTATGCTCTCAAACGAAATCTTCCTAAAATACTTGAAAACTTCACATGAAGAACCTCTTACTTGCTGAAGTTTCATAACGTAGTATCCTCTTTTATGTTTTTCGGGCCATATTTTTGTCGAGTACTTTACTTAGTTACTCGACGCTTAGCGACTATAGGTGCGTTCGCGTAGCTGTTAATTGTTCAAGTTTAACCAAAACTTACAGGTTTTTGCGTTCGCGTACGCAAAAAACTTGCAAAGTAGGGGAAATTGAGAGAGCAAAGTGACATTTCATTTTGAGGGGAAGCTGTTAGTTTCTGTTGGAAAAATTTTTGCCAACAGCAATTTGCCAACAGGGAAACAGCTGATCAAAAACAGCTGGTTGGCATTTACGCAAATCACAAAATTGAATTTGATGGCTTGGAAGATAAAAATTACAAAATGCGACTAATTAAACTTGTAAGAAATAAGTAGTTATTTGTTCAATCAATAAATTGTGTCAGTATAACACTTTGCGACGACTTTTCGTACGTTTTAAATTTTACACTTTTGTATGTAAACAAAAATTATATCAGCTGTTCGTCTAACTTGCAAGTTTCTGCAAATTTTCTGTTCGCGTACTATTTTGGATATTTCTCTCTTGTGAGAGAACAGATGACATTTCGCCGGAATTTGGCAGTTGGTTGGTTTCTGCTGGAGATTTTAAACGAACGCACCTTATATTTCTCTTCACTATCCGCGCTCTCAGTGAGAGGAAGAGAAGGAAGCGTATTCGCTAGAAAACTTCAATGTGAGGCCAAATATCTTCCGATGCAGACCTCTAATACGCATACATACGTGAATGTCTCGTGTCCCGGTTTCAGTGAAGACAGCCGCCAAAACAATTTGCATAATGAAGTGCAGCTTGGAAACAGTTAAATGTTTCGATATACTTTTCGTTGACGCTTCTATTGGAAACGTTTTATGGGCAAAATGATCGCAATTCGCGACGTCATGAATATGTAGAAACAAGGTCAGTCTATTTGCGTTGACTCTCAAGCAAAATACTTAACAGGTAGTCAGTCGAGCTAATAAGAATTTCATTTGGATGGGCTGACACTAAAAAATACATATTTATGTTTACATGCAAATAAACGTTTTGTGCTTGCTGAAGTCGAGCAGAACTATATGTATGTGTGTATATTTAAACAATTAATAAAAGAAAAATTTCAATTACTGTTAAATGCTTTTTTTAATTTCCTTCAAAATAAGCAGTCATATAAGGAGCGTTCCTTATCTCCCAGAAATAGTCAGAAAAAGTCCGAAGTAGTCAGATTTAGTCCAAAAAGCGTTCCTTAACTCGGAAATGACAGCTAAAATGAGAGAGCAACACCCAGTGAGAGTGACTCTCATCAGTCCGAAGTAGTCAGATTTAGTCAGAAGAATTTTTTCTGGCAAAATCCTGAAAAGTGTCAAACTCAACTAAATTTAAATTAACGGAAATTAAAGAATATGCAAAAAGTGAGAATAATCTAAAAAGTAAAAAAAGTGAATTGAAATTGGAAATTGTGTTTTGTACATACATTTCCATTCTTATTTGACGTTTGCTTTGTTGTTGCCATTCTTTGGACTAAAAATTTGATTTTTTGCGTTCCTTTACTTTTCCTGTTATTCTCTTTTAGTGAGCGCATTTTGCTACGCTCTGGCATTTTGACATTTTTCAGATTTTAGTCCAAAAAGATAAGGAATGAACCTATACATACTTATACATAGTATAATTAAGGTGTGCCAAACTAAAAGTTAAATATTTTCACTGCCCGAAATATTTTGGCTTAATATGTATTATCTTCGATATGAGATCAGTGATCGGACTTCTACCACATTGTGGTAGATCTGCCACTTTTTTGAGCATCTACCACATCTACCACACAAGGTCTGAAATCTACCACATATTCGCGGTTTTGAGTACCTAGTTTTATTTTTGCTCGACATAATTTTCTTAATTTTAAGAGCAAAAATTGTGCAACTCTAAACACTGTATGGAATGATATAATACAAGATTCCCCATTCCCGGCGGCGATGAAATTTCTCAAGTAAAAGTAAATAAAGCCGAATGGGAGGATAAAATAAACTGTAAAATAGTAAAATTTCTCAATAATAAATTTTTCGACAGAAAACGTGGTTTCATTACGTTAAATTTTAAAATATATGATTTATAAAAAAAATTAATAGCGAAAATTAAAAAAAAACAGCCATTTTTGTGAAAATATTAGCAAATTTCAGTGCATCTAAAATTTCTGAGGCGTTGTTTACATTGTCAAAATCGGTAACGTGCCACATTTGTTCGCTACATCGTGATGTGATAGAATGCAACACTGACATGTATGTTCGAAAAATATTTTGATATGGAAGGAACCGCATTACACTGTCAAGGAAAAAATTGCCAAAACTCAATGCAATTTTTAGCAACTTCAATCTAGCACTTTGTTATACTAAAATTAATTTTTTTAGAGTCTAATTAAAAAGTTTGCAATTTAGGTGAAACCTTACAGAATTTCTTTAATTTTAGTACAAAGTTTGATCCAAACCGACATCTACCACATTTTTTTGAAATCTACCGCATTTTTTTCCAGATTCTACCACACACAATTTTTTTAAAGTCCGATCACTGTATGAGATGTGTATGTCCAGTCCCGCTTATACATATGCCCGCGCTAATAAGCATTCCCCGCTTTTTAGCGTCAATTTCACCCCTTCTTAATATATCCCCTCTTGTATGATTTCCGTTTAAAAGCACCAGTATTTTGATACAAAAGTAAAATTGCATAGGTAAATTTCCTTGTACATATATAAGCGCAGGGCAAAAATTTCAAACCACCCAACTTTTTGATGCCAAAATTTGGCAAGAAATATTAATCCGTCTTTAGATGAATCTGAAGATAAAGCCGAAGAAATAGTATAAGACAGTTTGCCAACTACGAAAGAACAACTTCCTTCAATTAACATTTTAAAGAAAAGCTTTGAGACAAAAAATCAATTTCTGAAAGACGTTGATGCTATGGAGTTGCTAATTTTTAAAGAAACCAATAGTGAGTCAAAATTAATGGATTTTTTAGGATAGATATTTAACAATGTCATTCAATGTACTGGTTTGTTTTGTGATTTAGCTGGAATAGCTAGTTTTCGTTACTAATTCTAAATGCTTTTGTTTCATTACAACCGAATGAATTTTCTTTTTTAATTAGATATGAATGTACTTTACCACCAAAATAACTATACGTAAGTATATGCGCATTAAAAAAACATTTTAAAATCTAAAAACAAACTCTGTTTCAATAATTTATAAAGTGTATTAGGCTGAGTCGATTTTGTATGGGGGAAAATAAAAGGTATTTGACCGTATTGTAATAGTAATATTATGTTGTCTTAGGTCTAAGCCAATTGTTATTGGCCACGAAAGATGAATTGAAAACTTATCTTTAGCCCGCGCAATTGATTCAAAGTGTATGAATTTTGAAAATGAAACTTTGGCTCCTAATATATACGGAATGCGATAGTTGTTGTAAACTGGACGATATATAAAATTAAGGGTTGTTAAATTTAGTACCTCACGTTCATTTATCATTTTTCAATAAGTCTACAAGTTTTCAAGATATTATGATAAAACTTCCAAAAACTATAATTTTCCTTTATAAATTTTCAATTCTTCAGCAACCAAGTGAAAAATACATAAAAGCGAGAGGAGATTTATTTCAAACGTTTTAATTTTTTCGGATGTTTATATAATAGTAAAAAGGACCATGGACTTGGTCACGCCGATTTGCTCAGTTTTCAAGATCCTGGTGAATGAAGTCAAACATGATTTGTCAAAGATTAGAAATCGTTTGATAAGTTAATAGTAGTTTCAAGCATATAAGTATTTACATACATTAACATAATACAATTAGGGTGAGAAACACCCATTTTAAGTCCATTTATGCAGTCTTGAAAATTGGTGCGGAATGGTTTCATTAGTCACCGAAGAAGCACATTTTTCGCGGTTTCTAAATTTGCCGTTATATGAAAGTAGGGGATATATGTACATAAATATTTTAGTTAACGCCATTATGTGAAAAAGTGGCTGTAGGTAAATGCAATAGTCTTTAACATATCCTGGGAAATCCTTTTCCACACTTTTTTGTAATCCGGTTCTTTTATATAAAAGTTATTTATACAATTGAAGAGAAATTTCTTAAAAAAAACTGGAGATCCGCTAAGTTTTTCGATATAACTTTTGGTAAATGTTACTCGATCGGTACTAGGGATGTTAATTTTTTTTCGATTTTTACGATCCCGGGATTTTCGAAATGTCGTTGGTTCAATCCCGGGCTCCCGGGATCAGTCCCGGGATTTAGATATTTGTTATTTTTTAACGACTTAACATGAAAAAATTGCATCAATATGGTTTGAGAAGCTCTCCTACCATATAATAAATAATAAGTAAATGGGTTTGAAACGCAGTTTTAATTTAAAGTGAAAATTATTTCTTAAGTAACAAAACGAAAGACAGTAATTACATTTATATGCATTTTGTAATACTTTGGTACATATCTGATAAAGTAATTTAAGGTAAATATGTCGAAAAAAGCTCGATGCAAAAAAAATTAAATAAAAAATTAACTTTCTGCTTGAAACAAGTTCATAATACTGGGGGCAGAAATAAAAGAAGCGCCTTAATTCGTTCATTTTTGTCTAAATTCTTTTTGTTTTTCCAAAATATAATTTTTTTATTAAAGTCTACCTCATATTACATATAATTAATTGCATATAAATGGGTATTTCTCTGACGTCATGATTTTTTAAAAAGACTTTATCGGGCCCTAACCGCCAAAATAACGCAAGCGACATTTTTTTCAAAATTTTCTTTTTGATTCCTAGAGCATCTAGATGAATTTCTGCATCAAAACGAAAATTTTGAAAAAAATGTCACTTACGTTATTTTGGCGGTTAGGGCTCGTTATAATTTCAAAGATATGGTTAATTCCAAAATTTATTTAAAAAAATTCAGTGCAATGTAAAAAAAAAGTATGGGTACTAAATAAAATAATTTTTTTGGGCTCACAAGGACGACTAGGAATAATGGTAATTTTGTATAAATTTTGGCGTAAAAACAAATTAAACGCTCACAATTTTACGTGCTTAGTGCTTAGAATGAAATTAAAGAGAAAAGAGTAGGTGACACGCTGAGTAATCGCGTCTAAGTTTCTAGGTAAGTCAAATCAAGTCTAAGTCTTGCATAACCCAGCTTTTAGCTCTTTCAAAAATTCGATTTCCCATATAAATAACACGGGAAAAAATGTTTTCCAGTTTTGAATTCGACTTTTCAGTATTAAAAAAAAATTGTTTAGTAAAAGATAGTGTACGGCTTTTGTAGGGCAAAAAATTTTCTACACAAAAGTTTAAAATAATTTGAATATAATAATTTAGTTTTAAAAAACTTACATACCGTGAATGCTAATAATGAATGGAGAGCAGAGATAATACTTATTACAAATGATGGCAATGCATAGGAAGTAATTTCCGGATGCTAATAAGAAAATATTTATGGTACCACCAACTCAGAAAAAAAAATAGCTCTAGGCATTATTAAAATTTTTATTTGTTTACTTAATTTAAAGGTAATTTTCGAAATCAAAAATTTAATAGATTCTTATACTAGGTTTACATATAATAGATTATCCTCATTTTCGAGCTTAACTCCCTAATCTGTAATAAGAAAAAGAGATTAGTCATACACAATTCGTCCCTCTTTAACCTGTAATTATAAAATAATCTCAGATTAAACCGATAATTTTTCGGTGTCCAACCTAGTTTAATCGATTATTTTAGCGAAGAAGCGGAGAAATGCCAAACGTAAAAGTGCACAAAAATGGATGCTAGCAAAGGAAAAGAGGTTCGTAAAGGTATTTCCTTAAGTTACAATATCACTGTTGCCACAATAGTGCTTTTCGCACTAAATTTAGTGCTTTTCTTAATTCAAAACGCGAAAATTTTTGAGTTTGGTGCTTGGTACGTTTTTTGGTGCGTTTTTTAGTTTGAAGACATCAAAACTTAAATGTGAAACAAAAATGGAAGTTAAATTTAGAGCAATTGGAAGTTTTATAAGGAGCTTTACAAAAATTGAAATAAAATCATGGCACATTTCAATCATAAGGGAAAGAGCATCTGTTTCTAAAAAAAATATGTGGCAGCACTTTCAATCATGCCAGAATTCCATACGGTAATTTGCCATTGCCTGGGGATGAATCACGTATGACGACAATCGTCTGAACGATATCGTGTCGAGATTTTGTTGCTTCATGAAAACCAAAAATTTGTTGATCGTTTGTGCGATATCGTCAACTCGAATCCAGTTTTGCTTCACGTAACAGTAATAGTAACACGTAATAGCAACACAAATGCATAAATCAGTGTTTTTACGAGGTCGTTTTGTCAGTATCGTTTGAACGACTATCGTTTCAAAGTTACGTGATTCATGCCCTGCAAAAAAGTCCATGTTGCTGGGACCCGGAATCGATCTTTAGACCTTTAGCTTGGGCTGAATTTGTTATATTTTTTACGAATATTAAACAAAGCACCAGCATCTCCTAACAGTAAAATGAATAAAGAACCTTTTTAAAAAGGAATAATCGAGTACGCAGCTTTCTTATACAAAAAGATTTTTTCCACTATGCGCCGGTGGATGCGCTCAAATAAGACACTTTAAAAATCGAAATCAAATTTTGTTACGTCTCACGTGTGGAGCGGTCGGAAAGAAAAGTTCTTTACGTTCCTTTAGTTCACGGGATCATAAGAGACTACAGTGTAGATTTAAACTTCCACATATTTCCTGAAACTTCATTTTTTGTTGTTACCTTCGTTTGATAGGAATTATAGACAAAATTAAGCAAAAAGAAGAAAAAATAATATTTAAACAGCGCAAATCTAAGCGGAACGGCAACGCTGGACACAGCTGCAAATTTGAAAATAAGAAAAAAAATTATTACGTCGCGTCGTTTGGACGAAAATATTTGAAATTATGGAAAACAGAATAAATTCGACCACCGAACAAGAAACATAAATTTTTATTAATTTGAATCAGCATAAAATTTTGTATGCATACGAAGACCATTAAATCCTCCAATAAACAATTTGGTGCTTTTTTCGAGAAAAAACACTATTTTTGTTGGGGTTTATTGCTTTTTCGAATTCAAAACTTAGCAATACTGTAAAATATATTTAAATTGCTTAATATAGCAGAAAAAAGTGATCACGGTGGCACAGAAAAGAAACATAACTTTTCCTTGAGATGTGAAGCTTGTTATTACAAGCACAACAAATTTGAGGGCTAATAATCTGAGATTTGCTTGTGCAAACGGGGTGATTAAAAAACGACTAAATGTAGTATGTATGTATGTAAAGTATGTAAATATACTTTTAGTATTTATTAATTACTTAGCTAAGAATAATAAATATCGATTTAAAGGTATTCGATGTATATTAATTTTAGCTTTTTAAAATGATATTTTCAATATTTACCAGCCCTTCTGCACTAGAAACTTGAATATGTTTAAATTCTACAGGATTTCCTCATTAATTTTATACCCATACTTCTTCTCTAAGAATAGAATAGAATAGAATAATAGAAATCGCTGCATCTTTTAGGCGCATCAATATTACATAGTTACATCCCGAGTTAATAAAAGGAAGGTAATAAAAACGATATATGATAATGGCCTTATTTATGAAAAATAAAATAGATTTAAATAGCTCTGTACAGTGACATCTGTATAAAAAATTCGATTTCTTAATTTTTTATGAGTTTGGGTAAAATTTTTAACTTAACATTTTGTGCACTCTTTTGCTGTTTATTACTTTTCAAAATTTTATTTTCTTTAATAGCCCTTTGACTGAAAAAATTGCCTGCTTCCCACACTTCTGTGGTGCTTTTTTATTGTAGTTATTATTCTGTTCACATCTAAATTTCCATACATTTTATGTCATTGCCCATAGATTGTTTTGCGGCATTTCCTCTGAACATTTTTTTAACTACATTCATAAAAAATTACTAATTTTGGTTTCTTTTTTCATCCTGGACTGGAACATATGTATGTATGTAAAATGAATTTAAAAACGTCATGTAGCCAATATGCACGATGCAGCGACCAAAGGTGGCACCGTCAGACATTTCGCTACTTTGAATTTGTCGATTTTCATAATTCTGATCTAAAAGTGAATGACGCATCATAAATTTTAAATGCACTGAAATTCTCTTATACTTCCACAAAAATTACCGTTTTTTCACATTTTCCTTATTAATTGTAATTGTAAATAATATATTTTTAGAATTGAGCACAATTAAAACGCGTTTACTATCGCAAAATTTGTTATTGAGAAAATTGGCTGCTCTGCCATTTTCTTTTAACATGCAATTCGGCTTTGTTTACTTTTTGTACAAAAATGTCATCGCCGCCAGTACGTCGCAATCTCGTATTCTATCTTTCTTGCCAAATATGCATTTTGATCTAACTGTTAAACTACTATTAATGGTAGCTGTGGATATTAAATAAAATCGTTTCAGTTCGTAATAAAAGTAAATTACATACATCTCATCTAATATATTTTTATACCCGAGCGCACTTGTGCACAAGGGTATTATAACTTTGTTCACATAACGGTTGTTTGTAACAGGCAAAACGAATCGAGATAGATATAGACAAATGTATACATAAATGATCAGAATGAAAAGAGAAATCGATTAAGCGGTGACTGTCTGTCCGTCCGTCCGTCCGTCCGTCCGTCCGTCCGTCCGTCCGTCCGTCCGTCCGTCCGTCCGTCTGTGCACACGATAACTCGAGTAAAAATTGAGATATCTTAACGAAACTTGGTACGTGAACTTCTTTTGGGCGTGGGACGGATGGTATTGAAAATGGGCGAAATCGGATAATAACCACGCCTACCTCCCATATAACGGTAATTTTAAGAAATACGAAAACTGCGATATTTTAGTAACTACTGAAGATAATTCACTCAAAATTGATACTTACAATGAGTTTCAGACGGAAAACATGAATATTATAAATTTTTGGAAAATGGGCGTAGCCACGCCCACTTATGGTTACATGTGTATATCTTGGTAACCGCTGCACCAATTTCTTCCAAACTTAGCACAGTTGTTGGCCTTAGTACAGCATACTAAATGGCTGAAAATTTTAAAAATCGGACAATAACCACGCCTTCCTCCCATATAACGGTAATTTTCAGAAAAACGAAAACTGCGATATTTTAGTAACTATTGAAGATAATTCACTCAAAATTGATATTTGCAATGAGTTTTAGACGAAAAATAAGAATATTACAAAATTTTGGCAAATGGGCGTAGCCACGCCCACTTATGGTTACATGTGTATATCTTGGTAACCGCTACACCAATTTCTTCCAAACTTGGCACAGTTGTTGGTCCTGGTACAGCATACCAACTAAAATCGGACAATAACCACGCCCACATCCCATATAACGGTAATTTCGAGAAAAACAAAATCTTCGATAAATCAGTAAATATTAAAGCTAATTTATTCAAAATTGACGCTTGCAACCATCATTTACCAAGAAATACGTTTATGATAAAATTTTGGAAAATGGGCGTGGCACCAACACCATGAGCCCACTTATGATCACACATATGTATCTCGGTAACCGTTCTACCAATTTGTACCAAACTCGGTATGGTTATTGTGCTTGCCACATAAAAGCAAAGCGTTGAAAATTATTGAAATCGGCCTAAAATTACGGCCGCTTTTCATATAACAATAAATTTCAGAAATGCTTGAAATTTCAATATTTCGAAATTTAAGGACGCTAACTTACTCAAAATTGATACACCCCGGCTTACCATGTAGCGGTAGCTTGCGGAAAGGTGAAAAACATATATTTAATACTTGCGCCGGGTATTTAATGTTCGGCTCCGCCCGAACTTAGACTTTCTTACTTGTTTAATATAAACTAGCTTTTCTCATTCTAAAATAAATCAATAATCCCAAGACTTATAAACAAATTTTTTACAAAAAAATACGTTTCAAAGCATCCCTGTTGATGTCATAATTCAAACACAAATTTGAATAAAAATGTTTGATGCAAAGATTTATGCAAACGATTCTCCGATTCAAAGTATCCCTGTTGATGTCATAATTCAAACACAAATTTGAATAAAAATTTTTGATGCAAAGATTTATGCAAACGATTCTCCGCGATATTCATCATAAGAATTTATCATCTTACTTGTCCGTAAGTTTTTGAAGCATTTTAACTTTGGTTTTTATATATTACATGCCATACCATTTTTTTCAGATTTTGAAAATGCCAAACCGAGCATGCATAGCCGGATGCCCTCTAGGAGTACCCCTCTATTCTTTTCCTCTGGAAGGGGAAATGGCCAGGTAAGTAGAAATAATTTTGAAAAACAGAAGTGGATTATTGGAGCTCCCACACAGTGCAGACTTTATCGCCCGCCGATTTAGTTGGGGCTCGCTTGAAATAGATGAAAATATGTATATGGAGGTGAGCGCACAACAGCAACTTAATCGCGACCGGAAATGCAATGGACAGACAAGCAAGCCCATCTAACCGGCAAGAAAGTCTGCAGTGTGCGGGGGCTCTTAAAGTTAAGCTAGAAATGACTGTGACCAGCGCAGTCAAAGTAGACAGAGGGGCTTATTTGTATAGCAGAAATATTATATAAATATTCAGTTAACTATACATAAATTACCGCTAGCTCTTTTCTATGTTATGTATGTATGTACATATTTTATAGCTGTATCGATTACCAGTACATATCCCACTAGAAGAAAATATATATACATAGGGTTGTTCCAATATGTACCACGACAAACCCAAGGAGAATGTAGGTTGGAGTTCAAGATAAAAAATTGCCCCTATAAAAGTATGGCCGTTTTTGAATATTCGATATTTTTCAACTAAAAATAATTGATAACGGCCGTATGAATAAAAACTAAGGAATTGATTTTTCTTAAAATTCCATACCTTTTATTTAAATTTTGTTTGGATAAATCGAGTAAAAGGTGTGAAATTTTAAGAAAAAGCAATTGATTTTTATTCATAAGGCCCAATAAGTAAATAATGTTAATATTTCAAAACGGTGCACTTTTATAGGGGTATTTTTTCTGTTATCTGGGTGGTCTCGTGGTAATTATTGGGCAGCTTGTATAAAAATTAGTAATTTTATGGTTTTAATGCATTGCTTTTTTAATTTTACTAGGAGGCGCACAGTGGGCGATTTGGGGGAAAAAATTTTCAAAATCAAATTGCGCCTCTCAGAGGTGAGATAAATCAACGATTTTTTGTTTCGTGTAAAGGATTTTTATTGTAGAATAAGGGAAAATTACAAAGAAATGGAGTCTGAAGTTGCAGAATTACAGGACTCATGGAAAGGACGAGAATTAAAAAAAAAGATTGAAAAAATAAAAAAACAAAAACAGCATGACTCGTAAATGAAATAGAACCAACGTGGAAGTATAAACTTTCAAATAAGACCAATATCAACATAATGGGGCCATTCCAGTGTTACGCGTGTTATATTTGTTACGCTAAGGATTTTTTGTTAATGTCATCACATATACACCGTTAATTCGATTTTCAAAATGTGTGTGTCAAATTAAAGGGCTTGGCCTTTAGATGTGCAGTAAGGTATAATTTTTTTTAAAGGAGTTGCCACCTGTTAAAAAATTATATTCAAATTATTTAATAAGGTTAATGAATTATGTACATATTACAATATGGGTATCAATCGAAATGGCTTTGAAAATGCTTTATTTTTAATCTACATGCAGGAGGGTTGCCACCTGTTTAAAAGGTTAAATTCAATTTCAGCGTTTTAGCCTTAACAGGTATAGAATAATTAATAATAACAATAAAATTGAATATTAAGTGATATGGTCACTGAAGATGGACTTACTGAAGCTGATTTTTTGTTCTCCAAGGAGAAACAATTCAGTAGTAGCCATTTAGTTAAGCCTCCAACAGAATTTATCGAATTCATTTCAAAAATCGGGAATATTTATGCGGCTCATTTCGATTCTACTTGTCATGGGATTGGCTTTTCGCAAATCCTCTTTGAAAAGATGGCAGATGTAGAGCCCTACTATTGTTGTGAAAATTGTAACCCCGACATACTGAAATGTATATATATAAGAACAAAAACATATTTTTTGCTTAACAAATTTAATAAAGAGGCGAAGCAGCCCAATTTTAAAAATACTAAATTTCTGTGTATGACTACGGTGACCATCCGTCCTTTATTTTAAAGGACAGTCCTTTATTTTAACCCCCTGTCCTTTATAATTTTTTTCAAAATAAAGGACGCCATTTGTCCTTTATTTCTTAAACTGTCCTTTAAATGTGCTTTCGATATTGCAGAGGTCAATTTTTAAACAGAGAATATGAAAAAATAAAGTACCCTTTATAAAATATAATGTCAACCTTCGCCAGTTTGTTTCGCACCCCACTCAAGGATTTTTATTTAATCGGTAATCTTTGTACAATCTATAAATCACGAATCATATCTAATACTGATGTGCGAAATTTATATAATTGTAACAAAAATTAACTAATGTTTAGACATTTTCTTAGAAAAATTAAATACTTTGAGTAAAATTCATTGTTCACAAAAGCACAGAGGAAGTTGTGCCCAGGATCGTGTTGCACGCTGAGTTTCCAGTTCC
>NW_023458561.1:13728773-13739935 GCF_013731165.1 Rhagoletis pomonella | reverse complement strand
TTTTTGTTTTTTAATGATCAAAATTGTTTTAGTGTTGCTGAGATGTGTACCACTATTTTTTTTGTTTGTTTTTTAATGATCAGATTTTTTTAATTTTTTTTTGTTGCTGAGCTGTGTACCACTATTTTTTTTTGTTTTTTAATGATCACATTTTTTTTAACAGTGTTACTGAGCTGAGTACCACTTTTTTTTGTTTTTTTTGATCAAAATTTTTTTAGTGTTGCTGAGCTGTGTAC
Organism: Rhagoletis pomonella; assembly: GCF_013731165.1. Taxonomy (NCBI): domain Eukaryota; kingdom Metazoa; phylum Arthropoda; class Insecta; order Diptera; family Tephritidae; genus Rhagoletis; species Rhagoletis pomonella. The sequence goes on along the minus strand of NW_023458561.1, from coordinate 13,739,699 downwards.
CACTATTTTTTTTTTTGTTTTTTAATGATCAATATTTTTTTAGTGTTGCTGAGCTGTGTACCACTATTTTTTTATGATCAAAATAAGTTATAACCGGGTAATAGTTATTCGATGTCTTGGTTACCTTTTTTCCTATGAATCCATTGAAATAAAAAATTTCAACAGTGTTGCCGAGCTGTACACTATTTTTTTTGTCCCACAATTTTTTTTATAATGTTTATTTTAACATTATTATTGAGCTTTGTGCCACGTTTTTTTGTTTTTTTTTAAATAACAATCTTATTTAAATTTTAATGTGATGTCTTGAAATGTGATTCTCTCTTATTGTTGGCCCCAAGAGCTTGCTTCTATATGCTGATATTCTCTACATTTACAGTCGCAATATTTTTCTTTTAATTATTTTGCTATACTCATTACAGTTCATAGAAAGGGATTTACTGTGCGTGATTTTGTAAATATTGTATATAAATTTGTATAAAGTAGTTGTCTTCTTGTATGTAGTAGTTATATTAGTCATAGTCGTTTTTTCCAAGTAGATTTGTGTAGTTTTTTCATATTTATTAGATTTTCTTATATGCATGCACTTCGTATCTGTAGATAGTATGGGTGAAAATAGGCCTCCTGGGGAACCGAACACCCAAAAAAATGGGTAACGCGCCTTTATTGCAACCTCAGTGGTGGTGTGGAAAAGCAATAAGTTAAAAAAATAAAGAATATCAATTTTGCAAAAGGAAAATGAATTTCTTTTATTTATGGCACATAACCAAAAGCATGATACAAAAAGAAGGTAGTTTCATTCCAAAATATTTGACAAAAAATAAGTTTTTGAAGTTTCATAAATTGTACAAAATTATGAGCTACCTTGCCACATTGACAGGAATCAAACAATACATCAGAGGATTTAATTGTTGTGCGTGGGAAATGTTCGGTTATTTGTGCAATGATATTTCGGAGGAAGCGGAGGGGGAAGCGTGGCACCTAAAACTCCAGTCATTAGAAAGAGCGCAGTATAAACTTGCAGATAAGTCATTCTTGCCTCGCCTTTTCTACAGGCACTCGAGGCCCATTTCGAAATAGAGTAAAATTATCATTTTCACAATCCACAGTATTTTTGCGTAAAATCCATCTCCAAATTTACAAAAAAAATGCAAACCGAAATCTTTGTTTTAATTAAAGCTTAATCCTCTGACTAGCGGCATATGTCAACATTTTTTGATTCGGGTCACGCGTTTGGACACGATAACCCAAAATCATTTCACAAATAACTGAACCGTCCTCGAATTGTCTTTCACTATGCATTTTTCTATAAATAAAAATTTTAGAAAAGGAAACTGCAGTACTTTTCATCTTATGTGCATGCATATATACATATTTTTAAGCAGCACCACATCTTTATCAGAAAATTCCGAGAATCCAAAAAGTTACAAGTTGCATGGCATCATTTTAACTCAACCTCCTTTCTCTTCCACGGATAACGGTACCTCGTTTAGAGGTTTAAAAATATTTTGCATCAGAAATTTGTCATCAAACTGCATTAGCAAAAGACTTTCCCCCTTATTCTAGAACCCGAATTTTCGTAATTCGTAATTCTTAGCTACGCTACGAAAAACGAAAAATCCACATGCTGCAACCATTGCTGAAACATGTGCAGCATTGCCAGCTATCAGTTGTTTTTCGAAGGTATCTAAATGCAGGAAAACAAAGTGGAAAGAAATTAAAAAAACACTCATGAAGTGCTTATTTATAGTAAAATTGTCGATTTTACATATTTTGAAGGAAACGGTGGGCTCTATTGCATTTGCAATTATAGCACGGAGTAAGAGCGCGCTATGGGAATGATTTCACAAAGATATGCCGAGCTGTCAAGCATAATAACCATGGGCGCATCTACATATGTCAGCTTCTGGTTGAATTGTTGAACCACAAGCCAGAACTACTCCTATGCCTGAAGAACTGGTTCTCAATCCAGTTAATGCAATAACAGCTTCTTCCAAGCCATTGAAAACATGCACTTTGTTAGGTCCACCACCTGTTGCATTTGCTTCTGCCTTCGGCCGCGCTTAGGGATTATAACCCTCACTAAGTAGGATTCTCCTTTCTGTGTTGCCGGAGAAGAGGCGCTTCCGCATGTCAAAGGTATACAACACTTCTTGTTAATATCTCTCCGACTACGCCAACCACAGTATTTTTGCGCAGAACCCACGTCGAAATTTGCAAAAAAGTGCATAGTTCAAACCGAATTTATTAATAAGCTAGTACTCGGAAATTGGAAACATTTATTTTAAATAAAATTTTAATCCTTTGGTTAAACGTGATGTTAAAGTTTTTGGATTCGGGTTATACGTTTGGACACAACAACTGAATATCATTGCACAAATAACTAAACCGGACCCAAGTTTCTCGATAAGGGGCAACAGAGATTCTTTTTTGCTCCTTTATATAAAGCAGTGGATAAAATTGTACGTATATGGGAAACGCAAATTTATCTGTTTAAATGACCACCGCTAATATTTCCTGCAAACACACCTTCGACACAGAATTGTTTTCGTACAAAATGACGCAAAAAACGTACTTGTTCGTTTTTAGGCATGCCATTGTAACGAATTTCGAAAGCATACTCTTTCTACGATTCGTAGCAAAATCCGAATACGAAAGAGTTGCAGAATAGGGGTGTTTATATTCGAACCTTTCAACGTACTTCAAACGTTTTTTTATTATTTTTCGAGAAACAAAAATGTTGCTGCTAGTGAATCTGGTAGCATGATTTTAGTTAAATGTCACAAACTTGTTAAAAGTCAAGTGGTCGGCAACAACAACGAATGTCAATAAATGAAACTACCTTCTATTTTTGTATCATGACCAAAAGCGTAGAAGCCTGGAAGTAATTGACTCAAAATTAAGTAAAACATATAAATAATGATCTTACTTTGATTCCCGATCAAATGATCGAAGTTTATGTACATACATATTGCATATATAGGTGTTACCAAGAATTATAACCAGGTTAGCGTCTTGGTTACCTCCTAGTTACCGGTCTTAGGTGTTAGACCAGAAGGTATAATCGGGTAATGGTTATTCGAATTATTGATTACCTTTTTTCCTTTAAATCCTTTTAAAGTATAAAGCTTTATTTTAATAATAATCAAATATGGCAAGCGTCTCTAAGACATCATCATAACCATTCTACAAAACGTGATATTAAAAAAATATATGTATAAAGATATTAAAATATAATAAGTATAATATACTAATCGATTTACCTTTCCTTTGATATATATTAACAATCGGAAATCATGTATAGTAGTTTACGAAAATGCAGTTTTCTTACAACTTCAAAATTTGAGGACTTTTCCACTGCTTTCATATAATCAATAATAACATATAATTTATCTCAAAAGTCGCGAAATTTGCATAAAAATGTTAAGCGATTTCAACGGTATAATAATCAAGAGAAAGGTAATCGAGTTACCATTCTTTTGATATATATTAACAATCGGAAATCATGTATAGTTGTTTATGAAAATGTAGTTTTCTTACAATTTCAAAATTTGAGGACTTTTCCACTGCTTACATATACATGATTTCAAAAGTTGCGAAATTTGCATAAAAATGTTAAGCGATTTCAACGGTATTATAATCAAAAGAAAGGTAATCGAGTTACCTTTCTTTTCATATATATTAGCACTTGGAAATCATTTATAGTAGTTCACGAAAATGCAGTTTTCTTGCAACTTTGCAAAGTTTAAGGACCTTTTCACTGCTTACATATCAATGATTTCAAAAGTTGCGAAATTTGCACAAAAATGTTAAGCGATCTAAATGGCTTTATAATCAAAAGAAAGGTAATCGATTTACCTTTCTTTTGATATATATTAACAGTTAGAAATTATTTATATTGGTCCAAGAAAATGCACTTTTCTTAAAACTTTGCAAAATTTTAGGTTTTTCATTGCTTACATATATGTTTTTTGCCTCGTTGTAATTCGCTACCGCCGTTAGTCTGTGGTATAAAATTGTTTGTAGTCGCTGATGCTGCTGATGGCATTGGATTTAGTGAGGACGTTGATGGTGAATGTCAAATCTGTAAACAAACAAAAATATCAATTAAAATTTATAAACATATGAAAAATCTCAATGTATACCTTTAGAATATGACTATGACGCTGATGTTTACAATCTAAAAGAAAAAACTATAAACAATGTTTATTAAACATGCTTTCATCATAAGCAAGAGTCTCATTTTTGCTGAGGGAGATATCTTAAATTGCCTCCAGGAGCGCTTCATTTATATCACCGAACCTTAAACATAGTGAGGTTGTTCACGCTTGCCTGGTTATCAGGTTATGTGGTTATGTGGTTATATTTTTTATTCAGTTTATAACAATAAAATACACTACACAACTATAATTTTTAACCAGATAACCTGATAACCAGGCAAGTGTGAATAACCCCAGTATAATATTAATTTAATATTATTATTGTGGTTGTTGTTGATGTAAAATCGACTGAGGCGGGGCTTCGTAATGCGGCTAAAACAACAACAACCACAACTATTCACTGTAAAGGGCCTGTTCGAGGCACGTAATAAAAGCACCAACACTGCAGCGCCGATGAAAATTTGCAAGACGGTTCCAACCAGGGATGCCGTTTGGATCTAAATAGATCCAATTCGATACATTTTTAGACGAATTTTTGCGGGATACTTATTTTTTCCGATCAGTATAAATGTGGATACTTTTTTAAATAGGCCAACATTTTATGTCTTCTATAAAGTTTTTTTCGTTCTAAAATCGATTTTCACTAAAGTTGGTAGAAAGCATTACGTTTTCTAAATTTATAAAAATCGCTACTTAAGCGTGAAATTAAAGCATTTTATTTTTTGTGAACGAAGCAGCGAACATATGAAGAGATATCAGCGCAATTGTTTTAATTAGTTAAAAAGAATGCTTTAAGCAAGATCTTTATATACGTATATATAAAGTAAATATATACTCTTTCTGTAGTAATCTTTTTCATATCAAAAATTTTAAGTTTTTAACTTAAAAAGAACAGATTTCAATGTAGTTTAAAATACTGTTAAAAAAACTAAATTTGATTTATTAAAGGGAATTTGTATGAATTTTACTGAAAAGACTTTAAATACACTCTAAAAAAATTTGTTTATTTGCGCATATTAAGAGAGGTAACCAGTTTTCTCTTTTAATGTTTTTTAATTAATTTAATTTATAAGTGTATTTATCTGTATAGTTTAAAGATCTCAAGTTCTAAATCCAATCCGGAACTTCTTATACGTACATTTATACAGATTCTTGTTGAAAAAGAGATACTTTTCAGTAGTAGGTGTACAAGCTCTTTTTAGAGTGTACTTTTACTATTTATTATACTTACTTTGCAAAATACTTATGCACAAAAAATGTACTTTATAAATTGAAATTACAAACGTTTGATTTTATGAAAAATAAAAATATATATACATGTATTCCAAGTCCTTAGGATGGGTTAAGTTACGTCTTTTTCTTGAAAATGCTTGGTTTCTTACAAATTATGAGATGTATACGTAAAAAAAAGAAAATTGGATACATGTGGATACCTTTTTGGCTTGGTCAGTGATACATTTTCTTGAGACGGCGCGGCAACACTGGTTCCAACTTCTTAATTGGTAAAACGTTGATAGAATTCCACAGCGAACATGATGCTTTATTAATTCGCGCAACACTACGGTTGTAATTGCAACTCGAACAAACCCAAACACTTGCAAGATGCATATGACAAGAAAACATTGTCCCAGTTTTGTATATCCGCAAAAGTGCGTCCAGTCACATGTACATGTTCAGTGTTTAAGGTCACATTGAAAACGGTATACCTTTAATTAAAATCGCATGAATTTCGCCATCACAAATCACAAATACCACGTCAAAGCTCTGGAAACTCCTTTGGCCACCAGTTCATATTCCACCAATACAACTTTTTGTCCAAAGAAGATTGGCTGCAGTTGATTATCAGACAAGAATTATAGTGCACTTCACCAATGCACTAAAATGTCGCTCTGGAAAGAAATATATAATAATTTATATGTTTTCTTAAAATTAAATGCAAATTTACCTAATTTTTCCACCGGCAGGCACGAATATGGCATTCAAAACAGAAACAGAAACAATGACAACGAATTTTACACACATTGTTGTATTTTAGCGTAAATCGATAAGTTTCACAAATATTTTAAATTATTGCCTGGAACATACACAATTATCGTTATTATTGGAAATGCAAGACTTGGCATTCATTTTTAATTTCTTATTTAATCAACTCAAACGAATAAAAACGCATTTTTCTAAAATATTTCTCAATTTACATTTTAAAGTTTTTTCTGAAACTTGAATGTAACTCTATGCAGAGAATGAGAGAATTGAAAATCAGGTGATCTCAGCTGTTTTCAAATGTAAACAAACAAAATGGCGCTTTCCATACTTGTAAGCCTATACAATGGGTTAGACTGCTTCTTTTTTAAGACGTCTTCCACTAGGCACAGAAACTACCACGTTTTCTTGCAGTTTTCTAAGTTCATTAGAAGATGGAGACTTTTCAACTTGTATAAATACGTACAATAAATATTATAGCGACTTTTGAAAGTGTATATATACATACAGTAAGTATTATAGCGACGTTTGCTAGAGTAGCTAACATTTGATGCTATTTTTTTCAGAATATACATATATGCAAATGTTTTTTTTACAGCTTTTGCAAATTGAATAAGTTCTCCGTCAGATGGTTTGTTAAAAAAATACGTGAACATACATATATGGTATATGGGGTATGGAAGAAGGGATATTTCCAGCAGTAAACGTTTTAGTGTGGGCAACAATGATATTTTTTAAATAAGGAAGATCGGAATATGCGCTATCTGAGAAGACAATACCTGTAATTATTGTACCATGGTTTCAAACTCATTTATTTATTATTTATTTCATGGTAGGAGAGCTTCTCAAACAATATAGAAGCAATTTTTCGGATTCAAGTTGTTGAAAAGTAACGAATATCCCGGGATTGTGAAAACGGCATCCCGAAAATCCGGGGATCGGAAAAAACCGAAAAATCAACATCCCTAATACGTACATATCGCACAGTGTTGGCACTAATCGATTGATATTTTAATCAATTAGTTAATTCGATTACATTCAATCCGATTACAGTTAAACATGATTAATTTTAATCCGATTAAACAGTTAATCGTAACCGCGATTAAAAACATTAATTTTTAATCATTAACCCTTAATTTGATTAAGTAGGTTTTGTGATTAATTAATTTATGCTGAAATTTTACTGTGCACACAAAGCCAGTTAATCGGGTATGGCAAAGTCGGTTTTCCTCATAAATCTAAGCAATTTGGTGTGCATTTTCATTAAGATCTATTTGAACAGACGCTAAGCAAACTAGGCTTTAGTATCCCTCTGCAAATGTGCGATGGGTTATAAAAATTCCCAATTTATGTATTACTAATAATAATAATTATTATTTTTTTTTATATATTATGCGTTTTTTATAAGCGTGAAACACAAAAAAAAAATAACTATAACCCGTGTTTGGTTCCAAATTCGGACAAACTAGACCTCTTAATCAGATTTTTTTAATTGGATTAACGATTACTGATTAAAATTAATTAATCGTAATCACAACCGAAGATTAATGATTAAAAAAATGTAATCATTAATCGTACGGAGGATTACGATTAATTAATTTTAATCGCGATTAACATTTTAATCGTTAATTTTTAATCGTTAATCAGATAAACATTTTGCCAACACTGATATCGCACACGATCTTCAAAAGTGGCACGACTCAAAATTACACGTTCGTCAGAAAATGGGAAAAACTATTTTGTAGCACATGCTAATCATATGGGCAAGGAGACTTTACCTCAGGTTTTTTCAACAAATTATAACAAAAACTTGCTTCAGCTTTTGCTGAAAGGTAAATAAATTTAAAGGTAATTAAAAAAGAAAATTGCTATCTCCTTAAAATAAGTAATGTAAAGATTTTTAAGTATTTGGCCGAGCTTCTTTTCAAATTTTCGCCCATACAGTCCTGTGTATAGGATTGTTGCTTTATAAAAAGCTGGATAAAGAAGTAAACTTCGCAAAGTGTGTTTTTTGTCTTTTTCGCCAGTATTCTGCAGTAGTGAAAATTATACAAAACAAAGCTTCTTCGATTCCTATTAGACTATAGTCTATAGATATAAGCTCAGCTAAAAAAACCTAATCAAGTTTAAAGTACATCCATCTTTGTATTCATGTTTGAAATAAAATTAATAAAAAAAAACTACAAACGAATAATGTAACTTTTTTAGGTAGAATATATCTCATTTAGGTGCGTTTTTTTATGATATTAGGTACAATCTGAAACTTCAATTTTTCATCCCTGCTACCGAGTGAAAGTACGCACCTGTAATCATTCTGCTACGGTGGCCGCCGTAAGTACATGCTTGTATGCATATTCCATCATTTGTTCTCAAAATGCATGAAAACAATAATATGCTTGCAAACAATTAATAAAACTTTGTGATAAATTGATTTAAAAATGGATGAGGACTTCAAGTTTGTGTTTTGACGAAGCACTTATTTAATAAAATATTATTGTAAATTATTATTTTAATATAAAATAAAATATTTATATTTGGTGATAAAAATTTTTATATTTGGCAACTCTTACTCTTGACTCTACTTGTAACAAATGGCAGATGTAAACAAAATAAACAATTAATTGTAATTTTGCAAATTTAAATTTAAATTTAAAATTTAAAATGCTCAAAGTACACATACCGACCACTGACACATACCGACCAACTCAATAAATGGAGCAGAAGGTCTTTGGTATAGTTTTCCTGCACGTTAGCAAATCTGGTTTGCTTAATTTATGCTACATATGAGGTTCAAACACGGTAGGTTGTGGAACTGAAGTCAAACTCAATTTGAGAATTGGCCCCAATTATTAAAAAAATACCATTTTTGAAGAAAAGATATAACTTAAAGCTAGAAAGACTTAAGATCTACCCAGAATTACAGCGGACGCAGTGATATCCGTCCGAGTAAACACAATTGCAGCTGAGGACGGCTTCCGTTAACTGTCATTTTAATTTGGAAATTTTCATTAAAAAATTTTGATTTGTTTGGTACGTGCGTGTGTATATTTGCTGGAAATAAAAAGCATTTGCAAACTTGTGAAAATAATAGAAATTATTACAATCAACAATGTGCCGCCCCCGCTGGGCGGTAAAACTAGAAATAAATTTAAATCAACCGAAAAACATTGGCGGTAAAAATGCTGCTGCCGCAATTATGTGCCATTCCATATGTCTTCGTGAGTTTTGATTTTGACAGCGGTTAACCGTCGACCGCTTTACCGTCGTCCGCTGCAATTCTGAGTAGAGCTTTACATGTGTACTCACATATCGTCGACGGATGCGGAATAACTCGTGTGTTTCAAGTTCAATACCACATAAACAATGGTGGCATTTATTGATTGAATTTTAATCAACTACTCGATTTGAAAAATATAATAGAACTAGAGTTAAACATTTATAAACACAAAAAAGCACATTAATGTATAGAATTTACAATAACAACCACGTGGCTCTTGAACTTTTTTGCAAACAAATTTAAACAGATATCGGATGTACAGTAATTTAGCAAATAATATCCCTTAATAGAGCGATTCATGAAAATTATTAAAAACTAAAATTTAAAAGTGATAAAAAACCAGAACTAAATTTATAAAGTCATAAATAACAAAAAACGGAGAACCAAATTTAATAAATTTTTATAAAAGGTTTTAAGTTCATCGCACTGTAAGTATAAGCCATTAGCAATGTGCATAGCAAACGGTTAACAAATAATTGACAAATCAAACTCTGAGTTTGTTAAACACAACATTGAAAACGCTTGACAGTTGTTCATAAACACAAAAGCTTAAAATCGAGTTTATGGCGCAATGTGGACGCAATATTATAATATACAACGAGATAATTTTTAGTGGAATGCTTGTTAAGATTGTACAGTAGATTTTGGTATACTTAGTGTGGCTCCTGTGTTTACCAGAATTTTTTAAAATAGTCCGCATTTCATTCGCATACGTTACCTCGCTGGTGGGAGTTAGGGTTACGCCGCAATGGACACTTTTGTAGAGCATTTAATTCTGAAGAAACCCCATCATTGACCATGATTATACCATAAAATTCCTCTGAACTGTAGCGCTCTTAAGAAAAAAATCAAAGTTTTCATGTATTTTTTTTTGCACGCCTGGTCGAGCACTTAATATTAATATTAAGGGCTCCAATTTTCAGGGATTTTTTTTAGGGATATTCCCACAAATTTTGAGGCGCGAGTGAAAGAATTATTGCCAAAAATAAAATCCTAATACATATGTATATAATATGAACTGCATTAGAATATAAATGAGATTTTGACAAATACCCCGAATCCAGCGCCTTTGTAGCTACATATTTACATTAATTTTTGTAGCGAAAAAATCTTTGAAGGCTCGTATGATGATACATACTCGTGTGTATCTAAACATGAGTAAGAAATATCGCCGCGAGCTTGTGCTGGGCTTATAAAGCTCTGCTTTGAATGGCGGTAGCCTATTCATTTCATTTATTCTTATCCTCGTAAACATTTTTTGTCCTGACTGGATCTCAGACAGTAGGACTTAAAAAGTTCACACTTTTCGGATTTATATCTCTTTCCGTGTTATATCTGCCTATAAAAAGCTACTATTCTAAGCCTCAGTTAAAATACTCTTGCTAAGCACAGTAGTAAACACAGTGACTAAAATAACTATAAAAAGTCGTTTGTGCGTTCATCGTCGTTTACGCATGCGCCTTTTCCATAGTAATGAAGGCCGCTACCCGTGTGCTTCTCAAAGCATTTTTT
>NW_023458561.1:13711314-13725773 GCF_013731165.1 Rhagoletis pomonella | reverse complement strand
TTTTAAGCTGAAAAAGTTAGAAGATCGAAATTCGATGATGTTATCCAATTTATATAAGCCCTTAACATATTATTTTTCAAAAACAAATATTGCGAAATTTCCAGGATACAATTTTAAAATGACATTTTCAATATTTACCAGCTTTTCTGCACCAGAAACTTGATTCTGTTTAAATTCTACAGGATTTTTTTATTAATTTTATACCCTTACTTCTGCTCTAAGCACATTTCTATGAATTTTTTAAATCATTTTTGAATTACTGACATTTGAGTGAAAAACTAGAAACGCCATTTTACTATATTTGGTCCAGGGTTTCGCGAATATATTGATATTTGTTTTTAAAATTTACTATCGCTCGATTAACATTCCTAATATGTACCCAATAAACCCAACGAATTCGCCTCGAACTCGAGACAAGCTCGTTTTCTCTGATAGAACTATCGAGACGATACTTCGCGACGATAGATCGGCGAATTCAAATTCGTAGGAGAGTCACCTATCATTAGCGAATCGAGTATTGCTAGTTTTTCGGATCGTTGGCGATTCGAGAAATTTTTTTCTTCGATTCGCTGGCGAACCCAGAATATTTAATTTTTTTATTTTTCGAATCGTTGGCGTTTCGAGAATTATAGATTTTTCCACTCAAGATTTGAGCTCGCTGGTGGTTTGATATTGCAATTTTTTTCGACCCAAGTTTTATAGAATTTAAAAATCTAGCTATCTGAAATGAAATCTATAATATAAAAAACAAAAGGTAAAAAATGCAATAGCAACAGAAAATGTTGCCTTTTTCTAGGGATAACAGAAAATGTGTAGCAAATAATTTAACATTAATTACCACCACTATATGTAAATACCCATTTCACGAAATAACCAAGGTTTTACAAATCACTTTAAATGCAAATATTTACTTTGTTCCGTTGCTGCATTAATTAGATAAATCCGGCTTACTAAAATAAAATATAAAGAAATTGTATTTGGTTTATTCTCCTAACAAAGAATATTTTTGAAAAAAAAAACTATTTTCTTGATTGACGATGCAATAAAAAAAATCTTTCGAAATCTTTCAAAAAATATATTCGAGAAATTTATTTCTCGAGTTCGTCTCGAATTCGATACGATGCCATCCTCGTTTTTGTGTTTATTGGGCATACACAAATGTAAGTGCTAACAGCAATGTTAGTTGCTCCTTGTGGCAACATAAACGACTCTACCTACATAATTGCTTACATTATTTCTCCATGAACTGTACATACATATTTGTTTTTTTTTTATACCCGAGCGCACTTGTGCACAAGGGTATATTAATTTTGTTCACATAACGGTTGTTTGTAACAGCCAAAACGAATCGAGATAGATATAGACAAATGTATACATAAATGCTCAGAATGAATAGAGAAGTCGATTAAGCCATGTCTGTCTGTCCGTCCGTCTGTCCGTCTGTCCGTCCGTCCGTGTACACGATAACTCGAGAAAAAATTGAAATATCTCAACGAAATTTGGTATATAGGTTTCCATTTATCCAAGGTAGGTTGGTATTGAAAATGGGCCAAATCGGACTGTAACCACGCCCACTTCCCATATAACGGTAATTTCCAGAAATACCAAAACTGCGATGTTTTAGTAACTACTGAGGATAATTCACTCAAAATTGACATTTACAATAACTTTCAGACGAAAAATAGTAATATTATAAATTTTTGGAAAATGGGCGTAGCCACGCCCACTTATGGTTACATGTGTATATCTTGGTAACCGCTGCACCAATTGCTTCCAAACTTGGCACACTTTTTAGCCTTAGTACAACGTACCAAATGGCCGAATATTTTTAAAATCGGACAATAACCACGCCCACATCCCATACAACGGTAATTTAGAGAAATACAAAATCTTCGATAAATCAGTAAATATTAAAGCCAATTTATTCAAAATTGATTCTTGCAACAATTTTTTACCAAGAAATACGTTTATAATAAAATTCTGGAAAATGGGCGTGGCACCGACCACTTATGATCACATATATGTATCTCGGTAACTGTTGTACCAAACTTGGTATGGTTATTGTGCTTGCCACATAAAAGAAAAACGTTGAAAATTATTGAAATCGGACTAAAATTACGACCGATTTTCATATAACGGTAAATTTCAGAAATGCTTGAAACTTCAATATTTCGAAATTTAAGGACGCTAATTTACTCAAAATTGATACACCCCGGCTTACCATGTAGCGGTAGCTTTCAGAAAGGTGAAAAAGCATATATGTAATACTTGCGCCGGGTATTTAATGTTCGGCTCCGCCCGAACTTAGACTTTCTTACTTGTTTTTTTTTAACATAAGAATCAACATTAACGTTAACATTAGCACGTATGTATATGTGTACATAACACTGTATTCCATACGAATTAACAGCAGAGGGCGCTCTCAGCGCTGAGCAGCGCCTTTATGTGGGAATGTATCACGATTGAGAGAAATAGAGATTGCGCCAATCGCGGTACCGCTAATCCGCTCTTTGTGATTTTGACAGAACTAGCTGTGTGCGTGACGTCATCTTGGTGCAATTGTTGATTGTGAGCATACGAAAAAACCAAATAACAATTTTAATATTTCTGCGTTAATATTTCTGCGTGGTTCTAAACAATTATTGAGACACTACAGGGCAAAATGAAGTGTGCCGTGGCAAAGTGTAATAGTGAAAACACTACGGACGCAAATCTGGCGAAAAAGTGGAAGCAGTTCTGCCGGCGAGGAGATGCATTAAACACCAAATCGAGCCACATATGTATGTGTGCATGAAGCACTTTACTAGTGAAGATATTGAAAATAGTACACAGTTCGAAAAGATTTTTTTTATTATAAACAAAGATGCTTGAGGGAAGTATTGGGTTTACATATTTCTATTAAAACAGAGGAAATTGTAGTTAGAAGAAGATTAAAGCTAATACATGTGTACATATACATATATGTAAATATATTTTTGTTAGTACCTGATTCTTTTTAGTGCCGGTATGAGGTAATGCACCAGAGGATAAAGTCGCCAGGCGCTAATTCAAGCGGCATCTTATCGCGCTGTTACGTACCTAATATAAAACAGTGCTCAAATTATTATACATTTAAAAGTTCAGCTTGAATTATGTTTTACTTACATATACTACGTTTATACGCACGTATTATTTGCAAATAACAATTTGCGAAATGGTAAAATTTGCCGTATAAACGCTGAGTTAATTTTTTATTTGTAAATAACTAAATAACGCAAATAAGTATTGATTAGTGGTACTATTTGCAAATAAGCGCAAGGCCCCGCCATTCTTAGGTTTATTTTCTTTTTCGATGGTCATCTTATTGCCTTTTTATAATCAAGACGTTGCCATTTTTAACTTCATTTTCTTTTTCGATGGTCATATTATTGCTTTTTTATAATCAGGCAATATTAAAACAGAATTTTTCACCATCGAATAAACAGTGAGTTAGGTATTTTCAAATTATTTTTATTTGCAAATAGCTTACGTATAAACGTAGTAATAGAATATTTGTTTCCAAAGAAGCAACACTCATGCATCCTCTCGGAAATGGTACAAAAGTCATCAAATAAGAGCTGTGAAGTCAACAGCTGTGGAGTTTATGGTGGTTGGCCACCGTCTACAAATATACATATGCACTATGTATGGCTTTTTACAATGGCGAGTCCAAAAATTCACTTGCTGCACACCTTCCTTTTGGTCTACATGAGATTGCAAACACTGTTAATACATCCATTTTCTCATGTGCTCAAAATCGTACTTATCTAAATGGCTACATATCCAAAATTATTGCTACGTGTTCCCAATTAATCAATCTTTGTATATTCATTGATTCCTGCAATTTTGGGCCATGTAATAATAAAATTAACACATTTTTCTGCATTGTTTACATATTTTTATATGCGTTTTGGCATTTCACTCTCGCAATTGCACCAAGATGACGTCACGCAAAAATTACGCTCAAAAATCCTCTCTCATTGGCGCAATCTTGTATTCTATCATTCTTGGGAATGTATGTTAGATTCTACAGGATGTTTAAAGACCTGCAGTTCCATCTTTAGGAAGTATTTAAACTTTTTTTTGCCTAAAAAAATGAGAAGCCCATCCAGAACCTATAATCGAAATTTCAAAAAAAATCGGTACAGCCGATCTCGGCTTTCAAAATATATATTAGTAGCTGTATTTTTTTGTAAGCGAGCGACAAAAGAATGCTCAACTCGGGTAAAATTTCCTTTTAGCTACTTAAGCAACCCTGCTGGTAGCTGGGAAGAAACATGTGATTAGTTTGACGGGATTTAAAAACAAAAAACAATAGAGATTAGTTTTTATGCGAGGTATTTGCGTAATATATATACTTATTTAAAATATAAATCATGTATATACGAAAACAAAAATTTCCCTCTCCAATTTCCCAGTAACAATTCACAATAGAGCAGTTTTTTCACTTAACAACACTACTCTTCAGGTCGCGTATTTTTTAACCGACCTGGCTGAACTCGGATAAATAGCCGAGTTTGTGTTGTTGCTTTGCGTGTATTTCGTCATTTAAGCGAGTGTTATTTTGCAGCTCCGTTGCAAAAGAATGGACCTAGTATAGATTGAACGAGTGCTTAAACTGTCTAATCTAATCTTAATTTAGTAATCAAAGTTCAAAAGGGGCATATTATATTTAAAAAAAGTAATTTTACTGCATTTTCTCCCAAGGATCGATTTCTTAGAGGCTCGTATGTAAGGCCGGCTGTAATGAACAATTGCTTACTTGGACAGGGCTGCCAACTATCCTTAACTATGAGTGCCATATTGAGGATGAAAAAGTGCCAAAATGTGCCAAATAGAAAAATAAAAGTGCCAAAAAAGGTGCCATTCATTTTAATCATTCCCATTAGCAATAAAATAAGAACCACATTTTCAAAACAAAAGTGCAATGATAAAATAGTATAAACCAGTTGAATAGCCTTTATAAATTAGAAAATTTTACTTGAGAAAAAAGAAGCACCTACACGCAAAAATGTATTGAATATTATTTTTTTACAAAAGTTCCATTTTAGGACTTTGTGCACGGTTAAGCCAGTTGGCAGTCCTGCACTTGGAACGCTATCGGGTGGAGCGTCCGTCAATTTGTCGTAGTTTAGTTTTGCACCAATCGAGAGTATTTTCACCGAGATGAGCTTGTTGTTCTTTAAGATAGGCCTTCAAATGAGCTTCAGTTTCACATTTTTTAATGTTTCCAAATTCTTCATCCGAGTCATCGTTTTCGCTGGAGGAATCTAAAATTATTTCTAGGTTGCTTATACGACTTTTAGCAGGACTTGTTGAAGGCCCATCAATGTTGCTTGATGTACTACTTAACCGTTAAGCGCCTGAAGCTAAAATCCGATTATTGTCCGCGCCCTGGTCAGACCGCTTGGAGCCATTTCAATAATATTAGAGTGGACTCTATGCCCATGTACACATTCGCATTCGCAAAACATTCGTATCATTTGATGCTAATGCGAATGTCGAATGCGAAAGCAAATATTCGCAACATCCCTGGTATGTACATCTGCATACACATATGGACATCTACTATGGGAAGTTGACTCATTGGCATTGGGTGGAGGGAGGTGTTTTGTTTGTGAGTTTTAGATGAACTGTGGTTTATCAGGCTATCGAACATACATACATATGTAATTCTCTCTTGGCTTGGCTTATACCGTTTAACTATGTGCACACATACAGCTCTCAGGTGGACTTGGAGAGCTCACCAGAAAGTAACATTAATTAAAGTTACAGCAAGAGATAATAAAAATATAAGAAATTGCACATTTGTATGTACTTGTACCAAACCGGCAACTCGTAATATATTTTCGGTGATTAGCCTTCGTAAGAGCATGCGCATATATCCAGCAGGAAACGGACCCGCTTTTTATTTTCACTTTTGATATGATCGCTTTTAAAGTTCTGAAAGATTATATACGGAAATTTAAAGAATTTGGTAGGTGCTTCATGTACTGCCCGATCAAATTGCCGTATGCAAGTAAATTCCAACTCAAATTGGGTTAGTTCATTTTCTTGTCCACAATTTTCATCTTAGGTATGAAAATTGCGCTTATTTATGTATGGCTGACTTCCAAAACGTCAATTGCATTGCATACGTACAAAGTTTAATGTTCCATAACGCCGAACTACAATTGGTTGACAATGTATACTTTTCCAAAACCCATCCGAAAAGTTATCGAACCGCATCGCTAGCGCAATCAGCGCATCAGAAACAAAGTTGATGCTTCGTTTGTTATTGGTTACCATTGGTGTTTTAAAAATGCAAAATTCCGAAATGGTGATTATTGTTTTATTAAATATTCCAAATATGCAATGTATATGGTTGCAATGTTTCGCTACTCTGCATATGCAAACAGTTTAAATACGGCAGTAGAACAGTATCCAAACATTGTATTGGTACGTTTTGGAAGTCAGCCTATTTGCTGCCATCCAAATGAGTCTGTTTTCGTGTATTTCCCAAACAATTTAATTTTTTTTCCTCTTTCATCTAAATTTTGGCAACTGACGACAAATATACAACTTAACAGCTGATAGTTTAAACTCGATTAAACATCGTTTAAATTTGACTGAAAAACTGCACACTGAGCTTAAACTTAGTTTAAACAACAAACAGAGATAAACTCGTACTGAAAAACTGGCCCTTAATCGCATAGTAGTAAGATGGTTGCCCTGAAAATCAGATGGTTGTTTAAAGTGACAATTTATGAAATGTGTGAGCTAGACAAGGATAAGGAGGCAAAAATGCACTTTTACGGGGTTGAAAGTTACATCAAATGTATGTGTGTATTTGGCCATGGAAAGGCAATATTTTCTGAAAGAATCGACCAGAGACCATAACGCTTATAAGAAATAAAATTAAATATTGCTGTAAATTATTACTGAACAATGGAAAAGGTATTTTCGTCTCCTGAGACGAAAATCGTTAGACTAAAAACTTTCTCATCTTCTCCTAATAATAACCTGAAGCTTTTATTTTTTCCGTCTCATGGGATGATTATTTTACGATGGAAACTATTTTCGCCTTCTCATAATAATTAATTATATGGGACTCTTACTTTTTTTCATCTCCCGGGACATTTATTTCAAGACGGAAATGATAAACATCTTCGCTTAATAATTATATGGGAATTTTATTCAAATAAGACTTCTTAATAGAGTTCGGAGATTTAACGCGCTAAAATTTAACGCCAATATTGTTAATGTCATCAAATCTGCATCGTTCGTTAGATTTTTAAAAATGAGGTGTCAAATTAATGGGCTTTGCTTTTATGTGGTTTTAGTGTTTTAAAAGGGTTGCCAGATGTTAGAAAAAAATTCAAATACTCGAGCTCTGAAATATTTGCGCTTAATTTCGTAAAATCGGCTGTGCATGTACCAATACTATTAACAGAAAACGTAAGACGTAAATCATTTTCTTCTTGAAAAAAAAAAATGTGGTAAGAGATGAGAAAAATAAAAGTCCTATTTAATTGTTATGAGAAGACGTAAATCATTTTTGTCTTGTAATAAATGTCCCCAGAGATGAAAAAAATAAAAATCCTATATAATTATTATAAGAAGACGTGAATAATTTCCATCTGAAAATAATCGTCCCGCGAAACAAAAAAAAGATATTTCTGGTAAATAATTATTTTAGAAAGACGAACAAATTTTCTTTAAAACTAGGCGACGTTTTTGATCCCAAATGTTGGGATAGTAACTATTTTGGGTCTCTGGAAAATACTATTCAAATATTTTTTGTTTCACTTCAATAGAATTTGTTCCAACAATTTTTAAGAAATGCGTTTTAATTTTATTGACTCTTTCCAAGAGCGTTTTAGAACTAAGTACATATGAAGTGTCACACATTAAAAACAATGAAAATCTGATGAAGTTATAATTTTTCTTTTAATTTTGAGGCAAATAGAATTTTTCTTAACTAAGGGCTGTTTCCGGCTCTCAATAAAAACGAAAAATTCATATAAATTGACGCATAGGAAATGGAAAAGAAATTTTGTTCTATCAAAATTTCTTAAAATAGTTTGCAGCTCTCAAGAAAAAATGCTCGTATATTTATTTCTTCAGGACAATTTACAGCAAAAGCAAAGTGCTTTTTAAAGCAACAGAAATAATGAAAAATCTTGTGATTTTTCTTGAGCTGGATTCTAAGCTTTATTAAAGGTAAACTACATTTGGTTAGAAATTGTTTGCCCGCTTGGTTGAACGTTAGTACGGATATTACAAAAAATTTAACTTGGCTCCACCCAATGCAAAAACTAATATGCCTTATGGTGCTCCCAGTGCCCATATTTTAAACACATACAAGAATCATGCAATTCGGTAAAGAAATGCAGGACTTAACTATGTTTGCTTCTTATGTAGAACCAGGGTCGGATCCTGAAAAAATGTCGGCGGGTGTTTATTACACTATGCGACAGTCAAAATCGGGATGGGATGAAACCAACGGGAAATGTTATATCGGTCAAAAACAAGTTATACGTGTCCCGGCGTTTCGCTGGGTCACGTCTAGGAATCGAGATATATATATAACTATCATATAGGGGAAATTGTCACCTTTGGTGGTCTTTTTTTGACATAACTCGAGAACCACTAGTCCGATTTAGGTTAACAGTTTTGCCGGTAAAAATAAATGTATGAAGAAAAAAAATATTTTTTGCCTAAAATATTAAATTTTTTTTAAATCTGTTGGTTATATAGAAAAACGTTATATGAACAGATTAAAGGAATTGTAATTTTTAATTTTTTTTTAAATTTGTTTGAGCAAAATCGGACTAGTGGTTCTCGAGTTATGTCAAAAAAAGACCACCAAAGGTGACAATTTCCCCTATATGATAGTTATATATATATCTCGATTCCTAGACGTGACTCAGCGAAACGCCGGGACACGTATAACTTCTTTTTTACCGATATAACTTTCCCCGGTAGTTTGAACCCTTCCCGATCACTACCATTTGTCTCACAGTGTTATTATTATTATATTAATCCCCAATTTCAACAATCAATTTTAAAATTTATCAGACTGTTAAAATTTAAAATGACAAATTTTCGTCATTTTAAGCTTTAACAGTCTGATAAAAATTAAAATTGATTGGTGCTACAGCGCATAAGTATATTTATTTTATATATCGTTCTTAAATTGAAAATTGCTTTTTTGCTAGCTCATCTAGCACTTGCTCAGGATTAACCTCCAGATCCCGATGTACATTCAGTAGCGCCAACCCATCCAATCTTTCCTGCACAATGCTACTACGTAAATACATAAGTCTTCCACCTTCGAAGGGTTGAAAATGACCGCTCGCTCGTTGCAACAGCAACAGGTGCTCGTTGCACCTATTTTAAAATTAAAATAGATGGTCGGACAAAGACTTTTACTACCCTGATTCAAGGCGTCAATAAAGTTCTCCGGTAGCTCTTCTTTCAGTAGTCAGATAGTCATCTGACTAGTACATTTACTAATTTTATGGCCTTTGACAGACACTACTAGGGCCCAACTTAAGAATTTTCTTTGGCACGATTTTCTGAATATTTTTTAGTAGTTTTTGGTAATAGAAAAATCTCACATTTATTTGATCCAAATGAAGTATGGGAATAAAAATTGAGAAACGAAAAAAGTTTCTGCGCTTCCGTGGCAATTTTTACGATATACTTGACGACCCACTCACCGTGGCACTTCTAAGATAAAACCAACCTTATTTGATATACCGATTATTTATCACATATTTAGAAGAGCCAACGTTAAAAAAGTTACGTCAAAAGTCCTTAACAGAGAAAACCAACGTTTTGATACATACATCTCCCCCATAGACAAAATAGAAGCCCTTTCTATTAATAAAAAATGCTGGTGGCTAAACAATACGCAATCGTAAACACTAATTCATGCCGGATACCCGACATAACTTCCTTTTAAACCATTTTATCTTCTATTAAAATAAGCTAATCATGCACTGTTTTTACAGGTTTTTTTCTCTGCAATATAATCATAAAATATTATAAAAGCTTCAAATTAAAGCAGACACATCTAAATACCATCAATTAATAAAATGTTACTATATATATCTATAAGAAGCTCGTCATGTACTAGAGAACTCGTCTAGAGTCATTGTATAATTGTATTGTATACTTAAAACTATTGTTTATTTTAGTACATAACATTATTAATACCAAATAGATAAACAACTTAAAAAAAAAACAACCTTATTTGCTTCGTCTTCATATAATTTGAAGATACTTCCAAAGTTTTTTTCTGCGTTTTGTCGCATATCGGCTAGTTCTGTATACAAATTTTCGGGGTAATATTCGGTCTTTCTTTTAAATATTTTTTTTATATATGAAAGAGAGCAATTTTCTTAAAAATAATGCCACTGAATCGTATTTTAGGGCAGATAGCCCAAATGTAAATAAGCATTTACAGTATATTTTGCTTAGCTGCCCATCCTTCTTTGCACGAAAAACTTGTGCACTTAACCGAAAAAAGCACTTAAGCGAATTTTCTTTACTACTTCAATGAGGATGGTATCCGAATCCCTGTGAAACCAAATAATGGAGGAGCACTTACCACGTAGAAATTACTGCAAGCGAAATTTTTACCGAATGGTATCTAATTATCTATATAACTACATTAATTGATAGCCATTTTCGTTGTTCTGCGAGATGAGCAAAATGATTAAAAGCTTGTAAAATTAGGTAATTGTAGGGCCAGTGCAGGTAAACCTAATACTTTCTTTGCTAGTTAATAATAGTTCCACAATTTTTAAGGCAGGTATCGCCAATGTGCAGGTATGTTGAATGCATCTATCGGAGGAGTTTCCTTATAAATGTTAAGAATAATGCCGCTAATGCGCATTTTAGGGTAGGTATCTTAAATGTGCACTTAAGCATAAAGGTAGCAAAGCAAAATATACTGTAATACTATTCTCCAACGCTGTCCTTGCAACAGCAGGAAAGTAGATTGCGGTCGCAGCGAAGTGGGACAGGTATTTGCTAGGTAATAATATATACACTGAGAAAAAATCAACCAAAATTGGATAAAATTTCAAATTAAAACTTGAAAAGGAATCAAAGTGATTTTCGTTTAATATTACAATGCCATGGTTGATATTTTCAACAATGATTTGGTAACAATACTAACCGCACTTTTGTTTACAGTAAACAAAATTGTGGTTGCCGATTTTTTCGTTTGAATACGCTTATCTTCTTCTCTTCACATATGCTTAAAAATTATATGTTGTTTTTGATGGCATTCGAACCACAGCCTGCTGGAAGCCAACAAATAACAGCAAACATCTCTGCACGTTTAGCTACACGCAGACATGCAAATATGTTCTCAAATGTTTAACTTGAATCTCATTTCAAAAAATCGGTGTATTTACCACGAAAAAATCAAACTTGTAAACATTTTTCTGCAGACCTCTTAATATTTTTGCGACATATTTTGGCAGAAATCTTACAGCCCTATTCTGCAACACTTTCGTATTCGGATTTTGCTACGAATCGCAAAAATTGTATGCTGCAATCTTATTCGTATCTTCGAACTTTCGAAATTCGTAACAATGGCATGCCTAAAAACGAACGAGTAATACTAGGTTCACATATAAGTAGATTAGCCTCATTTTCGAGCTTAACACCCTAATCTGTAATTATAACAAGAGATTAGCCATATAAAATTCGTCCCTTGTTAATCTGTAATTATAAAATAATCTCAGATTTAACCGATAACTTTTCGGTGTCCATCCTAGTTTTATCGATTGTTTTTGCGAAAGAGAGGAGAAATGCCAAATGTAAAAGTAAACAAAAATGTACGCTAGCAAGTAAAAGAGGTTTGTAAAGGTATTTTTAATAAAATGTTAAGCTAAAATATATTTATATTGCTTATTATAGCAGAAAAACGTGATCACGGTGGCACAGAGAAGAAACAAGCACAACAAATTTGACGGCTAATAATCTGAGATTTGCCTGTGTAAACGGGATGATTAAAAAACGAGCTTTGATTGAGATAATATTGATATGTGAACATAGTTTAAGACATTTACAGCTTTTTTTGCGTAATTTTGTACGAAAAGAATTCTGTGTCGGAAGCGAGATAAAAATTAAGCAAAAAGATCTAAATCGATGTGTGTTTGCAGTAAATACTAGTGGTGTTTTTTTTAACAGATGAATTTGGCTATCGCATATACGAACATTTTTATCCACTGCTTTATATGACCGAACAGAAAAGAAAGTTTGTTGCTCCTTATCGAGGGTACGGTTTAGTTATTTGTACAATGATTTTGGTTTATTGTGTCCAAACGCATCACCCGAAGCCAAAAGCTTTAACATACGCGTGGATTCAAAGGATTAAACTTTAATTTAAAAGAAACAAACAATTTCCGAGCTCTAGTTTATTAATAAATTCGGTTTGAACCTTCCACTTTTTTTGTAAATTTCCGCCCTCTTCTCCGGCAACACAGAAAAGATAATTCTCATTAGTAAGGCTTATAGTCCCTAAGCGCGGCCGAAGGCAAAAGCCAGCGCAACTTGGTGGTGGACCTAACAAAATGCATATTTTCAATGGCTTGGAAGAAGCTGTTATTACATTAACTGGATTGAGAATAATTTCTTCAGGCATAGGATGATTTATAGCTTGCGGCTCAAAAATTTAACCAGAAGCTGACATAGATGCGCCCCGCATAGCTTTGTGAATCCATTGCCATAGCGCGCTCTTACTCCGCTGCTATAATTGCAAATGCATCAGAATCCATAATTTTCCTAATAATGTGTAAACTTAAACAATTTTACTATAAACAAGCACATGATGAACGTTTTTTTAATTCCTTTCCACTTTGTTTTCCTTCATACAGCTTACTTCGAAAAACAACTGATAGCTGGCAATGCTGCACATTTTTCCGCAAGGTAGCAGCATGTCGATTTTTCGTTTTTCGTAACGTAGCTACGAATTACGAATTACGAAAATTCGGTTTCTAGAATTGATTTGATATTATTCGCATATAGAAATTTGCAAAAAGGCATAGATCATAATATGATATTATGACATTATGTCCTTATGTAAAAAAAAAACAATATTTTAGTTTTCATTTAAATATGGTACATAAGCGGGAGAAATAGTGTTCGATCCGGTACGCCCTACAATCAACAGCTGTTTACTGCATGTTTCCACACAAAAATACTATATATTTTTTTGCCAAATACCTAAATTAATTTTATTAGTGTAATTTTATTTTATAAAAAACTTGGGCCGTTTTGATAACAAATGTGACGAGTTCTTGCAACTTACATATTTACCCCCTTATTCTAGAACCCGAATTTTCGTAATTCGTAATTCGTAGCTATGCTACGAAAAACGAAAAATCCACATGCTGCGACCCTTTCGGAAACATGTGCAACATTGCCAGCTATCAGTTGTTTTTCGAAGATAGCTGAATGAAAGAAAACGAAGTGGAAAGGAATTAAAAAAAACACTCATGAAGCGCTTATTTATAGTAAAATTGTTGGATTTTACATATTTTGAAGGAAACGATGGATTCTATTGAATTTGCAATTATAGCAGCGGAGTAAGAGCGCGTTATGGGAATGATTTCACAAAGATATGCGGAGCTGTCGGGCATAGTAACCATGGGCGCATCTATGTCAGCTTCTGGTTGAATTGTTGAACCACAAGCCAGAACTCCTCCTATGACTGAAGAACTGGTTCGCAATCCAGTTAATGCAACTTCTTCCAAGCCATTGAAAAACATGCACTTTGTTAGGTCCGCCACCTGTTGCGCTTGGTTCTGCCTCCGGCCGCGCTTAGGGATTATAACCCTTACTAGGTAGAATTCTCCTTTCTGTGTTGCCGGAGAAGAGGGGACTTCTTGTGCATATCACTCCGGCTACGCCATCCACAGTATTTTTGCGCAGAACCCACGGCCAAATTTGCAAAAAATTGCATAGTGCAATTGAAACATTTATTTTAAATAAAATTTTAATCTTTTGATTACACGTGATGTTAAAGTTTTTGGATTCGGGCTATGCGTTTGGAGACAACAACCGAAAATCATTGTACAAATAACTAAACCGGGCCCAAGTTTCTTGATAAGGGGCATAAAAGATTTTTTTTTTGCTCGTTTATATAAAGCAGTGGATAAAAATATACGTATATGCGAAAGGCAGATTTATCTGTTTAAATGAACACCACTAATATTTCCTGCAAACAAACATCGATTTACATCTTTTATCTCGCCTCCGACACAGAATTTTTTTCGTACAAAATTACGCAAAAAAGCTTGCTCGTTCGTTTTTAGGCATGCCATTGTTACGAATTTCGAAAGTTCGAAAATACGATTCGGATTGCAGCATACTATTTCTACGGTTCGTAGCAAAATCCGAATACAAAAGAGTTGCAGAATAGGGGTGTTATTTTTTTT
>NW_023458561.1:13706751-13711214 GCF_013731165.1 Rhagoletis pomonella | reverse complement strand
AGGCGTGGTTATTGTCCGATTTCGCCCATTTTCAATACCATCCGTCCTACGCCCAAAAGAAGTTCACGTACCAATTTTCGTTAAGATATCTCGATTTTTACTCGAGTTATCGTGTGCACAGACGGACGGACGGACGGACGGACAGACAGTCACCGCTTAATCGATTTCTCTTTTCATTCTGATCATTTATGTATACATTTTTCTATATCTATCTCGATTCATTTTGCCTGTTACAAACAACCGTTATGTGAACAAAGTTATAATACCCTTGTGCACAAGTGCGCTCGGGTATAAAAAAAGAAAACTGGATACATTTGGATACCTTTTTGGCTTGGTCAGTGATACATTTTCTTGAGACGGCGCGGCAACACTGGTAAGTACACTCTAAAAAGAGCTTGTACGGCTACTACTGAAAAGTATCTCTTTTTCAACAAGAATCTGTATAAATGTACGTATAAGATGTTCAGGATTGGATTTAGAACTTGAGATCTTTAAACTATACAGATAAATACACTTATAAAATGTTTAAAATTAAATTAATTAAAAAACATTAAAAGAGAAAACTGGTTACCTCTCTTAATATGCGCAAATAAATAAATTTTTTTAGAGTGTATTTAAAGTCTTTTCAGTAAAATTCATACAAATTCCCTTTAATAAATCAAATTTAGTTTTTTTAACAGTGTATTTTAAACTACATTGAAATCTTTTCATTTTAAATTAACAAATGAAAATTTTTGATATGAAAAAGATTACTACAGAAAGAGTATATATTTACTTTATATATACGTATACAAAGATCTTGCTTAAAGCATCCTTTTTAACTAATTAAAACATCTCTTCATATGTTCGCTGCTTCGTTCACAAAAAATAAAATGCTTGAATTTCACGCTTAAGTAGCGATTTTATAAATTTAGAAAACGTAATGCTTTCTACCATCTTTAGTGAAAATCGATTTTAGAACGAAAAAAACTTTATAGAAGACATAAAATTTTGGCCTATTTAAAAAAGTATCCACATTTATACTGATCGGAAAAAATAAGTATCCCGCAAAAATTCGTCTAAAAATTTATCGAATTGGATCTATTTAGATCCAAACGGCATCCCAGATGCCGACCATTGCATAAAAACGATTCAATGAATGAGACTGTGTGCGTGGAAATTATTGCTCCCCTACCGCTGTTCGTATATGGGTGAAACACGCGTGTGGTCACAGAGCGCTCAGTAAGCTATGGCATGTCGATCACTGCACTAGGTAGAGAAAGAAAAGTGTGTGCTATGACATGCCCAGACTTGTTTGTCTCGATTTCAGTTTTGCTATCGCCGCTAGTTGTTTCGGTGCGCGCACAGTTATTTAAAAATGTAAAGTTTGATGCCAACCGGGGTTTCTCAGTGGATATACATATAATTCATGTGAATTATAATTTGAAAGTATCTATTTAGCCAAGGAAAAAGCAAAGCAATATACTTAAACCAGCACTTCCAGCAGATATTGACCTGGGTTTTCGCACGACTGTTCCTGTTTCATCGTTTCTTTTTAGGAAATTCTTACCACCGTATACATATGTGTTATTTACACTAGTAACTGTTTATGTAAATATGTATGTATTTTTTATGCTTAATATATGCAAATAAAAGAAGAAAGTAAACACAACAACAATCGAGTAAACTTTTATTTGTATCAAACTGAAACTTTTTTTCAATAATATACGGTTAGCTGATTCAAGTCTACAGCAAATTCACAAAATTAATTGAAAACTTGTATCAACCAAAGCATTGTTTATATTTGCCCAACAATGATTTTATTCAAATAACAATATTGTCCACTCAAGGTAGTCGTTTTGTAATTATGAACAAATATACATTTGTCCCAACTAGAAGTCTCAAGTAAATTGCAAACTTTCGTGAACTAGATATTTATTTCGCCATATCCAACTAAGCCACTTGGTCACTATAACCAAATCTTGGTAATTATAACTAAACCTTTTTCTGAGTGTACTGCAGCGAACCGTTCAACGATTTCAACGTATGGTAAAAAATTTGCACCGATAACTTAAAGTTGTGATACACAATGGCTAGAGGCGTCGCCTGTGGGCATTCTTTCATATATGTATGTATGTGCCATTTTTACCGTTATATATTTTTTGTCTACTCAGTTATTCCATGGGGAATACATGCTTTATTTAAATTAAAAAGATTAAATTACTACACCATTTTAATTAATTAGTGTGTAGTCCAGTTTTGTTTTGTAGAAGTTTCGTTAGTGTACACTTCAGTTTTTACACATTGAATATATCTGCATATTTATATATTTACGCGTATCTATGTACAAGTCTATAAAATATTATTACTTATGAAGCGATTTTTAATCTTTGTTGCTTAGCACACATTTTTTCAATTACTTCTTGTGTTGTAATCGGCACATCATTATGTACCGCTAACATCGTTACACCATTCAGCCGCTCCTTAGTTGTATAAAAAGAAGGGGCAAATAAGATAGCATATTCAACAATTGAGTAGTCCACTTGCAAAGTGCGCTATGTAATTTTTTTTAGATTTTTAGTTTTTGGTGGGTTTTATGTAGGAATGTTCGGTATCGTATCGATTTTTCTGAATATCGATATTTCATCGCACGATGTCTTCGATATTCCAAGGTCGATATATCGAAGACATCGATACTTTACCCGCAATATCGATATTTAAGTTGAAATTTATTTTTCATCTACAAAGAAGTGTATGGAAAATTACTAAAGTAGGTTTAATCAACAGCTTGTGTGATTTATTTAGCTCTTAAGTTTGACAAACCGCTTGAATCGACCGGCATGCCGTTTTAATCCTCAGTAAATATACAAGGTGGAAATAACACAATTAGTTGAGTTGATAAGCAGGTCTAATATTCTATTTAATTGGGAGTAGGATTTTCAACATCGATTTTTCCGATATCGATATTGTTCAGCCCGATATATCGCCGTATCGATTTGACATGCAATGAATTAAATCGATTCATGATATCGATACTTTCTTAAATATCGAACATTCCTAGTTTCACGTCCACTAACAGCAGAGTGAAAAATTTTTCTATATTCTGAAAAAAATAGCATGAAATGTTAACTACTCTTGCAAAAGTCGCTATAATACTTATTTATCCACTTTCAAAAGTCTCCTCTTCGTACGAGCTTAGAAAACTGCAAGAAAACGAACTTAGAAAACTGCAAGGGAACGCGAAAAGCTAAAAAAAGCTAGCTATGTAAAAGTTACTGTTTCAAAACTTGCAATATTAAATTTTGAAATATAAAATTTGCAAATCTACCACGCTGCAATTTTATTTTTTTAATGGTATTAGGCTCTTATTTATCAAAATTTTCAGGTAATAAAAAAAGACACAGTTCGGATGTTACTTGTTATCGTAGACGTTTTTTTTTCATTCATGCCTTACTTTTATAAAATCACATAGCGCTGTTTGCAAGTGGATTACTCATATATTCATTAAAAGATAATTTGTCATCCGTCTGAAATAAAAAAAATAATAATCAGAAGGATAAAATAGTATTGTGTTATTAATTCAAAAGTAAATAATTGTAGTTCAATGACGAAGCGGGGATCTATCCCCCCAAATCCCCCCTGGCTACGCCACTGTTCCTTAATATTTATGAACTGGTTTCTTTGAGTCTTACTGCTGTACTAACGGCCGCCCCGAGCAATTTCGTCAATCGGAGGTAGGTCCAAGATCGCATTTAGGGTCCATAAGGGCGTCAGACAAATGTGCGCTTACACAATGTTGCGGTCTTTACATGCATAATTAAACGAATCCTCCATTTGGCCATATGAAAAGTAAATTCGTCTAAGACGAATATAGAGCCAAAGCAGATCAAACCCCGTGTGGGTTTCTATACAGGGTGTCCCAGAAGTAACGTGCCAAACTTTAGGGGAAGGTAGGTGGGGGGTGAGCTCCCTGATAAAAAAAAATTTTCAGGTAAAAGTGTCACCGTTTTTGAAATATTTACATTTTTTCGAATTAAAAAAAAAATCGTGCCTTTTCATGTGTTTTCTTTAACTGCAACTACAAACCGGCCAATACTTAGTAAATTTTTTATGCAAAATACTTCCAGATAGTTGCCTCTCCATACTCAAATGCAATGTAGTTAAAATATATTAAGGAACCATCATAAAATTAGGACTATTTCTGGATTTTTAACTTTTTGATATTTTCTTCCCCAACTTTGACTATCTCGGGTGAAAAAAATGTACTGAGCTATAGCTTTAGATTACATAAAAAAATTCCTCATTTCATAAGGATTTCAGAAAGGTGCCACACTTACTGTTTTGAATAGAAAAAAAAAGTTATAGCCGCTTTTGTGGGTAAAGGACTGAGACACGCTAGAATGTATTTAATAGATTTAAATTGAATTTGCTCTTGTTACCGTCAAATGACATGCTAAATAGTACAAAGGTACATTATTACCTGC
>NW_023458561.1:13706170-13706651 GCF_013731165.1 Rhagoletis pomonella | reverse complement strand
TTGTATATTTGTCGTCAGTTGCCAAAATTTAGATGAAAGAGGAAAAACAATTAAATTGTTTGGGAAATACACGAAAACAGACCCATTTGGATAGCAGCAAATACATAAATAAGCGCAATTTTCATATATATATCTTCGTTTAAAGTGCAAAACCGCGAATCAACAAAATGCAAACCCGCGTATCAGCAAAAAGCAAAACCCCGTATGTGAGGTTGCATAAATAATTTTCTAGAGCGTAAAAACACTCATATTTCAAAATGTGAAAAATGAAAACTGTGGACAAGAAAATGAACTAACCCAACTTGAGTTGGAATTTACTTGCATACGGCAATTTGATCGGGCAGTACATGAAGCACCTACCAAATTCTTTAAATTTCCGTATATAATCTTTCAGAACTTTAAAAGCGATCATATCAAAAGTGAAAATAAAAAGCGGGTCCGTTTCCTGCTGGATATATGCGCATACACTTACGAAGGCTAA
>NW_023458561.1:13705614-13706160 GCF_013731165.1 Rhagoletis pomonella | reverse complement strand
TTAATGTTACTTTGTGGTGAGCTCTCCAAGTTCACCTGAGAGCTGTACGTGTGCACATAGTTAAACGGTATAAGCCAAGCCAAGAGAGAATTACATATGTATGTATGTTCGATAGCCTGATAAACCACAGTTCATCTAAAACTCACAAACAAAACACCTCCCTCCACCCAATGCCAATGAGTCAACTTCCCATAGTAGATGTCCATATGTGTATGCAGATGTACATACCAGGGATGTTGCGAATATTTGCTTTCGCATTCGACATTCGCATTAGCATCAAATGATACGAATGTTTTGCGAATGCGAATGTGTACATGGGCATAGAGTCCACTCTAATATTATTGAAATGGCTCCAAGCGGTCTGACCAGACCGCGGACAATAACCGGATTTTAGCTTCAGGCGCTTAACGGTTAAGTAGTACATCAAGCAACATTGATGGGCCTTCAACAAGTCCTGCTAAAAGTCGTATAAGCAACCTAGAAATAATTTTAGATTCCTCCAGCGAAAACGATGGCTCGGATGAAGAATTTGGAAACATTAAAAAA
>NW_023458561.1:13703818-13705514 GCF_013731165.1 Rhagoletis pomonella | reverse complement strand
AATATAGCCATTTTGCGGGACAAAAAGCAACGTACTGAAAATGATCCAATATTTATAAGAAGGCAAAATTGTTTAATAGAAAAGAAAACGCCATAAGTTTGTAATTTATCTCTGTTTTTATATTGAGGTAATACAAATATTACTTCTGATGTAAAGCTTAGGTACGTATAACGAGAGTTTCCTTTGTTAAACAAAAATAAAGTGGTGTACAGCTTAGCTACGTATAAATAATCTTTATTAACCAAAAAAAATTCAATGGATTGACTAGTCTTTCTACTTGTAGTTTGTGTATTCAAAAAAAAATTTATTCTGGTTGAAACATTTTAGCCGTGTTTTTTTGTCCAATCTAGCCGGTCGCCCTGAAAAGTTCTGGCAACACTGCACACGACTTGTATGCAGGGATGCCGTTTGGATCTAAATAGATCCAATTGGATACATTTTTAGACGAATTTTTGCGGGATACTTATTTTTTCCGGTCAGTATAAATGTGGATACTTTTTTAAATAGGCCAAAATTTTATATTTCCTATAAAGTTTTTTTTCGTTTAAAAATCGATTTTCATTACTACTTAAGCGTGAAATTAAAG
The DNA here is from genome assembly GCF_013731165.1 of Rhagoletis pomonella. NCBI lineage: Eukaryota > Metazoa > Arthropoda > Insecta > Diptera > Tephritidae > Rhagoletis > Rhagoletis pomonella. Next base: position 13,704,928 of record NW_023458561.1, on the reverse strand, counting down.
CATTTTTTTTTGTGAACGAAGCAATGAACATATGAGAGATCTCACCAAAATAGGTATAAGCGCAATTGCTTTAATTAGCTTAAAAGGCTGCTTTAAGCAAGATCTTAATATACATATCGTCGTTTAAAGTACAAAACCGCGTATCAACAAAATGCAAAACCGCGTATCAAGGTAATGCAAAACCGCGTATGTGACGTTGCATAAATTATTTTCTAGAGAGTAAAACAACTTATATTTAAAAATGGTTCTCTTTTTTATAAAGCAATCGCATTTCTGGCTAGTATATTTCAGGACGAATGGATAAGGATTGAGCCAAGAGCTTGTGTGAGCAAATCCAATTTTTGGTAGCAAATGTCAGTTACGCGGTTTTGCAGAATGACGGTACGCCGTTTTGTACTTTAAACGACGATATATATAAAGTAAATTATACTCTTTCTGTAGTAATCTCTTTCATATCACATATTTTCATTTGTTAATTTAAAAAGAAAGAAGATTTCAATGTAGTTTAAATTTGATTTATTTAAAGAAACTTTTCTGAATTTTAATGAAAAGACTTTAAATACATTCTAAAAAAATTTTGTTTATTTGCGCATATTGAGAGAGGTAACCAGTTTCCTCTTTTAATGTGTGCAAATTTGCACGCCGTGTAATAAAATTAATCATTGCCTGTTTACTGTTACATAACGAATTTATCGCAAGAGCAAAATTACACATAAAATGTTTAAAATAAAGTAATGTTTATTATTATTAGTAGTAGTAGTACGTTCCCACGACAGTCGGGTCTACGTAACCGGAACGACCCAGATTTATATCTGGCCAAGGACTGTCACTCCAGCAACACTCCCCAATATCTCTGGGGAATTTGTATGCTGTTACAACAACAACAACAACATTAGTAGGAAATATATTTGTAGCTGAAAATTTTTGCAATTTTAAACATTCTATATATGTGTATATTTTAAAGATCTCAAGTTCAAAATCAAATACTGAACATCCTATACGTATATTTATATAGATTCTTGTTGAAAAATAGATACTTTTCAGTAGTAGTTTTACATGCTCTTTTTTAGATTGTACTTGCTATTTATTATATTTACTTTGCAAAATACT
>NW_023458561.1:13698012-13703718 GCF_013731165.1 Rhagoletis pomonella | reverse complement strand
TTTTTTTTCCTCGCCGATTTAGCTCACACACTATCATAGAATAGAATAATAATAATATTAAATAATAAACTGAAGTAAATACTGTATTGATTTTAATCGAGTACCATCCTTTTATAACCTAGACGTTAATAGTACGGACTTTAGAACGGACTGGTAGAATTTTTAATAATTTGAGTTTACAGTTTTGTATTTGAGTCTTTCAACATGGAATTGTTTCCCATTCTCGATGCAACCTATTTGACAGACGAACAGCGACAGATCGAAGGTGAGATATATAATCTATATCCAGCACCAGTTCAGTGGACCGACACCGAAATAACCGCTCTCAATGGTAAAATATCTGCTTACGTTGGCCAACCATGGTTGATAAAATCCCATGCCATACACCAAATGAATGAGTTGGAAATATGTGAGAGAGCATATCGAGAACTGAATGCAAATGAGGCGTTAACACCGCAGGGTCGCCTTCATCAAATGATACATTATTGTTATCGAACCGCTCGGTTAAAGTTAAAACCTGAATCGGCTCCACGCCAAGAGGACCTGGTCGGAAGGTTTCAATCGAAGATTCGTGAGCTTCGGATGTCTTCACCGAATACGGTAATCCCGACGTGCGATTCCCGATTAAGTTTGAACTCGACTTTCCATGGGTTTGATAATGAACGGGGAACAATGAGTTTAGCTCAAAATACTGTTCCATCACCACGTTTACCCTTAACTAGACCGGATCCGATTTCAAACCAGTATATACCGATTTCGGTTCAGGCAACTGAACCACGGTATACCCTGACCACTAGTACGGTTAATTCAAATGCTCAACCAGCAGTTCCTAATTCATTGTCAGGCGAAACGGAACCAACACCCTCATTGCATCAACTGTCTGTAATGGTGTCTGAGTTGTTGAGAACACAAACACAGATGCAACAGCAAATGATCCGTGATCGGATTCATTTGCAGCCAACAATACCTGACGTTCGTGACATTAACCAAACCATGCCACTGACCTTGAATCATACCTGGATACCACCATCGGTGGATCCTCCTCATGTTTCTTTGGTTGGTCCGTCACCCTTACAAACTCAAATGACCAATACCTACCGTGGTGTTAGAACGTCTCATACCCAAGAACCAATTAATGAACCATCTCATTTATATCCGAATTATTCGCTATCCGGTCCACCGCAATCACGACCAAATCAAGCCACTATATTCGACGAATCTGCCCAAGCGGATGCAATGGATAGGAAATTTAGAGGCTTACCATCATGGATGGGACGTGCTCAATTCGATGGCGTTCACGTAAACGAAAAATTTCTATCGGTTGAAGATTATTTGGCTATTATTGGCTCATTTCGATATAAGATCGGGGTACCCGACCATGAATTGGTTACGCGTTTGGTACCCACACTCACGGGGGCCGCTCGACAATGGTATTTCACCGAACTGAGAAAGTTCGGAGATTATCAGGATTTTTGCACAAAACTTCGTGCTCGTTTCCTCAACAAACATACTCGGGCTCAAGTAATAATGTCATATGCGCAGATTAAATTCGACCCACGGTCGCAAACACTGTTGAAACATATCGATGACTTGACATTCCAATTGCAGGGTAATGCCTGTGGCCTGGATGAACGGGATCACCTCGATATCATCATCGGTACCTTATCCGATCATCTTCGTGAACTCGTCCACACTCGACAAGTCCACACGTTAGAACAATTGCGGGAGTTCGCTCAGCGAATTGCACCGCATTCGTTCATTGTTGCCACATCCCGTCCGGAAAGAACCCCTTTCGGATAGACAGCGATCAGAACCACGGGAAATTTCGGCACTACATGATTCGCCGGATGATTCTTCACATTCGGAATATACCGCTTCGTTCCCTGGATCCGACTCAGATGACAGGGAATGTGCATACGTGGGCAAGCATAAGAAACCCTTTAAACCATCTCAGAAACGTACGGATTCGAAACCAGTCGGTGATTATAAAAATGACACAAATCGAAATGAGAATGATACGAAAGCAGGAACCATCGTCGACCCATTTCTCACTGTTGAGGGGGACGAAAATTTACGATGTGCAAAATGTCTCGTGTGGGGTCATCACTTCAAAAGGTGTCGAACCCAACCGAATCGGGTGATATGCTACAAATGTACACGACCGGGAGTGACGTCGGACCAATGCCCGTGTTCAAAAAACGCATAAGTGAGTCGATTGGGAATAGTGGCCCATCGTACTCAGAATCCATCACTTTTTTCTAAATCCACTGTCTCTAATAATCCTCATTCTACCGAAGTCCCTCTACAAATCGACACATCTTCAGTCCCGAATTCCAGTAATAATTCTACTCTGATTCTCAACGAATATAATCAAACTCAAAGGGATGGCAAAGAACCATCAACCAAATGTTCTGAACGAACACCACCACTTACCAAACCTACTTCAGCTCCAGTCCCTAATCACAAACAAGACGCGGTTAATCAAGTTAACCAACCACGACTCCGCGATGTTTTCTTTATCTCAGAGAAATGTTTGACCTATAATATTCCGAACGATTGTCGCGATTATCTCACGGTTATGGTTAACAACCATTCTCATACGGTTTTACTCGATGGTGGAGCCGAAGTCACAGTCGTATCACAAACGTTTTATGAGAAGCACAAATGGGGACAGTTGCAACCTACCAAAACATCCATTGGTCTTGCCGATAATTCGATCTCTTTTAAGGCCATTGGTAAAGTGAATGGATTATATACGGTCGGTAGTCTTACCCGAATTGTGCCAACTATTGTCGTTCCGATCTCACTGAAACACCCAATTATGGGACGGACATTCCTTGAGGCCTTCTTTTTCGAACTGGTGCAGAACCAAGAAAAAGTGGAGCGATTTTTAAAAAATACAGCCAAAGGTGATACGGAAGAGGTTGCATCCGCGAAAGTTGAAATGGTTACGGCGGATGAATTTATTAATTTTTGTAACCAATGGAGTGGGAAAGAACCAGCTCAGGTATCTTCTATGAGTAGTGATCTGGAGCCAATTGACGCTTCCACACTCGGTTTAGACGGTGACATAGATACACCAAAAATGACCAGCGTCAGCCTTCCACATAATCTCACTCCAGAACAAAGACAAATGTTGGACGCCGTTCTCAAACTTTTTAATCCAACTCCTGTGTCTGGTCCCTTAAATGTCACTAATCAGATCGAACACGTAATTGACACAGGTGATGCAAAACCCGTCATGAAACGCCAGTATCCAGTATCGCCATACGTGGCTGAACAAGTTCAAGCCGAACTGGACAAAATGCGTAGTCGTGACATCATTATGACCATCGAAGAAAGTCCTTGGCGGTCACCAATTCTGGCTGTAAAAAAGAAAGACGGAACTTGTCGCGTATGCTTGGACGCAAGAGAATTGAATAAAATCACCGTTCCAAATGCCTATCCAATTACGGATACTAACCAGATTTTAGCACGACTAAAGTCAGCAAAATACCTAACCAGTATTGATCTGTCTCAAGCTTTCTTTCAAATTCCCTTGGCAAAATCGAGCCAACTGAAAACAGCATTTGCATTCGGGAACAGGCTTTACGCTTTTCGTCGCATGACGATGGGGTTGAGAAATTCACCCGCCACATTAGCCATTCTCATTGATAAAATTTTCCGGGATTTAGTTCCACATGCATTCGCATACGTGGATGATTTCATAATTTGCACTTCGACGTTTGAAGAACACGTTAAGATATTGGCTATTGTTGCAAAACGTTTGGCTGGGGCCGGCTTAACCATCTCAACATCCAAATCGAATTTTTGCTGTAAACGATTGGAATTCCTGGGTTACGTTTTGTCTCAAGAGGGTCTATCTGCGAATCCATCTCGTATTCGAGCTATTGTGGAAGTCGCACGGCCCAAAACGGCAAAAGAAGTCAGACGGTTTGTTGGTGCAGCAGGCTGGTACCGTAAATTTATTCCAAATTTCTCGGAGATCACAGCTCCCCTTTGTGAATTGTATAAAGGAAACCGAAAGGGACCCATTGAATGGAATACCGCTGCTGAACAAGCCTTTCTCAAACTCAAAGAGTGTTTAACTACTACTCCCGTGCTGACTATGGCAGATTATTCAAAACCATTCAAGGTTTATACCGATGCCTCGCTGATCGCGGCGGGAGCTGTTCTAGTACAAGAACATGATGGGAATGAACGGGTGGTTCAGTATTTTTCAAAGAAATTCTCGAAAGCCGAACAAAATTACACAGCATCCGAACGGGAATGCCTAGCCGTTCTCTTAGCGGTCGAAAAGTTTCGTCCATATTTTGAGGGTCGTGAATTGGTTGTGGTAACGGATCATGCAGCGTTACGCTGGCTACAAACTCTCAAAGATCCAACTGGTCGCTTATGTCGTTGGGCGATCCGATTATCACCATACGAACTCAAAATTATTCATAAACCAGGAAAACATTTGGAACTTCCTGACGCCTTATCTCGTTCTTTTGCTCTTCTCAACATCGTTCGCAGAAACCCAATTGACCTTCCGAGTGATTTTCACGTGAATCTTTCCCCAATCACGTCCGTGATTAACATTGACCCAAATACTGGCGATAAATGGTACAACAAAATGCATGCCATGGCCTCAAAACAACCATTAGATAGATACAAAATCGAAAACAACCTTCTATACCATCGATTGAAATTTTCCAATCAAAGTGCGGAAATACTGTGGACACTTTGTGTACCATCTTCTGAGAGAGCCAAAGTTCTCGATGAAAACCACAACCAACATTCGCATCAGGGTGTTTGGAAAACTTACAGACGTATCTCACAACGCTATTACTGGCCAAACATGTATGAGTCCGTTTACCAGTACGTTCGGCAATGTGAACTATGCCACCGCATTAAACCAAGTAATGAGAGCACCAAAACACCTCACGGCGAATATAGATAACCAAAACGACCGGGTCGTCAATTATCGATTGACTTCGTCGGTAAGCTGCCCATGTCTAAAAATCGTAACCAATGGATCTTCGTAGCCATCGACTGCTACTCGCGATATGTCTGGGCGCAGCCCATGAAAAGTGCAAACGCTATATCCGTAGTCAATTCTCTTGACATATATTCACTGTGAATGGCTGCCCCGAACTCATTATATCACATAATGGTACTCAATTCATCAGTCAAACTTTCGCAAAGCTTTGCGCCGATTATAACATCAAACACATGAAAACGCCTTTGTACCATCCACAAGCCAATCAGGTAGAGGCGACAAACAAAAGCATTAAACTTGGATTACGTGCTCACATGGCTGATCTTCTTGAACATTCCTTTTGGGAAAACCATCTTTCTCGTGTTATTCATGATATTAACACTTCAGTGCATTCAGCCACGGGCTACACGCCATATTTTCTGCACACCGGTCGTGAATATGTGAAAGATGGAAACGAATATAAATTATTATTGGATGTAAATCCATACCATACCCAGGAGGTGGAACAACGTAAAGTTCTGGCTGATGAAATTCGAGACAGACAGTTCGCACAATATCAACAAACCGCACAACGGGCATTGACCCGCAAAAGAGAACGCCATTTCGAGATAGGCTCGGAAGTGTTCATTCCCAATCCTAAACCCTCCGTGGCCGGAGAGGGCTATGCACAAAAAACTAGCCCCACCAAAAATTAGAGCCTATGTTTCACGGAAACTTGGTTCGAA
>NW_023458561.1:13692365-13695012 GCF_013731165.1 Rhagoletis pomonella | reverse complement strand
ACGGGTATTCTTTTAACCATTTAGAAACATCCTGGGGAATGAGAGCTTAACATATTAAAATTTCTTCCCCGCATGTATTTTTGGACCACCCTATTGTGCAATGAACAGTATTGCCTAGTAAAATAAATATAATGGAAATTTATTTAACACGGTCGCTTTGGGTGTCAAAAAATACAAAAAAAACTTTGTATATTTATGAACTGAAAATCTTACATTAAGGAGCTTGCTCCTTTGCTCCGCTCCGCCCGAAGCCCTGCTTATAACAGACAATGTCTTGCAGCGGTCACTTATAAAAAGATCTTTGCTCGACATTATCGCTTGAATGTCATCAATGACCACAGAGGCCACCAACCAATTACCATTTATATGAAAAAGTCATGTGCGACTTAAATATAAACCGAGCCCAAAGTCAGTGAAGACTTAACATGGGCGAACAAGACACTTAAGTGACTAATGCATGGCATTCGCTACGGGGATATTACATATAAAACAAAAAATTTGGTAATTTGAATTTACATACATAAATATGTTTTCGTATAAATAAAATACAAATAAACGAGTACGTACATAAAACAAAAACTTTTTCAAATTAATAATATAAACATATCGATGGCTAACTGGAAGATCAACCTATCTCGGCCGCCAGTTCGAAAACGCCCTATCCCAGAAAATTTTTTAAGAGCGTCCTTTTTCGAAAATACATTCAAAATGAGCTGAGATAGGGCGTTCTTCAACCAAATTCTGAAATAGGGCGTTGTTGAAAATGTTTCCGACACTTACATATTGATGTGCAAAAACATTAAAAAAGCTTGTTTGATTTTAAGAGCGTTCTTCACCAGTTTAATATTTTCCCTGCCCCGAAAAAATCGTTTTCTAGAAACTGAAGCAGCAACAATGCAAAAGGGTCTTAAAATGTATCTGTAAAGAGAAATAATATTATCTATATCTATACTCTATACTAATTATATAAAGAGAAGTCCCTTTTTTTTGTAACAGGTAATCTCGCGAACGGCTGTTCCGATTTTCATGAAATTTTGTATACAAATAGCTTTCGGTAACCACCATGTTTTAGGCTAAAAAAAATTTTCGGGTAGGTGGACAAGGGACCAGTCTATTCGAAAAAATCTTATTATAGTCCGATTTGCTTAAAATTTAGTACGTAAGTAGCTTTTTAGCATATATTTGCATATATGACCCATTTTTTTCTGGGAAGTGATCCAGGGACCGATCTATTCCAAAAAATCGCATTTATGGTCCGATTTGCTTAAAATTCGGTACGTAAGTAATTTTTTAGCATATATTAGGATATATGGTCCATTTTTTCCGAGAAGTGGACCAGGGACTGATCTATTCGAAAAAATCGCATTTACGGTCCGATTTGCTTAAAATTCGGTACGTAGGTAGCTTTTTAGCATATATTAGCATATATGATCCATTTTGTCCGAGAAGTGGACCAGGAACCGATCTGTTCGAAGGAATCGTATTTATCTTCCGATTTGCTTAAAATTCGGTACGTAGGTAGCTTTTTGCCTGGATAAGCCTATAGATTCCTGTTTTCCAATTTTCATGCAATTTCGAATATAAATAGCTTTAAGTAACGACCATATCAAGGGGCGAATTCGTCACTAGGCAAGATTTTTTTGCGCCAATCAGAAACAACGGATACTGTCAAAATATAATTATAATATATAATATATCTCAACTAATATATATTTAGAAAGCCGTTTGTTAGTTTTCGCAAGGCTCGAGAGCGGCTGAACAGTTTTTTTTTAAACTGCCACCTGCCGCACGTGTCCCAAGGATGGTTTTAGGCTGAAAAAAATCTATATGTAAAGGGGGCGTGGCACTTCCCATACAAACCGAATTTCTCATGCTACATATCTCTGAAAGTGTGCATGGTAGAGTTTTGGAAATTGGTATGGAGATATACGAAATCAATCGCATACCCTTGGAGAAAAATTTTAGCTATTGTAAAAAGGGGTGTGACATCTCCCTTACAAACCGAATTTTTCATACTGCTTATCTCTGGAAATTTTTTGGTAGAGTTCTAGAGTTCTGTATGGAGATGTACGAAATAAATCGCATACTCTTGGAGAAAAATTGGAACTATTGGAAAAGGGGGCGTGGCATCTTCCATACAAACCGAATTTTTCATACTGCCTATTTGGGAAGTGTTCATGTTAGAGTTCTGGAACTTGGTATGGAGATATACGAAATCAGTCGTATACTCATGAAGAAAGAGGGCATCTTTTGGAAAGGGGGGCGCGGCACCTCCCATATAAATCGAATTTTTATACTGCATATATCTGAAGTATTCATTGTACAGTACTGGAACTTCGTATGGAGATATGTATATAGTTGAAATCAAGCCCATACTCATGGAGAAAATTTGGGCTATTTGAAAAGGAGTGTGAGGCCTACAAACGTACCGACCTTTAGCTATCTTTGAATAAATTTTTTTATTCTTCTGTAAGTGTGTTTGTGAGTGATCTCCTCCTAAATGGTTGTACGGGTTTTAACGAAACTTTTTGTGTATTTGAGTGGGTCTCTGGATGGTTTAGTTTCACAATTTAATCCGACAGTTGGCGCTGTAGTTGAGTTATTACTAAAAATCTTATTTATGATCCGATTTGGCTAATGTTTTAAA
>NW_023458561.1:13690258-13692355 GCF_013731165.1 Rhagoletis pomonella | reverse complement strand
TAGTGCTGAAGTCGAGCTATTACTAAAAATAGCCAAGTGAGAAAAGGGGCCGTGAAGGTCAGATTAAATCGACCTGTTGCACCCTCGAGTATATCGAACGCTCCTGCGTTGCAATTGGCCCAATGGATGTGATTTTCCAAAATTATTATGCGTTCAAACTTTTAAGGTATTTCGTCTGTAATAAGTATATGTATATTGCATTTCTGTAGAACAATGATTCACACCCATTTTGAAATTGCCACCTACTATACTGTAAAGCTTCTAGGACATTCACTATAGAACCGGGTCATTGTTGCCGCCAGGGAGTGAAGAGGAAAACATTTATTTCGCTTTGCGAATAACCGTGCTATGAAACGCCGCACAACTGGAGAATTTCAAGAACGGATATAACACTTTCCTTAGGTTATTTAAACCACCAAACCTTAATCTTAGCAGACAAATGTGCCAATGAAAATCGTAAACGTGAATTGTTGGTGAAAATGTTGGACCAAAAAGATTCAATAAAATATATAAAAATTTTGGGCGGACGAAGTTCGCCGGGTCTGCTAGTAGAAATATAGAATAATATAGAAATAGCAGTACTGACAAATTTAGTGCAATGAAAAGACCGAGCTAGTGAACTAGTTCATTGAGATAAACTAGTTCTTTAGTTCATTTAGTTCAAGAACTACCCAAGCGTACTGTAAAGCTAACGCTGATTTGATTAAAAAATTTCCATAAAAATGTTTATGGCAAGACTGGCAGCGGTAGACGTAAGTATGGAACCGAGCGAGGTATTCAGAATAGGCCGAAATTGAAGTCAGGCATTCTCTAACAAATTTGGAACGCACCATCAGTGGGCTTTGATCCCTAACTGCCGCTTGACTATCAGAGTGGAATGAGCAGCCGATCGTTTGGTTACTCAATGGCGACACGATTTTAATGTATTTTTTTTTTTTTTTGGAAACAACTCCACCACGAACATTTCCGTAACACGAGTACGAGTCTATCAGCTCTATGCACGGTTGCACTTTAAATAAATCAGCTGTTAACTAAGAAATCTCTATTTGATTCATTGACCAAATAAAATAAAATTTTATTTGTGATTTGATTCGTCGAGCAAATAAGAAATACATTTTGTTGGCGACTTCATTCATTAGGTCAATAAAAAATAAAATTTATTTGTGATTTGATTCGGCGACTATGTATATACAAAATAAAGTTTGTTTGTGATTTGATTCGTTGACCAAATCCATACATATGATAAAATTGTAACAGGCCGATGTCTGTACATTATAGATATCCAAAAAAATGAATATGGGGGGTATTTATTAGAGCAGCAGAAGCCAAATCAACAGTTTTTAGAATTTTCGACTGTCTCTCTATCTATGATGAGATAGGTAAATATTGCAATATGGCTGTCAAAAGAAAGAGGTTTAAAAAGGCTTCCAGCCGAAAATATTTTGGTTGAAGGTTGCCACCCATTTGAAAATTTTAATAAATTGAACTTAACGATATGGGTATCAAACTGAAGAAAGTTAGGAAAGTTTACTGCCGGAAATATGTTTGAGTAGGGTTGCCACCGGTTTGAAAAATTGTATTCAATTAAATTGGTAAAATAAATGAAATATTAAAATACGGGTATCAAACAGCACAAAAATATTTTTAAGGTGCAGTGAAGTACGCCTGGTTTTTGGCTAGTAATAAATAAAATTTGTTTGTGATTTGATTCGTCGCATAGATGCAAATAAAAATAATTTTATTTTTCATTTTTCGACAAATAAAATCACAAATAAAATGTAATTTTTATTTGTCCGACAACCAAAATCACAAATAAAAGTTTTGCATGATTTGATTCGTCGAGCAAGTAACAAATTTATATAACTTCCAATTCAGAAATCAATTTGATTTTTGGATGTGTGATTTGACTAATTCGAAATCACGCAAACCTGGTTCTATGCAGATCTTCTGACACTCTAAGATTCTCAACTTAATTCATAAAAAATTTTCTTATGACTACTCGGATTAAACAATTTTTGACTCAATTAAGCAATTTCAAGTACAATTATGTACGGATAACGTATTTTGCAACGCCAATATACTTTTAAATTTTAACTT
>NW_023458561.1:13687746-13690158 GCF_013731165.1 Rhagoletis pomonella | reverse complement strand
ACGGATAACGTATTTTGCAACGCCAATATACTTTTAAATTTTAACTTAAGAAAAATAAGGATTGAAGCTTAAAAATAATAGTTTAGCAAGAGTACATTGAAAATGTTGGACATTTTCGAAATACATCAAATTTTTTTTATTTATGAGTGTTATTGCCAGTTTTATGGCATATTCTTCGACATTTTGCAAGAAAACTTTTTCTATTGGTCACGTCTTGAAAATAAAGTTATTCCAAGTTAAAGCAAGTACTACTTACATATGTATGTATGTCTTCGAACCATTGTTACAATGACGTAAAATAAACCATTTTATAGTTCTACACAGTGGCGGATGTAGAGGGGATTTGGGTGTAGAAACACGCCCGAAATTTTGGATCGACTTTAAATATTTTTATTTATTTTATATTTATTAACAGGTTCCCTATTCAATGTTATACATGGCACAAGTTTTGTCCCACCAGTGAATGAATTATATATAGGCAAATCTCCGGAATCGTGCGATCCAACACTAAAAAACGTAAATTTTAAAACTGAACGCACAAAAATACATTCTACCTTGCGATCCAACGCTAAGAAAACGTAAATTTTTAAATTGGATGCACAAAAATAAATTATACATCAAATTGTTTGAAATCCATTGAGGAAACATTAAATTCTTGTGTGATTTATTTTTCTCAAATGCATAAAGATTTATAAGCAAAAAACAATAATTTTGGAAACTCAAAGTTAGGGATACTTCTAGAGGACGCAGTTTTTGTTCGATTTAAAAAATTTGTAAGGCAGTATTTAAAAAAGGTCCGGTGCAATGTGTATATAAAATTTGGTAAAGAGTGGTGAATTAGTTTTCGAGATACAAATATTTGACATAAGTGGGCGGGCCACGCCCAGTTTCCAAAAAATTTTAAGAAAAACTAATTTTTGCTTAAGAACCGTTGAAAATATCATTTTGCAGTAAATATTTAAAATTTCGCTAACCAAATATCTGAAAATCCTTATATACACACTAAGAATGTTAATCCCGGGATCACGGGATCCCGGCCTTTTTAAGGTCCCAAAAATTCCGGGATTCTTGGCAAATTTCGGGATTTGTAATTTGCACTGATGGCAATAATAGAAACTGACAAGTATTGGCTATATTGCTTTTTTTATCTAGCTCATTATACATATAACACCGCGCGATAGTAAATTTTAAACACAAATATCAATACATTGGCGAAACCATGGGCCAAATATAGTAAAATTGCGTTTTTAGTTTTTCACTCTGACGTCAGTAATTCAAAAATTATTAAAAAAGTCAGAGAAATGTGAAGGAGAAATCCTGTAGAATTTAAACAGATTCAAGGTTTTGGTGCAGAAGGACTGGTAAGTATTGAGAATGTCCTTTAAAAATTTTATCCTAGAAATTTCCCAATATTAGTTTTTGAAAAAATTATATGTTAAGGACTTATATAAACTCGATAACATACTCGAATTTCGTCCTTCTGACTTTTCAGCTTAAAAAGTTACCTATTCGTCCTTGTGAATCCAAAAAAATTTTAATTTTTTTAAATTCTAAAGCAAATTTCCTCTTGCATTTAGTACCCATATAACTATTATACATTGCATTGAATTTTTTAAGTAATTTTTGGAGTTAATCATATCTTTGAAATTACAAAGTCCTTTAAGGTAAATCCTGCCGTCGGAAAGAAAAAATAAAAACGCCACTTCATATAAAAAAGAAGGTTTCAATCCCATTTATTTATTATTTATTTTATGGTAGGAGAGCTTCTCATTCAATATAGAGCAATTTTTTCGATTTAGGTTGTTGAAAAGCAATGAATATCGAAATCCCAGGACTAATGCCGGGATCCCGGGATTGTGATAACGACATCCCGAAAATCCCGGGATCGGAAAAAGCTGAAAAATTGACATCCCTAACACACACATATAAATTCATGGCCGTATTTTAGACAACAATTATTTTAGGTATTTAGCAATTTCAACGAACTTTATGAAGAATGTTATCTAACGATCACGCTTAATGCTAACCTGTTATGTTTTGGTCTGTCAGTGGGCCAGACACGCAAATACCAATATTTGTTATATTTTTAATATTCTCAAAGGCACGCAGCAGTAAAGGGTCTTATTGTTATCTTTAATGTGTAATTAATTAATAAGAACTATTAGTAATTGCTGGAAGTGCAAATGGAAAAGAACTTAAAACATTACCTTTTTGATAATTACGAGTGACAGATTTCCAATTGTTACAGTTTATTTCCAAAGATGAGCACATAATTTTCTCAACACCTAATGTATTTTCCAATATTACATTTACTATTTGCCATGATTTTTGAAAGTCTCCGTTTTGTGCTGAAAAAGTTATACTCAAAAAACATACAAAAGGTATCCGAAGTGTAATGTCAAAATTGTTATT
>NW_023458561.1:13685242-13687646 GCF_013731165.1 Rhagoletis pomonella | reverse complement strand
ACGGATAACGTATTTTGCAACGCCAATATACTTTTAAATTTTAACTTTAGAAAAAGAAGGATTGAAGCTTAAAAATAATAGTTTAGCAAGAGTACATTGAAAATGTTGGACATTTTCGAAATACATCAAATTTTTTTTTATTTATGAGTATGAGTGAGCCAGTTTTATGGCATATTCTTCGACATTTTGCAAGAAAACTTTTTCTATTGGTCACGTCTTGAAAATAAAGTTATTCCAAGTTAAAGCAAGTACTACTTACATATGTATGTATGTCTTCGAACCATTGTTACAATGACGTAAAATAAACCATTTTATAGTTCAACACAGTGGCGGATGTAGAGGGGGTTTGGGTGTAGAAACACGCCCGAAATTTTGGATCGACTTTAAATATTTTTATTTATTTTATATTTATTAACAGGTTCCCTATTCAATGTTATACATGGCACAAGTTTTGTCCCACCAGTGCATGAATTATATATGGGCAAATCTCCGGAATCGTGCGATCCAACACTAAAAAACATAAATTTTAAAACTGAACGCACAAAAATACTTCTACCTTGCGATCCAACGCTAAGAAAACGTAAATTTTTAAATTGGATGCACAAAAATAAATTATACATCAAACTGTTTGAAATCCATTGAGGAACATTAAATTCTTGTGATTTATTTTTCTCAAATGCATTAAGATTTATAAGCAAAAAACAATAATTTTGGAAACTCAAAGTTGGGGATACTTCTAGAGGGCGCAGTTTTTGTTCGATTTAAAAAATTTGTAAGGCAGTATTTAAAAAAGGTCCGGTGCAATGTGTATATAAAATTTGGTAGAGAGTGGTGAATTAGTTTTCGAGATACAAATATTTGACATAAGTGGGCGGGCCACGCCCAGTTTCCAAAAAATTTTAAGAAAAACTAATTTTTGCTTAAGAACCGTTGAAAATATCATTTTGCAGTAAATATTTAAAATTTCGCTAACCGCACTGAAAATCCTAATATACACGCTAGGAATGTTAATCCCGGGATCACGAGATCCCGGCCTTTTTAAGGTCCCAAAAATTCCGGGATTCTTGGCAAATTTCGGGATTTGTAATTTGCACTGATGGCAATAATAGAAACTGACAAGTATTGGCTATATTGCTTTTTTTATCTAGCTCATTATACATATAACACCGCCCGATAGTAAATTTTAAACACAAATATCAATACATTGGCGAAACCATGGGCCAAATATAGTAAAATTGCGTTTTTAGTTTTTCACTCTGACGTCAGTAATTCAAAAATTATTAAAAAAGTCAGAGAAATGTGAAGGAGAAATCCTGTAGAATTTAAACAGATTCAAGGTTTTGGTGCAGTAGGACTGGTAAGTATTGAGAATGTCCTTTAAAAATTGTATCCTAGAAATTTCCCAATATTAGTTTTTGAAAAAATTATATATTAAGGACTTATATAAACTCGATAACATACTCGAATTTCGTCCTTCTGACTTTTCAGCTTAAAAAATTACCTATTCGTCCTTGTGAATCCAAAAAATTTTATTTTTTTTAAATTCTAAAGCAAATTTCCTCTTGCATTTAGTACCCATATAATTATTATACATTGCATTGAATTTTTTAAGTAATTTTTGGAATTAATCATATCTTTGAAATTACAAAGTCCTTTAAGGTAAATCCTGACGTCGGAAAGAAAAAATAAAAACGCCACTTCATATAAAAAAGAAGGTTTCAATCACATTTATTATTTATTTTATGGTAGGAGAGCTTCTCATACAATATAGAGCAATTTTTTCGATTTAGGTTGTTGAAAAGCAATGAATATCGAAATCCCAGGACTAATGTCGGGATCCCGGGATTGTGATAACGACATCCCGAAAATCCCGGGATCGGAAAAAGCTGAAAAATTGACATCCCTAACACACACATATAAATTCATGGCCGTATTTTAGACAACAATTATTTTAGGTATTTAGCAATTTCAACGAACTTTATGAAGAATGTTATCTAACGATCACGCTTAATGCTAACCTGTAATATTTTAGTCTGTCAGTGGGCCAGACACGCAAATACCAATATTTGTTATATTTTTAATATTCTCAAAGGCACGCAGCAGTAAAGGGTCTTATTTTTATCTTTAATGTGTAATTAATTAATAAGAACTATTAGTAATTGCTGGAAGTGCAAATGGAAAAGAACTTAAAATATTACCTTTTTGATAATTACGAGTGACAGATTTCCAATTGTTACAGTTTATTTCCAAAGATGAGCACATAATTTTCTCAACACCTAATGTATTTTCCAATATTACATTTACTATTTGCCATGATTTTTGAAAGTCTCCGTTTTGTGCTGAAAAAGTTATACTCAAAAAAACATACAAAAGGTATCCGAAGTGTAATGTCAAAATTGTTATT
>NW_023458561.1:13673154-13685142 GCF_013731165.1 Rhagoletis pomonella | reverse complement strand
AAGAAAAAAATCAAATACAAATTAAACAATGTTTAAAAACGGATCAGACCAGCTTTAAAAAGAAAGTTTACCATGCCGAACTAGATCTGACCATGTCTTGCATACAGCACAATTTATCTTTTTTGTTAATGGACTTTTGGCCTCAATTGCTAAGTGAGTGCTCTCCGGATTCTAAAATAACAGCGGCTCTTAGATGTGGCACAACAAAATCAAAGATGCTGACTGATGTCTTGGGAGCTAAGGCAAAAGAAAACATTGTGTCAATTCTTCAAACAACAAAATTTTCTTGCATCATCGACGAAACGACAGACGTCAGCAGTAAAAAATCGCTAGCTATTGTTGTGAGATAATAAGACAAGTTAGCTCATAAAGTGCGAGGCGGGTTTCTAAGTCTCATCGTAGTTTATAAAACGGATGCCTATTCGTTGTATAATACATCAATGATTTTTTTTCTGCAACTAACATCCCATTAAAGAATGTAATAGGGCTAGCAACTGACGGAGCTAATATTATGGCAGGTGAACTGGATGGCCTATAGGCGAAATTTATGAAAGATGGGGATACATTTTACATAAAATGCTCGTGTCATTCTTTGCATCTGTGTTCTGCCTGTGCTTGCAAAAAGCTACCACTTGAAATAGACAAATTATGTTGAATTATTTATACTTTCTTTGCGCATAGTGCCAAACGAATATACGATTTCAAAGAATTTCAAGAATATTGTCAGGTTGAGCCGCACAAAATATTAGGCGACGAAAGGATTACATTTGAAAACATAAGCAAGGCGCAGCAGGACATGTTTTTGAATATAGAGCAAATCTTTATTGGTAATAATACAGAAATCTTTCTGAAAAAGTCTGGTCTTTGTCAATCCGAAGTGATTGAAGTTAAATAATATATTTTAAAGTTTTATGTTGAGCTTATTGTTCAATTTAAAGCGCTATTTGAATTTTCCTGAAAAGACTTGCAATATCTGTCTATAATAACTCCAATTGAAGTTATTTCAAATGATGAAGTTTCGTTGTTGCCTTTACTTTCATCATTTCCGTATTTGGTTGAAGGAAACTCGGAAGATGTTATTACAAAATGGAAAATGTTGAGGCTAAGCAACATCGGCCTTCATCGTGATATGGATGTTATAGATTTTTGGGAAAAAGTCTCATTGCAAAAAATGGGTTGGGAGAAAATCTTTTAAAAATCTCACGAGCTCCATTTTTAATATTTTGTCACTACCCCATAGTTCTGCTGCTGCAGAAAGCAAGTTTTCCGACTTAAACCTCATAAAACCTAGGATTAGAAATCAACTAAATATAAGTTGTTGATACAATAATGCTATCAAAAGAATTGATTGCTGAAAAAATCGAACACCACTATGTGTGGTGGCAAATGAAACATTCAAGTAAATACATACATAAGTGCATACGCGCATACTTTGGTTAAAGTTACCAAAGGCCCTTAATGATGAATTTGTTTTTATGTGAAAAAATTGTATTTAAGGCCTTGGGTAATGTTAATAATCACGCATATGTATGTAGGTACATGTATTTACATACGTAATTCTTGTGAATTTTCAAAATTTTACATACATTTAATTTTTTTTTTTTTTAGATACGTGTATAAATTGTTAAGCTTTAAGTTTGCATTGATTGAAAACAGAATATCTTCATTCTTTATGAAACAAAACTTATATCTCATCTCATATCTCAAACAGCGTAGTTAAATAAAATGCTCCTTATTAGAAAACTAAATTTTTATTGAAATAACTAAAATAATATTACTAGAATTTTTGCAGATATGGTAGATTTTTTTCAATTGGATGGCAAGTTTTATTTTTTTCCAGTGGCAACCCTGCAGTCTACTGCATTGCCCGGTCTGACACGCTCTTAAGACGGCAATGTAACCTCTGCTATTCCCACGCTTAAAATAAAAAATGGCGCTTTTAGAAATAATGCCATGAACCAACTAAACAGATCACCCAGCACGGCAACCGCGTATTTGTAATTGCATTTGAGAAAAAAAAATAATGATAGTTGATAATGGCCCGTAGTCATAGTCAAAATAAACTCGACTTTAAAGTTAGTTGCAGCTTTTTTGACAGATATCCCATTGAAAATTATGTCAAAAAGCTGCAACTAACTTTAAAGTCGACTTTATTTTGACTATGACTACGGGCCAATCTCATTTTTTAATCGGTTGTTTCATTCACACAAATGGTTTCATTCCGTTTCATTCACATGGCGGCGAAAAAATGATGTCACTGCGAAAAAAAAATACCGTCATGTGTGATCTTTATTCGTTCGTTCATGAAATAATGCTGCCAATTTTTGTGCGGGTGGAGGCTCGATGGGGCGCTATTAAGTACATAGGACTACAAGTAGCTTTTGCAGCTCTGAACTAATTTTTTTCACCAGCAATTTCAGCAAAAAGCTCCGGGTTTGGATGCTTCCTCAAAAGTGCAGCTTTTAATACATTAAATCGTGGTTTCAAGTGTTGAAAATTACTTAAGTAAACATAAAGAAGAGTACATATATCAAGCTGAATTAAATTCCAGTTGATTTAAATTTTTATAATAATATATAATGCGTGTTTCGCACGCATTTGATTGCCCTTTTGTGATGGAATATCAGTTACTCCACGACTTTCATCGTACCGAATTACGAGTCGAGTAGTACGTTCGCGTCTGTTATAAATAGGAATGTTAATCCCGGGATCCCGGTCTTTTTTAAGTCCCGAAAATCTTATTGCCTAGAATCCCGGGCTTATTTGCCTAGAATCCCGGGATTTTCGGGATTTGTAATTTACACTGGTGGCAATAATAGAAACGCTTTATGTTTAACAGTTTTGGCTATATTTCTTTTGTTTATTTAATATTAAAATTTTTTTTTATAAATATACATATAACACCTTGCAGCAGGCAATCTTGCACACAAAAAAAAATCAATATATTCGCCAAACCAAGGGCCAAATATAGTAAAATGGCGTTCTTAACTTTTCTTTCTGACGTCAGGATTTTTTAAAAGAACTTTGAAATTTGAAAGATAAGAGTAATTCAAAAAACTATTCAAAAATTTCAGAAACCACTATGGGTATCAAATGAAAGAGAAGATTCTGCAAAACTAAATGTGTTCAAACACATTACATTTTTTGGTGCGTTCTTATTTTTTTATGTGTTAAGGACTAACTTTATTAGCTTAAAAAAATAAAATAGATTAAAGAGCATTTTCAATTCCTATTCGTCCTTGTGAACCCCAAAAAAAAATTATTTCATTTGGTACCCATACTTATTTTAAATAAATTTTGGAATTAACCATATCTTTGAAATTATAACGAGCGCTAACCGCCAAAATAACGTAAGTGACATTTTTTTTCAAAATTTTCGTTTTGATGCATAAATGCATCTAGAGGCTCTAGGAATAGTGCTGCATCAAAAACAAAATTTTGGAAAAAATGTCGATTACGTTATTTTGGCGGTTAGGGCTCGATAAAGTCTTTTTAAAAAAATCATGACGTCAGAGAAATGCCCATGTATATGCAGTTAATTATGAGTAATTGCGGTAGAGTAGACTTTTTAAAAAAAATTTAAATTGTGGATAAACAAAAGGAATATACACAAAACTTGTTGAATTAAGGCACCTCGTTTATTACTGCCACCAGTATTATGAAGTTCTTTCAACCAGAAAATAAATTTTTTTTGCGTCGAGCTTTTTTCGACATAGCTTAAATTACTCTATCAGATAAATACACACTAAAGTATTATTAAATGCATATTAATTTAATTGCTGTCTTTCGTTGTGTTACTTATGAAATAACTTTCACTTTAAATTAAAAGTACGTTTCAAACCCATTTACTAGTTGCAAACTACCTCAAAACTAGTACGAACCGCATGCCCAACTAGTCAGCCAACTATATTTTTTCCGTGCAATTAACTGGTATTTTTAACATGGGGATGTCCTACGAGATGGTAATTGTCAGATTTCGGTCAGAAATATAGCAGTCTCATACTAGTTCAAAAAAAAAATACAAAAAATAAAATGAATTCATGAATATACAATACAACACTTTTGATTAGTTACACTTTAATATATTTCAAATTTTTTCATTAACAGCCTTATTCTGTATCACGAACGATAGGCAAAACGAACGATTCGTCTGCAGAGGAATGCTTCAAAAATTAGTCCGGCGGCATCATTTTAGCCGGTTTAAACGCAACCGAGACCATTGCAACGTAATGTATGAAAAGCAAGACGAAGACGACCAATAGAGTTTAAAATCGCAATCTGAGAGGTTGTCGTCTGCAGACGAATCTTTCGTTTTGCCAATCGTTCGTGATACAGAATAAGGCCCTAAGTGTTATTAAAAGTAAAAGGTTTCAGGTACAATAAATTGTAAGAGATGTGAGTAGGGATATTCACTTAGTTTAGATATACTTGTTGTAAGTTTTAAGTTTCATTATTGCTAATTGTTTTATATCGCTAGCTTAGAAAGAAAAGTTGCTAAGTCCCATTTTAAAAATTTTACAGGAGAGGAAAAAATCTTCCTATAGCGATTTTCTTTAACTATTTCGCAAGACTTTGAATCAAACATTTTGCGCGTTTAAAGCAAAGCAAAACTCCATAAGAATCAGAAGGATTCGATATTTATTAAAAGACGTCGTATTATTTTGGCCTTATCAAATTTGTGGCGCTTCATTTGGACTTAGCAAATTTTCCTTTTATTGCTTATGAAGAGGAAAAAATAAAACAAGTACTTTTATAATTTTCTAAACGATGCGAGTTCAATTTCTCTAGCCTCTTATATTAAAATATGAGTTTTCATAAAAAGTGGACTTAGCAACTTTTCACTCTAAGCTAGCGATATCAATTCAATGTAAAAAATGAAAAATTATGTTCATTCTGAAAATTACTTTTTCCCAATAAAAATAGCTTAAGAGAGCATATTGTAAGATAAATAAAATCGTCTCTTTTTCTAATATCCTTACTGGGTGTCGGTCAATTTAGTTCTTATAAAATACTATATTTTTATCTTTTTTAATAATATTTTAGTTAAAAATAAAATGAATATTTAAGTTCATTTTTGAGTGAACTAAAATAAAAATAAAAGTTTTGATTGAAATAAATTAAATTCATTAACTTTGCACACTTCAGTCTTTTCTTTTTAAAATTTAATAAAAGTAATAATTAATGTTTAAAATTTGAGATTTGTATAAGAATAAAATAAATAAATAATTCAAGCAGTTATTAAATATTCTTAATTTTTGTCTATTGTTTTCCTTGATGATATTATAATTAATGATAATGATATTAAAATCAATGAATTAATTAACGTTTTTTTACGTAATTAATTATTACTCATTAAACGGTTATCCAAAGAAACATGCTTTAATTAATAATCATTATGAATATTAATCATTATTTAACAGGTCTGGTATAATTGAATACGTACTCCCTTTAATGGTTTACAATATACCCAAATAAAAGTTATAATATTTTGTGTACTTTATTGTACTAAACTGTGGAAGTCAAATAAAACAGCACATGAATAAATCGTTTGTACTTGGTACAAGTCTGGTAATTTTCGAACTAATTCGGTTTCAGTCTAGTTCTAGTTGTCAGAAGTTCTAGTTGTAAACTAGTATTTTTCCTGACTAGTTTGGGATTTCACTGCGGAGTTAATATACGGTAGGAGAGCTTCTCAAACCATATTGATGTAATTTTTTCATGTTAAGCCATTGAAAAATAATAAATCTCTAAGTCCCGGGACTGAACCAACGACATCCCGAAAATTCCGGGCTTGTAAAAACCGAAAAAATTAACATCCTTAGTTATAATACGAAATATGTACTTTTGCTCGTTCACTACTGTCACGATCCACGTCCAGGTGTCTTTTTCTGAAAAAACTGACGTTTTCCTCAAAGTCTTCTTATTATTTTAAATAATAGGTTTTAAACAATAGATGTTAATTTAATCCTTGTCAAATGGAACAATTAAATTTTTGGAAAAATATCCGAAATTCGCATAATCTGCAAAGCGTGCTTACTAAAAATGGCGTGGCGATATTTTGTTATGAAAAATGGTTGTTCTCCGTCATTCTACACATTGATAGCGAGTGCAAACTTGCTAAGTCCGGTTTCGTAAACTTTAGAGGAGAACAGAAAAACTTTTAAAACTAAGTTTTTTCAAATATTTTTCTAATTTGATAAAAATATTTTAATAATATTAAAAAACTTTTTAATATACAATGCTTTTGTAAATGGCCTAAAAAGTAGAAAATTATAATTCTCAGCCCCAGATACTTTGTTTTGATAACTTTTCATTTTGAAATTTTAGCAAAAGTCATTATAAACAATTTATGAGATTGAAAATGAAAAGCGTGGGGCGGAGTGCAATGGGGTATAGTCGATGCGCTGGGTATGCAGTTACCAGTTCCATGGCTATACTCAATCCCGACTCTTGCGTCCTCGTTCGCGCACTCTGGGCAACGTGAGCAACCCATGTGCGAGATATGGTAACCAATCCGAGTGGAGCCTTGGGTCACGGCAGAAAAGAGCTCCCTCTTTCGGTGGGGCCACTCCGACTTATTCGGTTTAAGGGCCCACTGAAGTCTGCAGCGTCTGTTCACCAGTAGGTGCGGCTGCAAGCGGGTGTCTGCTTGAAGCAAGCGGCTCGCTATATAAACATGTATTTGGTTGCGAAACCACCCCCGTCCCAGCAATGGGTTGTGCGCTGGGTTTGGGACCCGCCACGTAAAAACCACTTCCAGTGAAGAAGCAAGGCAAAGCCTCGGATGAGACCACCCCCCTTATGATGACGACCACGGCAAACGTTTAAAAGACTACGATTTGAGGGCATGCACCTGGAATGTCCGGACCCTTAATGGGGAAGGTGCCTCTGCCCGGCTGGTTGATGTCCTCGTAAGGACAAAAGCTGACATCACCGCCATCCAATAAATGCGTTGGACGGGGCAAGACAAACAATGTATGGGGCCTTGCGACGTCTACTACAGCTGCCATGTAAAGGAGCGCAAATTTGGAGTTGGATTTGTGGTGGGAGAGAGGCTCCGTCGCCGAGTACTGTCGTTCACCCCGGTGGACGAGCGTCTAGCCATAATCCGCATCAAAGCGAGATTCTTCAACATCTCGCTCATATGCGCCCATGCCCCGACGGAAGAGAAGGATGAGGCATCCAAGGATCTCTTCTATGAGCGCTTGGAGCGCACGTACGAGCGCTGCCCCCGCCACAATATCAAAATCGTGCTTGGCGTCTTCAATGCCAGGGTGGGAAAGGAAGGGATTGAGGCTGATCGACTCCGCCGGGGCCCGAAGCATGATAGTATGCAGTACTAGGTTCAAGCATAAAAAGATCCATCAAGCTACGTGGCTGTCTTCGGATCGAAAGACGAGAAACCGAATCGATCATGTTGTGATAGACGGAAGGCACGCTTCCAGTGTTTTAGACGTACGCAAACTCCGAGGCCCAAACATCGACTCGGACCACCATCTTGTTGCAGCCAAGATACGTACCCGCCTCTGTGCAGTAAAAAATGGGCGCCCAAATATGCAAGGAAAGCTTAACGTCGAAAAGCTGCAATCACAACAGACAGCCAGCGCTTTCGCTACCCGACTCTCACACCTGCTCTCAGAGAGCACTCTTGAACAAACCGACAGCAGTGGAACCACATTTCGCGCTCATTAAGTACCGCCGCCGAAGAAGTAGTCGGATTTCAGCGAGCCCGAAAGAACAACTGGTACGATGAGGATTGTCAGGAAATTGCAGAGAAAAAAGATGCTGCCTACAGGGCCATGCTGTGATCAGGCGCAACGCGCGCTATGTGGGACCGCTATAGGGATATGGAGAGGGAAGCGAGACGTGTTTGCCGCAATAAGAAGAGAGAGGCCGAAATACGTGAGTGCGAAGAGCTTGAAATGCTGGCCGACAGGAAGAATGCCCGAAAATTTTACCAGAGAGTTAGGCGACTTACGGAAGGTTTCAAGACCGGGGCGTACTGCTGTAAGAACAATAATGGCGACCTAGTAACTAATGTCCAGAGCGTACTTAAATTATGGAGGGAACACTTTTCCGCCCTACTAAATGGTAGCAGCACGGAAAGTTGTGGAGAAGAAGAACCCGAGCCCGCAGTCGATGATGACGGAGTCGACGTTCCACCGCCTGACTATGACGAGGTACGTATAGCAATACCGCGGCTGAAAAACAACAAAGCTGCTGGAGCTGACAGCTTGCCAGCTGAGCTATTCAAGTACGGCGGCGAGGAGTTGATAAGGTGCATGCATCAACTCTTGTGCAGAATATGGTCAGATGAACGCATGCCCGACTACTGGAATTTAAGTGTGCTCTGCCCAATCCATAAGAAAGGTGACCCCGCCATTCGTGCCAACTACCGCGGGATCAGCCTTCTAAGCATAGGTTACAAGGTCTTATCGAGCGTATTGTGTGAAAGACTGAAGCCCACCGTCAATGAACTGATTGGGCCTTATCAGTGTGGCTTTAGACCTGGCAAATCCACCATAGACCAGGTATTCACAATACGCCAATCCTTGGAAAAGACCCGCGAGAATAGGATCGACACACACCATCTATTTGTTAGAGAAGTTGCCTTTATGCCGCGATGTCTGAATTTTGTATCCCCGCGAAACTAATACGGCTGTGTAAAATACCACCAGCTCCGTCAGAATAGGGAAGGACCTCTTCAAGCCGTTGGATACCAAAGGGGACTCTCTTTCTTGTGGATTATTTAATCTGATGTTGGAGAAGATAATAAGAGCCGTAGAACTGAACCGCTCAAGCGCAATACTTTACAAGAGCGTGCAATTGCTGGCGTATGCTGACGACATCGATATTATCGGTAAAAACAAGGGCTACGCCTGTTCTGCCTTTTCCAAGTCGGATAGGGAAGCAAAGCGAATGGGTCTGGTGGTAAACGAGGACAAGACGAAGTATCTCCTGTCATCAAACAAACAGTCGACACATTCGCGCCTTGGCACCCACGTCACTGTTGACAGTTACAATTTCGAGAAAGTAGAGAATTTCGTTTACTTGGGAACCAGCATTAACACCGATAATAATGTCAGCATTGAAATCCAACGCAGAATCAATCTTGCCAACAAGTGCTACTTTGGATTGAGTAGGCAATTCAGGAGTAAAGCCCTCTCTCGACGTACGAAAACCACGCTCTATAAGTCACTCATCATGCCCGTGCTGGTATATGGTGCAGAAGCATGGAAAATGACAACATCCGATGAGGCGGCTATTTGAGTGTTTGAGAGAAAGATTTTGTTGGCGACGGCGAGTACCGCAGACGATGGAACGATGAGCTGTATGAGCTTTACAACGATATGGACATAGTGCAGCGAATTAAAATACAGCGGCTCCGCTGGCTTGGTCATGTCGTTCGAATGGACACCGACGCTCCAGCTCTGAAAGTATTCAACTCGGAACCGCTGGTGGTAGCAGAGGAAGAGGGATGCCCCACTGCGTTGGAAAGATCAAGTGGAGAAGGACTTGGCTTCACTTGGCGTTTCCAATTGGCATCAGTTGGCACAGAGGAGAAACGACTGGCGTGCTTTGCTGAACTCGGCCAAAATCGCTTAGGCGGTTACAGCGCCAAAAAAGAAGAAGAAGAGAAGAGTTTAATCCCTTGGTTACACGCGTATGTTAAAGTTTTTGCATTCGGGTTATGCGTTTGGACACAACAACCGAAAATCATTGTACAAATAACTAAACCGGATCCGAGTTGCTCCATAAAGGGCAACAAAGACTCTTTTTTGCTCGTTTATCTAAAGCAGTGTATAAAAATATACGTATATGCGAAGGGCAAATTTATCTGTTTAAATGAACACCATTAATATTTCCTGCAAACACATCGATTTACAATTTTATCTCTCCTCCGAAATAGAATGGTTTTCGTACAAAATTAAGCAAAAAAGCTTAGTCGTTCGTTTTTAGGCATGTTACGAATTTCGAAATTTCGCAAATACGATTCGGATTGCAGCATACTATTTCTACGATTCGTAGCAAAATCCGAATACGAAAGAACTGCTGAATAGGGGTGTATATTTCAAAAAAAGTTATTTTGCTGCCTTTTCTCCCATGAGGCGATTTCTTAGAGCTTCGTATATAAGGTCGGCTGCGGCCCAGATCTGTCAATTTGCCGTATTTTTGTTTAGTTTTCCACCAATCGAGAGGATTTTCACCGAGATCAGCCCGTTTTTCGTTAAGATAGGCCTTCAATTTCACATTTTGTAATGTCTCCAGATTTTACATCCGAGCCTTTGCTTTCGCTGGAGGAATCTCAAATTATTTCTAGGTTGCTTATACGACTTTTAGCAGTACTTGTTAAAGGCCCATCA
Source organism: Rhagoletis pomonella (assembly GCF_013731165.1). NCBI lineage: Eukaryota > Metazoa > Arthropoda > Insecta > Diptera > Tephritidae > Rhagoletis > Rhagoletis pomonella. The sequence goes on along the minus strand of NW_023458561.1, from coordinate 13,674,778 downwards.
ATGTTGCTTGATATACTGCTTAACCGTTTAGCGCCAGAAGCTAAAATCCGGTTATTGCCCGAACCCTGGTTAGACAGACTTAGAGCGATTTCAATAACATTAGTGTGGACACTCTGACTATGTACAAATTCGCATTCGCAAAACATTCGTATCATGTGATGCGAATGCGAATGTGTAAAATGATGCGAATCATTCGCATAACGAATGCGAGTGCATATATTCGCAACATCCTTGGTATGTATTGTGTACGTGAGTGCCGTTTTTGTGTATGTGTTGTGTACATGTTTATTTATAAACGTATGTGTTCCTTTTCTTTTGTTCGGTTTTATTAATATATCTGTACTAGCTCTTATTGCCAATATAGGAGCATTACATGCGCCTCACGCTTTTCAGTTTCAACTCATAAATAGGTTATAATGAATTTTGCTAAAATTTGAAAACCGAAGGTTACTTTTTAGTCCATTTATAAAAGCGTTGTATATTAAAAAGTTTTTTTTATATTATTTATTTTCTACTTTTTAGTCTTGTCTGTATAAAATTTTGCAATAGATATTAAAATAATTCAGCGATATTAATAGATTGTTGCACACACATGCATATACATATGTATGTACATACTAAGGATGTTAATTTTTTCGATTTTTGCGATCCTGGGATTTTCGGGATGTCGTTGGTTCAATCCCGGGATCCCGGGATCAGTTCCGGTATTTAGATATTTATTATTTTTCAATGACTTAACATGAAAAAATTGCATCAATATGGAAGCTCTCCTACCATATAATAAATAATAAGTAAATGGGTTTGGGACGTACTTTTTTATTTAAAGTGAAAATTATTTCATAAGTAACAAAACGACAGACAGTAACTAAATTTATATGCATTTAATAATACTGTGTACAGATCTGATAAAGTAATTTAAGGTATGTCGAAAAAAGCTCGATGCAGAAAAAAGTAAGTCAAAAAATGTATTTTCTGGTTGAAAGAAGTTCATAATTCTAGTGGTAGAAATAAAATAAGCGCCGTAATTCGACCAGCTTTGTCTATATTCCTTTTGTTTGTCCAAAATTTACATTTTTTTTGTAGAAGTCTACTTCATATTACACATAATTAACTGCATATAAATAGGCATTTCTCTGACGTCGTGATTTTTTTAAAAAGACTTTATCTAGCCCTAACCGCCAAAATAACGTAATCGACATTTTTTCCAAAATTTTGTTTTTGATGCAGAAATATTCCTAGAGCATCTAGATGCGTTTCTGCATCAAAACGAAAATTTTGAAAAAATATCACTTACGTTATTTTGGCAGTTAGGACTCGTTATAATTTCAAAGATATGGTTAATTCCAAAATTTATTTAAAAAAAGTATGGGTACCAAATGAAATAATTTTTTTCTGGTTCACAAGGACGAATAGGAATTGAAAAAGCCCCTTTAATCTATTTTATTTTTTTAAGCTAATAAAGTTAGTCCTTAACACATAATTTTTTCAAAAATGAGAATTGAAAAATTTCAAAGATATCCGAGGATAAAATTATAAAAGGTTATTTTCAATACCTACCCGTCCCTTACGCACCAAAAAATGTAATGTGTTTTAAATCTACAGAATCTTCTCTTTCATTTGATAC
>NW_023458561.1:13660169-13673054 GCF_013731165.1 Rhagoletis pomonella | reverse complement strand
AAGCACAATAACCATACCGAGCTTGGTACAAATTGCTAGAACGGTTAACGAGATACATATATGTGATCACAAGTGGGCGGTGCTACGCCCATTTTCCAAAATTTTGTCATAAACGTATTTCTTGGTAAAGAATTGTTGCAACCATCAATTTTGAATAAATTAGCTTCAATATTTACTGATTTATCGAAGATTTTGTATTTCTCGAAAATACCGTTATATGGGATGTGGGCGTGGTTATTGTCCGATTTTAGAAATTTTCGGCCATTTGGTATGCTGTACCAGGACCAACAACTGTGCCAAGTTTGGAAGACATTGGTGTAGCGGCTACCAAGATATACACATGTAACCATAAGTGGGCGTGGCTACGCCCGTTTGCCAAAATTTTGTAATATTCTTATTTTTCGTCTAAAACTCATTGCAAATATCAATTTTGAGTGAATTATCTTCAGTAGTTACTAAAATATCGCAGTTTTCGTTTTTCTGAAAATTACCGTTATATGGGAGGTAGGCGTGGTTATTGTCCGATTTTTAAAATTTTCAGCCATTTAGTAAGCTGTACTAAGGCCAATAACTGTGCTAAGTTTGGAAGAAATTGGTGCAGCGGTTACCAAGATATACACATGTAACCATAAGTGGGCGTGGCTACGCCCATTTTCCAAAAATTTATAATATTCATGTTTTCCGTCTGAAACTCATTGTAAGTATCAATTTTGAGTGAATTAGCTTCAGTAGTTACTAAAATATCGCAGTTTTCGTATTTCTTAAAATTACCGTTATATGGGAGGTAGGCGTGGTTATTATCCGATTTCGCCCATTTTCAATACCATCTGTCCCACGCCCAAAAGAAGTTCACGTACCAAGTTTCGTTAAGATATCTCAATTTTTACTCGAGTTATCGTGTGCACAGACGGACGGACGGACAGACAGTCACCGCTTAATCGATTTCTCTTTTCATTCTGATCATTTATGTATACATTTGTCTATATCTATCTCGATTCGTTTTGCCTGTTACAAACAACCGTTATGTGAACAAAGTTATAATACCCTTGTGCACAAGTGCGCTCGGGTATAAAAATACATTAAAATCGTGTCGCCATTGAGTAACCAAACTATCGGCAGCTCATTCCACTCTGATAGTCAAGCGGCAGTTAGGGATCAAAGCCCACTGATGGTGCGTTCCAAATTTGTTAGAGAATGCCTGGCTTCAATTTCGGCCTATTCTGAATACCTCGCTCGGTTCCATACTTACGTCTATCGCTGCCAGTCTTGCCCTAAACATTTTTATTGAAATTTTTGAATCAAATCAGCGTTAGCTTTACAGTAGGCTTGGGTAGTTCTTGAACTAAATGAACTAAAGAACTAGTTTATCTCAATGAACTGGTTTACTAGCTCGGTCTTTTCATTGCACTAAATTTGTCAGTACTGCTATTTCTATATTATTCTATATTTCTATATTATTTCTCTTTACAGATACATTTTAAGACCCTTTTGCATTGTTGCTGCTTCAGTTTCTTGAAAACGATTTTTCCGGGGCAGGGAAAATATTAAACTGGCGAAGAACGCTCTTAAAATCAAACAAGCTTTTTTAATGTTTTTGCACATCAATATGTAAGTGTCGGAAACATTTTCAACAACGCCCTATTTCAGAATTTGGTTGCAGAACGCCCTATCTCAGCTCATTTTCAATGTATTTTCGAAAAAGGACGGTCTTAAAAAGTTTTCTGGGATAGGACGTTTTCGAACTGGCGGCCGAGATAGGTTGATCTTCCAGTTAGACATCGATATGTTTATATTATTAATTTGAAAAAGTTTTTGTTTTATGTACGTACTCGTTTATTTGTATTTTATTTATACGAAAACATATTTATGTATGTAAATTCAAATTACCAAATTTTTTGTTTTATATGTAATATCCCCGTAGCGAATATCATGCATTAGTCACTTAAGTGTCTTGTTCGCCCATGTTAAGTCTTCACTGACTTTTGGCTCCGTTTATATTTAAGTCGCACATGACTTTTTCATATAAATGGTAACTGGTTGGTGGCCTCTGCATGACAAAGTGGTCATTGATGACATTCAAGCGATAATGTCGAGCAAAGATCTTTTTATAAGTGACCGTTGCAAGACTTTGTCTGTTATAAGCAGGGATTCGGGCGGAGCGGAGCAAAGGAGCAAGCTCCTTAATGTAAGATTTTCAGTTCATAAATATACAAAGTTTTTTTTTATTTTTTGACACCCAAAGCGACCGTGTTAAATAAATTTCCATTCTATTTATTTTACTAGGCAATACTGTTCATTGCACAATAGGGTGGTCCAAAAATACATGCGGGGGAAAAAATTTTAATATGCTCAGCTCTCATTCCCCAGGATGTTTCTAAATGGTTAAAAGAATACCCGTATTTTTTTGTAAAAAAAAGTTTTTGAACTGTCTCAAAGCCCATGAAGTTTTTCATGTGTTTTATATGGGCAAACGCCTTTTTTCGTAGAAATGGTATAGAATTCTTGAAAATCAATATCTTTCGATCGGAAACTGTTTGGAGACTTCCAATAACAATACCCATTTATTTATTTGACCATTTTTTAATATTGAATATTTTTATTTGCACTCTTGCTGCAAATGTGCTATATGTACAGACATACATTTGTATATGGAGCACTAAATTTTCTTTTGGATGCAGAAGCGCTCCTCGAGCATCTGGATGCATTTCTGCATCGAAAAGAAGACATTTAAAAAAAAAAAATTCGCCAACGTTTTTTTGCAGTTAGGACTCGATTTGTAAGTAAATAAATAAATAAATCAAGTTTTTTTTTAGAGCCAGAGTGAAATAAAATACCGGAGCGGAGCTAGAACGGAGCGATGAAAAAAACCTTTGCTCCGAAGCCAATGTCATTGCCAGATATGTGTCGTTTAGGATTCACAGAAAGTGCGACGATGTCACTAAATCCTCAGTAGTGACGACGTCACCAGTAACCATTTTCGCTACTGGGATGTGTGATAGTAAAGATAATTGAATTTTGTTTAAAATAATGCCGAATTTCCACTACGCATTCAAATGACACAAAAGGTGTGTCATTTAAAAAAATTCCATGTGGAAATGAACTTAATGACTATTTTTTTGATGTAATGACACGCTTATTTTCTAATGCCCGACTTTGTAATTTGTCATTTTCGCCATTTAATGCCTAGTGGAAATCCAGCATAACACTTGAGTGGCACTTCGAAAACGCTCTATCTCAGAAAACTTTTCAAGAACGCCCTATTTTGCAATTTGTTTGAAAAACACCCTATTTCAGAATTTGTTTTAAAAACGCCCTATCTCAACTGAAAATATCGATGTCTGAGTAGAAGATCGACCTATCTCGGCAGCCAGTTCGAAAACGCCCTATCTCAGAAAATTTCTGAACAACGCTCTATCTCAGAAAACTTTTCAAGAATGCCCCACTTCAGCATTTGATTGAAAAACGCCCTATCTCAGCTGTCGATTCAAAAGCGCCCTATCTCAGCTTATTTTCAATGTATTTTCGTTTGAGATAGGGCGTTTTTGAACCGAATTCTGATATAGGGTGTTTTTCAATAAAATTCTGAAATAAGTAATTTTTCAATTAAATTCTGAAGTAGGGCGTTCTTGAAAAGTTTTCTGAGATAGGGCGTTTTTGAACTGGCTGCTAGATAGGTCGATCGACAACTCAGGTGTCGATATGTAAATGTATTCGCCAATTGAACTAAATGAACTATATGAACTAAAGAACTAGTTCACTAAGATGAACGAACTACAACTGAACGGTTCACTCAAAAGAACTAAAGTGCTCAAATCTACTTTACAGCTTGCACCCCACAAATAAATATATGTACATATGTATGTATGTATATGGAAATGCGTTTCAAAACATATTATTCGGATTCACTTTACTTATTTAGTTTGACAACCGGACACTTTGGTGGCCTCGAAGCGAAGACACCATCGCTGCACCTGCCCTACAGGGTATGTATACAGGTATTCATATATACATACGAGTATGTGTGTGTGTGCACATATGTTTGCTTGTTTTCGATTTGTTGGCCAGACCAGATAGAGGTTGTAGTTGGACTTGATAGACTTGGTGTGCGGCTCAGACCGCAGTGGCTTCGGCGAGTGAGCGCCGTACCCACGACGATCTGAGCTGCTTAAGGCGCGCGACATTCAGTTTGCACTAAGCCAGAGAGCCGGTCGGACGCATTTCTTATAGCCCTCAGAGCCCGTGTGTGTTGGCGTTAATTTTTGTTTTTATTTAGTATTTCTATTCACTATCCACTAAGTGTTCGCATGCTTGTTTCTTCATCGCCAACGTCGTGATTTTAGGTGTGTGATTGATCCGCTAGTGCCTGTTTGAGTAAAGCGCTTTGTTTGCTTCGAGTGTGTTTCATATTCACATGCATATATAGTACATATACATATATGTAAGTGTATTTTAGCTGAACACAAATATTCGTATTAAAAAAAATCACCAATACGCCCAGTGTTTCGTAAATTTGTTTAATTTTCTAATATGTATTTCTGTGCTCCACAATGAAAGTTAAAGCTCGAATACATCATAAAAATAAATGTTTGCTTAATACTTGGTGGGAGTTCAGTATATCCCGACAATACATATGTATTTATGAGTGTTTTATAAGTTACAAGTATTTACAATCAGATGTTTACATATATTTGTTAATCAAAATAAATACTAAAAAAGTTGTACAAATACTACAGTAGCTACGAAAGTAAGGATGTATTGCTTATCCTAATGTTAACATGTGAACAATCGGTGACATGTCCGCTGCTCAATTAAGGCAAATTTTCAGAAAAATTTTCGCGATATGAAAATTGTGAATTATTATTTTTTTTCAATTTTGGCTATGCTTTCATTTCATAACTACTTCTGTAGAATTTATTAAAAAATTGACTGAGATGTTACAAAGTCAAAGTTGAGCCTTTTAACAATGATTTATTCACTTTTGATTGCAGCGTTTAAATTTTCCGAATTTAAAATGACCGGCAGTAGAGTGTGGACAGCTTTAAGTTTAGCTTGTTTCATTGGAATCGTGATATCATCATGTAGACTTGCGCAAGCTAAAGGTAAGCAATCAAATAAAATCGACGCTGATTTCATGTGCTTTATAATTTAAGAGTTATTTTTTAACATTCGTGTTTTAAGTATTAGCTTTTTCTGGCGCTTAGCCCAAAAAACTACAATTGAGTTAAATTGTGAACACACTTTACATTTTTTTTATCTTACTTTTATGGGATTTCAGAAGAAGAGAATTAATATAGTCATGTGAGTGAATTTTTAATCGGCTTCAAAAAAGGAGGATGTTATCAATTCGTCATTTTTTTTTTATTTATGGATGTTACCGCATAACTTTGGACCACGTTATGCGATTTCTATATTTCTATACAATTTTTCAAAGGAAAGGTGCACCTCAGCGGTGGTCCCATACTAATTTGGTTTAGATCCGATCATTGGATCATGAAGAAATAACCGGTACTCTTAAATTTGTATACGTTTTTTTTTTGCTTAAAAATTATTTATATTATAAAACATTGCTAGGTTGAACTTTTGTCTTTGCCAAAAAATTGTCGCAACAGCAAGATTTGTTAAGACGGCAAACATTTCGAAGTAAGTCAACAATAGGAAAAAATGTATCTCTTATCTGAATATTATTAGTTTTAAATTCCTCATATTTAACTCGTAGGAATTACAACAAAAAAAAAAACACGCCAGTAAAACTTCCTAGACTAAATTTGGGTCCTCGATTCCAAATATAGCCTTCGTATTTTTCAAATTCGGTTCATTCTAATGATATTGGATTCTTTATAAAGACGCATAATCGAGAAAATTTTTGATCGTGGTCGAATCGTGACAGACGTGAACGAGTCGGCAATCGAACGAACACAAATTACGTGAGTCAACGGTCGTCTGACAAATTGGGATTATGAAATACGAAAACAAAGGTATCTATCGTAATTTTTTTGAAGTCACGGTAGATTTGAAGGTCCCAATAGTGTATCTTTTTTGTTTAGAAAATAGAAAAATTAAAGCAAAAGTTTGAGAAAACTTTAATATCCTCCGTTTGTAATATACATATGTACAGTCAATCAATAAAGTTTAGGCACAGAGAGTTTTTTTGCAATACGGGCAACTGTTTTCTAAATATTAATTTTCGCTAATTTTTTTATAAAAATATGATCAATTCTACAACACAAGCACCAAAAATCAGAGCTCCTCACCTTGTGCAAAATTAAAGAAAACTGCAAATTTTCATTAAAATATTCCGCTTTTTAATTACACTCTTTAGAAAAAAGTTCAGTATGCAGCTTTTTTTATTATCGAACATTATTTTATATGGAGAAAATTAGGCTTATTTTTATAAAAAATTAGTAAAAAATAAAATATTTAAGAAATAGTTGCCCGTATTGGAAAAAAACTTGCTGTACCTGAACTTTATCGGGAGGGTTGGGCTGACACATAAAATAAATGCCCGAAAAATTTTATTTCAAAATTTTAATGTAGTTGATTGATTAGTCCTTATTAATACATATGTATGTATACATACAAATAGAAGAATATTACCAGGAAATATGACTACTATCTTCTTACTACAAAAATATGTAGAACGGAAGAAACATGAATGTGCAAATTTACCAATTTTCAATTATTGGGTTGACTTAATTAACCTTTGGATACTGTATGTTTTACCGAAACCCAGAATGCCGTGCGTGCACCGAAACCACATATTTCACATTGTCAATTACACAAATGCAGAGTTAAGTCTCGTAAAAAAATCTTCAAACTCGATTTCCCAAAATTTGCAGCTTTACATATTCATATTTCTGGCATGCGAGGGACGATATGTTCTTGCCGATTTGTTTTAAACAAATTATTTAAAAAGCAGACGTCTCGGTTGCTCAGTTTCAAGTGACTGAAAGTTACCGTTGATTTTTTAGAATTTTTTTGCCAAAGGTGTTGCGGTTTTCATCCATATACAAATAAATTGAGTTTATTCATTATATGGAAGCCAATGCGACAAAAAAAAATTCTAAAAAATTGACGGTAATTCGTAGCCACTTGAAATTTGCACATTATTAGACTAAAATTGCAGTGGCTAAAAAACTGTGTACTCAACAAAATTCTAACACTTTCGAGAAAAAAGTTTGAAACTTAGGTGAAAATTCGTTGCCATTTTTTGAAGTTTTCTACAAATTGTTAAACTTGGGTTTATATGGGGCTTGTTAGAGAAAGAACTGTATTTTAATTGAAAATTTTTAAAAATTAATAAATAAGCATAAGTGGCACACAATATCACTTTGAAATGGCGTGCTATAGATATTACCGATACTGTATAAGGTATTGTCCAACCTTTCACAATATCTGTCCAAGAGCTTTATTAGTCGTAATCTGAAACGCAATAATCACTGAAAATTGGCGCCGTATATGGAGAAAGTATCACACTTTTAAACTAAAGCTTTCTTAACCCTTTCAGTACAAAAATTCAACCATTGATTCTAAAAACTTTAAAATATGTATACCGGCTAATTTTGGATCGTTAATTTTAAAAATCACATCAAAAAATGTCTAAAGCTTTCAGGTTCGCCGTCATTCAGAGTCCTTTTTAATGGTCAGTTATATCCTAGGTGTTTAAGAAAGAAAGTGATCTATATTTATTTTTTTTTGTTTTCATGAAATATATTCAAAACTCAATTCCAGGGAAAATTGTTTAATATTTTTCAAAAGACTATCGACTTTTCTGTCACCTACTTCACCGATTTGTAATCTGATAATTATACCTTTCATGAGCATGAAATGGTATTATAACTTTGGTCCGATATTTGTAAGTACCAGAAAATGTATACTTATATGATCAGAACATCGAGCTGAGCCAATTTAGCCATGTCCGTCTGTTCATCTATTTGTATGCAATATAGCCTATATGGGCCTTCGAAGTTCGAAATTGGACCTCTGGTAAAAAATTATTTTTAATTATTGCATGTAAAAAGCAAAAAAAGTAAAAATACAGGCGCGGTCTGCCTTTTGCTCTTATTTATATGGTGTATAACTTTTTGTGTGAAAACTTATACTACAGGTGCTATAGCGGGCCAAAGGTCAGATCTTCGAAAAATTAAAAACTTAATATTTCAGAACATTTTGAACTGATTTTTAAAAGATTCATATCATTGTAAAGGTGATTTAAGGGTATCCATACACCTACGCGATTCTGTCGGTGCGAACCTGTTCCGACATAAATTACAACAATGCCGACCATAGTTTTAAATGAGGACCCACACACTTATACGATTTTGCTGCAGCGATTTATTGGAACATTCACAGTTCTTCTTTTGGTCGTGCCGAAATCACAGACTGCCGCGTTTTGAGAACGAAAAAGGGCAATAGAAGGAGTTTACAACATTAAAACAAAATTGAACGTAAGAAAACAAAACATGTTTGACGTAGACAAGTTAGGAATTTTATGTTTGCTGAAAAATACTTTTTGTTTGTCTATAAATTGCAGTGTTGCCACTTTGTGAGTAATTCCTCAAAACGTGAGGAATTTCGAGAGCGCTTGAGTAGTTTTTGAGGATTTTCATTTTCAGGAATTTTCTCTCGATATATTTGCAGATAACAAATGCAACCATGTTTTACACAAGAGAGTTGTTAAATCGCTCTGCAAATTTGGGAACAAAAAACTTTCCCAAGTTTTAAAATGAGCGAAATAAACCACACAAGCGGCTTGCATTCTTCAAACCTACTTTTCCCATTTCGCCATACACCATGCAAACATGACTCATTCAAGGAAAGAATTTTAGTGTAAAAGGGTTTGGTTTTCTTCGATTTTTCTCTCTTGCGTCCTCATTCGGTCAAAATTCCGTTGCGCATGAGGCGATTTTATCATACACAACCTAAGCGCATATTTAATAGTTTAAAAACGTGTAGGACTGACTTGGGGGCCAAATTGAGCACTGATATAGTTGCAGAAATATTATATACAAACCAAGGCATAAGATATAACGGTGATACTTTGTTTGAACTGCAAGAATAAATGTACCAATGGAATTGGAGAATGTAATTAATTTTTATGTTAAGTACCTGTAAATAGCAAATAAGAAATTTTGAGTAATTTGTTCGGAGTTTGAGGATTTTTCCCTTGTTTTTGAGGAATTTGGTAATTTTTTTGTGGCAACACTGATAAATTGACAGTTTTTGCTACGATAAAATCACACAAGGGATATTCTCTGAGTCTTGCAGAGCCCTTGCACGGTGCACGGATTGCACGGTTTGCAAAGCTGTCCCATACGAAAACCGGTTTTAACCGTGCAATCCGTGCAATCTGTGCACCATGCAAGGGCTTTGCAAGACTCAGAGAATACCCCTACAGTTGTTTGCGTACTTGCGTTTTCGAAGCAGTAACGTCTGTAGCATCAAAAACGGGGCGGATTCGTTGCGACAGAATCGCATAGGTGTGTGGATGCCGTAATACCCTATCTTGTGATATGCATATTTGTATACTTCGCATATAAAAATTTTAGAAAAACACATTTAAAGGAAAAAATAAGCTTTTGTTTATAAAAAAAATATTTTTAACAACAAATTACAAACCGATATTTAAACGATTGATACCGTTGTAAAGGCGATTAGACCCCCTTTCTTCTGATATGGATATTGGTATACTTCGTGAATAAAGATTTGAGGAAAAACACTTAAAAACAATTAAAACACTACGTGTATATGTGTGTGTATGCATATTAGAAGAAAGGGGGTTTAATTGTCTTTACAACGATACCAACCTTTTAAAAATCGGTTAGTATTTTTTTTGTTTAAAATATTAAAAAAAAAATGTATTTTTTCCTTTGAATGTGTTTTTTTTCTCAAATTTTTATATACAAGGTATACAAATATGCATAGTAGAGGAAGGGGATTTAATCATCTTTACAACGATACCAAATTTTTAAAAATCGGTTAGTAATTTTTTTTTAAACATTTTTTTTTTATAAAAAAAGGTATTTTTTCATTTACATGTGTTTTTTTCTAAAGTTTTTATATACAAAGTAATATAAGTGTGCATATCAGAGAAAAGGGGATTTAATCACCTTTACAACGATATAAATTTTATAAATCAGTTCATAATTGTTTGAAATATAAGGAATTAAATTTTTCGAAGACCTGAATTTTGACCCCTTATAGCACCTGTAAAATAAGTTTGCACAAAAAAGTGATATACCATTTAAATAAGAGCAAAAGAAGGACTACGTCTATATTTTTAGGTTTTTAGTTGCTTACATGCAATAATTAAAGAAAAAAAGTTGATTTTGCCGTACAGTGTAATTTATTAGTCATTTGTCGGAACCGGAACTCTTCATTTATGCAGCCAAAAACAAGAAATTTCGCACTATTTCCTAACATTATCAACAGAATGCTTACAGTAAAAATGACTAAGATCGGGACACTATAATCTATAGACTCCATACAACTCATTGTTCAGATATGGTGTTTTACTTTAAAACTCATTTATTTGGTCAGATAAAACCGAGAAATTCCGTGAGCAAATTTCTAAATAATCACACAAACTCTACTGAGAAAATCGTAAAGATCGGTGCTGTATAAGCTTTATCTCCTATACCACTGATAGTTACAAGTTTTTGCGATATAACTTCTTTATGTAGGCAGCTAAAACCAAGAAATTGTGTTACCGGTTTACACACCGATCACACACACCACGGAAAATCAATTAGATTGGTGCTTTAAAAGGTATATCTTCCATACCTCCTAATAGAGCTGTCAAACTATCGATAGTCAAGTCCATCGATGTTTTACGATAGTCTTAAGGGTGACTATCGATACTATCGACCCATTTCATATGAGTTTCTAAATCCATTTATTATACCCGAGCGCACTTGTGCACAGGGGTATTATAACTTTGTTCACATAACGGTTGTTTGTAACAGGCAAAACGAATCGAGATGGATATAGACAAATGTATACATAAATGATCAGAATGAAAAGAGAAATCGATTAAGCGGTGACTGTCTGTCCGTCCGTCCGTCCGTCCGTCCGTCCGTCCGTCCGTCCGTCCGTCTGTCCGTCTGTGCACACGATAACTCGAGTAAACATTAAGATATCTTAACGAAACTTGGTACGTATACTTATTTCGGCCGTAGGACGGATGGTATTGAAAATGGGCAAAATCGGACAATAACCACGCCTACCTCCCATATAACGGTAATTTTCAGAAATACGAAAACTGCGATATTTTAGTAACTACTGAAGATTATTCACTCAAAATTGATATTTACAATAACTTTTAGACGAAAAATAAGAATATTATACATTTTTGGAAAATGGGCGTAGCCACGCCCACTTATGGATACATGTGTATATCTTGGTAACCGCTTCACCAATTTCTTCCAAACTTGGCACAGTTGTTAGTCTTGCTACAGCATACCAAATGGCCGAAAATTTTTAAAATCGGACAATAACCACGCCTACCACCCATATAACGGTAATTTGGAGAAATACGAAATCTTCGATAAATCAATAAATATTAAAGCTAATTTATTCAAAATGAATGCTTGCAACAATTCTCTACCAAGAAATACGTTTATGATAAAATTTTGGAAAATGGGCGTAACACCGCCCACTTATGATCACATATGTGTATATCGGTAACCGTTCTACCAATTTGTACCAAACTCGGTATGATTATTGTGCTTGCCGCATAGAAGCAAACCGTTGAAAATTATTGGAATCAGATTAAAATTACGACCACTTATCATATAACGGCAAATTTCAGAAATGCTTGAAATTTCAATATTTTGAAGTTTAAGGACGCTAATTTACTCAGAATTGATACACACCGGCTTACAATGTAGCGGTAGCTTTCGGAAAGGTGAAAATCATATATTTAATACTTGCGCCGGGTATTTAATGTTCGGCTCCGCCCGAACTTAGACTTTCTTACTTGTTTTTATTATTTATTTATTGCGTTTATAAATTTGTTTATTTTAGCGGCTCACGGTTGCTTTTTAGTATCGAGAAATATTGCTAGAAATTCATTCGCCGTGTAAGCAGTCAAAAAGCGATTTCATAAATTTTCCCTGCAATTCGCCTTTCGGAAATAAATAAAATTCTTTTGAAAGACACTTTACATGCAAGGTGCCACTGCAACTGCTTTCTGAAATTTCTCACTTTGACAGTCTACCAGTGTTACCACTTTGGTAAATTATTACCAAAATTTATAGAAAAAATTTCCTTTGATAAAAAAGTACATTTTTTCCCATTTTGGTAGATTTTTGGTAAAATGTTTTATGCAGAAAACAAAAGAAAGCTGAAAATTTCAGTTTCCTAAATGAAGTTTACTATTTAATTTATTACATAAGTTTTCGAACGGATTAATTTACACCTTTTTATGTATATCAACAAAAGGCGAACATACCCAGCTTGCTTCAAAATTCATTTAACTGAAATCGTGGTGGAATAAGTGAATTAGTAAAAAGAAAAATGGACAGGTATGTAATAAGAAAATGTGATTGTATATATGAAATATTTAATTAATAAATATCGCAGATTTGTTGTACGAAAAGACGTCCCGACAGGTGCAAATACAGAGACGGACAGTGGCAGTGAGAGCAGGTTCACACATAGGCAGTTTGTGTATTTTGCATGATTTACTAAAATGTTGCATTATTTTAAGCTCGAGCGACGAGCGGAAGCCTGAGACCAGGAGAAAGTTTCGGACGGAGTGGCTGGCCCCATTTTCTTGGCTTAGGAACATAAATGGCGAGTGCGATACTAATTTGCTAAGCCACTACAGTGACCTCAAAAATTACGCTTCCTTAAAAAAGCATTTGCGAAATGTTGCGAAGAAAAAAA
>NW_023458561.1:13617784-13655169 GCF_013731165.1 Rhagoletis pomonella | reverse complement strand
AATGTAATGTGTTTTAAATCTACAGAATCTTCTCTTTCATTTGATACCCATACTGGTTTTTTAAGTATATTGCACTGATATTTTTAAATCATTTTTCGAATTACTCATATCTTTCAAATTTTAAAGTTCTTTTTAAAAATCCTGACGTCAGAGAGAAAAATTAAGAACATAATTTTACTATATTTGGCCCTTGGTTTGGCGAATATATTGATTTTTTGTTTGTGTGAAAAATTGCCTCCCGCAAGGTATTATATATACATATATTGAGCTACACACTTATAAAAAAATTTTAAATATTAAATAAACAAAAGAAATATAGCCAAAACTGGTTAACATAAAACGTTTATATTGTGGATACCAGTGTAAATTACAAATCCCGAATAATCCCGGGATTATTTGCCTAAAATTTCGGGCCTTAAAAAGGACCGGGATCCCGGGATTAACATTCCTAGTACATACATACGAGCACCAATTAATTTCATTTAAAGAAATGGCGTGTCGTCCATTTCCGCTGTAGCGTGCATAGGGCGACGAGGTTGAGAGGTAGATGTCACCCTATGCACTAGACTTTTTTATAGGAACTTTGCAAAGCAAAGGTTTTATAGCTAAAATGGTGTATGTAATTCAAACTTGCACTTCCCAGTAGAACTTGGGAGCATATGCTTCTGTGTATAAGCATGTAACTTTGTATACTCTCTTTACCACGGGGTGTCCTAGGAGGGCGAGTAATCCCTTTTACCTCCTCGATGAGCAATCATGGAGTTCATACAGAAATATCATCAAAAAAAAGACCTCCTAAGTGATATCTCAGATATCTCAGAATAACCTCTTAGAAACTTCCCAAAAAGACGATAAGGGAGTGCACATAGCAAAATACCACATATTCCTCCAAAATGAGCAATAAGGGAGTATTCCCCATGAAGTAATCTCGCAAACCTCCTAAGCGAGGTATAGAACAGCTTTCCTATTCTCCCACATTCCTCCTCCTAATGGAGTAATACAAGATTACTCCAACATTTCTCCATAGGGAGCATTTCTTTTTAGCTAAAAACATTACATATTAGATGTCTTATCACATGTACATATGTATTTATTACATTAATGATAACTATTAGAATTATATAAGAAATAAATTATTTTAAAATGGAACATAATAAAACTAAAACGGTAATATGTATACATATACAACATCCATTCACTGGATTAATGAGTCGGAGATGTTTTCCAGTTCAGAAGCCCACTCAAATGGGGAAAGTGTGATTTGTTGTGCCGATGGCGGCACAGGTCGGGACGGAAGATAAGGAACATAGAAAGCTGGTGGTCTTACACAAAAGCTGACGCTCATCACCCGAAATCTGAAATGCATTCTGCGTTAAATAATCAATATTTAATAAGTTTAAACAAACTTTTCACATATAACAACGGACCTTCATTTAAATCCATCTTGGCTGTTCAAATTGGGCAATTGCATTCTAATGCATAAATTTTGCTAACTAAATATTTTTTTATTATTTTCTTTGTCATACATTTTTCCAAAAACACAAAATTTCTTTTTAACGAGGTACGTATTGCTCCTCTATCAATCAAAAGGAATACTCCTGGATTGCTCGCTTAGGAGACATCGCTTTTTGCTCCTAAGCGGGTAGTAACGGAGTACAAAGCCGACAAATCCCGCTTGTTGCTCCCAAATCATTCCTCAGGGAACATTCTTTAACTACTCGCTTCGAAGATATCCCATTACGCTCCTAAGCGAGCAATATAGGAGTAAAAAAACCGGAAGATCTCGTTTAATGCTCCTAAATCATGCCTCGGAGAGCATTCTTTACTTGCTCGCTTAGGAGATCTCCTATTTGACTCCCAAGCGAGACTAAAGGAGTACAAAACCGAAAAATCTGTCTGGTTGCTCCGAAATCAGGCAAGGAGAGTACTCTTTTATTCCTCATACAGGGAGATCTCCCTTCAAGTTCTAGTGGGTTATTATGTTAAACTTGAATGAGCAATAAAACTGCATACTCGGATTTTTTATTTCTGATTAAAACGTTTAAGCCCCAATGAAATTTTTTGAAGTTTGTAGATTTTCTCTAACTTTCGTACAAAGCTTGATATTTGGATATGCTTGTTGTTATATAAGGAGCTATGCATTTATAAAAAAATAATGATCATTAAAGAAACGAAATAAAAATAGTCAAATATCGCACTCATATTATTTTGATCAGAGGTATACATGTACATATGAAGTTAAGGCATAGTGTAAGCTCCGCCTACCGAAAATGAGGGTTTCAACATTAAGCCAAGATTTTGATTTTGAGTGTATTGTTTTTGCTACTCGAGTAGACTCACGACTTGTCCAAACCTTAACAAAGTTTATTAAAATTTTTCTAATTTCGCATTGATCGCGTTGATTTTAAATAATTTTATTGTTGAGTGCATTACTAATTTTTATTTACAAAAAAGTTTTATTTATACATGTATGGATGAAATTCGTGAAAAAATTGCCAAAAATGAACTTAAAACTTAAATATTGTTTTCTACAAATTCTGATTAAAAAGTTTGGAAGTTAGATGAAACTTTGACGAATTTTCATAATCTTTGCACACATTTTTAAACTTGGATCACTTGGGTTATTATTAGAAGATGCACTATACTCCAAACAATAAACATTAAATAAAAAAAAACCAAAATTTTTAAAATTTCGCGTATCTATTTTTTTCCACCACTATACTTGTGGATATTATTATTTTTTTTTTTTCATACAAAAACTTTGTCGAACATACCAAAAATCAACTTAAAACTTTAAATTTTTTTCTAGAAATTATTATTAAAAAGTTTTGCAAGTTAGATGAAACTTTGAAGAATTTTCATAATTTTTGTACAACTGTTTAAACTTCGAACTATTCGGTTTTTAATAGAAGATACTTAAAACAATAAACATAAAATAAAAAAATAATGAATACATGAGGATATTTGAATTTGATCTCAATAAAAAAGCCTTTTGTTTTTATATATGTACGTAGATTTATCATATTTTTGTAATATTTGCATCCTCTGGCATTCAAAAAATTGAACCATTTGAACCGAGCCGAAACGCGTTCTTGAACCGGTACAACCTTTTCTAACTGGTTCGAACCACTGAACCGAACCGCCTCATTTTTTGGAGTGGTTTGCGATTTTGTAGCGTGTTCAAATTTGCTTTTTAACCCACCAAAATTGGATGGGTTGTAAAACTGCATACAAAATTTTTTCTTAAAACTCTGAATCAAAAGTTTAAAATTGTTGGGCGTAGTTGTTAAAGTTTGTTGAATTTTTGTAATTTTTATTCGAAATTGGAAATGTGGATTTATGTGGTTATGTAATGTTCTAGCCTTTTATAAACAATAAAAAATATACATATATATATATATATATACATTTCTGATCAAAATGTCACTTACCTTAATCAGCTGACCACAAGGGTACATATCCCAGACAACGAAACCTTGCTAGCTTATTAAATGGTATCATACTCGTTTGGAAGATAGTTTGAGTGGTGACATTCAAAAATTCGATAGCGTTTGTTGAGGAATATGCCCTTATAATTAGAAAATGAAAAAGGGAATAATACAGATTAAAAAAGAATTTAGTATAAATATTAAAGCTTACTTTCACCTTGTCAAATTCAATGGCATTGTTCGCCTAATAAGTAAAAACACATTATCAAATGGGATTAAGAAGCGGTATATCGATTGACTTCGATCAGGACAGGTCTTTAGTCATGTACATGCGCTGCTAAACCGGCTATATTGCTATTTTCGCCTCATAATATCATCGGTAAAGGTATGGATAAAGAAAAAATTTTGGCGTCAAAATTCGACATAGAGAAAACAAGCCTTAAGGCACACCGATGTTAGTACGCATGTAACTCGAGTCAAAATTACGGCAATCCTAAGCTCAAGCAACTATTCGTTCTCACAGGTATTTTATTTCAGCTCCTTAAAGTAACAAACCGTTTGAATATCTTAATACCCAGCAAAAAATACGATTACCACAGAAACGAAAGTGGAAACGAGCTAGGCGATGGGAATCGCTTCCCCTTTCGCTTCAAGAAGGCATTATTTTAACATGGTCATGTCATTGGCCCTTACCCGCAGCATAACCTTCGAACGAAGGGAGAACGCATGGATTAAGAGAATCCAGAGAAGCGAACAAAGAATGCCTTACAGAGAAACTAATGTAGAATGCCTAGATAAGTACATTCTTATTTATATAAAATTGAAAACAGAAAATACAGATTATCTTAAAAGATTAAAATTTTTATAAATCAGTTTTTATACATAGGTATGTACATACATGCATATTTAATTAAGCTTAAAATTGTACCTCATTCTTGTACTTTATTGACTGACTTCAACTTCGCTGCAAATTGAACAAAGCAAAACATGATTTTTATGCGAAACAAATTTTCACAAAAAGTAACGGTAGAAAAAGAATTTTTGGATAATCATTTTATTTTTCAGCTGATTACGATGGAGCATTCTACTTTGCATTCCCCGAAATGAAGCAAAGAAGCGAAACAAATAAAATATTGCAGGACATTCTACTTTGCATTACCGGCAATGTCTAAAAGAAGCGAAAAAATTCGAAGGCATTATAACGCTATGCCTTCTAGAACACATTACCACTAAAAGCGATTACCGATATTTTGCTGGGTACTATCCCGTCACATACTCACTACGTTAAATATTTACGATATTTTTGGCTACGCAGGTTTATTAATCAAACTAGGGAGGCAGAAAATAACATTGAACTAAATAAAGTAAGGATGCATTGTAACGTTAATTTTAGCGTTTTCCAAAGAAAAAGCAATCGTTTCTGTTGAAACGATTCAGTTTTCTTTAATCGTTTAGGTAATTATTAAAATAATTCTATTTTGGTTTTTAACGAAAAAAATTCAATCGTTAATGCTGAACTTGTAGCATGCATTTACATAGATGCTAGGTGTTAATAGCGAGTTGGCAACGACATAAAACAACAACTTTTCGTTGATTTATTTCGTTTCAACGTTAACGATTGAGTTTTGTTTCGTTAACTTAGCTCTGAAACGAAATGAAATTATTTTGATAAGTTATTTTTATGGATCAACAAAACGAAATCGATTCATATAGTTTGTTGAGCATCTCTGAAATAAAGTAGTGTTCACCCATACTTTATACTTTTATTTTTGATAATTTCTTTGTAAGCTTTTGATCGAGTTTTTGTTATATGTTATTGTGTTTGTACACTGCGTTGCATAATAACAAGACCCCACATATTAACAATTTTTGGCTCTTTATTTTTATATTATTTAATTTCGATTATTTTCTTATAAGAATATAGTTCATTCTATAACAAACTAATCCGCACTTCAAACTTTGTGCAAAAATTATAAAAATTGAGGAAATTTTCACCAAAATTTTGAACTTTTTTTAAAGAGTTTTTGAAAAAGATTTGCGTATGCAGTTTTGTAGCCCATTAAATTCTAGTATAATAAAGTGGCTACAAAATGTCGTTGATATTTAGAAATTTTTTTTTTGTTCACGATGTCACTCATTTATTCCATACAAAGTATGTTCGAAAATTTTTTTATATGGAAAAAATTGAACAACACCGTTAACAAAAAAAAAATTGTGGCCATATGAAACTTGTACTCTATTATTCTATACTTGAGCCTTAAAGCTGTGTACGCAAAATTTTTCAGAAGATTCTAAAAAAAAGTGTCAAATTGAAAATTCGCTGAATTTTTACAATTTTTGTGCAAAGTTTGAAATGTGCATTCGTATGGTGTTTATTAGTGAATGAACTATATTTGTATAAAAAATTGATTAAAGTTAAATAATATAAAAATAAATAGCAAAAACTTGTCAATATGTGGCGGTCGTATAATTATGCAAAGCAGTGTAGGCTGGTCGATCTAGTTTTTTATGTGCCAGAAAAGATTTTTTTTGGAATTGGCCGTACCCCTTCCTAGAAAGGCAAGGCAATACCTGGCATTTTATTCATTATTTGGAATTTATTTTTAAATTTACTTTAGTGTCTATATGACGCCGATATCCCTGAATATCCCTGGTAGTCGAGGAACAGTAGCTACATGATAGTTTTTACTAAAAAAGCATGAAACGTATACGTACCGTATTTGTCTTTTTTGCATTACATTAAACTGAGGTCTCAAATCCATTGTATGTGATATGTGTGTAGTGGTAGTGTAGGCGGTGCGTCGTAAAACTAACTTATAATTAGATGAAAAGAATTGCCAATAAAGCCAATCGTTTGAACGAAAGGAATGCAAAAATTTATATTAATTCATTTATATTAATGTATATGCAAGTTTTAGTTTAAGGGATAAAAAAGCTAGTTGAAAGAAAAGTGAGAAAATTGAACTGCTGAGCAAAATTTGAGCAGAATTGTAATTATTATTAAATTTTAAGTATGTATCGCAAATGAGTCTGTTCGAAATCTGTTTACCTGTTAACAGCTACATGAAGACTGTTTTAACAAAATATAAATAACATCTTTATAACTTTTCATGTTTGTTCAACTGAGCAAGGCTATATCAATTCTTCCTCTTATAAAAGGCAAAAAGGACCACAACATTTCTATGATTCGCTCACGGGAGCACAAAAAATATGCTCCGTTGTCCGCCTTGCAATGCTACAGCTGCAAGCCCATTTATTCGCACAAAATATCAGTTGAAGTTGGCAGACATGAAACTTGTTTCCCGCTGCCTACACACACGCCAAACCGCACCAGATCACAAAAGCCTTATAGCCCGAACACAATGAAAACGACGAGCTACGGACCACAGCTGTCAAATTATTTTAACACGTACTCTTATGTAGATAATTATTTTGGCAACGACAGGGCTACGCGACGACTGTGGTTGTGGCCAGATTAGATCTATTTCTATTTTTCCAGTGACAGACAAGGTTCTTCCTCTTCTTCTTAACGCATACAAATTCATGATGTCGCTGCCGCGTTCAACGAAATCATGTCGCCATCGACAAAGCGTTTAGATAATGAAGATAACAAATTGGAAGCTGTGGCCCGTAGCTCGTCGTTTTCAATGTGTTCAGAAATTTAATGTTTTAAAATTGCCGGCGCACAAACTTGAAGACTTCCTAATAAGCTGACTCTATACACATGTCCATTTTTATTCATACATACATATATTTATTAATGATGTATAAGTATTTACTCCGTATACATGTTAGTTATGCACTTTCCAACGCCATATGATGTCATAATTCACGCGAAAAGCTAAAAAGGAATGAAATGAAAAACCAATAATGTAATGTAGTCGGAAAAAGTTGACCTCGTTATTTTCCAGGCCTGCTGTTGTCGTTTGCTTGGTCGTTTAGCTGAATTGATTTACCGCATTCAGGCGGAAAATGAATTGTAGTTTACTCAAGTGCTGTATCATTATGTAAATATGTAGCTCTCATCGCTCCAAGTGCGACATCACTACTGACAATTACATTGTGTGTACATTCATGTATATACATACATATATACTTAGTACATTATGTTGGCAACGATGAGCGCAAGATCATAGAAGAACACAATATTTCACATTTTTTATATTTCTGGTGGTTACAGCTGATTGATTAATTCTCTCAATATATGTTAATAAAACACATTCATAATATACATATCCATCTACATATATATATTTAATATGCTGGCGAGAATAAGTATGCATGCAAAAACGAAAGACTTAAGCAACGAACTTGGTTGGAAAATTGGCTTTTAGTAGCTTTATTTACAACAAGAGGCACACGATGTTCCAAAGGCCTTGAACACGCAATATTCCTAAGAAAACATACAAACACGAGTGTATATAATTACGCAAACAGTTTGGAGTATTTCATTATGATGTAATCTCTATATTTATGAGAAATGCATTTGTATGAACAGCATATTTCGCTTTGTGTTTGACAGTTCATGTTTGAATGCCATTTTATAACTACTTAAGAATTAAAAAAGCGAGGAACAAAGAATTTCGCATTTGTGTGGTCATATGCAGCTAAGCACTTAGAGACAGCAAACAGAAAATATTAATGTGGAAAATTTATGTACACATTAGGATGGTCCAAAAATGCATGTGAAATTTAAAGTCGGAATTTTTCTGCTCTCACCCCTAGGATTGTTCTATACCGAAAAAACATATCACATTTTGAAATCAAAAAAACCTTTTAATAATAATAATAGATTGGCGCTTACACATATGTTAGTGTTTGGCCGAGCTTCTCCTCCGATTTGTGGCGTGCGCCTTGATGTTGTCACACAAAGCGGAGGGACCTACAGTTTTACGCCGACTCCGAACGGCGATTGTATTTTTATGAGAAGCTGTTTTTCATGGCAGAAATACACTCGGAGGTTTGCCATTGCCTGCCGAGGGGCGACCGCTGTTAAGAAAAAACCTTTTTTCTATATTTTTGCGATGTTGCTTTGACCAGGGTTTGAACCCAGGCATTGTGGAGTGGAAGCGCGCACTGCTTACCACTACACCACAGCGGCCGACCGAAAAAAACCTTTTAGTCGTCGCTAAAAGAGCTCAAAGTTTCCCATGTATTTTATATGTGAAAAAAACAACTTTTCGTAGAAATGGTATAGAATTCTTGCTTCTCTTCATAGCATTCCCAGTAATAATACCCAATTATTTATTTAACAATTTTTTCTTCGTAACTATATTTTATAGGTCAGCCAAAACCCCCAGAAAATTACAAAAAATGCCATGGGGGGATAAATAAAAAATCTATAGTAGTAAAATAAGATTTTCAGAATTCAATGAAAATCAACGATTTTTTAATACTAAAGATTTTTTATTTATCAGATTTCTTGAAAATCAATACTTTTTAGTCGGAAAACTCTTGTCTCTTCAAGAGACTTCCAATAAACACCCAATTGTTTATTTAACGATTTTTTTAATACTAAATATTTTTTATTTATCCCCCCATACCATTTCTACGAAAGCTCGTTTTTTCCATATAAAGTACATAGAAAACTTTGAGCGCTTTGAGCGACCTCTAAATATTTTTGAATTTCAATAGATAGAGGTATATTTTTTCGATATAGAATAATTCTACGGGGTGAGAGGATTAAAATTCCGACTTTACTTATTTTGGACCAACCTCGTACACATACATACTTATACGAAGAGCCACCAAAACCAGTAAGAAAAACAAAAGAAGTACAACAATATGAGTAAAGAATGGAAGATTAAAAAATCACAAAAATTAATTTAATTCGCTAAGCTTTTTTTTTGTAAGACTAACAGTGGGTACACAAGAGCGCAAAGTATAAATTTGTATGTATTCATGTATGTATGTATCTAAATATTTTGGCATTGTTCCCATAAAAAATTGCTTAGAGTCTACTTCATAAAGCCAAAACAACAACAATGGCTAACAAACAAGTCGACTCATCGATGTGTTGTGTGGGCGAACTTGTGCTCGCAAAGGTTGTTGTGTAGAAGATAAATGCGGATAAAGCGAATTGTATTGCTCAAGAGTTATAATGACAAACGCGTCGAATGTGTGTTGGCGAAACTAGTCACAACCAAGTCTGGAGACAATGATTACAAGGCACTTCGATAGCCAACGATGGTGATGACTTTGGGAAATCACAATGGGTGGCGATTTAGAGTAAATGCGAAAGTAAGAGGCTTTTAAGTGCACAGTGACCAAATTCTTCCAAAATTACTGATCTAAAATTAGTCTTACTTATAACTTTCCTAAGTTTCACAAATATGTTTATGGGGGCGAAATTCAAATTCTCATCAAAATTTAGAATTTTTAATCCGCCTTTTGCAATTTTTCCATATACTTATCAAATGCAATTTATAAACAAGTAATTTTTAAGCAAAAAACAAAATGGAATTCAATTCTCCTATACAAGTTTAAGATTATCCTTATTTTCTTCATGATCCAATTATCGGATTTAAACCAAATTAGTACGCGACCACCCGTGAGGTAACACCTTTCATTACAAACAAGAATTATAGAAATCGGTTAACGTGGTCCAAATATATGCGGTAACATACATAAAAAAATATTCGGACGAATTGATAACCTTCTCCTTTTTGTGGATTCGGTTAAAACATCGCGTTGTTTTTGTAAATAATCTTTAAATGAAAAAAAAAAAATGCTAAAGACTGTAAAAAAAACATTATCAAAAATCAACGCGAATTTTAACCTTTACAAATTAATAATAATAGATTGGCACTTACACGATGTGTGAGCTTCAGTTTTACGCCGACTCCGAACGGCGATTGTATTTTTATTAGAAGCTGTTTTTCATGGCAGAAATACACTCCGATGTTTGCCATTGCCTACCGAGGGTGGACCACTATTAGTAAAAACTTTTTTTTTCGATGTTGGGTTGAACCGGACTTGAACCCAGTTTGTATAGTTTATAGCATCACAAAATTTATATTGTACAAAATAAAAGAACTCATAATTAAAAGTGTATACCCACGTAAAACCAAACATAGGCATGTATCATGATTCAATAATTAAAGGTTTGACAAACTGACAGTTGTCTCTCTCGCACCGCTCCCTTAGCAGTGGCACCGTGTTGCTTCTTTGCAAATTTTTAGCTTACGTGTGAAATAGAAGTATACGATTTAATACCCGAACGCACTTGTGCACAAGGGTATTATAACTTTGTTCACATAACGGTTGTTTGTAACAGGCAAAACGAATCGAGATAGATATCGACAAATGTATACATAAATGATCAGAATGAAAAGAGAAATCGATTAAGCGGTGACTGTCTGTCCATCCGTCCGTCTGTGCACACGATAATTCGCGTAAAAATTGAGATATCTTAACGAAACTATGTACGTGGGGGTAGGACGGATGGTATTGAAAATGGGCAAAATCGGACAATAACCACGCCTACCTCCCATATAACGGCAATTTTCAGAAATACGAAAACTGCAATATTTTAGTAACTACTAAAGATTATTCACTCAAAACTGACGTTTACAATAATTTTTAGACGAAAACTTAGAATATTATAAATTTTTGGAAAATGGGCGTAGCCACGCCCACTTTTGTGTATGTCTTGGTAACCGCTTCATCAATTTTTTCCAAACTTGGCACAGTTGTTAGCCTTGCTACAGCATACCAAATGGCCGAAAATTTTTAAAATCGGACAATAACCACGCCCACATCCCACATAACGGCAATATGGAGAAATACGAAATCTCGGTATGGTTATTGTGCTTGTCACATAAAAGCAAACGATTGAAAATTATTAAATCAGACTAAAATTGGGGCCGATTTTCATATAACGGTAAATTTCAGAAATGCTTGAAACTTCAATATTTCAAAGTTTAAGGAGGCTAATTTACTCATGCCATGTAGCGGTGGCTTTCGGAATCATATATTTAATACTTGCGCTGGGTATTTAGTGTTCGGCTCCGCTTGAACTTAGACTTTCTTACTTGTTGCGCTATATGTTTATTTGTATATGCATATAAAGTACACTTTACTGATGAAAATATATGAATTGTTTTTAAATTCGATGTTTGCATACAACTCATAGTAGTTTTGTTTTAATTTAGAGCCCTTTTACAGTTTTTATACCGTTAAATAGAACATAAATTACATAATTCACGTATATATCCTAAGGTTTCGTTCAATATTTCGTTTAAAATGCAAAACTTCCTGCAAATACATAAGAAATTACAAAAGGAATATCAATTGCATACTTTGCGTACCTTTCTACTACCATTTTCGCACCAAGGGATTTCATTCTTCCCTTTCTCTGTCCTTCGTATATGCAACCTTTTGTAAGGGAGTGTCAAACCGCAGCTGTCAATAATTATATAACCATTAATTATTGTATCATGATCATAGGTATGTATTTTAACCCTTGCAGAAGTAAAAAAAGAAGTAAGAAACGCAAAGCTAGTGGAAGTCAGTGGCAATTATTTGACGTCAATAACAAATGGAGAGTTTTAAAAAGGCAAGTAATTCATTTCGTTAGCTAAAATTATAGTTAGGTGCAAATTTTTTTGGGATCCCGGGATATAATTTCATTTACGAGCCAACTAAAAGAGAACGAAATTCAGACACTGTAATAACATAAAAGAATTATAAATTATATGGCAACCCTTTGCATTTTATTCTTGGGAATTTACAAATGCACCGAAATATGCAAATGCAAGATTACAATGCACATTGCATTGAAAACCTTAGCAGTAAAAGATAGGACTGTTTTAATAGCATATCGTCGTTTAAAATTACAAAACCGCGTATCGCCGTTCTGCAAAACCGCGTAACTGACATTGGCTGCCAAAAATTGGATTTGCTTACACAAGCTCTTGACTCAATCCTTATCCATTCGTCCTTAAATATACTAGCCAGAAATGCGATTGCTTTATAAAAAAGAGAACCTTAGGATATCTACGTTTTGAAATTTAAGTGTTTTTACTCTCCAGAAAATAATTTGTGCAACCTCATATAGGCGGTTTTGCATTATCGTGATACGCGGTTTTGCATTTTGTTGATACGCGGCTTTGTACTTTAAACGACGATATAAGTATTTTGATGCTAAGGTATTGATTTTTCAAAGAAGAGTTTTAGCCAGTATATCTACAATGCGATATACTAATATTAATACACACACATATATATATATGCACATTGGGGTGGTCCAGAAAGAGTAAAGTCGGAATTTTAATGTTCTCACCCCCTAGGATTTTTCTATGTCAAAAAATATACCCATATATTGTTTTTTTTTTAAATAAACACCCCTACATATGCTGTAATCCGTAGTAGATTCGATTTTTCTACGAATCGTAAAATTGGTATGCTGTAATCCGCGTTGTCGTATCGTAATTTCGAAATTCGTAGGCCATCTTCGAAATTCGTAATGTTGGTATGCCTGAATCTGACGTAGCTCTCATTTTTATGTATTTGTCGGAAATTTTGTACGAATAGCAACTCGTGTCGGAGCGAAAGAAATTGCTTTAAAATATTAATAAAATAAAGAGTGTAAACGCAAAAGTATGTACGTAAGTTGAAGTGTGAATAGAAAAAAAATTTATTATTAAATGTTTACAAAATTATCAGATCGAAGATCACAACAAATCGCTCGCAATACGAAAACCTGGTGGAATGCATGAGCGAAAGGCCCGACATTGGTCGAGGCTTTGTAAAAGAGCTAAGAGGATGTGCTGGAATTTTGGGAAAGCGTTCCAAGAATTAAAGCAGACCAATATCTAGTGAAATGCACCTGTTAGGTGTTCTTCCTCCTGGGACAAAAGTGCACCGGCCACTGAATCCTTTGTATTCTACTTAATTAAGGAAAAGTCTTTTCAAATAATAATTAAACTATTTTTTTTTTAATTTCACTACTCACTTGCGATTATATTTATTTTGATTTGTTTCTGTCAAAGCAGCTGATTAAGAAATTCGAATTTCACGTTTTTAGCTGGCAGCGCCGCTGATAGTTACGATCGGATTACAGCATATCAATTTTCGAATTTTCGGAACTGAGCTACGAATTCGTAGCTACAAACATTCGGATTACAGCATAGGGGCGAAAAAAATATTTAGAGGTCGTTGAAAGTGCTCAAAGTTTTCCATGTTTTTTATATGGGAAAGAACCACTTTTCGTAGAAATGGTATGGAATTCTTGGAAATCCATATTTTTCGATCGGTAAACTCTGGAGACTTCGAATAATAATACCTAGTTATTTATTTAACCATTTTTTAATACTAACGACATTTTATTGCTGCCCACATTGCATTTTTTGGGGTTTTGGGAGTATTTGACGGACTTATAAATTACAGTTACTTTAAAAAAATGGTAAATAAACAATTGGGTATTATTATTGGAAGTCTCCTGCACAGAAGCAGAGTTTACCGATCGAAAAATATGGATTTCAAGAATTCCATACCATTTCTACGAAAAGTTGTTCTTTCCCATATAAAATACATTGTAAACTTTGAGCGCTTTGAGCGACCTCTAAATATTTTTTGATTTCAATATAAAATAATAAGGGTATATTTTTTTCGACATAAAACAATCCTAGGTGTGAGAGCATTCCAACTTTACTTTTTGTCGTGCATTTTTGGACCACCCTACTGTACATACAAACATATAAGTGTAGATGTTTTTTTTTTTTACTTTTTGTAAAAATGACTACGACTACAATGTGAATTTCAGTTTCTTATTTTTTTGTTTATTCATTTTGTAATTCGCTTTTTAAACTGATATAAAATAAAGACATTTATATATCTTTCCTTAAAAACACAAATTTATTTTTATTTCTAGTACTCACACTAAAGCAAGACTACAAAACTAGTTTGTTAGCATATTTAATTAATGGTAATAATATCCCGGGATTGGATGCCTTAATATGTATGTATCTTAATATGCATACATACATGGGTATATATGTACACGCCTATGTAATTCGTAGCTACAGACGAATTCAAGTGTGGGTTTAATTAACACATGCAGATCTACTTTTGGAGTGACAGAGGAAAAGTGACCCTGGATTCGTATTCGCGTTCGGAAACGATTAGCAATTTGGAAAATTGTTCATGATACTAAAGCTTTCACTGGAACTTGATTAGTTGAAACGATATCATGCTCGTTATGTGTTCTAAAACTTATATGCATACATATTATTGGTACATATGTATGCACTCTTTATCCTGTTTCAAACGTAATCCCGTTATAGTTTATAGCTGGACATTGGGCTGCTTTTTAGTCTAACACGATGTCTGTGCCCCATTGAAGTGTGTTGTTTGTTAAATTTCTCGTTTTCGTCGCAGTTAGCTGCCAGAAAGCCAATGTAACAGGGAAGGCAGATTGCCTCCAAGAACTAGATGCGTATACTACTACCTATCTACGTGCGTTAGTACGAGTATGACTAATTTATGAGCATGCAAGTATGTACATTCGGGTGAAACCAATTTTGGATTTTCTTTCGGGGCACACTTAAAATGTGCCAATAGGCTTGAAAATAGGATTGACAAAGTTTCAGTCCAATCCGATTATGTTAATACGTTACTCATTGAGGTTAAACTTAAGAAAAACAGCGATTTTTCACAAAAATATCCTACGGGCTCGACCTTAAAATCGAAACGATTTGTTCCCGGAACCTGAGTATTATTTGATAGGAAATTTTATTTTTATTAATTTTGAGCCTAATAATATTTTTGCCTAAACTAACTTACTAGTTTAAATAAATATTTTTTTAATTATATCGAGCCCTAACCGCCAAAAAGACGTAATCGACATTTTTTTAAATGTTAGTTTTGATACAGAAATGTTCCTAGGGCATCTGATGTATTTATGCATGAAAAAAATAAAAATAAAAAATAAAATGTCGTTTAAATCTTTTTGGTGGTTCAATATTACATAATTTATGTAATTATATTGTTAAATTATATATGTACCATAACATTACAATAGAATTTGTGATAAGTATCTGCAAATGAAAACTTCGTTAAAATCAACTTCCAAAATATGGTGACTACATGCTATATAAAGGAAGATTTTTCCGTAAATACTGGTCGCCATAAGGGAACCAACATACACACATTGTGCTGGAGAAATTATTATAGAAAAGTCGTATTTATTTAGCGTGTCGTCACCTTAGTTTGGAAGTTGTTTTAAACGAAGTTTTCAAACAAGATAGACAAAAAGAAAAAAGCGTGGTATAATAAAAAGGTTCCTTTATTTTATTTCTTAAAATACTGATACCGATGTATGGTGTGAAAATTAATATTATTTAAAAGAATAGTCAAAGGTGTAAGAGTAGTTAATGACACAACTGAGAAGGGAGTAAAATTAATTCAAGATTTTAACTTATACTTGACAAAATACGAAGAACAATGACAGTTTCTATCATGATAAAAAAGCAGTAGGTAATTTCACTTGAAATTTTTTTGACGGATAAAGGCATTTTTGAAGTTTCATAACTCGTGCATATTATAAGCTGCGTTGCCACATTGTTAGGAATAAAATATAAATGATTGTATTTCGGGAGTATCTACTTTTTTAATGGGCCATAGTCTTTTCTGACGATCCTAGTACCTGATAAGAAAAAGATAGTTCCATTTTAAAATATTTTGCTGATACTGGTATTCTTGGAGTTTTAAAATTTGTAGCAATGATTATTATACATTTATGGCATTAGTACAACAAACTAGAGAATTCTTCTTCCGTGTTAACTTTTATTTTCTTCGTCTTGAAACAAATTATCTTAACTAAATATATAAATACCGTTGCCTGGGAAAAGCTTGTCTTATAGTACTTTCGGAAGGTTTTGGAAAATCGCAATTGAAGTTTGGAATGCGATTTCCAACGACGATAAATTTTCTCTAAAGTCTCTGAGAATGTTTCACGAAATTCTTAAATTCTTTTATTTTTATGTTAGCTATTTTCAGTTAAGGATTTTATTAACTAAAATTTTGTAGTATACCAATAGTATGCTACATTTGTCAACAATTTTGTAGCCACTTTGTATGACATATGTACCTACCACAAAATGTAAACTATACTAAAATAACGATACTCTTTACTCAGTATCTCGGAAACAAAAGGAGACATCCGAAAAATTATAACACCAATCGACATATGTATCTTATTATAAAATATATAACTTATAACTAACAATCGTCAAATGGCGCTTACGAAAATATAGAGTATATTGCTTTGTATAATTAACATAACAGCATTTATTATTACATAAAATGGTTTTGTTTTTGCTAATATTTATAACTGTTTGGGCAAAATACACTGAATAAATAAATAATAGTTTGGCAAAATTTTCTTCACTGACGTCACAAGCTTCTAACCACTTAAAAATATATTTCTAACAAAAGGGAGCGTTGGAAATTGAAAAAACTTCGGCCCGGAATCAAACAAATGTACAGAGTTTTTGCAGCCCTTAAACGATCAACTAATTTTTTTCTTTTTATTGTTTAAAAAGATTGATTTTTTCATCGTTTGTATGTACATACATATGTACACATGGAAATCTTTTGTTTTTAATTTTTCCAAAGGCAGTCAAAACAAGTAAGAAAGTCTAAGTTCGGGCGGAGCCGAACATTAAATACCCGGCGCAAGTATTAAATATATGTTTTTTTCACCCTTCCGAAACCTTCCGCTAGATGGTAAGCCGAGGTGTATCAATTTTGACTAAATTAGCATTTCTTAAATTTACCGTTATATGAGAATCGGCCGTTATTTTAGTCCGATTTCAATAATTTTCAACGTTTTGCTTACACGTGGCAAGTACAATAACCATACCGAGTTTGGTACAAATTGGTAGAACGGTTACCGATATACTTATATGTGATCATAAGTAGGCGGTGCCACGCCCATTTTCCAAAATTTTACCATAAACGTATTTCTTGGTAAAGAATTGTTGCAAGCATCAATTTTGAATAAATTAGCTTCAATATTTAATGATTTATCGAAGATTTTGTATTTCTCTAAATTACCGTTATATGGGATGTCGGCGTGGTTATTGTCCGATTTTAAAAAGTTTCGGCGGTTTTTTCTGCTGTACGAAGGCCAACAACTGTGCCAAGTTTGGAAGAAATTGGTGCAGCGGTTACCAAGATATACACATGTAACCATAAGTGGGCGTGGCTACGCCCATTTGCCAAATTTTGTAACATTCTTATTTTTCGTCTAAAAATTATTGTAAATATCAATTTTGAGTGAATTATCTTCAGTAGTTACTAAAATATCGCAGTTTTCGTATTTCTGGAAATTACCGTTATATGGGAAGTGGGCGTGGTTAAAGTCCGATTTCGCCCATTTTCAATACCAACCTACCTTGGATTAAGGGAAACCTACATACCAAATTTCGTTGAGATATCTCAATTTTTGCTCCAGTTATCGTGTACACGGACGGACGGACAGACGGACAGACGGACGGACAGACAGACATGGCTTAATCGATTTCTTTTTTCATCCTGATCATTTATGTATACATTTGTCTATATCTATCTCGATTCGTTTTGGCTGTTACAAACAACCGTTATGTGAACAAAATTAATATACCCTTGTGCACAAGTGCGCTCGGGTATACAAATAATTTATATATTGTAGCTGGTAGCTTTATTTCTATGAAAATGTCATAATGCCAGCAAAAGTCAAATGGCTAACATGGCGACCAAACTCGTTGAGTGAAAGTACCTTCTTTTTTGTATCATGGTTTCTATTACAGTTGTATCTGAATGTGGCATCTTTTTCCGGGTTCTTCAAAAGTTATATTATTGAAGTTATTACCACCTTAAAAGTACGTTTACATATAAATATAATGTCAATCAAAGCTCATTTGTTAATCACCCGTTTACATATTTAATCTCGGACTATTAGCGGTAAAATTTGTTGTGCTTGTTTTTCTCACAATTCAAGGAAAAGTTAAATTTCTTCTCTGTGCCCCTGTCATCATTTTTCAGCTAAATTAAACAAATTAAATATATGTATATACATATTTCAACTTAATATTTTGTCAAAAATACGATTACAGATCTGTTTCCCTTGCCAGCGTCCATTTTTTTTTACTTTCACACTTGACATTTCTCCTCTTCTTCGCAAAAATAATTGATAAAACTAGGTTGGACACCGAAAAGTTTTCGGATAAATCTGAGATTATTTTATAATTACAGATTAACGAAGGAGGAGTTTTGTATTGATTTAATTACAGATAGGGAGGTAAGCTCAGGAATGAGGACAATCTACTTACATGTAAACCTAGTATAATTTGCAGTTTTAAATAATTGTTATGTTATGATATGTTATTTAACAATATAAATCAAAAAATCTATTTGAACACTATTTATTCAACAATATAACTAATAAAATATATCTAAATTAGATTGGCCTTAAACTTGGAAATCCCATTGTGTAACCTACTGGCACATTTACAGGGCGGCCCGTAAGATAGTGTACATACTTATATACATATATGTGCACTCGAGCAACTTGTATGTAGAGTGGACCGCGTTTATGAAATTGTATAGTAAAACAAAGCCGGCACCTGTGGATACCCCATGTGAAATAAAAATAACTGAAATGAAATTTGCGTCTCTGCACTTTCTTCAGTGCCATCAACATATCTAAAATACAATGCCTAGCTCCAGGCACGATGGCATAGAACATTTTTTCTACTTTCTTCACACCGAACGGGTAGGACGGCTAAAATTTTTTTTCGAGTGTTTGTTTGTGTGGCTTTAATTTAGCTGAGCAATTTGGCACACTACACGCGATAAGTTTTTGGATCAGCATCTTCATCTACCATTTATTTTCGAAGCATGTTTGTACGTGTGTTCATGTGAATGTGTGAATTAAGGTGCTGCTCACCTTGAATATTTAGAATACTGGTAAACATTTATTTTTGGCATGGGAAATATTTAAGTGGGTTGCAAAATTGTGTTTGTATTAAGTCTACATGTACGAGTAGAATATCATTTATAGTCAAATGTTTCAATTGAAGAGTTCCATATGAATAACAAAAAATCTACCTTTTATTACGTTTGTCGGCCGCTGTGGTGTAGTGGTAAGCAGTGCGCGCTTTCACTCATCAGCACCTGGGTTCAAGCCCTGGTCAAAGCAACATCACAAAAAAAAAAATTTAGAAAAATAAGGATTTTTCTTAACAGCGGTCGTCCCTCGGCAGGCAATGGCAAACCTCCGAGTGTATTTCTGCCATGAAAAACACCTTCTCATAAAAATATAATCGCCGTTCGAAGTCGGCGTAAAACTGTAGGTCCCTCCGCTCAAGGCGCACGCCACAAATTGGAGGAAAAGCTCGGCCAAACACTAACTTATGTGTAAGCGCCAATCTATTATTATTACGTTTGCTGGAATCTAATCCTACATATTAAATTCTATATGTGTATGTAAATGAATAAAAAATTGATTCAAGCCAAAATGCAATACCTTCATGTTGAGTTCACATAGTACAGAATAGTCATAGAAATGGAGGCGGTTTTTATTTTTAACTAGCTTATACCCGCGTTTCACCCTATCATCTGAAATTGGCCCTTAGCGTTGCAGATACGTTAAATTTATTATGTTACTCTCTTTTCAATAAATGAATTTTGTATCTCTGCTACCACCAGCGGGTTCCGAGTTGAAAACTTTCAGAGCTGTAGCATCGGTATCCTTTCGTACGTCATGGCCAAGGCAGCGGAGCCACTGTATTTCAATTCGCGGCACTACGTCCATGTCGTTGTAAAGCCTCATCGGATGTAGTCATTGTCCATGCTTCTGCGTCATATAACAACACGGACATTATGATTGACCTATAGAGAGTGGTTTTCGAAGCTGGTCACATTATATAGGCACAACCTGAGAGCGTTTTTGTTTGCTCCGGATTTTTGGCGAGCAATTTTTCTTATAGGCATATCCTATCATCGACTTTTTGGTCATTACTGTTTTGAGGTTGAATAATTCAGCAGCGGTTTCAGCAATCCTCTGCATAATGCGTTCCCCAATCTGAATTAATTTTATAATTATGCTTCCCATATGCCTCTATTCTACTTTCCAGCCTTTTTGTGGCTTTATTAGCGTGTTCGATTTTTGGAAATCAACCATGAAAATTGGCGGACACACATAAAAAGAGCTAGAGCTCAGACTCAATTTTTGCCGCTATGAAGTGAGCTCAAGCTCAATAATTTTTATCGAAAGTCGATTCGGAGCTTATCTCACTTAGCTCACTTTTATACATGAGGCCCATTATAATTTTGTGCGTGGAGAAAGTAGAAGCTTTTAATTCGATTAAGTTATGAATATACATACATTTGACTACATGAAAATAATCCGTTTGGTCCCCATACATTTATGGCAGATGAAAAATTATATTCCAGGACAGGGTGTCCAGATTGTTAGAAAAAAGCGCAATTTCTGAAAAAAAATCGCCAAAAATCGCCAATTTTTTTTTAATAAAATCCATGAAACGATTTAACAAATCTTTTATTTTAAAAATGAGATCTTGTTATAATATAGTTTTTAAAACCAAAAACGAATATAATACCTTCAGAAGGTAATAATAAATTACATAAATCACTTACATGATAGTGATGTACAAACAATTTTCTTTACAAAATATGCAAACTTTTTAAAAATATTTGTTTCAACACATTTTGCAATAAGACTGCGCAATTATTAAATTTATTATAACTCATATTAAATGATTAATCGCACAATCCGCTTATAAGATCTCGGCGCTAAAAATTAAATAAAAACCTATAATAAGGCGAGATCAGCTATTTCCAAAATTTCTTCAAAATCACCTACAGTGTCTGAATGATACATACATTTCTGTTGTCATATATTGAGTTATTCAACCTTGAAACATACTGTTTGATATTGGAAACGTTTTGCAGCAGAAATTATTAGCCTTCATATAACACTTTATTCGAACTATTTAATTAAGGCTTTCCAACCTCATCCTATTTCGAATCTTAGTTTTTGTTGAATTCATTACGGAAAAAACGCGCTCAACAAAGCATGTGAATGCGGCAAGGATAATAATAATATGAATTTACTTATATTTCCAAACATTTTATTGCATGTTGCGGGTTTCACTCCGTACGCAAGTATCCAAAATTCTTCAGAGTCGGATTGAATGGTTCTAAGAAAAGTTATTCCATGGGAAAGTTAAAAGATTTAAATATCCAGTTTCCGCTGCTTTTCTTTCCTTCAAAGTCAAATAGTGAATTGGCAGGTCCCTGAAACTTGCCCTCTTGTGATTCACACACTTTTCTGGTGACAAAATCAAAGCTTGTTTAAAAGTATTTAATTGACTAGGAAATCCTTTCAAAAATTCTTCGATTAGGGTGATTAAACATTTTTGACAGTCTTTTAATATGCTTGTTAAGTCAAGTTTATCACGTAGTTCATTAGCCTCTTCTGTAAAATTATCGTGGAAAACTAAGTTTTGTATATTTTTATAATTGGAAGAAATGTATTTGAAGGGGAAAAATCTCCAAAAATCGCCAATGGCGATTTCTTAAATTTTTACGCGCAAATGTCAAAAAATTGGCCAAATTGACGCGAAATCGCCAAATCTGGACACTCTGTTCCAGGATGTGGTCAATGTTTGTACCAAATTTTAGCTACAGCAGACGTTTCAGCATGAAGAATTACTTAACTTTCAAAGCTACACTTTATAGAATAACTTATGGTGCACAGGTGTGAGGAGTAGACAAGTATGAGCAAGTGAAAAAACTTCTCAGGTACTTTATAAATAAGGCTATTTTTTTTGCCAATATTATGCGGCCTCTAGAACCCAGAGTTGTCCCCCAATCTATACAAACCTTGCTTTCACACATGTATTACATAAGCCGATGTTTTAACCTCAAAGCTAGTAGGCCCCCACGTATAATTGCAGAGGAAACTGTTCGGCAGGAGGCAAAACGGGTTAAGAAGTGGCAATGTCTAGCCCAAAGTGTGAACTCGTCCAGTGAACTCGTGAACTCGTTATAAAGTGATATTTTCATACAAATTTTTGATTTATAAAGCAGTTAAAGTCTTCTTTATTTTTTATGAATTTGGACGTAAGTCTTTAAGTACATTATGTAAATTATGAAATCATTTTCAGTATGCCATAAAAGCTACTTAGAGTGTATACGATAGTCTTTTTGAAGAGTGAGATAAAGAATTTTGAACTGCTAATCTGTCAATATAAAATAATTTCAAGTGAACAAGGACAATTACAAACTAATGTTCAGTTGATTGTCTGTCAATAAAAATACGGGATTGTTTATTCCATTAAGCAGCCTATAATGAATGCCCTTGTTAGATAAAACAAACATTTCACAGCGTCGATTCCTATTCCAATATATAAAATTGAAATTAGTTATTTATTAGTGCATGTGGATACACTGTATGCTCCAAGCATAACAGCGGTATACCTACATACATACACACGTGTGAGTAAATTGCAAATGTTGAATCCGGTACTTTCCAGAAAACTAACCAACACAATAAACCTAAATTAATAAACGCTAGTTACTATAAATATATATCCCTCTTTTTTATCAATAAATTCCAATTTTACTTACTTTATTCAGAATCAAGCGTCACTTGGTGGGAGATAGTGATGAAAACCACGAACTACGCTGTATGAAAAATAATCGATTTTAACCGAAACAAGTAAAAAAGTCTAATTTCGCGCGGAGCCGAACACTAAATACCTGGCGAAAGTATTAAATATAGTTTTTTCACCTTTCCGAAAACTACTGCTACATGGTAACCTGGGGCGGAATTACCCAGACCTGTTAACTTTGGATTAGTGCTTATAAGCGAGGAATTAGTAACCAATTATAATTAGAAATAATGAAAAAATAATCATGAATATTTTTCATTAAAAAAATTATCAATAATAAATCAAAATAATCAAAATAAATAATTGATTTAATTTGGTGATTACTTTTTTACTCCTACTGAAAGAAGTCTGATGAGGAAATGTGGTGATTTCCGAAATAGCTATCACCTACCATTTTTTCAAATTATTGTTGCTTTTCCACAATAAGTTTTCACTAAAAACGGCCTCAAGCTCATAAAAAATTGTTGAATATAATTGTTATAAGGCCATAAAATAGCAAAAACAAATAACTTAAGGACGAGCACACCTAAAAAAAAGTTAAACATTCTAATAATAGAAATATTAACAAAAACCAACAAAACCAACAACCACATGATCAAGTGAATTGCAGCGGAATAGCTGCGCTTGATTGTAGTTGGCTTAGCAAAGTGAAATAGTGGAAATAAGCAACAAGAATTAACAAGGCAAACTTACCACAGTGCGTAGGCAACTGGCTGAGTCAGTGGTGATCGTCGGTTCGAATCCTACGGAAAGAAGTTTGATGAGGAAATGTGGTGATTTCCGAAATAGCATCACTTCTACCATTTTTTCAAATTATTGTTGCTTTTCCACAATAAGTTTTCACTATAAACGGCCTCAAGCTCATAAAAAAATTGTTGAATGTACTTTTGATTACTTTAATTTTATTTAATTAATTATTCGATTTCATTCTAAGCAAACATACTTGTTTGTTTTCTGATGGTATGATATGCTTAAAGTAACGAAATATGGGGTGTTCACAGTTCGTTCCAAATTGTTTTGCAAAATGTAGACGTCTACATATTGGATCGGTCATTCTTATTATTATTTTTAACAAAATTATTGTGTTTAAGATTTTAGGGACCACATTGGATCGGCCATTTTGTTTTTTTTTTGTTTCAGATTCGAATTCAGCGACCTCAAAAACCTTGTACACTTAAATTCATGTGAATATACTAATTTTTTAAATAATGGGCACAAAATGGTTATCAAATATCACTGTGCGCCGTCTACATTTTGTCACAGTCAAAGGTATGTTTTTGGTAAATGAGCAAATCCCACGAGTTGTTACATTTTTCGACACAAACGAGAAGATTCCATCGCGAAATTGTGTTTAAATAAAAACTTAAAAAAGATATACTAAAATAAGTATAAATAACCACTCGCACACACCACACTTAACTTTAAATTCCATACAGCTTTCCCAATATTTTAGCCGCAAGACGGGAAAAATTCCCTCTTCTGGCAACCATGCACATTGGACATATGAAAACCTCAGTATCAGCATTGACATCTTCAATTTGCAATTCAACCGGAACGAATTAAAACAGTTTTAATTAAAACACAAATAAGGAAATATATTTTTAGTGTATATTATATCTTATAAATGAGATAATTTTTTTTTTATGATTTTACTTTGGCGAAGCTTTAACGAAAATTCTTTACTGATTTGATACTGAAATGTTTAGTACACTGAGGGAAAGAAATAATAAAATCAAATAAAAAACGTATTTAAATCAAATGAAAACGTATTCAAAAGTACAGTATAACGCACATTAATTAAATTAAATACGTCCATCTTAAAATGACCACGTTCGTTCTGAAGAAGCATCCATGAAGTGAATAATCAAGATAAAAACAAACAAAAAATAAAATATTTAATTTGCATGTTGCCTGCAATGGGATTTGAACCCTGACCATCAAGAATCTGGAAATTGACAAATTGTGGCAAGCATCTTTGTGCACTCGGCTACAGCCAGACATATAAATGTGCTTTCAAATGTTGATTAGTGCATTTGTACAAATAACCATGTGTGTGCATGTGTATGGATCAGTGTTGCCAAATGGGCCTTACCTACCAAAACTGGTAGGCGTTTCTCCATTTGGTAGGGTGGTAGGCTAGATTGGATTTTGGTAGGCTCCGCACAACAATATGTATCTCCAAACGTTTTAGCAACCTTGGTTACACGAATATTCCACCGGTGGAGTCCACCATTGTCCACCTGACAGGGACTTTATTATAACACTTGAGGAATTTCACCAAAACTAACCTATTGGTCTTTCAATATCGTAGTAGATAGATATTCAGTTGAGATATGCACTGCAACCAGGAGATCTAAGTACTGTGCCCTTAATATGGTAGTAAGACCCGTTGTCACATATGCGGCACTGGCCTGGTGACCAAAAGCTACGCAAGTAAAGGCGGGTTCCACCTTTAGCAAACTGCACCGACTGGTCCGCGTGGCCATTAGAGGAGCTATGGGCACCTGTCCAACGGATGTCTTTGGTGCCATTACAGGCATTCTTCCTTTATCTATTCTGTTTGAAAAATAGGACTGCTGGAATTTTCGGGGTCATTTGGAGGTTCTAATCCATTCCTGGATAATCCCTAGCTATCCTTCTACAAACCCTACAAGGTCAGAATTCCTGAAACGGACTGCTGCGAAGTGATAATAACTATTATTGACGAAAGGTCCCAAGCATTGTATACCGACATATCAAAGATGGATGACGAGAGTACTGGGGCAGGCGAATTCGGACGAAAATTCCAGAAAGTCTGCCAATTTACACATACCCAACTATATTCCAGGCGAAAGTCTTCGGAATCGAAGTCTGTGTAGAAAGACAAATGGGGCCAAATTAAATATGTCGGATAGTCAGGCAGGTTAAAGGCCTTAGACTCTTTTAAAACGGCAGCAGGCTTGTGGAAAGCCGTAAAACTTGTTTGAACCACTTGGAAGCTCTCAATACCGTAACGCTGCGGTGGATTCCGGGACATGAAGCGTTTGAAGGCAACAAAAGCTGACTGTCTCGTAAAGCGTCGAGCCCAAATGCACTTGCGTGGCCCCTAACCTGTTTTGAGCTGGTGGAAGAAACCCCAGATCATATTTTATGTGACCGCCCACGTATCATAAATAGCAGACTGATACACTTTGGAGAACCATTGCCTTCTTCATCCAAAGTTTTAAACATGGCGCCCTCCAAAGTGCCTAACTTCTTAAAGAGAATACGGTTGGAATGATTAAAATTAGGGTTGATCACAATAAATCTTCTTAGATCGCAGCGCTTGTCTCACGGTCGTAATAATAATCATAATAATAATATGTATGTGTAAAGAGACAAACATTTGTATAAGTCTGTACAGTAAATTGAATTGTTATACGTGGCGTAGTTAGTTTTTCTAAATGTAGTTAGTTTTTCTACATTTTTTAATAAACTTGACATTAAAAAACATTAAAAACTTTAATAAAATTTTGGTAGGTTTTGGTTGATTTTGGTAGGAAGTTTTGGTAGGGGAAAAAATTTGCCCGTGGCAACACTGGTATGGATGTGTATGTGTATATGTGTCAACACAATTCTCTCTATCTCTCTACCCTATCTCTGAGCTCTCTATACACTACTTTTCATTTGATTTAAATACGTCTTTTATTTCAAATATGCACGTATTAACTACATCCATTAGAAAAATATTTTTTTAATAAGTGTGTATTAACATTGCGTAGTAATACATATTATTTAATTTTACTATGCGTTATTTCCCTCAGTGTAGTATTTTTTAACTCATTATTTTCACGAGGAAATTTCATTTAAACTTGGAAATTACTCAACTAGTTGATATCTTTTTAAACCTTTGACTTTTTGTAACAAATTGTTAATTTATTTTGATCTCTTTGGTAAAATTTTTACACGTATAAATGAACAACAGCTTGGATGGGTAATAATTGTAACTTACCTAATATAAAAGTTTTACCTTAGCACTTACAAGTTATTTTTTATTTTAATCACCTTTATATTTGAAGTTAATAACCACTTCCTTTAACACTTAAATGCACACTTTTTTATTTTGTTATTTATGGATTTTTTCAAAGATTAAGTACGTTATTGCTTACGAATTGTTCGGGCCAGCAAAGCAACAACCATATTACTATCGCACCTGAAAGACTTGTCACGAAAAAAGTACCTAAGTAAAAGTGCGAGTGTTCCAACAACACCGATTTAATTGGTATATGGGCATATCTAAAAAATAGGTACACTTTCAAAAAAAAAATTTTAATTTTTAAATCATCATCAAATGCTTCAAAAGTTAGACGAGAAATAAGCATGAAATAGAAAACAAAAGAATAAGCTGGGTTGAAATTACGCTGTTCAAGTTGTAAACTTTGAGCAAAGATTTTGAAAGTTGAACTCACTTAATTGGGATGTTCTAAATTCAATGGCATGCCATGTTTTATCAGATTGGCTCCGGTTTTCGAGATAACGGTACTTGAAAATTTGATTAAATTTTAACTATTTTATAAAAAACTCCCTCAGTTTTGAAGTTATTTTACTAAAATTTTGCGCATAACAGTTTTTTAATATTACCTTAAATTTATCGAAATAGGTTAACATTAACATATAGCTCCAATACAACTGATTACTCAGATATGTGTTTTTGCGCTATAACTCTAACTTCATATCTGAATAATAAATTGTATGCGTGCTATATGTTAAAGTGAACCTATACTAAATTTTAACCTGTTTAAGTGAAGGAGTTATAACGCAAAACAACGTCTCTGATCAATCAGTTGTATGGGAGCTATATGTTTTAGTGAATCGATTTCGATGATTTTATGGAATAGTTAAGGTAATATTAAAAAATGGTTATGTGCAAAATTTTAGTAAAATATCTTCAAAGCCCAGGGACTTTTTTTTATAAAATAGTTAAAATTTAAGCAAAGTTTCAAGTACCGCTATCTCGAAAAGTGGAGCCAATAGGGTGAAACTGAGGACGCCATTGAATTTAGAAGGCTCCAGTTAAGTAAGAGCAACTATCAGAACATTTGTCGAAAAACAGTTGTTTTGATACCATTCTCGAAATATTCTGACTAAAAGAAGGAGCATCATTAAATGTAGTAAATCAATTTTTTTGAAGCATTTTACATGTATATGTAATTTTATAAGGACTAGCAGTTATAGAAAGATTTAGATCGTTTCGTCGTATTTTCCAAATGTGCCTTCAATTAAAGTGTTTTTGGAATAAAAATTACGCTCAAGATCGCAGAATATTTTATCTTAAAAGTTAGTTTATTCTGAAACCACACCTCTTGCTAAGTTATCAAATTATTCGTAATTGTTTGTAGAATACAATACATACTTAAAAAGTTCTTAAAATTAAATGCTTCAAAGCTCCAAACGAGGCAACGTGGTCGATTTAATTGGCGCCACTTTGGTCTTCGATGTAATTAATGCGACGGTAATCTGGCCGTCGCTGTGAACGGTACGTGCGTATATAACGGCAGCATAAGCGCGTTCTGACGCATCGGAGAATATGTGCAGTTCAGTTGATGAGCCAAACGTTCCAGTACCAAGCCAGCGATTAACTTTTAGATTTGCAAGATCTCGTAGCTCTGAACGATGTTGAAACCACTGCGTTTCGATCGCGTCAGGCACGACATCATCCCATTCGACTTTGGAACGCCAAATCTCCTGGAACCATATTTTGGACTTAACCGTCGTTGGGGCGAGCAATCCCAGAGGATCGAAGAGCAAACTAGCGTCCGATTAAAACGCTCTCTTTGTCAAAACATCAGGTGGTTGCTTAAGATTAACTGTAAATGTGAAATTATCTACTTCCGTGTCCCAGATGAGACCCAAAGCGTGAACATCTTTACCCTCTGCTATGTAATGCGAAATGCTTTTGGATGCGTTCGAGATATTTTCGTTCAGCTCCACACAGTTCGACGCCCACTTGCGAAGCTCAAAGCCACCTTCGCTTAG
Source organism: Rhagoletis pomonella (assembly GCF_013731165.1). Taxonomy (NCBI): domain Eukaryota; kingdom Metazoa; phylum Arthropoda; class Insecta; order Diptera; family Tephritidae; genus Rhagoletis; species Rhagoletis pomonella. Next base: position 13,626,065 of record NW_023458561.1, on the reverse strand, counting down.
AATATCCGAGATATTCCGTTGCAGCTCGTTTTTACAGGAGGTGCCGGTCAATAGATCGTCCATGTAAAAGTTCTTGAGGATTACCTTAGCAGCCTGCTCAGACTTGTTACTGGAATATTTTGTAGTTTGTTGCAGCGATTTAACGGCTAGATGCGATGCAGCCGCTACTCCGTAAGTGACGCGTAACATTCTATAATCTTGGATGGGTAAAGACGGATCATTGCGCCAAACGATACGTTGTAAATCAAGGTGCTTTGATGATACGCAAACTTGGCGGTACATCTTTGCGACGTCTGCGGTTACAGCATACCGATGTGTTCTGAAACGCATCAGTATCGAGACCAGGACTTGTTGTAATTGCGGTCCCACAAACAAGGCGTCATTTAGTGAATTACCAGAGGTGGTTTTTGCAGATGCGTTGAACACAACCCTTAACTTCGTTGTAACGCTCGACTCCTTTATGACGGGATGATGCGGCATGTAGAACGCTTGACTTATCGCTTCGGTTACAGGCTCCATGTGGTTCATGTCGACGAGTTCTTGCATGAATTCGTTATAGCGTAAGCGCAACTCGTTGTCGACAGCGAGTTTTTTTTCAATTCGGAGAAGATTCCGAACAGCAAATCTTCGCGATTCTCACACGGTAACATCAGCTTTTAACGGCAGTTCGACGATAAATCGACCATCAGGTGATCTCTGGTGCGTTGATTCAAAATGCTCTTCACAGAAGCGCTCTTCGTAAGTCAGATGCCTCTTTTGCAGGGCCTCCTCTAGCTCCCACAACCTCGTGAGTGCTCTATCTAACTGCACATCACAATGTAGTGATTGTAGACGTTGGTTTGAGGAGCTAGCGCCGTACACACCTACAAAAAGTGTCCAACCGAATACCGTCCATTGCGTTATAGGCGTCCCATGGGGGCGTTTGCGAATTTCCGAGCAGATGAGCCGATACATAACGTCCACCCCGACCAATAGGTCTATTGGTCCAGGCTTCATAAAATTCGGATCAGCTAAGACCAGCCCTTGAATGTGTGGCCATGTATGAGTGGCTAAGGTCTGAGTTGGCAAGTCACTTGTGATCTTCGGCAAAATCAGCGCATTGATTGCATAACATTGATCTGAGGAATAAGATGAAAGTGAAAGTAAAGTCTCACCTCTAGATCGGCCACCTTGCGAGGATCCAATCCCAGTAATTACCACCGTTGACGAGGTCCTTGGTAGACCCAAGCGTTGAACACATGACTCTGTCACGAACGAGGCGTGCGACCCAGAGTCGAACAATAAGCGTGCGGATTGAAAACGACCGGAGCAATCGCGTACTTTCACCAAGGCAGTAGCAAGCAGAACAGTTCTTAGATTTGTAAGTACTAGGTTTGGACTCGACTTCAAGCAGGAAGAAGAGCGTGCGGCAGCGGTGTCTGTCGAAGATCCAATGGCGGATAAAGCGGTTGCATTTTCAACTTGGGCTACGTCTTCGGCAGCGTAGTTAGCCCCTACGTGTTGTACGTTGTCGGCATTGTGAGCAGGAGCGGTGACACTAGTTGCGGACGCGGTGTTGTGCAGTAGCGTATGATGGCGTTGATGGAAAATTAGACACACACGGGATTCTTTAACAAACTTCGATTTAGCATTGGAATCGAGACGGATAAATTTATCGCAAGCATAAATCTTGTGGGCACCCTTGCAGTAGGAGCAGCTCGCACTGTTGTTCTCCGGCTACGCGTGGAAAACCTTGGCAGACTTGCTTGCTGTGCTTGCTGAAGTCGGCTTACCTGGTGTTGCTGAACCGGTTGCTGTCGAAAGCATCGATAGCGATCGACACCTTACTTCGAGGAACGTTGATAGTTGGTCGAAAGTCGGGGGCTCATCACTGACGAGTGACAGCTCCCACTGCTTCCTTGTCTCGAACGCTAATTTATTTACCACCTCGTGCACCAGCCAATCGTCCCAGAACTCGACGGTGCGACCTAAAGCCTTCAGTTCACGAATATGCTGCTGATATGCGTCGAGAACGCCTTTGATAGCGCCGGCAGTATCACTTGCGGCTTTGCGAATGTCGGCCATTGCTTTGAAGTGCGCCTCAACAATGACTCGCATGATCTTGAAGCGGGACTTCAACAAGTCCCACGCCTCCTTGTAGTTTGCGTCGCAAATCTGGAAACCACTGATGATCTTCAATGCTTCACCTTTTAAACAGCTACGCAGGTAATACAACTTCTGTCCGTCCGACAGTGTAGCGTTGGCGTCTACTAATGAACAGAACGCATCATAAAAGCCTACCCACTCTGTAAAATCACCGGAAAAGGTTGGTAGCTCCATCTTTGGTAAGCGTATAGAAGCACACACAGGCGTTGATGCAGCCGTAGGGTGACTTTGACTTGGAGGTTGTGTACGACACTTCTGTACCCGGTTGAAATTCGCCAAAGCCGTAGAGTACCATGTTTCGGCTTGAATGCGTACATTTTCTTCCAATTCGGCGTTGTCACTTCCACAAGAAATTTCCTCTGCATCTTGGGCTGAGTTGAACCGGGACCATTGCTCGCTCAACAGTTGCAAATAGCTTGTGACCGTTTCTGAATCCATGGAAAATGCTTCATCAATGCTTTTTGTCATGTATCGCTTGATGGCATTAAGCGCAGAATCGCGTGTTTTACCGGAGCCCGACATTGTTAGTTGCTTTTGATCTGCCTTTCGTAGGTCAGAGTTGTTGTTGAGTATTACTTGCAGAGGACAAGTCAAAGGCGTTTAATGTTTCTCAATGTCACCACAAGGTCGGTCCAAAAATGAGAATACCACTTTTTATGAGGCACTAATACTTAAATATTATGTGGCGGTATAAATTTGTTGAAAAAAATGCAGTTTATATCGCGGGAATTCTTAACAAAGAAACTATGCGGAGGAATCCGACGACGAAGGACCAGAATATGTTGCAGCAGATTGCTGGTGCACCAAAAAAACGACTAGGCGGTTTTGCTTGCAATTTTCCACACCTCAAGCGGGGTTATCCAAAATGAAAATAAACGCAGTTGGTTTAGCTTAGGTTAAAGTTTATTCTTAAAATATCAATTGCGGATGGTAAACTCAATATATTTCGCAAAACGATGCAGCGCAGAAAAAAGCGGTAGCTGATTCGAGAAAATGCAAAAAGGTATCAAAAACAATATAAATGTATCAACGATAGCTAACAATACATCTAAGAACGAAAGCGAGAAAAAGAATAACAAAATGTCAAATGCTGTCAACTCTTGTGTGGGCTCATAACATTAACCCTTGCGCGCGTGTATGCATTAACACTTGTGTGTTACTAAAACCTTAATCTTTGCATGTTCGAACTCAACAGTTATGTTATGTCATGTTATGTTGTGTTGTGTTGTGCTGATTTGTTTTGTGTTGTGTTGTGTTATGTTTTGTAATGTTATGTTATATTCTGTTATGTTGGTAAACGCATTTCACCTCAATTCACTTCAATACTCAACTAAACTTCCGTGCGTAGGGACACACACATTCAGTTTGTTTTTTAAACACAATGTTATGTTTAAATAAAAACTTGTTGAATAATCCTCCGTTAAGGAATTTTAGAGGAAATGAAAATATTACACAAAATTGCACAGAAAGGCTTCTTTTGAGTATGTTCGAAAATTCGCTATATTGAATGAAATTTAGAGAGAGGTGATCTATGCTGCGCGTTATATTATGGGAAACTTACTACCCTATGTATTACATCGAGGGTAGAGGAATGGGGTGTGCTTATTCAAACAAGCTTGAAAAATGTACAATAAAGTCAAGTTTCGCAAATTTCTGCAGACAGAAAACTGTAAAAACATCCATAAATTAGATGTTTTCTTTTTAGTATAGTTATGGCCATCTTCCAAGATGTTAACGGCAGTTACTGAGATCACACTTACATATATTTATTAAATACAGGGCATATTTTTTTAAATATGCGCCAGGCCTAAATACACCCTTATTCAAGCATTCGTTACCTGTAATCAGGCCATTCGAGAGGGAATGGGTCAGAGGGTTTAAGTTATCGGGTCTAGCTGAATGTTAGTATAAGTGATGGAGTGTAAGTACATACAAAACACTGCAAGTATGTCTTCCGTTGACAAAATTTTCGATTTAGCTTCTAGTTTTTCGATTCGGATTCGGATCAACCTCAGTCTGCTGAAGATTCTCACTTTGGTGCAGGAGTGAGTGACATTACTAGGCCACTCAATCCTTCCCCACCCCTATAACATTGCCGATGGAGTAGACGTAGCAAGTCCGAATATATTTCTTGCCTTGCCCCGTCCAGCGCATTTCTTGGATGGTGGTAATACCAGCCTCAGTTTTCTCAAGGGCACCATTAAGAGTGCGAAGATTCCCGCAAATCTTAGTCCTTTGTATGTTCGCCGTGGTCGTCATCTAGAGTAGAATGTATCTTCTAAAGCAATTTTTGGGCTTTTCATTGGTTGAGTTGGTGGTAGCTGGCAGGTCCAAAGTTCAACCCATTGCTGGGGGTTTGCATTCTCACATTAGCACGTTTCCAAAAAGGTGTTCGGTTGCTACCAAAAACTTTCCCCAGTGCAGGCATACTTCTGCACCCGGAACTAATCTCCGGTCCTTAGTCTTTTAAATTCTGATACCCATTCATGTATTATGTACGCCTATTAACTATGTAAGTACATCTGCATCAATTCTTTTTGTTATATGAAATCATAAAAGCGGAGATAATACATGTGTATATATGTATACATACATATACTGATCAGTGATCGGACTTCTACCACAATGTGGTAGATCTACCACTTTTTTGAGCATATACCACATCTACCACACAAGGTCTGAAATCTACCACATATTCGCATTTTTGAGTAGTTTTATTTTTGTTCGACATAATTTTCTTAATTTTAAGAGCAAAAATTATCCAACACTAAACACTAACAACAGGCAGAATTATAAAATAAACTGTAAAATATTAAGTTATCTCAATATTAAATTTTTCGACCGGAAACGTGTTATTGTGTTAAATTGTAAAATATATGATTTATAAAAATTATTAATAGCGAAAATGTTAAAAAAAACGGCGATTTTAGTGAAAGTATTAGAAAATTTCACTGCACCTAAAGTGTCTAAAGCGTTGTTTACTTTTACTTGAGAATTGTCAAAATCGGCAAATCCCAAGTAGCGGTTTCTGCAACGTGCCACATTTGTTCGCTCAATCGTGATGTGATAAAAAGAAAAGCTGGCAGCACACCGCAAGGTTGCAGAAATCTTTCGAAATATGTTTGAAAAATATTTTGACATGGAAAATTGCCAAAACTGAACGCAATTTTTAGCAACTTCAATCTTGCACTTTATTATACTAAAATAAATTTTTTTTAGATTCTAATAAAATGTTTGCAATTTATGTGAAACCTTGCAGAATTTTTTTAATTTTTGTACAAAGTTTGATCCGAAACCTGAGATCTACCACATTTTTTTGAAATCTTCCACATTTTTTTCCAGATTCTACCACACAAATTTTTTTTAAAATCCGATCACTGATACTGATGGAGTATAAATTAAGACAGGTGTTAGGCTGGCAGATTTCATGAGAATACGCAGATGAACAAATTGTATTAGATGGTCGTAGGTACATACATATGTACATACGTATGTATGTATGCTTTTATACTCACTTTCCCTGCTTTAGTAAAAAGGTACTACATACATACATAGCATATATGTACAAACGACGATACTCACATTATTAAGCGAAGTGTTTATTTGCAAGTGTAATTGTGCATTCAATGTTCAGTGCGAACGATTGCGTTAACCAACAAACAACCGCTAATTAAATCAGATATCTGTTTCTTTGTAGCGGTATTTCGTTTTCTTACATGAAAAGCGGCACTAGTCATTTTAGATTACATAATTCCTAGGAATGCTAGGAAAATCCAAAGTGCAATAAACAATTTGCAGAAAATCATCTGAACGCGTGCGTACTTGCGCCGCCACCCTTTCAGAGGAAAAACATCCCAAACTCTCATCTATCGCCAAATGCAACTCCATGAAAGTATTGTGTTTACGAGCAGTGGTAACATAATATCATTTTATATTTAGATGTAAGTATATATATACATATGTACAAATATACATATGTACATATATGTATGTATATTCATTCTAAACATACAATATTGTATGTATGTTTATAAGTGCATGGGAAAACGTCATTATAATTATATGCAATTAATGGGGAAGTGATGTAGATAGTTTTCGCTTTATGGGCACATGGGCTTGAGGTAAACAGTAGCAGTCAAAAGTATTAAAACGAACATTGGCTGGAAACAAAAACTATGTATGTAGATATATAAACCAAGTCATAAACCCCTACGATTATAATTTTTGTAATAAAAATCTGGTTTTAATCGTTTAAACTGGAATTTCACTTTGTCAATAAAAGTACATACATAGTTTTTTTTCTTGGATTGGATTATATAGTATACTTTGAATCATCTTTTCGCATGCCAACTGAAGCTCACTCTGATAACGCCTCTGTCCTTATGGACAGACCCCACCGAGGCTCCACGCCTCCTGGGTCTACCGCTAATAGAGCTTGAGGACAACGATTCAGGGACTAACCTATCTGGGCGGGGTTGTTGTAACCGCTACAACAACAACAACAATCAGCATTAACATCATCGATGACGGCTAAGTCTATGGGGGATTTTTGTATGGGAATCTCATTTTTGTGAAAACTGTAGATAGATCGTGTTGAATATAAGCTCTCGATATTGGGAAGAACATGGCTCGAGATTCTACAGCAGATTGCCATATTTGCATCTTTTTAAGCCCACGGACTTCTAGGACAGGCTAAGGGCAGTATGTATATAAAATTTGGTGGATCGGTTTTCGAGATACAAATATTTGATATATATAAGTCGGCGTTGCCCGCCCACTTTGCAAAAATTATATAAAAAATAATGTTTTACATAAGAACAATTGTAAACATCAATTTTGAGCGAATTATTAAAAATTCTTTTACCGAACTGCGCAAAATATCTGGAAATTCATTACATACGTACACGCATCTAAATTCATAGCCGTATTTTTCCCGTAGGAAATAGGAGTACTTAATAATGCCTTATGGACGTAGGAATTTAGAACGTGTATTTGTTATCAGACATACTTCTGAGCCGCTTTACAAAGAAAGGCACGTATAATGTAGAGCAGTCGCTCGAAGTAGTTCGGCGCTCGGCAGTAACTTCGGCGGCACGATATTTTATCAGTGTGCCCAGTGTACCCAGTGTTTCCAGAAGAGGCAATTTTCTCCGTTTTCGGCAATTTTCCACACAAAAGGGATGACGGGAATAATGGTATTGAAAACGGCGAAGATCGTGAAATTGCGCATATGGAAGCTGTGCATTTAGACATTATTTCGGTTTCAGCCGAAATTTTGGATGTATGCTTTATTTCGGTTTTTGTCATATGCATTATTTCGGTTTTTGTTATATGCATTATTTCAGTTTTCAACCGAAATTGTGCATGAATGCATTATTTCGAATTTCAAACGAAAGTGGGGATATGGACAATTTCGTGTTTTGTTAATATGAATTACTTCTACTTAGTAAGGGTTATAATCCCTAGCGCGGCCGAAGGCCGCCCACGCAAAAAGAAGTTCTGCGCAAAAATACTTCCGCCCTCCTTTTCCGGCAACACAGAAATGAGAGTTATACTAGTAGGGGTTATAATATCTAAGCGTGGCCAAAGGCCGCCTACGCAAAAATAAGTTCTGCGCAAAAATTCTTCCGACGCTCTTTTCCGGCAACACAGAAAGGAGAATTTTATTTAGTAATGGTTATTTATAATCCCTAAGCGCGGCCGAAGACCGCCTACGCAAGAAAGAAGTTCGTTTTCATGTATGCACTATTTCGGTTTTTGTCGAAACTGTGCGTTTATGCATTATTTCGGTTTTGAACCGAAATTATTTCGATTTTTTTTGGTATGCATTATTTCGGTTTTTTCCATATGCATTATTTCGTATGCACAGTTTCCATATGCAAAATTCGGAGGTTTTCCACACGGTTAAAAATATCGGTTTTAATTTTAAAATTTTTGGGCTACATATATGATCAAACTAAATTCAGTTCCAAATACAAACCTTCCAAATTTAAAAAAAGAGAGAACATATTTTCGGTTTAGAATTTAAAAAGTTTGGTTTAAATTTTAAACCCAAACATTTTCATAATTAAGAATAAAAATAAAATCATAAATTTCATGCTCCGTCTGATGGGATTGAACCCGGACAGCCTTGGTA
>NW_023458561.1:13614565-13617774 GCF_013731165.1 Rhagoletis pomonella | reverse complement strand
TCTTTTTCGGTTTAGATTATAAACAAAAATAAAATAAATATGAGACCTAGAAACTAGAATTAAAACATGTTGGTTAGATTTTTAAACCACTCATAGCAAAACATCATTTTCTCGGCTGCTAAACTAAATTTTAAACCAGCATATATTAAAAATTGCAGTAGTCCCAGCTCGGTTTAAAAATTAAACCCGAATTTTTGACCGTGCATTGTCTGCCGAGGGATTACAGCTATTAGAAAACACTTTTTCTTTTATTTTTTATTTTTTGTTGTTAGTCGGAAACTGGGCGCGATCACTGCGGAATGGTAGTGCGCACTTCTAACCAATACATCACAGCGGTCGCTACTCATATTAGTAGGATATTTATGGCACCCTGAAATTGTGCATATGGAAACTGCATATCGAAGTCAGTTCATGAAAAACAGCTACTCATAAAAATACAATCGCCGTTTGGAGTCGGCGTAAAAGGGGAGGCCCTTTGTGTAACAACATCTAAGCACACGCTTCAAATCTGAGGAGAAGCTCGGCCAAACTCTAACATATTGTGTAAGCGCCAAATTATTATTGTTACTATTATTAATACATAGAAGTACGTTAGGATGTTTGTTTCTTCTTCACGTGAAAGTTGTTCAACGGCTCTGAGTGAAATTTAACGAGTAGATGTTTTGTAGCTTGGATTGAAAAACATGATACTTTTTATAACGGTAAATGTCTTGGTTTAGGGATATAAACTATTGTTTCGTGTTATTTGGTTTGCTCGTTTTCGTTGAAAGGGGCAGGATTTCGTTCTACTCTTTGCTTCACACATGATATAAATTTGTGCACACTGGCAAAAAATTATAAATTATACAGTATTGAATATACGAATATTAATTTATAAAATATGTGGATATAGTATTAATTTTTTATTACATATGTATTTGCGTACAAAAAAATAAACACTTTTTTGTGTGGCTCGCTTTGTAAGCTGATAATAGAGTTTAATTTCGCAACTTTATATGTTTCTCTAACTAATTTCAAAAAATAGTAGATCATATGTACATATACATATAAATGTTCCATCAATTTTGTTTTATTTATTCTGTACTTTTCGCAACACCCGCTTAAACTCCCCAGTCAATACTGATATTAAGCAATTTCAAAAAAGTCATCTTTGACTATGCGCACTCTCAAACAGTCCTAAACACTTTATAAAAATATAATGCATTTTTGAAGTTATAGAACATTTCTACTATGACCACATACATTTTTTTTATTATTGACGCTCGAAATTTGAAATTGGAGCTATGTATGCATTTTACTAATTATGCAATATTTGAGATACTGTTCATACTTAAAAATTTAAAAGATAAACATTTAAATGTTGTCGAAATACTTATCGCTGTAACTGTATATTTATGCTTATAAGTGGGTATGTGTGTATCCACAATAGTGGCCAGACAAAGGATACCAACACTATTTTATAAAAATCAGCAAAATTACTAAAAATTAAAAACCAAATTTCAAAGGCGATCTATTACACCGTGCGACAAAAACCAAACATTTTTAAAACACACGAAAAAATCAATATACTCACAAAACTGGGAGCCAAATATAGTATAACGGCGATTTTAATTTTTCTTTCTGACGTCAGGATTTTTTTAAAGGACTTTGAAATTTCTAGGTAACAATATGGGTATCAGTTAAAAGGAAAAATTTTGTAGAATTAAAAAATAATAATAAATGTTGAAAATGTCCTTTTAAAACTTTATTCTTGAATATGCTTGGAAATTTCCAATTTCAATACTTATTCGGCGATGCACCCAAAATTAAATTTTTTTCTATTCTACAGAGTTTTTCCTTTTAATCGATACCCATATTGTTATTCTACAATGCACCGCATCTTTTGAATAATTTTTTTATTCAATCATATTCTAGAAATTTCAGAGTCCTTTTAAAAAAATCCTGACGTCAGAGGGAAAAACTAAAAACGCAGTTTTACTATATCTGGCCCCTAGTTTTGTGAATATATTGATTTTTTCGTGTTTAAAATTGACTGTCGCACGATGTTATACTATCATTTCTGTAAAAAATGTTTGGATTTGAACAAAATTTAAAAAAAGGGATTTATGTAACCTGACGTATGAGTAACGCATTTTTTTAGTTCATGTTCGTAAATAAAAGTATGTATTGAAAATGCCAAGATTGAAGCATTATTTAATTTTTTAGGGATTTTTTTTATTCACATGTTTCTTGAGAATGACCCAGTAGTTCTTTAGCGGATTAAAAGCTGGGCAATGGTAACATTTATATCACCACCACTGTATATAAATATGTACAAATGTCCGTACAAATGTGCATATTATGGCTAAGTCAAGTTGCACTTTCTCATACACAGTGAAACTTCCAACTGAGACAACATTCAGAGATGAGTATTTTCGTATTCTTCCTACTTACGAACATACAATTATTATGAGCATGCATAAGACAACTGCATTTACCTGCTAAATGCAAATAAAAAAGATATGTTATGAACGAAATCCGTAATAAGGCAAGATCATGATGTAACAGTAAAAGCTCTGTTATTATGTTTTCACTCTGCTTATGGTACATGTATGTACATATGTATATAAGTACACACATACATATGTATGTAAGTACGTACATACGGATGTGCATATGAATCTGGGTTCACCACTGCATGCCTGTGCTTCCGAATTTGATGTCAAGAAATTAAGAAACGTTTAATTTTTTGAATTTTATACAATTTTGCTTTGCAGTTCACTAACTCCTAGTAAGTGATTAAAGGTCAATTTTAATGATTTATGAAGTACTGTTGAATCTCGCCTATCCGCGCCTCCATTAACTGGGAACATCTATTATGCGAACGGTATGCTGAATGATGGACTCTCTACCTTACATATATACATATGAAGTACATATCACGTATGTACATATTCATCTCTATTCGCTTTTGTTCTGCAGGTGGCAAGTGACGACCATAGGCCAACGATTCCATGCATTACCGATTGTAATGGTCTGATTATGCATACTTCGCATAACTTTGCACAACTTCGCATAAACTTTAAACTGTAATTTTGTATGTATTTTGTATGTATTCCATTACCCGTAAATTAGCAGAACTTTTAAAAGCTTAGGGATATGTTTAGTTTAGTTTTTGCTTCGCATTTTCTTAAGTTAAATTTTTATTGCACTGGTAAAAATGGTTGTGC
>NW_023458561.1:13584037-13614165 GCF_013731165.1 Rhagoletis pomonella | reverse complement strand
CCTAAACGTCATTTTTATTTATTATTTGTTTTATCATTTTATTTATATAGCTTATTTACTTATTTACTCAATTACCTATACCTTCATGTAAGTGCCAGAAGAAGTAGAGGTGGGCCCATGAAAATATATAACGTCAAGCTGAACCGATTTAGTCATGCGCCTCTGTCTATCTCTCTCTCTGTCTGTCAATTTGAACACAATCTAGTTCCTCAATTTTCGTGGTTTTACTTTAAAACTCGGCTAAAACCAAAAAATTTCGTGAAGTGTTTTCTAAATAATCATCAAAGTCCACTGAGAAAATCGTAAAGATCGGTGCAACAACCAATTTCAAGTCCACTTATCGTTCGGAGGCGGCGTAAAACTATAGGTATATCCCATTTGTGTAACAATATCAAGGCGCACGCCACAAACCGGAGGAGAAGCTCGGCCAAACACTCTCATATGTTAGTGCCAAAAGCTATATCAATTGATATTATGTTAAAAAGGATTCCTAATTTAAAGCAATGTTCTTCTTCTTTAAAAGGGTTGAGTGCCTAAAAAAAATGTGACTCGATTTCCTCGCATAGAAGATTTTCATTCAGTCCTATCGCCAATTCCATGTGAATAAATTGTTCCCATGATTTAACGAGCGAAACAAAAACAAATTGGGAAAAATTGTTTTTGTTTTGCTTTATATTTTTTGGGAATATTTCTTCGTGTGAAATTCGCGATAGGGCCGATTGTGATTCGAAGCGATTAAACCTCTTTTCACTCTCTAGAACTGCCTACCCTTTTTTTTTAATTTAACACTAAATACATAAGTACATAGTCTCCATTTTCATATGAAATGTCCTAATTTTTCGCATTTCTGATATTTTTATGTTTTTTATTTTATATGAATTTAGTTGCCCACAAAATACACTGCACAGAAGACCAGATGCAAGTAGAAATCCAAATACCTGACACGGGCAGCGTCATTTCAAACAAAGATGATTCAAATTCTAAAACACAAATATATCTCGAGGGTCTCAAAGATTATCCCAATGAACGTTGTCAGCCTCAAATAAATGAACTCCAAGCTACATTCCGGCTTTCTTTGACAGATTTTTACGAATGTGGGGTCACGCGGATGGTGAATCAATTGACGGTAAGAAAATGTTTTTTATTGAATACATATGTATGTATGTACATATGTATATACGAGGGTAGGTAATAATATGTCTGGCCTAACAATAGAAAAATTAACATTGATGGTGCAAAACGGTTTTGTTGTTTTTCAAAATATTCTCCAAGATGATCGATGCACTTTTGAATTCGTCCGAAGCACTCGACACGAGCCTCTTTCTGGGCGTTTTTTAAATTGAGTAGGACCCAGTGCGAACACACTTTTTACAACAAGATGATCACATAACATCTTATTTATGCTCGTCATACTAATATCCACGGATGCCTCAATCTCATGGTATCTGACATGATGATCTTGCTCAAACATTTCGCCCACAGATTATATATTCATTTATCTATTTAACATCAGATTTTGGAATTCGTCGCTGAGCGAACCGGGACCACGAAAAAATTCATTGTACCAGTTTTTTACGGTGCTTGTTCGCCGTGTAATGGTTTTAGTTCATGGCCGCATTTTTATCTTGTTAATCCACGTCGAAATTTATGAAAAATAATAGCACGAAAATGTTAATTTTAATTCCATTTTTTTTGTAGAGATAAATTTTTAAAGCCACTGTAAACAACATTACATAGTTCATACACCAAAACGTCCCGAGGGCGTTTGAGGTAAAATTTGTCAAACTTTCCAATGGAAACGTAAGATGGATCCCGACAATATTAGATGTGCTTAAGACCAGAAATATACCTAAATAGCAACCCTCGTATCGTCGTTGCCAATGCAAATTGACAATTTGACATTCTTGTCTGAAGTTTTGTTTGTTTATTTGAAAATTTCATCCTAGCACAACAGTTAGACAAAATTACTTTGTAGTGCTAGTCACAATTCATTATTAACTAAGTAATAGAGGTTGTATATAAGAAAATAAAAATATTTTGTTTGGGACAAAAAACCTTCTAACTGATTTTGTTGTTAATATTTTCCTAATCTGTAAATGCAATTTTCCTCCTTAGTTCGTCTTGTTTCAGTACCAATAATCGACCAATTTCAAAATAAAGCTGTTGCAGACTTAAAGACTCTTTTGGAACTTACCACATTTTCTCTATATGATTTTGTTCTTTTAATGTGGACTTAGCACATTTTCTATCACACTGTTTTTCATTTTTGTTAAAAGATTTATTTTAAATATACTTTATTGTTTTAAAAGGAATAATAACCTAAATAGTTTTATCTCATTGCTGTTAACAAAAACAACTATTTTAAGTCGTCAATTTATGCACCATTTATAAAGGAAAATAATTAAAAACAAGTAAAGGAGTATAAGTTTGGGCGAAACCGAACATTATATACCCGGCGCAGGTATCAAATATCGTAATTTAAACTTTCTCTAAACTGCTTTTGCATGAGCACCGATCTCAAACGTTTTCGATAATATGTAGTCCGAGGTCTTTCCGTGCACATAAGTCTACAATATCAACAATCTAGCTATGTAAAAACCAAAAATTTGGCTCGATAGAACTTTTTGTGCTGATTTCAATCCTACCAAGCGGAAGTAAATAGTAGAAAAAATATCAATGGTTAAAGTTAATTTTTTATTTTTTTTTTAATATTATTATCTTTTGAAAAACAGAACCTATCAAAAAACTAATAACGTCAAAATAAAGGTAATTAATTTTTCTTTCATGTGCGTATGTAATTTATATGCTTTTTTTATATTTTTAGTCCGGAAATACTAAAAACGAAAAAAAATTAAAATATATTTTTTTAAATGGCGTTTATATAAAATTAGTTTTGAAACTGGTTTTAGTATATACGTCGCATAAAAGGTCTTTAAATTATGTTGAAATTAGCATAAATAATTTTTTAATCCGTCAAGCAGTTTCCGAGATAGAAAAGTTTAGCTTTAACCTCTTTTATTGGCTTTGGTCTTTATTTGCACCAAATAATTTTGCTATAGTTTAAATCAGCGTAAACAGTTCTATCGATCCTCATTTCTTGCTTTTTTTATAGCTAAACGGTTGCTATTCTAGACTTATGTGTTCGTGTGGGTTAAACCCTGTAGTACGAGAACAGGCTAAATGAGAATGAGAAAAAGTAAACAAAAAAATGTCAAATTAAACTCCGAGTTTCTTAAACACCCCACTGTGAACACTTGACAGTTGTTCATAAACTCAAAATGTTAAACTCGAGTTTATGGATCAATGAGAACGTAATATTTTAATGCAAAAAACAGTTGAAAAAGTTAGCAAATTTTTTTTATTTCCAAAATGCTCGAAAACCGCTCGAATGATTTTGGTTTTGTTTTCTTTAATAAAAAATTCAAGATTTTTCCTTTCATTTTGTATATGGGAAGTATTGGTTGATATCTTCTAAGTATGTTTATTTATTCCAATATAAGGACATAAATGCTTTTCCATACAAAATCACTTCGTCATCAATTTGCAAACACGTGCATGCGCTGGAAGTGGGAGAAGGAGACAAAATGTATGTGTGTGTAGGTATTTCGGCTTAGGAATAAAAGATGGCGCAATATTTATGAAAGGCAAAGGTGAAGGGGAATATGTAGATGAAGATTATGATAAACATAAAAGTAAAAACAAAGATAAATATTAAGAAAAATATGAGGATGTGGATACCGATAAAAGTAAAGACGAAGATAGAGGAAGAAAGATTAAAATAAAGGTTATTATAGAGAAAAGGATATATACAGAGTAGGGATGTTGCGAATGTGGAATTTGAGACATCCGCGGATGTGAATGCGGATGCGAATATCTAACAGCTAACATCCGCGGATGCGGATGCGAATGCGGATGTCAAGTATTTTTAAGAAGCAATTAATATTTTTAAGAAATCTAGCATAATGGCGAGATCGTTGTTTACACAGCGCTTACAAGCCATTCTAAATGTGTCAGGTCTTTCTAAAGCTTTTTAAAAAGAATTCTTCATTCTCCTTCCTATGGCTGTTTCAGAATTTTGGGAATCTGTAACGTTATCAGCGTCTTTCAATTTGAGTTTTTGTAATTCATTTTTAATGCTTTCTTTTACGACTGGGATGAAAAATTTGTGCTGTTTTTTAAAAGCATTTGAATCTCAGACAGTTACGTAATTCTTATCTTATTAAAGGTCAGACCTATCGTGTTTTTAATTATTTGAGCATCGATTCTCTTTATAGCCAGACGTTGATCATTTTTGCTGGAAGACCCTATTGAAGGAGCTTACTCTTTGACTTTAAATAGCAAAGAAGGGACAGTTTTACCACAGAAGATTTTAGCCAAGGATTCAATGTATATCCGCATGAAAAAAACATTGCCCGACGGGTAAAAAAAACTAATGTTTTTAACATTTTTGCTAAAAATAAATTCCCCAAAGATCCCCATTTGAAATTATTGAAACAAGTATATGTAACATCAAAAGCAAATCACGAAAATTTGATTAAAAATTACAGTGCACACTTTCTTCTTTTGTGTCTGGAATTTTTTTTAAGATTGGTCCAAAAAAATCATAATAAAGAAAGAAACCAATGCAGGTATTTAAACCACAAAAACAAAATTTTTAAAGAGACTGTGTTCTCTTTGGCGCACGTCAAAGGTCAAGTAGAAGTTGGAACCTGTATGACTGCCCATTAATAGCGCGGTTATATAGCTTAAGAAATAATATGTTTAAAGACATTTTTATCAAAGTTGATAAATATGACATTTGACTTGTTTTGTTACACAAATACTCCCTTGACCACAGGCAAAAATATTGGCTACAATTTGTCATTTTGTTTGCCATATATGCGTTTTATCGGTGCACTTGCACAATATTCGCATTCGCAAAAGCTCCGCATTGATTATTGCGAATGCGAATTTTAAAATTAATGCGGAAGTTCCGCGGTTGCGAATGCGAATGCGAATATTCGCAACAACCCTGATACAGAGATTTAAT
The DNA here is from genome assembly GCF_013731165.1 of Rhagoletis pomonella. Classification (NCBI taxonomy): domain Eukaryota; kingdom Metazoa; phylum Arthropoda; class Insecta; order Diptera; family Tephritidae; genus Rhagoletis; species Rhagoletis pomonella. The sequence continues at coordinate 13,609,136 of NW_023458561.1, read as the reverse complement.
CTGGGAACTATTTCGTGATTTAAGAAATTTTCGGAATTCCCGGGACTTTTCGATATAATAATCGATATTTTATCGGTTTTGTTTTTGATATTTTTTATCGATTTTGTTATCGAAATTTTTATCGATATTGTTATTGATTTTGCTATCGATATTTTCGGAACTTATCGATATAATAAACGATATTTTTTATCGATTTTAGTATCGATATTTTAATAGACTTTGGTATAGATATTTTTATCGATTTTGTTATCGGTTTTTCTATCGATATTATTATCGATATTTTTTTCTTAGTATGTGCTTTCGGTTTTGACTTGGATGTGCTCTTAACCATACCACGTATTCTACGTTTAAATTTAGAGGCTGTGTCTCTGATACAGCCTGCAGACCACCTGCATTTGTGTCAGATTCTCTATGCAACCCTGCTAGGTATGTTTAATTTTGACTTGGAGGTATGTTTATTGAACAAAGAGCAATCAGCTGTTTGTTTCTGTCCCTCTTTTACAGCTGATATTCCATCAGGGATGGAAAATTTAATTATAAAATTGTACCTAATTTACGGAAAGCTTTATCTAAAAGTCGATAGATGTACCCAAAAAGTAGAAAGTAGTTTCTATATAAAGAAGATAGGAGGATAACAATCCCCATCGATACCACATCAACTTCTGTACTCACATTAAACAAATTTAGGCTATGAAAAAAATCTCTTCGAGCAGCGCGAGACAAAACTATGTTGTAGGAAAGGTGAATCACTTTCTTCCCAGTTCTCCGATCTGACGTTTAAAAATAAATATTTTCCGTCTATCTGGCGAAATCAACCACAGTTGCGTTACTTTGACCACATTTTTGTATCATTTGTTTGCGCCTTCACAAAGGAGGAAAGGTATTGGACCAGTTGTCCGCAACAGAAAACGCATTGAAATGTCAGTAAAAATAAGAACTGATTTCCTGAGAAGTTATTTGGCTACGTTCCAAATGTACCTAAAATTGTGTGTTTGTACCGAATGCACTTTCAAACTAAATAAAGGTACGATTGTACCAACTTTTCCATCAATGTAGGTAATCCAGCAGCTGATTTCGTATCGCCAACGATAAATTACTATTAAATACATACAAACCCTGCAGTACGGGGCAGCGACTACAGGACTGCTGAATCGGTAGCTACCTGATAAACTCCGTCAATTACCGACCGACTAATTGCAATATATTTCATCGATTACTTTTACAAGGCAATGTCCTAGGCGGAAGTCACCATCGGCCCTCTCTGCACTACCGGGAGTTACTAAAGTAGTCACTTGCGTGATTTATGGGCGCCCTCTGTCGTAGTTTTTCGCTATTCTGCTTCCGACTGGTTCGACTCTGCACTACCATGTACACTGCCACGGGTTAATAGAGTAGCTACTTACCTAGGAGTCGGTGCAGTAGCGATTGACTCCAGCAGTACTAGAGGGAATCGAACCTTTAAGCAGAGGTGGGCAGCTTCGGCAGAGCATTTTTGTAGTGTGCGTGCAGTTGATGTCACTGTGTGCGTGCGAACGAGTCGTGCAGTCCCTGTGGGGAAAATCTCTGGTTCTGAACTGGTGCGCTTCTAGTAAATTTAGACCCAGTACTGGTTCGCGATAAATCTCTTTTGCATGCAAGCAGCTGGCGAAATTAACTTGGCGATGTCCTAGGAAGTGTCAATTGCCCCCCGCTGCATCCGTTTTTCGATAGCTCCGAACTAGTCCTAAATTCTATAGTTCCGAACCAGTTCTAAAATCGACAGACGAAAGAAAAAAGTATCATGATTTTTCAATCTCTTTGGTTCTTCCGTGAGTGCGATTTTAAGTTATTTTGGAAGAAATGTGTTTTCAATTTGAAAATAAATTTGTTTGAATGATTGTGAGAAATGTACGTTTACATACCTTTAGCTGTAGCTGAGTTTGCAGAGGTGCTCGCTGTTATTTCTTAGATTCCAGACTGTCCCAAGATGTTGAAATGTTAACACAAATTTTAGTTTTGTATTACCAAGCTATGAAAAAGCATCTGCGAAGCACAGAATTGAAGCGTATTTGAACGAAAAAGCCACCGAACACATATCTATGTAAAGTAAACAAGCCCCCCGATGCATGCTTTATTCGATAGTTCCGAACTGGTTCTAAATTCGACAAATAAGATCTAGTTCGTTCTGCATCCCTTTTTCTATAGTTCCGAACAATTTCTAAATTCGTCACTTTAGATATAGATTTCTAGTCAATAAAACTGAAAAAAATTAGTCTTTTAAAAGTACCACTTTTCGCCGACTGGTGGAGATCTAGTTCCTATCGGACTAGTTCCTTTTTGGCGATAAAGACCTAGTACGGAACTAGAAATTTGATTCACTAGTCCGCGGTTTCCCTACAGGGGTTGAACGAAGCTTTCGCTGTCTTCCCAAGTAGAGCGTGTATGTATACGCGAATACGCCGCGCAGTCGCCCGCCGGGCAAGCTATATATTAGTGATGTGCTGAGTCGATACTTTTAGGTATTGATCGTACCGATTTAAAAAGTATCCAATATTTTCGATACTCGGTACCGAAATGTTTATGCTTCCAATAAGAATGCATAAAGTCCAAAAATAGAAGCGGTTCAGGGGAGCGTAGCCTATAAAATGCCGAGCGAAACCTTTTTTTGGTAGATGAGTCGGACGATGTTACCTCTGTAGGCCTGAAAGACTTCTTTCTCCGTCAAAGAATTTTTCTTAAATTTTAGATCAACGAAGTTGGAAATGGTAAAATGGTATTTTACTGTTGATATAAGGTTATTTGTACTAATTGTGAAACATATTCATAGTCGAAATAAAGTCTATGCATATTTTTTGACAGATCTTCTGTTAAAAATAATGTCAAAAAGCTGCAGAAGGTTTAAGATATGTATATAATCGCTATTGGGTACCGAAAAGTAAGTATTGAGTACCGAAATCCGTCTGAAGTATTGGGTACCGAGTATCAGGTACCGGCAAATCAGCACATCTCTACAAGCTAAGCTTTAAAGCACAGGTGGGCAGCTTCGACAGAGATTTTTGTAGTGTGCGTGCAATTGATGCCACTGTGTGCGTGCCCTGCAGCAAATTAAACTGGTTCAGAACTTGCGCCGAGCTAGCTTGAAAAGGGACGATACTGGTTCTTCATCTATCCCAACTCAATGCTTTCAACTGTTTTTAATATGGCGATGTCCTACGAAGTGCCAATTTTCGCCCTCTGCAGAACTTTTGAACTTATTCTGAGCTTACTCTGGCTTAGATGGTTCTGAGACAGTTCATATAAAACAGTTCCTAGATAGTTCAAAAAGGGTCCCCTTCCGGGCTAGAACAAATGTGGGTTAGTTTTGAGCTGGTTCTAAGAAGTATAGTATAGCGCCTTTTCTTTAAATAAGCTCGCATACAATTTTGTAAATAAAAAATACTTCATTTTATGTTTAAATAGCTATTTGTTTTGCACTAATTTACTTTTTGAGCCAAACTGTGCTGTAAAATTAGGAACATAAAGTGTCAGTTGTTCCTTCATTTTCTAAAATTTTGAATATTCACAATGGTTTTCGTGCAAAATATTTTTCGTAAATTTTGCATTTAAGGATGGCTCTTAAGTATTATAACATAAACAAATAAATTCACGTTTCTAACTGTGTTGGAAATTTAGTAGAATTCTAGAAACTGCTATAAAAACTTCAAATTTTTTAAATCAGAGTTTGTTAATATGCAGTTCTATAGCCCATTAAATTTTAGAATAATTAATCGCGCTGATTTTTTATAACTCTTACTGTACTAACTTTTAGGGATAAATCGATACCATTAAGGTATTACTCAAATCAGTACTTGTACTTGTATCAAGCAAGGTATTGATACCTACTCAGTATCGGAAAGGTATCGAGTACTTGTACATAGAACGACGATTTTGCAAATTTTTCAAAGTTATAGAATTTTTTTCACAAAAAATATGCATTTTTACAAGATTATTTATCTTCTAATATTTTTTCATACAAAAACAATAGAATACATTTTTTACCAGACTAATATATAAAGTGTTTTTCATATAAGATGAGTTTGAGAAAATAACTCTTTTTTTGCCAAATGTTTTCCTGAAAGGCGAGATTTTGATATGTTCTGAAATTCGAAACTTTGAACTCGACGCGATTTGCCAAATATTTTTCAATTGTATCTGATGAAAAGAGTAAATGTTCTAATTGAAAACCGTAAAAGAAGCAGCAGCGATATGAAATAAATCATTTTAATGCGAGACTTGTAAATTTTTGGGTTGAAAAACCATCGAGAAAATTATCGAAATCGAGTCGATCTCAAATTTTCGAATTTTAGAACATGCCTGATAGTTGTACCTGTTTTTTTATAAAAGACTCTAACAAGGGACAGATGACCCAACAACCTTTATGTATAGACGGGCTTGCTTATAGAGCTGCGGAAATGTAGTGCGCATATCTCCCCATTCCTCTAATGGGTTGCTTTTCAAAAAAGATGCTGAAGCATAATGAGTTTTGCGCTTCTGATACAAGTACTTTGTTTCGATACCTACTTGGATCGCAGTAAAAAGTATCGAGTAAAAAACTACTTGGTAAATTGAGAAAAGTATCGAATATGTACTCGGATTTACTTGTATCGATTTATCCCTACTAACTTTACGCACGACTTGAAGGTATTGGCTCATTCCACGTTGACGGGTGTGACATTTCAACTCACATTTTAAAGCTTAATTCTTAAACTGTAATATAAAATTTTGTAAAGCGAGTATTTTCTAATAGGTTTACGAGACATACACAATGCCTAGAAAAAAAAATTCAAAAACAATTAAATCCGAACGAGTTATCTGAATTTTAGTCACTGTGACGGGTGTGACGAGTACGCAAACCAAATTAACTACTACTTACTCGCATCAGAGTTTCGTTGTACAGTTAAATAAACATTCTCAACATTTACGCCAAAGTTGCTTACCTCTATTGGAAATTATAGATTATATGTTCCAAATTCAACTGTGACGGGTGTGACTTGACTTTGTGACGGGTGTGACAAGTTGAGCATGAATACATAAATACACATTATTAGACAACTAAACTAACTTTATTTCTCAAAAAATCGGATTTTACGAACACATACAAGATTCTGCCACCTAAAGACGGGATAATCCTTGATCGGACTCTTCATCTCCATTGTATGCTTGAGTAATTGTAATGTACCTTATTTTTAAATAGTATTAAGCTGTTACTTGTCAAACCGAGGCCGTTACCTGTAAAAACCGTTTTAGATACTGTTTTTGCCCTGACAAGCGAAGTAATGGTTTCTTTTTATCCGTAACGGCATAGCTTAAGTTTTCCCATCGCTTGAGCAACATATCTTTATGATTAGCTTTATCATCGCTGATCACAAACAGATATATGTGACACATTTCAGTATAGCAGATAAGAAACGGTAGCAGTCCCTGGCCGAATTTATTGGAGTTTGTCAAACTTTCAATTGTGACGGGTGTGACATATGACACCATAATCGGTTCTTTTTTCGAAAATAAAAGCATATAAATGCTTAAAAGTAATTCGCACATATTCCCTTGTATTATAGCGTTACTCTCGTCAGCTTTTTTATATTGTCCAAGATCTGTTTTCCTTCAAAAAATAACTATTTTGTGTATTTTGTGACGGGCTTGACATTAAACTATGCTTTGCTTCAATATATATTAAAATATTTATACTTGCCCGAAAAATTTGAAAATTACGCCGTTACAATGCTAACGAATTATTTACTCTTACTTATTAGAAATATTACAGTCAAATTCTTAAGTTTTTTTTCCTTTCATTCGGTATCGATTACCGTGGAATGAACCTATTCTCGTATTTAAATATTTTCGTTTAAGATGCAATATTACACTTTGTTGCACTAAAATTTTATAGGCTACAAAACATAATACTCGAAATATTTATGAAAAAAATCTCCGATTAAAAATTTTGAAATTTGAAGACAGGTTTTAGAGCTCTATCAACTTTGCAGCACAGTTAGAAGTTTGAATTTAAATGGTTTATGGAGTATGAGGCATAGTACTTAAATACAAACAAAAACAAATACAATACGAAAAATATTTAAAATTATAAACATAACTACACATTTCGGGTGCTCAGCGATATATTTACGTATGTACAGTATCGTTCATATCAATAGCACCCCCATTTCAAAGTGAGATTATTTACCACTTTTGTTAATTTTTTTAAACCTAATTTAAAGGTAAAAAATTTTGATGAAAAATCGTTAAATTTAACTTTGTTTTGTATAAAGTTTTAAAACATATATGATTTTGTTTTAAGCATGATCATATTTTTATAAAATAATAACAAACAAATTACAATTCTCAATATACTGTGAATATTTAAAAAAAAATGGTGTACGCAGACTTTTGCTGTTAAGTGTAACTTAATTAAATTTTATGGTTATATTTTGCATTCAATTTTATACGTTCGTATATATGTATAAAAATGACATTAATGTTACCAATAACGACTTTTTTGCAAATATTTTAGCAGTTGCCCCATAAACTAGAGACTTACATACTATAAAATAATCGAAAACAGTTTGTTATTAGCAGGGAAGGGATTTTTAGGACCTAAAAACCTATAAAAAAGGCAAAATAAAGTAACGAAATAGGCTGGAAAAGGCAAAATAAAATAGCGAAAAAGGCAGGAAAAGGCACTAGCTATTGCAAAAAAGGCAAAATAAAATAGCGAAAAAGGCAGGAAAAGGCAAAAAAAGGTATTGCAAAAAAAGCAAAATAAGGCACTAAAAAAAGACAGAATAACAATCAAAAAATATATTTTTTTAGAAATGTTTATATTACAAGTAAAAATAGAAAAACTATGAACTGGTTTCATTATATGAAAAATTTGTACTTTGAATCTTTGACTATTTTATCCTTTCGAGTTTCTAACTCATAAAACTTTAATCTGTATAGTTGTAGTAACATTGAACCACAAGATGCATTTTTAAGTTTTCTGGCAGCATTTTCATTCGATTTTCGCGAACAACAGCCTTCAATGTACTAAATGTGCGCTCGACGTAAGTTGATACAAGTGGATCCCAGTTTAAATATGGAACGTTTGAAACGTTCATATTATCAGGAATAAGGACGTTTTCCTCGCCCTTTACAATTTTATCCACACCCCTTATTGTCTTCAAGCCTACGTTACCTGAGAAAACGGCTTTGAATTTTTTCAACACCAATTTGGCAAGAGGTCCCTGCGCTTCTATAAGCCGCATGGGCAATGTGTATCTTAAAAAAAAAAAAAACTCTAAGTGCTATAATCACTTTTTTAAAGGTAGTAAAGGCAAAAAAAGGCAAATATCTTAAAAAAGGCAAAAAAAAGGCAAATATCTTAAAAAAGGCAAAAAAAGGCAACATCAAATGTGTATATATGGAATCAGGGAAAGCTAAATCGTGGACATTCTTAATCGAATATACTCTATCTCTTTAGCAGAAAAAAAGGCAATTTCCATAAAATCCCTGGTTATTAGTTTAAGGTTCTAAGAAAATCGAACAAATACTATATTTATATTTACACATACGAATACGATCAGGAGGACAACAAACATATAATTGGACGTAATGAGCGTATATGTGGACATTACAAAATTTAAGAACATTAGGCAAATGATTTATGAACAAAACAAATAAAAAACTTCCCAAGATAGAACCCTTAAATAAGTTCTCCAGCTTTTTACATAATATCATGTGGTCCACTGAGTTAAAGGCCTTTGAATGATCTAAAAGGGTTAGGAATGCAATATTATCGCTAATTTGCGATCCAATACTTTCGACTAAGTGTAAGAGTGCTGTTATACGGCTCCTTTTAGATCTGAAGCCCGACTGTGGTCTGTAAGAAGTCTGTTATATACATAAGAAATTATTTGTTTGTGTTAAATGCGATATACCACTTGTGATAAAAAGAGAAAAGTAGCTATTGGTCGATACTCGTTATTTTTCTTATAAACAGGGTTTATTTTAGAAACTTTCCAACACTTTGGGAAGGCACTGGTGGTCAAAATTTAGTTGATTAAGTAAGTCACGTACGGTAGGAGTTTAGGTAGTATTATTTTCAGAAAATTAGCATGAATTCCGTCAAATCTCACGGCTTTAGATTTAATGAATAGTAAGGCTTGCACAAGGACTGATACTAACATTTACGCGAGCACCGTATTTTTCAAGACATGTATTAGCTAAAGAACTTGGTAAACTAACAAAGTTTCTATTTAATTCGTCCGAATTTAGGTCGGAGCGAAGAGTTGAACTTTCGTTTGATTTTCCCATCCCAATTTCTTTTATTATTTTCCACGCTTGCTTTCAATTCATGGCTGAGCTGAACTTTTCTTTGTAATACGTTGCTTTGGCAGACCTAATGACTTTGTTAACTGTGAGCCGAGCTGTTTTAAATCGGCTTAATCCGGCAGGTTCTGCAATTCACTTTCGAGTGAATTGGAGTCAAGTTCGCTTTGAATTCAAATTATCGGGGGTTGGAATTCACTCGGAAGTGAATTGCAGAACCTGCTCGACTGCTTCAGGGTTCCTGTACCGTTTCCACCTCAAGTAGGTTTGATTACGAGCACCAATAATGTCTTTAAATTTAGGATTGAACCGAGGCTTGCAATTGCATTTTGCTATTTCGCTTGTGAGTGGAACGAAGTCAGCAAAGATCCTATTCATGTAATCTTGAAGAAACTTTGTTTGGTCGTCAATACTTTGAGCTTTAAACCTAAATAAATTGTAAACATTGTAAATAGAAGGATACTCATAGGTAATTTAATAATTAAGATTAATTGTTTACACGACCAGTAAACACCCGGCCGAAATTTAAAATTTTTCTCTGTAAAGCTTAATAACAATTGTTCTTATTGCCGTTATATTCGAGAAATCGGTCCAAGAATGTGTTACAGCTTTAGAAATGTTACACTAAGAAAAAAGTAACATAATTTTTGAAAACAGTAATTTTCGGTTTGTCCATGATAACCAAGAGATCAGAGTTTCCATTGCCGTCTGATGCAACAGTAAATTGTTGACACGGCTTTCACCGATGGTGAAATTATACCAGGTGTAGTCATGATAAAAACATAGTAAGGTAAAACCGTTCTCTCAATTCGTCGCTATCACTGACTGTCTCGGTTTGTTTTCAACACACATTTTTGTTGCACTTTTTGTGATTTTCTCATACTGAATACCCAAATCATCTTAAGTCACAAAAAAAGTCATTAATTTACGTCTAAAATTTAATAACTAAAATGATGAGACTTGTTTACTGAATACCAGCATAAGTAATATTGCCAGAAGACTGTTGAGGCTTCTTAGGCCTTTTGTTCAACGTGATAGCCCATTTCTACTACGACAGGTCTCAATCATATTTGGACGAAGAGGCGGACAGTCCTTAACCAGTGTTGCCAGAAGAAATATTCGTTTGGAGCTAAATCGATCGAAACAAGTAAGAGCAGCGCTGTCTTCGGCTGTGCCGAAGGCTTCATACCTTTCATGAGCATCTGAAAATTTTACTTTAACAGATTACTGCATTTGAAAAAAATTATATATTTACAGCATGCATAGATAGAGGAGATACATATATAAAAAATCTTATCTAACAACCAGAGGTATGGAAGATATACCTTACATAGCACAAAATCTAAGTGATTTTCACTGCTGTGTGATCGGTATGTAAACCGGTAACACAATTTAATGGGTTTAGCTTCCTACATAAAAGAGATATGTACTATATCGCAAAAACTGGTATCTGAACCAATCAGTGGTATAAGAGATAAGGCTTCTACAGCATAGATTTTGACGATTTTCTCAGTAGACTTTGTATTATTATTTATAAAATAGCTTACGAAATTTATCGGTTTTAGCTGTCCAAATTAAAAAGTTTTACAGTAAAACATCATATCTGAACAATCAGTTGTATGGAGGCAATAGGTTATAGCGACCCGATTCTTCGCCATTTTCACTGTAATTATTTTTTTGATAATGGGAGTTATAACAAAAAATCGCTTATCTGAACAATCAATTGTATGAGAGCTGTATGTAAAAGTGACCCGATCTTTGTTATTTTCACTGTAAGTATTCTGTTGTTAATGGTGGAAGTATTGCAAAATTTCATGTTCCTAGGTGCATAAATGGAGGAGTTATAACGAAAATTCTAATAACTGAACAATCAGTTGTATGGGAGCAGACCTGTTAAATAATGATTAATAATCATAATGATTATTAATTAAAGCATGTTTTTTTGGGTAACCATTTAATGATTAAATACGATTATTTGCACCTTTTTAATGTTTAATAAGTAATTACTTTCAAAAAAATTTAATTAATTAATTAAGTAATTAATTTTAATTACATAATTATTTTCTTATTTTTGATTATAATTATTTTCTTATTTTGGGGATGAGGGATACCTCCCATAGTGAAAATTTTTAATCAGCTCTAACTTCGGAATTATAGTCACATGAACTCGAAATTTGAAATGCACAGATACCTATGTTAGGTGCTTATGGAAAGATATATGTATATAAATGAGTTTGTGAAAAGGGGCGTGGCACATCTTATAGGTGTGGAATCTTTTATCAGCTATAACAGCAGGCAGTATTAGTGATCTCATTGTATTGGATTTTGAAGATTTGTTATAATTGATCAAAGTTAAATTCAAATAAATTATAGATAATATGAAGTTCACCGGGTCATCTTCTAGTCCTTATATATACTCAGTTAATATACCGATTAATATTTACTAAAGTGCTACGAACGTTATTTTTTTAATAATAACTATAATTTAAAGGAATGACACACAATGGCTAGAGTCGTCGCATGTGTGTATTCTTTCATATACATATATATGGGCCGTTCTTACGGTTTATATATTTTTCATCCACTCGCTTATTCCTTACCGAAAATTTTAAATAAAAATTTAACAAGTTTTAACCGCTGATACAGTACAGTTAGCAGTTTAAAATGGGTAACTGGGTAAACTTTATAAAGAAAACATATTCTCTGGCTAAATTAATAAGCCTGCCCGGATAACATAAAATCCCAGGCTTGATAAACATTTGGTGTTATAAAAGTTTTATAAAGCTCTACTTGTAATTAGGAAAAATGCCGAAAAAAATTATATAATTGATTGATTGATAAAAATAGAGAGTTATGGCTATGACAATAGAAACTAGAAAAAAGATACCTCGTGTTGAAAGCAAAAAGGATCTAAAACCAAAAAAAAATATAAATACATTGTTAATCACAAAAAAATGTATGATTCGAAAAATATTGTAAATTTTTTTTTGGTTTTTTTAAGTTAAGGGTAAATAAACCCTTAAACTTACAGTAACGAACAAAAGTATTGGCACAGTAAATTTTACGCAAAATAGGCAAAGTATTTTTTAGAAAAATTCCAAGTATGCAGTTTAATAATCCATTCAATTTTAGTTTATCAAAGTGCAGGTTTGAAGTTGCTTGAAAATCTGAATATAAAATTGCAAATTAGTATGCAGATTTATTGAATTTTCCTGAGTTTTTCACAAAGTTTACACATTTGATTTTTATGTGTTTTAGTGTAGTATGAACTATGTTTTTATAAAAAATTATCGGAAATACTGTGCCAAAACTTTTGTTCGACACTGTACATATAAAAAAATACATACAGTAACTTCTCCCGTTACAATAGTAAAAAATATGTAATTTGCTTTGTAGTGCAATCTTGCGGTTCTTTAAATAAAAAATAGATATCAGAAATTAATTTTTCATATCAATAAGCTCCCAAGCACAGGTTTGTATTAAAAAAAATATATCCGTAACACTTTATTAAATATTAATCTGCATATTTTATCAATTCGTCGGAATATGTTTTTATGTATGTTACCGCGTAACTTTGGACTACGTTATCCGTTTTCTATAATTCTTTTTGAAAGGAAAGGTGGTTCCTCAGAGGTAGTCTCCTACTAATTGAGTGTAGATCCGATAATTGGGCCATGAAGAAAATAACGGTACTTTTAAATTTGTATATGAGAATTGAAGTCGGTTTTGTTTTTTTGTTTAAATTTTACTTTTCTATAAAAGTCGTAGGCCATATTTTTTTGTTAGTTCAATTGTGGAACATTTGTATGAACTGCTTCGGCTAATACTTCGGCTTTTGTTCTCTTTTTATATCGAGGCTGAGTGCATTGTTCGATGGGGTGATATCATTGCCAAACATGATAGTACTTTGTTTGCCATCAATAAACACTATCTTGACGGAGTTACAGTATTCCACATTGATGCGAGCCTCAAAAGTTTTGAGCAATATTTGCGAGTATGGCTTTTAGTTTTTAGGCAGGTAGGTGGCAGGCCTATAGAAAATATTTCTTAATCAATAATTTTTCAAATACTTTTCGCTCGACACCTATATTATAATACATACTTTATCTTATTAACTTAATTGAATTAAATTTTCGAAATTGGTGGCAACTCGACTCAAAAATATTTTCAGTAGTAAGCCTTCTTAAACCCTTTTGATTTGATACCCATATTGCAATATTTAATTTATCTTATCAATTTTATTTAACTAAATTTTGAAACAGGTTGCATCCCCCCTCAAAAATAATTTTGCCTGTAAGCCTTCATAACCTCTTTCTTTTGACACCCATATTGCAATATCTAATTTATGTAATTAATTTACTTATATTGGGATTTTTAAACAGGTGGCAACTCTCTATTTTTTCTGGTTTTAACAATCCGGATATTATAAAAAACAAACCAAAAAAATAAAAATATTCAAATCGGTCAAGCTGTTTTCAAGTCTTAGCGAGGCTAACGGACAGCAATCCAATTTTATATATAAGATATCTTCTTTTAAAAATGCGCAGGCTCGAAATTGAGCTATGGTCTGGAGGAATTTTTTTCTTAGAATTTTATGAAGAATCCGAATATGCTAGGAACAATGTCGAAAAAATCGATCCATACAAATTGACCCGCCCTAATATATATATGTATATATATATTTTTTTATATGAGAATTGAAGTGGGTTTTTTTTTGCTAAAAATTATTTGTATAATTACATTATTAATATAATTATTTGATTATTTTCAATTATTTTGGGGTTTTTTTTTAATTGCATGATTAATATAGTTATTTGATTATTTTGAATTGTTTTCGATTTTTTCATTTTACGATTAATATAATTATTTGATTATTTTTATTTTTTTTATTTTTATTTCAACTTGTGAATAATATATTGTACAATATTCGGCAATGTAATTTCTGTGGTTAATGCTGTAGTGTGAACGATATATAAGAAATTAGCAAATTAAAAGTTATTGTTAAACACCGCTCAGTGTAAATATTGACAAAATGTAATATCTCGAGAACAAAACCATCTAGCGAAATAAATTTAACAGCATTTTAAAGCATTTGAAAAAGAAAATCGAGGAAAAATAATTTCGTTGGATAAAAAAAAAGTTGCCTTCACCTTTCAAATCACCTTCAAATTAGGAGGTTCTCAATTTTTTTTATTTTCTTACCTGAGAACAGTATGAGGTGATCTTTTAAAAAAGTTTAAACAAGTATTTTTGGTGTTCTTGCATCAAGGAATCCCTTTCAATGGTAGCAGGAACCTAAAAAGGCATTTTGCATATTGTTTTAAGTTCATTATATGGTGTTTTTAGGTCAAAAGAAAGACAAAAAATCTAAAATTTTAATTTTGAAGGTCAAAGTAATTTTATTCAATGTGACCTTCAAAATCTATATATTATTCGGAAACAAAGCGCTTATTCCCAGCGATCTACAAGTCACACAGAGACAAATTATACATAAAATTTAAGTGCTCGATCTGAAACTTTGCACAAACTTTTCACATTTAAGATTCATTGAACCATTTTCGAAATATTTGCGTCGAAAGATTTTAAAATTTTTACATTGAGCAAAGCATTGCTACGTTCATTTCGATAGGCAGCGTCTCAGCGGACAATAGGGGAATGAAAAATTGTTCCATATATTCGCTTTCGTTTTTGTTTTTTTTTCATATCGTTCAAAGCATTGCTACATTGGTGTGCATGCACGATTGAGAGAATATCATTCTTGCTTTCGGGAAACACGCTTTGTACTCTCGTTCGTCTGAGTAATTCAAGTTGGCTGACAACAACAATTGCGTACAAAAGAGTTTCTGTGTGTGAATGCAAAGGGCAAAACCAAAACCTAGTCAAAGAAAATGTTCCCTTTGGCTCTGTACATATGTATGTACCAGTGTTGCAAGTTTGTGAGATTTCGCCCTTTTTTCGGGATTTCATGACTAAAAAGGGTGAATGGGATTTTCTGTCGAAAAACGGGATTTTTTGCTTACCATACCAAGCAAGAAAATTAAGTAATTAATAAATAAGAAAAAGCTGATCACTGTGGTAAATTAACGCCGTTCATATGAACCCTATCAGCAGAATTTCATTCACTTTAAATGAATTGTAATAGCAAGTTTATGAGTTATACAAAAAGTAATTGGGAAAAATAAAGTGATATAAGTTTGAAAAACGTGTGGGGAACTCAAGAAGTTGTGTATTTTGAAAACATTGAAAAAATTTCCAATCATGGCTTGTTTTTTTTCAAATTTTTTGAGTTTATAGATTCTGAAAATATTTTGAGTGATTGTATTCTTTGATAATGCAAATAGTAAAATTTGCGATTAGCAAACGTTTGGGAGGTAGTCGTTAACAAAGAGGCAGTAAATAGTTCAATGGTTACTGACATCAAAACGAAAAAGGGAAATAGATTAAGCGAACAAGCATTAAATATGTGTGACTACACAATCTAATTTACTTAACAAACAATCTAATTGTGCGACTTAGGGCCAATTTTTCTGTGCACGGCTGTGGTTTAAAAATAGTTTAAACACCCGAGCTGGCTGGTTTAAACTAAGATTAGCCAATGAAATGTCAGCCATCTGATCAATTCAAACGCGAAAACGAATGAAAAGGCTGTTGTAAAATATGTAGGTTAGAGCGGGTCGAAAATCTAATTTTTCTCCTTGGTAATAGTGATAATATATTGTATCATGAAGTCAACAATAAGCCTGCAAAATATTAGTCTTTTATTTTAATTGTAAGAGCCCGCGCATCGACCGCCAAGTGACCCACAGCGCACCAGTCGAATAAGACCAATTCTTGTTAAAAATTCTGGGTTCAGCAAAAAGGATTTGGTGCATATTATTATATAATGAATCCGTTAATGCAAAAGATAAAGTCAAACATCATTTCTCGCAGCCCTTTAGCTTATCGTTAATCTCAAACTTATCTGTTTTAAACCAAATTGTAATTGTTTTGTTGATAATTGCACTGGCCTATAGTCAAAAGATGTAAAGAACAGCATTAACAATGCTGGCGTCCATTTAGGTCGCTGGTCCCAAATATTCTAATCTTTTTTTTAATATTAGATACAGTTTGCGAACTTTTGCAAATTTAGGAACAATATCGGTAGCTCTAATAGAAAGGCCATTATTTTCCATCATCCTGGAAAAATTTTGTTTATGAAAATGAGTATGGAAACACTGAACAGGCACAACTTCTAGAAACACTAATTTGTTTACTTATGTTTATGCATACAATATAAAAATCAGGGGCGAGATCCGGATGAAAAATTTTGTCGGTTCGGTTCAACGAGAATAACAGGAAAAAGTAAAGGAACACAAAAAACCAAATTTTTAGTCTAAAATAGCAAAAGAATGACAACAACAAAACTAACGTCAAAAAAGAATGGAAATGTATGTACAAAACACATTCACACAAGCACAAGCACAATAAACACTTTATATCAATTATTTTTTGCCTCCTTCCAATTTCAATTCACTTTTTTACTTTTTAGATTATTCTCACTTTTTGCGTATTCTTTAATTTCCGTTAATTTAAATTCAGTTGAGTTTGACACTTTTCAAGATTTTGCCAGCAAAAATTCTTCTGACTAAATCTGACTACTTCGGACTGAAGAATGTCACTCTCACTGAGTGTTGCTCTCACATTTTTGCTGTCATTTTCGAGTTAAGGAACGCTTTTTGGACTAAATCTGACTACTTCGGACTTTTTCTGACTATTTATGGGAGATAAGGAACGCAACTAATGTTGGCAGACATCAGACTGCCCCTCAATGGTTTTACCTTGTTATGTTTTTTATCGTGGTTTTACGTGTTTTTGATACTTTTTTATGATGTTTTTTGCTTCTCCTGTAAAATAAAAAATTTTTTGGCTAGGGACTTTGTGAATTAAGGTGACGATATGTAAACCGTTCATCCTGGAAGTTTTTAAATGATTATTTAACCAAATATTTTAAATCAATTCAAAGGCCATATAAATTTTAGATAGTGTTTGGCACGCGGAAATCTGGGAATGTTTAAAAGAAATATATCAGAAGAAAAAAATGCTTCCGTATTCAACTTCATATTCTTTCTTTTATTTCCACGAACTGTTTGCTCCTCTCGTCATATGAACCCCGGTAATAATTTTTTAAGAGTAGTTTTGGTTTCGCAAAAAACTAAAAGTGTCACACAAAACTATTGGTGATAATTACAAAAAAAAACATAATTTTCTTTTTCTAGTATAATATTTAGTCTCTGTGTACGTACGAATAAATAATACCTCTTGCACGAATAAATTTCTTCCTTAGGGCAAGAAGGTGTACTATCATAAGATTATCATTGAATCTCCTGAGGGTAAGGAGATAGTCAGCGTTAAGTGTATTACAACCGAACCCTTCTATAATGCACTCATGATGAATGTCACCAAACGCGAGCACCATGGCATTGTAAGGCGCGATGTTCTACCGGCTGGGTTTCAAGAGCCAGAGTAAGTTTTGTCTATAAATATGTAACTCGACATATTGTATACATTTGCATTTTTTAATGATTTATTTATAGAGACTTGGAGATTACCACTTCTTTGACAGAACGTGCACCGGAACCACGCCTATCGATAGGTGTCAATCAAAATGGAAAAAAGGTCACTGGTGACCTCACAGTTACTCCTGGTACACCATTGACAATGGAAATAAATTTGGATCGTGACTCTGCTCCCGTCTACGGGCTAGGAGTGAATTATCTTGAAGTAACTGACACTCGCCAGCTCTCTGAAACCATAGTTTTCAAAGGGTAAACAAAAGTTTAAAAAATTTAAATGTAATGTCTATTCAACAATGATTATTCAGGTGCACAGTGGACCCGTATCTCTTCGAAAATTTCAACACTATTGATGGCGACACACTGACAGCGAAATTCAAAGCGTTTAAATTCCCCGATTCCTCTTACGTACAATTCCGTGCAACGGTCAATGTCTGTCTAGACAAATGTCTCGGAACTCAATGCTCAAATGGACAAGTCGGTTATGGACGCAGAAGACGGGATACCACTGAGCTATTAGCTCAGGGTTTGATGGATACCAATAAAGTGTACGAGATATCTTTGGCCATGTTCATAAAAATCAACGACATTGAAGGCGTCAATCGTAGTGAGTCCATTGATATTTTTCAATATTAATTACATGCATATATATTAGCGTGATCCAAAATAACTAGCCTATCGAATTTATGGCGTTAAGCTGATGCCAGATAAAACTTTGTAGCTTTGCGTGACATTTATAACTTTGCCAGCAAAGCGCCAGACGCAAAATGTATGCCACAATGAACGCCAAGAAAACAATGTTGTACCGCTTTTTACTCATCAAAGTTGCTGCGGATTTTAATTATTTTGATTTAAAATTATCAGCAATGTAATTAAGTTTTATGTTTCTGCATGAAAACCCGAATTTGGACGAAACAAAATAAATATTGAACCGGCTGATTGTCAAAGCGCGCAAAAAGATGGGAGTTGACCATCTTTTCGCTTCGCGCTGCCGCTTCAACGACTTATGTGGCATGCTTTGTGCATTTTCATACAATTCATCTTATCTGTCAAAGCGAATCTGTCACGTAAAGCGAAGCAAAAGTTTTATGTGACATCAGCTTTAGAATTACCTATTTACTGAGAAGAACATTCTCCCATTTGGAAAAAATTGTATTTTAATTTTAAAAGGTGTCGGTGGGCATTTGAAATTTTCCATGTAAATAACATGTAAAAAAATTTGTATTCGTAAATTTTTTCTAGGCATATTCTTGTAGGGCATCTCTAGAAAATTACCCTGAATTTGGTTGACTTAGACACGATTAATAGTATTAAACAGGGACCCAAAATAATTATTATCCTACTATTTGAGATCAAAAACGTCGCCTTGTTTTAAAGGAAATTTTTTTCGTCTTTGTATAATAATTATTTCGAGAAATATCTTTTTTCGTCTCGCAGGACAGTTATTTTCAGATGGAAATTATTTACGTCTTTTCATAATAATCATATGGAATTTTTTTTTTTATTCGTCTTCGGTACGCTTATTTCGAGACGAATATGATTTACGTCTTCTCTTAATAATTATGAGGGACTTTTATTTTTTTTCATTCCCCGGGACGTTTATTTTAATACGGAAAGGATTTACGTCTTTTCATAATAATTATATGTGACTTTTATTTTTCTCGTCTCTCGTGACGTTTATTTCAGGACGACAATGATTTACGTCCCACATTTTCTCTTAATAGAATCGGTACACACGAAATTAAACGCAAATGTCTCCGTGCTCGATTATTGATTCGCTAACATCTGGCAACCTTTTTCGAAAAACTGAAACTATGTAAAAGCAAAGCCCTTTAATTTGACACCTCATTTTTGAAAATCTAACGAACGATACAGATTTGATGACATGAACAATCGTGGCGTTTAATATTTAACGCGTTAAAAAACCGAACTCAATTAAGAAGTTTCATTTCAATAAAAGTACCATATAATTATTAAGAGAATATGTAAATCATTTCCGTCTTGAAATAAGCGTCCCGAGAGACGAAAAAAATAAAAATCCCACATAATCATTATGAGAAACATAAATCATAAAAATCCGTTATAATTATTATGAAAAAAAATTTATATCTTAAAATAATCATGCCGCGAGACGAAAACAACTTGTCCATTGTTCAGTAATAATTATAGAGCAATATTTAATTTTAGAATGTTCGGCAGCTAGAAGCGTCAAGTAGATGAATACTGCGAACAAGGCGAATTTATACAAGGTGCTGTTACTGGAGTATTTAGATTTTCGCCGCGGTATTTCTTAATGTCAAAATAATAGGTTTGTATCAAGGCGAATTAATATAAGGTGATAGCAGGAGTACAAAAACAAAAATTTACATGTATTTTGTTTTTGCTTTGGTGGCATAAACTGTCAAAATCTGTAAGAGTGTGTGTAGAAATTCAAACAAAATTTTTCAATTTGATATCAGAAGCCGTGCGGCGAAACACATACACAAAATCAGCTGAGCTAGTAACACCACCTTATATAAATTCGCCTTGGTTTGTATAGTAACTTCTCCAGTAAAACATTGCAGCCAGAGCGTAAAAGCAAAATAGAGCGTAAAATTGATAAGAAAAGAAAACTAGCAGAAAAAGTTACTGAACGCAAAACTAGTAAAAACTTGCAAGTGAATAGTTTTGATATTCTGCTGTAAACATATTACTGTTTATAAAACAGTTTTAAACTCTTTGCTTTTCACACAAGCACTTACACAGTCTAGTACATCATTAATATTTTGATTTCCACTCATTTTACTATGACATTTATTCTTCTTCTTCTTCTGCTAGCTAATTTCTGCTAGTAGAAATTTCACTAGCAAGAATTTGCAGCTCTCCCGTGTTGTTGCGCTCTCGATTTGTTGCTCTCCTGCAAATTTTTTTGTTTATCATCAGGGAACGGATTTTATGGAAATTGCCTTTTTTTCTGCTAAAGAGATAGAGTATATTCGATTAAGAATGTCCACGATTTAGCTTTCCCTGATTCCATATATACACATTTGATTTTGCCTTTTTTAAAGATATTTGCCTTTTTTAAGATATTTGCCTTTTTTGCCTTTTCTACCTTTAAAAAGGTGATTATAGCGTTTACAATTTTTTTTTTAAGATTAAAAAATATACACATTGCCCATGCGGCTTATAGAAGCGCAGAGCCCCTTGCCAAATTGGTGTTGGAAAAATTCAAAGCCGTTTTCTCAGCTAACGAAGGCTTGGATACAATAAGGGGTGTGGATAAAACTATAAAGGGCGAGGAAAACGCCCTTATTCCTGATAATATGAACGTTTCAAACGTTCCATATTTAAATTGGGCTCCCTTGTATCAACTTACGTCGATCGCACATTTAGTACAATCAAGGCTTTTCTTCGCGAAAATCGAATCAAAATGCTGCCAGAAAACTTCAAAATGTATCTTGTGGTTCAATGTTACTACAACTATACAGATTAAAGTTTTATGAGTTAGAAACTCGGAAGGATAAAATAGTCAAAGATTCAAAGTACAAATTTTTCATATAATGAAACTAGTTCATAGTTTTTCTCTTTTTACTTGTAATATAAACATTTCTAAAAAAATATATTTTTTGATTGTTCTTCGTATTTTCTGTCTTTTTTTAGTGCCTTATTTTGCTTTTTTTGCAATACCTTTTTTTTGCCTTTTCCTGCCTTTTTCGCTGTTTTATTTTGCCTTTTTTACAATACCTAGTGCCTTTTCCTGTCTTTTTCGCTATTTTATTTTGCCTTTTCCAGCCTATTTCGTTACTTTATTTTGCCTTTTTTATAGGTTTTTAGGTCCTAAAAATCCGTTCCCTGGTTATCATACACTTTTCCAGTAAAAATTTGCAGCTTTCTTCTAATATGAATTCGCCTTGTTTACAACAAGCACATCATTTTGACATTAGGAAGTACCGCGGCGAAAATCTAAATTCGCCAGTAACACCACCTTGTTTAAATTCCCCTTGACTGCGAACAGCGAGAGAATGAGAGATAAACTTCAGAACGTTCTATAGTTGCCATGAGTGCGAGCGCAGGTATATAAAGCCGCCGTTACAGATAGAAGACAAGTCAGCTGCAAGTTAGCAAGCTACCAGTCAAATTGTAAACCAGAGATCAATTTTGTTAAGCAAGTTTTGTAAAGTGATTTAATTGCTTTAACTAGTGTTGTTAATTGTTGTTAATGCATAAACAAGTATTGTGAAGTGTTTGTTGTACAATAAAGTTAATTGTACTGTAATTTGGTCATCGTGAGCGTTTGTTTAACAATCCAGCGATACGAACCTGGAGATTTTTGGTAATTCCCAAGACCGATAGAATACTGTATTCGTAAACTGAATTTTATTATTAAGCAGAATATTAATGTTTAAAAATGCAATAAAAAATAAATAAATGGACTAAAACTCTCTCTTCTCCGGTTTACAATCAAAATTTTCTACACATTTTGTATTATTTTAGTGTAAGTTTTTTCATTTAGCAGGCATATTTCCAATCATAAAGCCTTAAAACTGCGTATTTCTGCTTTTCATAGCCCGTAATTATATATATTTTTCAGTCTTGACAATCAACATTAAGGCCATTTTTTGAGAATTGATTGTCCTTAAAGAATATGTCAATATATTTCATTTCAAGCGGTTCAATAGTTATTAAATCTTTAATGAAAACTAATTTTTGTACATGTTATTTACATGGAAAATTTCAAATGACCGACACCTTTGAAAATTGCCATACAAATTTTTCCAAATGGAAAATTTTTCTTCTCAGTAAATAGGTCCTTTTAAGACCATAAATTCGTTAGGTTAGTTATTTTGGATCCCTCTAATATATATTTTTATGTGAAAAATTATACATGAGTATGTTAACCAAAAACTTTGTTTTCAGATGAAGTACTACAATTGGAGGAGAAATTGCGTGAGCTGAAATTGGCTAATCAGCGTCTGGCGCGCAACAGTCGCGTTCATTTCGGCGAGTCCTTAAAGGCCTTTGATCAGCCATTAATGTCCGAGCCAGCGTTCGTGGTTGACGAGAGGGAACTTAGTCAAGCCCAAATAAGCGCAAGCAGCGCTACCTCAAGCAGGTCACTGGGATGGCTACTTTTGCTACTGGGACTTTACACAATTGTTCGGAAATTTATGTAAATAGAACTTCGACCTACAACCCAAAAACTTGTCCACGGAAGTTGCAATGGCTTTTAAAAATTTCACCTACTCAAGAAAAGTATAAAATGGGAGGATGTAATATGCCCGAGTGAATTACCTAGTATAAAGTAGCCACAGGGAAATGAGAAATAATATTCAGGTTGCATTGGAAAAGAGTGTATGTAATACATATGTGTCAATTTTTAGTAAATGGTACATATCATTATACGTATGCGTGTAGTTGCATTAAATCTTAGTAAGAACGTTTGCAAATAGTACTTATTAACTGCCATCAAAACTGTGGAATATTAAAAAAACTAAAAGATTATAAACATTTTAAATTAAAATAAAACAAAATATACATACATACATACTAATAATTAGAGCTCGAATTTTTATGCTAAAAAATAAGCCTAAAATATGTACCCTCTACCTAAACATACTTAAGCAGTACTTACTTATATACCAGCATAAACATTTTGCTTAATGTTATGATACTACGTATGTACATATTTTCCGGCCTTTTTTAACTTAAAACTCCGAGCTTTACTAAATAATCATGATAGAGAAAAATGAGAACGTACATACATCTAAGAAATCAGTATGGCAGCTGAAAATTATGACTAACTTTTGTACCAATTTAAATACGTAGTATGTTAAAAGCTTAGGGTCCAGGTTTAATAAAAAATACGTAGTATTTTTCTTGAAGAATTTTCAGCAGATTTTACTGACGATAAATTTTGTTTCTAACGATTAAGTCACTACTAGTCTACTAAGATAAAAAGTTTTGTTTAAGCTAATTCAAAAATAATTTTAATAATAAGCAAAGGAAAAATAACTAATAAATATCGATTCTATATATATTACTAAGTACCTTGACTTAAGATTTTCTTTGTTATTTTAGGCCTCATTGGGAGTGTCGCGTCGCATCGAAAATTACAGGCATTCAGGGTTGCCACTGACTAAAAAAATACTTACCATCCACTTGAAAGGAAATTTACCAAATATGGAAAATATCTACCAATAACTTTTTTTAGTTATTTTTATAAAAACTATAGTTTTGTACTATCGTTTCTACAAAAGCGAAAGTTATGAAACTAAAGGCAACAACGAAACTTTATCATTTGGAGTTCTTCTTCTTCTTATTTGGCGCTGTAACCGCCTAAGCGATTTTGGCCGAGTTCAAAACAGCACGCCAGTCATTTCTCTTCTGTGCTAACTGACGCCAATTGAAAATGCCAAGTGAAGCCAAGTCCTTCTCCACCTGGTCTTTCCAACGCAGAGGAGGCCTTCCTCTTCCTCTGTTACCAGCATCGCGGCCCGCGTTGAATATTTTCAGAGCAGGAGCGTTTCTGTCCATCCGAACGACATGGCCAAGCCAGCGGAGCCGCTGAATTTTAATTCGCTGCACTATGTCTATATCGTTGTAAAGCTCATACAGCTCATCGTTAAATCGTCTGCGATATTCGCCATCACCAACGCGTAAAGGTCCGTAAATCTTTCGCAGATTCTTTCTCTCGAAAACTCCAAGAGCCGCCTCATCAGATGCTTTCATTGTCCATGCTTCCGCGCCATACACCAGCACAGGCATGATGAGTGACTTATAGAGTGTGATCTTTGTACGACGAGAGAGGACTTTACTTCTCAATTGCCTACTCAGCCCAAAGGAGTGATTCTCCGTTGGATTTCAAGGCTGACATTATTATTGGTGTTAATGCTGGTTCCCAAATAAACGAAGTCGTCTACTTTTTCAAACTTGTAACTGTCAACAGTGACGTGGGTGCCAAGACGCGTATGCTCTGACTGTTTGTGTGCTGACAGGAGATACTTCGTTTTGTCCTCGTTCACCACCAGACCCACTTCTTTGCTTTGCTTTGCTTTGCTTCTCTATCCAATCCCGAGAAGGCAGAACAGACGTAGCCCTTGTTTTTACCGATAATATCGATGTCGTCGGCATACGCCAGCAATTATACGCTCTTATAAAGTATTGTGCCTGAGCGGTTCAGTTCTGCGGCTCTTATTATCTTCTCCAACATAAGATTAAAGAAATCACACGAAAGGGAGTCCCCTTGTCTGAAACCTCGTTTGGTATCAAACGGCTCGGAGAGGTCCTTCCCTATTCTGACGGAGCTGGTGGTATTGCTCAACGTCATTTTACACAGCCGTATTAGTTTCGCGGGGATACCAAATTCAGACATCGCGGCATAAAGGCAACTTCTCTTCGTGCTGTCGAAAGCGGCTTTGAAATCGACAAATAGATGGTGTGTGTCGATCCTATTCTCGCGGGTCTTTTCCAAGATTTGGCGTATTGTGAATACCTGATCTATGGTGGATTTTCCAGGCCTAAAGCCACACTGATAAGGTCCAATCAGCTCGTTGACGGTGGGCTTCAGTCTTTCGCACAATACGCTCGATAAGACCTTGTAACCTATGCTTAGAAGGCTAATTCCGCGGTAGTTGGCGTGTATGGCGGGGTCGCCTTTCTTGTGGATTGGGCAGAGCACACTTAAATTCCAGTCGTCGGGCATGCGTTCATCTGACCATATTCTGTACGAGCTGATGCATGCACCTCATCAGCTTCTCGCCGCCGTACTTGAATAACTCGGCTGGCACTCCGTCAGCTCCAGCAGCTTTGTTGTTTTTCAGCCGCGTAATCGCTATTCGTACCTCGTCATAGTCAGGCGGTGGGACAGCTACTCCATCATCATCAACTGGGGACTCGGGTTCGTCTTCCTCACTACTTTCAGCGCTGCTACCATTCAGTAGGTTATAAAAGTGTTCCCTCCACAATTTAAGTATATTCTGGACATCGGTCACTAGGTCGCCATTGTTGTTCTTACAGGAGTTCGCCCCGGTCTTGAAACCTTCCGTAAGTCGCCTAACCCTCTGGTAGAATTTTCGGGTGTTCTTCCTGTCGGCCAGCATCTCAAGCTCTTCGCACTCACGTATTTCGGCCTCTCTCTTCTTATTGCGGCAAATACGTCTCGCTTCCTTCTTCAGTTCCCTATAACGGTCCCACATGGCTCGCGTTGCGCCCGATCGCAGCGTGGCCCTGTAGGCGGCATCTTTTTT
>NW_023458561.1:13572458-13583637 GCF_013731165.1 Rhagoletis pomonella | reverse complement strand
CCCGGCGAAGTCGATCAGCCTCAGTCCGTTATCGGACGTTTCGTCGTGGAGGCTGAATTTTCCGACAGTGGCGCCAAAGATCCCTTCCTTGCCCACCTTGGCATTAAAATCGCCAAGCACGATTTTGACATCGTGTCGGGGGCAGCGCTCATATGTACGTTCCAAGCGCTCATAGAAGAGATCCTTGGACGCCTCATCCTTCTCTTCTGTCGGGGCATGGGCGCAGATGAGCGAGATGTTGAAGAACGCCAGTACTCGGCGACGGAGTCTCTCTCCTACCACGAATCCAACACCGAATTTGCGCTCCTTTACGTGGCAACTGTAGTAGACGTCGCAAGGCTTCACGCTTACTTTACCTTGCCCCGTCCATCGCATTTCTTGGATGGCGGTGATGTCAGCCTTTGTCTTCCCGAGGACATCAACCAGCCGGGCAGAGGCACCTTCCCCATTAAGGGTCCGGGGGTCTCATCCGAGGCTGTTTGCTTCTTTTCATTGGGCGGGGTTTTAACGTGGCGGGACCCAAACCCAGCGCACGCGAAGTTTTACGCCTTCTCACTTTAGCTCGCTCCCAAACGGGTGTTTGGTTGCTACCCAGAGGATACGTGGATATAAATATCCGGACGTTGTGAGCTGCGATTTGAACCGTACGCACAAGAATCGCTTCTGGCCACTCCCAGGTGAATGGCAGTCAAAAGTTTTCCACTTCTGCGCACGGAACCATCCTCCCCTCATTTGGAGTTATTATGGAAAAATTTTGTGATTTTTGTTACTATTTTTTTACTACTTTTGTGTAATAATATGGATTGCACTTTAACCGATAAAAATCAAGGATTCAAGTTATATACAAGACTAAATTTCGAACTTTTATCTCTATTTTTTATAAGCAACAATGTGCAGCTCAAAATTTCCGTTGGTATACAAAAAAATTTTACTTTCTGTTTTTTTTTTTATATAACAATTGCCATTTATAGAAGCTGCCGTAGATTTTTTAAATTTATTTTTTATATACCTGTCCATTTTTTTCTTTTTATCGAAATAATCATTTAAAATATTTAGGCAATCAAACGCTCCTCATGATTCCAGTAAAATGAGTATTGAACGAAGCACGATATGTTCGTCTTTTATCGATATACATGTATATGTATGTACATAAAATGTGTTCGGTAAGTAATACAATAAAGTAGACTCCATTTTTGGAAAAAATTTATAATATAAAGATAGCTACTAGAAAAATAAGATGGCAACGATAAATTATATTTTTTTTTCAAACAAAGTAATTTAACAAAAATCTACCAAAGTCATAGAAATTTACCAACAAAAATTTAATAATAAAGGGTAAAGAATAACACTTAGAAAAAGACCAATACAAGAATGAAAGTAAAGGTGAGTACGTACATAGATAAAGAAAAGGATAAAGGCAAACGTAAAAATAAAAACAAAAACAAAGATGCGTAAGATAAAGGTAAAAATGAACACCAAGGTGAATTTAAACACTTTACTTATATATATATAAGGGCAAAGGTGAAGGGGAATATGTAGATGAAGAAAATGATAAACATAAAAGTAAAGACAAAAAGGAGGATGAGGATACCGATAAAAGTAGAGATGAAGATAGGAGAAGAAAGATTAAGATATGTAAGTGTAATTAAAGAGGAACGGATATAGAGAGAGACACAGAGACTCAATCTGGGAACTATTTTGGGATTTGAGAGATTTTCGGGATTCTCTGGACTTATCGATAAATTAATCGATATTTTAACAGAACCGGTCAAGGTTGCCAATTTAAGTCCCTTCCGGCTAGATTTAGCCTGTTGCGGTAGCAAACAGCCGGAGAAATTTCGATTTAGCAGGCAGCCCATTTGTTAGCCGTTTTGCAGAAAAAAATTAGCCGTTTTTAGCCGATTTTGCTATTTGCCTTGTTTTCTTAAATTTAAAATATGTATATTTGTTTCAATTTTTGACTAAGTGACCCCAAATCTGTTAGAAATGGTTACTAGCCTTATCGTGGAGAAAATTTTCATGTAGGGCAGGGTTGTATGAAATTGGGCCGATTTCGCTTATTTTTATTTTAAACGAATAAGGGATTTTCTTCATAAAATGTTTGTTATAAATGTCTTAATTTTAAGTGTGAAGTTTTATTCGCAAACTTAGAAAATAAGAAATTGTTTCACTGTTAAGACACTTAAGATGCGTTTGTGTTTGGATATAGTGCCAACAAACAGAATAAATATTACATGTAGATATTGTCTTCCCAGATAGCGCATATTCAATTCTGCCTAAATTACAAAACATCATTTTTGCCCACTCCCAAAGGTTTAAGGTAAGGGAAAAATTGATATTTTCAAGCACTATGTACACATATGTATTTTTTTAAACAAACTTTTTTGCTGAGAACTTATTTAAATTCCAAAACCCGAATGCCAACTTGAACTAAAGGAACCAACACTGAAGTGAGTCAAGATGAAAATAAAAGAGCACAAATTTCTATGTAAAACAAAACTCTCTGGGAATCCTACGAGACATCTGCCGGTCATATGACCGGTCACCTAAATGGGAGATCTGCAGTCTTTTGGCATCATATTTTACATCAGAAGTGAAGGGATTTGTGAAAAATCTGACCAGTTCTTTTCTGTAACTGTGATTTTGCATCCCTTGTCAACATATGGCCTCGGTTGAAGTTAACTTAAGGTCGTTGTTTTACTGCCTAAAAATTGAAGGGAAATTTTTACAGCGTTTTTTATGTGTATTGGTTTCTATTTGAGTGTATTGAGAATCGGTCAGTCTGAAAAGGCCTTGTAGGGAAGACAATAGGTTTGTTCGTCGAAAATCCAGCGAGAATTATCACTCAAAATATCAGATAGTAAGAAAAAATGCTCCCAAATTCTCTCTCAGGTAGAGAAACTTGCAATTTTCTGTACGAACGCAAATTTGCAAGTTTTTCTGCCAGCTCGTGTCCACGGTTGCATTTCAAACAAAAGAAATTTGTATAGAATTTTTAAAATTCTTTCAGAGGAGCAAAAAACAGGATCTACGTGTATATAACTTGTCAGTCCGACTTTCTCCAACACACGTTTCAATTTCTTTGTCGGGTTTACTATATACTCTGGTTGAGATTGCATTCCGATTAAGAATACAGTTTTTTTTTGCCGAGTACCTTTCAAATCATTGGAATTAACTAAATTAATTAAGTAAACAAGTATTAACTTACATTTTTCGTTTTAAAATCACTCCAGCTTGTAAATTTTTAAATTTAACGAAGTTGTTTATTCAAATTATCGTCGACAAAAAATCCAACCATGTGCCACAATCATATGTTTTTCGTGATTGCAAATTCTTGCTGCCAAATTTTTTTCCGGCTCGGTTTTTTAATTTACTCCAAGAAATATGGGGTGTTCACAGTTCGTTCCAAATAGTGTCTCAAAATGTAGACGTCTACATTTTGAGACGTTTTCTAACCGTAAAATCTGTGGTGTTGTTGTTTCCCATACAAAATTGGAAAACGACGCCGTCTACATTTTGTCACACTCAAAGGTATGTTTTTTACGCGTCTACATTTTGCAACCTCGCAGCAGGGTTGCATTATGGCAATACTAATCACATTCTTTTTATTTATTGGGCACGTTTTCTGTATTTGCATTTAATTTGAGCGCAATTTCTGATGAAAAGAAGTAAATCAAGGAAAAGAAATAACAAATATTACGAATTGGTAATTAAGTTAAATAATTACAATTTTTCAGAAACAAAATCGAAAGGCGACATATAAAAAATGCACGCAAGGAAGAAATGTCTGGCAACACCAGCAAAGTTTTGTGACGCTTTTGCGACGACTGCTAGAAAGGGGTGCTCACAGTTTGATGCTAAAGATGTCTCAAAATGTAGACGTCTACATTTTCAGACACAATTTGGAACGAACTGTGAACACCCCAATAGTATTTTTACTCGTGATTTATTTAAATAAAACATGTGAAATTTAGTTGAAACATATTAGCCGTTTTTAGCCGGTTTTATTTGCCAATTTAGCCGGTTCGTCCAAAAAGTTCTGGCAACACTGATACTGTTATCAATTTTGCTATCGATATTCTCGGAACTTATCGATATAATAATCGATATTTTTATCGATTTTGTTATCGATATTTTTATCGATTTGTTATCGATTTTTTTGCGCTCGTAAACCAAATGCTGAGATGCAGGGTGGTCCGGGCGGAGCTGGCGGGGGTATCGTTGACCAGGTTCGTAGAGAGGGGCACCCCGCAAGGGGGAGTCCTATCCCCTCTATTATGGGTCGCAGCGGTAAACTCACTGCTGTGTGGCATGGAGGGGGGTGGCTGTAAGGTTATTGCGTATGCGGATGATCTTGCACTAACAGTAAGTGGGAAATTTCCACAGACTCTATGTGACATTATGCAGGTAAAACTGAAGGAAGTCGAGAGTTGGACAAAAAATAACGGGCTAGGGGTAAACCCAAGCAAGACAGAACTTGTACTGTTCACAAGAAGGTACAAAATCCCCCCATTGATAACACCAAGGCTGGCACAGACCACACTAAAATTAAGCGAGTCCGCTAAATACCTGGGGATAGTCCTAGATAGAAAATTAAGGTGGATTCAAAACACCGAAGAGCGGGTGCAGAAGGCCACGGTTGCCCTATACAGCTGCAGGAGAGCAATCGGCCAAAAATGGGGTTTAACCCCGAAGCTAGTGCACTGGATATACACCGTCGTGGTGAGGCCCATACTTCTGTACGGGGTAGTGGTATGGTGGCCAGTGCTGGAGAAGAAAGTAAACATTATTAAATTACAAAAAGTGGAGAGAACGGCCCTGATCTGCATTAGTGGTGCTCTCCGCACAACACCTACTATGGCAATGAACACGATCCTCAACATCATACCCATAGATATTATGGGACGACAATACGCTGCGTTTGCAGCCCTAAGACTACAGGGGCTTAAAAGCTGGAAAGTGGCTCGCTGTGGTCACACTACAATTCTGAGAAACCGACAACTACCGAGTACAAAGGACTACTGTGTACCAAGGCTCACTTTCACTAAAGGTTATAGCGTAACGCTACCTAGCAGGGAATCATGGCTCGAAGGAGCTCCGGGCTCTAGAGATGCCATAAGATTCTACACGGACGGCTCCAAACTAGAAAATAGGGTAGGAGGAGGCGTCTACTCGGAGGAATTGGGAATAAAAAGATCATTCCGACTACCTGACCACTGTAGTGTCTTTCAAGCCGAATTGGCAGCCATACAAGAAGCCGTTGACAGCCTAAAACTAGCTGTTATCGCCACTACGGAAATATATATATACTCAGACAGTCAGGCGGCCCTTATGGCGCTTGACTCTGTCACTATAAATTCGGAAACAGTTGCCAACTGCCGCAAATCACTTAACGTGATGGCAGAGCAGTTCGCTTTGCACCTGGTATGGGTACCGGGGCACAGTGACATACCAGGAAATGAGAAGGCAGACGAGCTTGCAAGGGCGGGTACTTCCTCTCCACTTTCACCAGCCTGGAAGAGGGTGGGTATGCCACTCGCTTCCTGCAAGCTCTTACTAAGGGAGAACTTCCTTGAAGAAGCGGCCTCCAGATGGGAGCGCACTGAAAACTGTAATACAACGAAGCTTACATGGCCAAAATGGGATGTACGGAGATCGAGAGAAATTCTCACTCTCAACAAAGGCGATATGTCACTGGCCATTGGTCTGCTCACAGGACATATTTTGATAGGAAGGCACGCAGAACGCCTCGGGGTTAGTCACAACGACTACTGCAGGAGCTGCCACGACGAAGAAGAGCCTGAATCAATAAGGCACTTACTCTGCGATTGCCCAGCACTGGGCAGGAAAAGACAGAAATTCCTAGGTATAGGTCTTCTAGACGATCTAAGCGCGACTGCTAAGTTTGGAATACGGCAGTTGCTAAGGTTTGCAGACTCCACAAACTGGTTTAAGGAATAGGGGTTTTCTTTGGATCCATGTGGTATCACAATGGGCCCTGATCGGGCCTAAGTGTGCTGGCGCCCTCTGGGCCTAGCAGCCACTTCAACCTAACCTAACCTAACCTATCGATTTTGTAATCGATGGTTTTAACTATTTTGTTAGCGAAATTTTTATCGATTTTGTTATCGATGTTTTTATCGATTTTGTTATCGATATTTATCGATTTTGTTATCGATATTTATCGATTTTGTTAGAAATATTTATCGATTTTGTTATTGATATTTTTATCGATTTCGATCGGATGTTACTATCAATTTTGTTATCGATAGAGTATAAGGATAAAAATTAAGATAAAAGAAAACAGAATAACATAAATGGATTTAGCAGGTTATGTACACTTACATATGAGTGGTGACAGGTAACAAGATCAACGGAAATAAGGTCAATTGACTTTATTTTCCACCCTGGTGCGAAATAAGGTCAATTGACATTACTACCTTTTCAAAAGTGAAATAAAGTCAACAAAATTTTGAAAATAAAGTCATTCATGCTATTTCCTCATTCAAATGGAAATAGCGTCAACAATACTTAAAGTATGTCCATTCATAGAAAAAAATGTTGTTCTTACAATAAACATTGCCCCGTAAGTGTTGTTTTTTAATAGATGAAAAAGGTTATTGCCAAATCCTCAGTGTGGTGCTATTAGTCCACACACAATCATGAACTACCACCTATGGATTTTATTAAAAAATTTTAAATTACGAATATAGTAAAAACACGATGCGAAAAACCGAACGCAAAACGCAGCTGGAATACGAGAAATTTTTGAAGAAAGAGTGTAGAAATGATCCAGAACTTGCAAAACATGTCTCGTTTCCACAAAAACAAAGCGAACACGATTAAATTGAAGAAACAGTCCATGTCCAAAAACCCCGGAGGAACACTGAAAGAATTCTGTGTTTTAAATTAGCATATTTTGAACGAATTCGGAATGTCTAAGGTCGAAAAGAAACCAACCTTTCTATAAGGAAACAGTTATAGAAAAGGAATTTTCTTACACTGTATTTATGTCTCCGCCAGCAATTTGTGGCATCCATTTAAAAGCAAGGCGAACGACGACACTATTTATTAGATGGCACATTCAAGCCAATGCACAGTTGCCAATTTTTGGAAAAGCCTGGCCAAAAGTCCAAAAAAAAATTGGTGCATTCGGATGCATAACCATCTTATATTGTATCGTTATGAAACAACAAGTCGATTCTCTTAAGGCATTTAGTGTTACAGGAGATCGAAGTGACTGTTGCTAGCAATTCGCTCTAAACTTTTCGTAAATTAGAGTTTTCGTCGTTGTTAAAATCGTGGTATTATCTTTAAAAAAATAACAGTTTTCAAGCATCCGCTCATGGACATTGTAATTTAGAGTATGTAAAACAGTTCTTTCATTGTCACGCCATCTAAAACCTAATGTAAGACATACATATTCACGGATTGATTTTTTTTGTTTACTCATTATGATGGATTAGGAAAATAGTTACGAGAGTGGTCGAGATGGGTGGTCTAATTTTCTTTTTCATATATATTGATGTTTTTCCCATCCACTTTGATTAAAACCACCTGCCACAAGCCGCCACTGTAGTTTGGACATCAGTTTTTATACGCGATTCTTAATTTTTTTTATGTTTAAAAGATTTAAATTATGAAAAAAAATATTTCTGTCAAGATTTTGATGTTTTAAAGATTGGATGTTTTTAGAATTTAAATGTACTAAAAAATTTAGAATTTAAATGTACTAAAAGTACTACTATATTAGAGTGCTCATCCATGGGCCTCTCATTATTGAATGGGCACCCCTGCCAATTGGGTAACTTTCCGAAGAAACCCAAGAGTCAAGGAATAAGGATATTAAAAAATATCGGCTGCTTGTATCCTCGGCCCCTGTCATTTCAAGTATACCTTTAAACCCACCAAAACAAAATCATAAACTGTCGTCAGATGCCATTAAATTATTATCAACTGTTTTAAATGCGGATGCGGAATTGCCATCAGTAAATAAAGATACTCCTGTACCAACAAATATGTATGTCTTGTTTATTGATTCATTCAAAATCCCGCAGTTCCCGTGTATATTTCAACATCAAGATTTTTAAAAACAAACATTAAGACCTCGTTAGTGTTTGTCCGAGCTTCTCTTCCAATTTGTGGCGTGCGCATTGATGTTGGCGCACAAAGGGGAGGGGCCAACAGTTTTACGCCGAATCCGAACGGGGATTTTATTTTTATGAGAAGCTGTTCTTCTTGGCTGAATACACTCGGGGGTTGGCCATTGCCTGCCAAAGGGCGACTTTATTACAAAAAACTTGTTTGTTTCTTATTTTTTGATGTTGGTCGGAAACTGGGCTTGAACCCAGGCCCTGCGGAATGATAGCGTATATTGCTAACCGCTACATCACATTATATAACAAAAAAGCCGAAAACATGACCTTTTTTAATTAACTACCTTAGTTTTGCTAAAAATCTGATTATTTTAAGCGTACGCAGCAGCCATTATGGATCCGCCATTTTGAATTTTGAAATTATATGGTGAAATTTAAAACCAGCAACCAAAATAAAGACGAATACACAAGGTTTGATTACAATTGTACCACGCTTCGACTTTTGGCCAGCTTTTTCGAAAAATTGGCCACTGTGCAATCTGAATAGTGTAATAAACAAAGTGAAATCAATATATGTATGACGTATTTATTTTTTATACGCTTATATGACAACGGTTTTGTCATTGCGTTAACCCATTTGAAACTAGCAACATTATAAATTACTTTCAAAATAAAAAAAAAATTTGATTCCAAATGAAAAAATAATTGTTTTAGAAATAAAAGAATAAAAAGAAAAAAAATCTTTTAAAAGGCTAGATACTTGCTGTTTATGCAGAAGCACCCACAACGATGAGGTAGGTGCCAACAGATGTTACGCAAGGAAAGGAGTGCATGAATGCGTGTGGTGTTAAACTAACTGGATCATCGAAAGTTAGCGCTCTGCACTTCAAATCGAATGAAATCATTTATGCAAGTATTAATGCCAACAGAAGACTTCAATCCAGATGCAGTGCCATCAAAGATGTTACCTGCTCAGGGATGCCGTTTGGATCTAAATAGATCCAATTGGATACATTTTCAGACGAATTTTTGCGGGATACTTATTTTTTTCCGATCAGTATAAATGGGGATACTTTTTTAAATAGGCCAAAATTTTATATTTTCTATAAAGTTTTTTTTACGTTTCCTTAATTTACTAAAGATCGCTACTTAAGCGTGAAATTAAAGCATTTTATTTTTTGTGAACGAAGCAGTGAACATATGCAGAGATATAAGCGCAATTGTTTTAATTAGTTAAAAAGGATATTTAAGCAGGATCTTAATATACATATATATAATATATATATATATATTCTTTCTGTAGTAGTCTCTTTCATATCACATATTTTCATTTGTTAATTTAAAAAGAAATAAGATTTCAATGTAGTTTAAAATACACTGTTAAAAAAACTAAATTTGATTTATTTATGGAAATTTGTATGAATTTTACTGAAAAGAGAGGTAACCAGTTTCCTCTTTAATGTGTGCAAATTTGCACATTAAACATTGCCTGTTTAATTCTACATACCAAATTTGTCGCGAAGAGAAAAATTACACATAAATTGTTTAAAATAGAGTAAATGTGAGCGCCTAATGTTTATTATTAGTAGGAAATGTATTTGTAGTTTGAAAATTTTTGCAAATTTAAACATTTTATATGTGTATTTATGTGTACATTTTAAAGATCTCAAGTTCTGAATTTTGCACAAAAAATGTACTTTTTAAATTGAAATTACAAATGTTTGATTTTATGAAAAATAAAAATATATATACATGTATCCCAAGTCCTTATAAAGCTCGTCGGCGATTTCAAGCATCCGTTGTTGGTTACCCCAGCAACGAGTACATGTGTGAGTGTCGGGTTGAATGTCGGGTGCTTGAAGCTTGCCCGGCGACACTCAAGCATAAAGCGTCAACACCATTTGCAATTTCAATAAACCGCAACGTAAAATCTTTATCTTCCGCGAACTTGCTCATTTTACATATCACAACAAACTAACACACTAAAGCTCGGAACACTTTGACGACTGCAACTTCACGACGTAACGACAGCGACATCATTTTGTCGACAAATGTCGCCTTGAAGCCAGCTTCTTAAACATTTTGAAGACCTCAGCGACATAGCAAACAGCCGATTTTAAAGTTTGACATTTTGGTATATTTATTTCACAAATTGTGTATTTTTATTTAAGTAAATAAGAAAAACATGAACAATCAAGAATATGTGATTAATTTTGCGACAATTTAATTTTGCAGCACTACATCTACTCATTGTCGCCGGCAAAATTAGAAATAGATTTAATTTGGCGACGTCGACAATTGCAGTCCTGCAGCCAAGATGTCGTGCTGTCGTCAAAATAATTGTGCCCGTAAGAACGTGTGTATTTAAAATTTGACAGATGCTGCTTGTCGCTTGCTGTCGTCAAAGTGTTCCGAGCTTAATGCTTGTGAACGCTTTGCGCCACTATCAAACAGACCGCTTGTCAAGCGGTCGTGTTGATGGAAAATCAAAAATTTTTGATTTTCCATCAACACGAGCCGACAACAAGTACGTGTGACACGACGATCTCCGATTGCCTCGGTTGCTGGGGTAACCAACAACGGATGCTTGAAATCGCCGACGAGCTTTAGGATGGGTTAAATTATGGCTGCATTTCTTTATTCATTCTGAGCGTTTGGAATAAACTTTTTTGTTTACTTATTCTTTAGAACGTTCCTGATGATATTATAACGTATATCTCAAACGCATTCTGTTTATTCCGGCTGTGAAATTGGATTATCCGGAATGTATAAAGAAACGCAGCCTATGTCTATTTCTTGAAAATTTTTGGTTTCTTGTTTTTGTTATTTTTTCGGCCTTATAACAATTATATTCAACAATTTATATTGAGCTCGAGGCCGTTTTTTTAAATTATTGTTGCTTTTCCACAATAAATTTTCATTTAAAAAACGGCCTCGAGCTCAATATAAATTGTTGAAGATAATTGTTTTAAGGCCGAAAAATAACAAAAACAAATAACTTAAGGACGAGCACACCTAAAAGTTAAGCATTCTAAAAATAGAATTATTAGCAAAAACCAACAATACCAACAACCACATGATCA
>NW_023458561.1:13560888-13572448 GCF_013731165.1 Rhagoletis pomonella | reverse complement strand
AGTCTGATGAGGAAATGGGGTGATTTCCGAAATAGCTATCACTTCTACCATTTTTTCAAATTATTGTTGCTTTTCCACCATAAATTTTCATTTAAAAAACGGCCTCGAGCTCAATATAAATTGTTGAATATAATTTTTGGTTTCTTACAAATTATGAGATGTATACTTAAAAAAAAGAAAATTGGATACATTTGGATACAGTTTTGGCTTGGTCAGTGATAAATTTTCTTGAGACGGCGCGGCAACACTGTACCTGCTATGTCATCAGATGATAGGTAATGATCAAAGAGTGGGTATGTTCTCAAATGCAAAGGCATATCGTGAAAATAACGCCCAATAACAACAACCGCAGTGCGCCAAACAGATGTGAAGTATCGCATAAATTTATACTTTTGCCAATTTAGTAATAATAGATGGTCCTGATTTGCAGTAATTAATTTGAGAAAGAATCCTTAATCTCAAAAGATTTCACCGTATATGTCTATATCTGTGGTCATAAGTAATAACCGCCTGAGTCGACTTAAGAAAGAATTGAGTTATATAAGCTATCGTTTTCTGCAACTACTATTCCATGTGTACGTCAAAACTCCCATCTCGTTAGCTGGGCTATTTAAAAAGCTATAGATATTTTGGTTTACCCATAAGGTTAACATTATGTACCGCCTTGTAGCGCACTTCCAATACCGCGTATGTTTAAGTGTTCCTTTAAGCGAGAAAGCTGTTTTATTACTAACATTTGCAAAGTTATTGTTGTTTAAATAAAAAAGATCATTAGTTAAAACTGGCTTCAAACTCAATAAAAATGTTTAATATTTCCTTGCAGATCATAGAATTAGGCACCCAAATTACAGAATAAAACATCTGTTACGGCAACGTTCAACTTATAGGAATAGTGTGATGGTTAGCCTTCTCCCACAAAAATCAAAGTTATAACAAAGAAAATTAACTATATAAATAAAATACTACTAATAATAACACATATGTTAGTGTTTGGCCAAGCTTCTCCTCCGACTTGTGGCGTGCGCCTTGATATTGTCACACAAAGCGGAGGGACCTACAGTTTTACGCCCACTCCGAACGGTGATTTTATTTTTATGAGATGCTGTTTCTCAAGGCAGAAATACACTCGGAGGTTTACCATTGCCTGCCGAGGGACGACCGCTGTTATGAAAAAACCTTTTTTCTATATTTTTTGCGATGTTGCTTTGACCAGGGCTTGAACACAGGCGCTGCAGAGTGGAAGCGCGCACTGCTGACCACTACACCACAGCGACCGACAATAAATAAAATATACTATGATAACATACTTTTTATTGCCTGAAATTTAAGTCCGCGATGTTGGCAACATTCGGTTTCAGCAAGTTATCGTGTGATATCACACCTCTGGATTTTTTTCTTTGGGGTTATGTGAAGTCAAAATTTTTCGTCGATAAGCCAGCTATGATTCAAAACTTTATTGTAATAGTAAAGATTATGTTTTAAGTGTTTTATTACAAAAAAAAAAAACAAAGGTCTAGATGGATCACCCTGACATCCATTACAATTGAATGAAAAATTTCAGGATATATAGATTATGGAGCTCATAAAAATATTTTCGTTTCTAAATACGTTGTATATGCGTTAAGCAGGGCTGCAAACCAGTTTTGACCGAACCGCCGCTTTTTTCGGGCTTCAAACCGAACCGTGATTATATTGAAATGCCAAAACCGAATCGAAAACTTCTCCTAAAAATGGTTCGGTTCTGTTCAAAATTCAAATCGGCTAAAGCAAGTTTCAAGTCTTGTAATACACAACTTTTCCTAAAAATGTAATCCTTATGGTAAAACTGATAATTTTTTTTTGTTTGATAGCAACAAATCAAGGTTAATTTATAATTGCATTCGCGTACATGTTAATTATTGAAAGTTATTAAAAACTATCAGCATTTTGCGTTCGCGTACGCAAAAAATTTGCAAAGTAGGGGAAATTTATGGAGCAAAGTGACCAAGGCGAATTCATACAAGGTGGTGTTACTGGCGAATTTAGATTACAACAATAACAACTACATGTATTTTGTATTTAAGGTGTTATGTCGAACCTCAATTTACCCCAAAGTACACATGTATTTTGTTTTTGCTTTTGATGGGTGTGCTGTCAAATCAGTAAAAGCAAAAACAAAATACATCTAAGGCGAAGAAATCAGCTGATTTTACAACACCATCTACTATATATTTGTGAAAGTATGTATGTACCCAACAAGCAAAATAAACTTAAAGAAAGGTTTTTCTAAGTTTTCAATTATAAACATTAAGCTTACAAAACGTTGATTTTTTGTTTATAAAACGCTTGAAAGTAAGCGTAATATAATCGAAAAGGACCATTGGTTATAAGCGTAGAAATATAAACTTGTAATAAATGTTCAAAAGAATGCTTTTTATAAGCGTCAAAGTGTAAACTTATAATAAAGGTTCAAAAAAAGTTGTTTATAAGCGTATGAATGTAAACTTACTTAACATTTCCAAAAGAAAGCTTTTTATAAACATTTTTATAACCCTTTATTTAAAGATATTTCATTAAAAACTCATACATAGATTGCTAACCATCTAGAAACTAAACGAAATGCGAATTTTCGGCGGACTCATCTAGAGTCGCGAAAATATAAATAGGGAATAGACATTTTACCATACAAATTCACGATAACACACAAAAATTAAGCATAAAAAAGTTAATTTTTACATCTTGTTGCGTGCTTTCAATTACATGCGGTTATTGGCAAATTGTAAAAAACGACATCGATGCAGCTATATATTGCGCTTCATCACCGCCATTCTCATTGATGAACTTTTCTGAAAAATATTTAATAAATTTTTAATTGAATATTAAACTAAGAAAGGATAAAGAGAACTCATCATTTGAAGACTCGAATGCTCCACCGATTAGCGCAGCGGGTCCTGGATTGGATTACGATTGAAAAAATGTTATATTTACTACTTCATGTCGTTGGCATTTGCATTTCATTTATAAGTTTAAGTTATTTATATAAACATTCGCTCTCTAAACTTATTAAAGGTTTATTTGAAAAAACTTTTAATAAGGTTAATATTAAAAATGCTTATTTAACGCTTATTATAGCAAACTTACTTTAAGTTATTTTTAAAAATATTTACTGAAATCCCTGTTGGGTATGTATGTATGTATGTATGTGCCAGGTTGCAGTCTAAACGGACGGACAGAATTGAACAAAATATTGACAGAGTATTTCCATGACAATAATAGGGTGAAAAAATTGGGATCTGACTAGGGGGCGTGGCTCGGGCCATGGGCGTGAAATTTTGAATCAGCCATAACTTCCAGACCATAAGTCACATGAACTTGCAACATGGTATGCAGACATGTCAATGGTAGATGCCTATAGGAGGGTATATATAAACGAGTATGCAAAAGGGGGGTGGCACATCCCATAGGCGTGGAATTTTTTATCAGCTATAACGTCGGAACCATAAGTCTCACGAACTTGAAATTTGGTATGCAGTTATAGGTGCAATCCCGTATTCCTCGGACTCGGACTAGTAAAACTGTCAAAAAATAAAAATTCGCTCAGAGCGAGAGAGTAACACTGAAAAGTACGGGATCGCTTTCTAGTAAAAAAATGGTAACTTCTGTCAACTTCAACATAAAAAATTCTCGGACTAAAACTGGTAACTTCTGACAGAGAGAGAACCGTATTTACTCTCTTTTTTGTCCTCTCAATAGTCAGAGAACCGGGTACGGGATCGATTTCCAGTAAAATCTGACTGATTCTGACTATTTCTGACTAGTCCGGACTCGTACGGGATCGCAACATACAAAGAACGTTGTTATAAGAAGGGACAACTCGTTATAATTGTGGCGAAAGTGCGCAACAGGGGCTAGCCTTCTCTTTTCATCCAATCAAAAATACGCACTAAGGCAAAGGAAAAGGCACGCCCCTGTTGCGCACTTTCGCTACAGTTATAACGAGTTGTCCCTTCTTGTTATTTACGTTCTTTGATACATATTTGGTATGTGCTTATAATAAGGTCTATATAAATGAGTTTGTAAAAGGAGGCGTGGAGCATCCAATAGGCGTGGATTTTTTATCATCTATAACTTCGGAACCATAAGTCCCTCGAACTTGAATTTTAATATGCAGATATATCAATGGTAGGTGCTATACGAACTTGAAATCTGGTATGCAGACATATAAATGGTAGGTGCTTATAGGAGGGTATGTATGAAGGAGTTTGTAAAAGGGGGCGTGGCACATCCCATAGGCGTGGAATATTTATCAGCTATAACGTCGGAACCATGAGTCACACGAACTTGAAATTTGGTATGCAGACATATTAATAATAGGTGCTTATACGAGGGTATATATAAACGAGTTTGTAAAAGGGGGCGTGGTACATCCCATAGGCGTGGAATTTTTCATCAGGTATAACCTCGGAACCATAAGTCTCACGGACTTGAAATTTGGTAGGCAGGTTTAGCTATGATAGGTGCTCATAAAAATATAAATATAAATGAGTTTGTAAAAGATGGCGTGGCAAATCCCATAGGCGTGGAAATTTTTATCAGCTATAGCTTCAAAACCATAAGTCACATGAAATTTAAATTTGGTATGCAGACATATCTATGGTAGGTGCTTTTAGTAAGGTGTATATGAATGAGTTTATAAAAGGGGGCATGGCACATCCCGTAGGCGTGGAATTTTGAATCGGCCATAAATTGGGAACCGTAAGTCACATGATCTTGAAATTTGGTATTCAGACATAGGTATCTATGGCAAGTGTTCAGAGTAAAGTATATATAAATGAGTTTGTAAAACGGGGATATACATATATGTATTCATCCATTAGATAACTTGGATATTTTAAACTGTTTTTTTTTTTAAACCTTACCGTCTTTAGATTATTTTGAAATGGAAAGATTAAATCGTTTTTTAATTCCGCGATGCTGTTAAATGAAAAAGTTTCATTTATAATGAATAAAACTCCTTCCGAATTAAACATTCTACCAGAAAAGTGCAGCTATACTAAAACAACTAATCGAATAGGCAGCTAAACGGAATGTACCGTAGTAGAATAATTTTAATTTAGAAATTTTATCGTTACCTTAATCCACCTAATATTACGGTTCCCAGACGTACTGATTTTATCAGTACAGTACTGATTTTTCAACTCTTGTGCTGATTTTATTGGCGCATATTCATAGTCATATTTAGTTCACAACTAAGGCGAAATTATCCTCTATTCTAACAGAGTCACAAAACTTAGCTCATCACTGTTGTGATTTCAAGTGCGCCGAGAAATGTGTCACAAAAAATTCGATTTTGAGTGCTAGAAAAATACACAAAAATTAAAAAAATTTAATTGAAGCGGCATATTTTTTGAGCGACAAGCTTTGGGGCCCGGTAGAAATCACAGCAGTGATGAGCTAAAATTTGTGACTTTGTTAGAATACGGCTGTAAGTTACAACCAAAGCAATTCATAGTCGCCTTAGTTTCGACTTTTCTGGCTAAGTACCAACTTAAACTTTAGTTTCGGCTGCAATTGCAATTAAGTCGTAACTAGGATGAAGTATTTTATTAAATTAAGGAAAAAAAGACGAAATATGTAAAAATTAATTTGGCAGAGCGTGACTGATAATATTGAATGATCTCCAATTGAAATTTACAAAGAGCGATCCATTTAAATCGGAAGATGAAATTAAATGCGTATTACAATTCGAATGAGGCTGCATCACAATTTTATAATTGGAATGATTCACATATATAAATGCTCAAATTATAAGTCAATTTCATGCTTGTTCTTTTAAAGCAAATTAGTACATGACATTTAGATATGTGTTTGTATGTTTCACAGCATGCTTTCGATAAGCATCGACTTCACATCATTGCGGTAGTTCAGGCTATTTCACACAATTAACAAGAAACTTATACCTTACTCTTTTGCATAAACATGCAATGAAAGTAAAAATTACATAAACGGATGATCATACTTGATACTATTTAAAAAAATGTAATTTTACCAAAATATCGTAAAGAAAAATCGATACATTTTCACACTCGTTTTGCAATATCGTAAAACTAAGTTGAAACTACTTAGAATAAGTCTGAAATGCGACTATGAATAGAAGTGAATCTTAAGTTGGTACTTAAATTTAAGTTGCAACTTTATTAGTTTCGACTTACAGCCCTATTCTGTTGCCCTCACAAAAATCTCCACACTCACTGTTGTGAGGTTTCTGACTATTGTGAGGTTATCCCTATGCTGGCGTAAATTCGAAAGCTCATACGCTCACAATTGTGAGAAAATTTATGATGATGAGACCCTCACAAGAGAAAAACAGCCGATTTTTTTGAGCAAATGTTTTGTTAATTTTCGTTCGCTATCAGTGTCTGTGTTATTTTTTTTTTAACTAAAATATATTCAGTAATGGCAGTTATTTCTTGTTTTTTCGGCAGTTTCGGAAGAGCTAGAGCAGGCATGGGATTTCATTTCCATACAAACTTTTGCACCAAGTTGTGGATTGCAAACTGTGTGAAGTACTGGAGCTACTCCTGCTTTGTTATTTATGTTATGTTTAAGCGGCTGGACGATTCAACTGCAAGTCTCGGAGTCGACCTTCCAACTTACCCATCTTAGCCTCGACTTTGTCCTGTCTTTCCTCGATTTTTTCCTGTATTTGTGCAATCTTTGCATCCTGTGCTTCCAGTTGGGATGACATCTGCGCTGATACCGCTGATGATATACGTGTCTCCAGCGCTTGTATCTGCGATCTGACATCTGACGACAACTACGACCTTTGTGCTTCAAGCTG
Organism: Rhagoletis pomonella; assembly: GCF_013731165.1. Taxonomy (NCBI): domain Eukaryota; kingdom Metazoa; phylum Arthropoda; class Insecta; order Diptera; family Tephritidae; genus Rhagoletis; species Rhagoletis pomonella. The sequence continues at coordinate 13,565,628 of NW_023458561.1, read as the reverse complement.
TGCTTCCAGCTGCGATGACATGCGTGTTTCCTGCATTTGCAGGTGGGATGAAATCTGTGGCATGGCAGCCAATAACGTGTCCATATCCATAGCTGTTGATGACGAAGGAGCCTTTTGCTGTTCTTCAACCTCCCCAGATGTCGCTGCACATCCTTCGACGAACAAGCGGCCTCATCCTTTGCGGATGCATCGTCGAGTTCACCCTGGAGGTCGTATTTGTCCACGTCGATGCCTTCTGCTTCCATAGCTTCTCGCAACCGGGATAACAATTTCACTTTTCTTCCGGAGGTGGCCAAGTTATGCTTTTCCAACTCCTGTTTCAGCTCCTCAATCTTTAAGTCCTGAATTTTCGCCATATTCAGTAGTTTATCCTTCGGGATTCATTTAACAATCCCACTTCTGACACCAATTGTTACGATTATCCTTGGTAACTGTTGCGCTTGCACCTTCTGAACGCGTTGTTTTGCACTTCTGATCAACTGAACAGTTTCGTGTTAGATAATCGTAATATTTTTATGATCATTTAAGACAACAATTTGTGTGTTTTGAATTTGACAGCTAATGTATCAAGCCGTTCAGAAGGCGCATTATGATCACTGATTTTTTTAGCAACGGTTGCGCTCAACTTCTGCGCCTTCTGAACCTACCCCTTGAAACTCCATGATGCAATAATACAAGGTGGTATCAGTTGTGACAGCTTGATTTGACACTGCCTTAGCTCAGTTGAATAAGAAGAAAAACGGGAAGAAATGAGTCCCCATTTGGGGGAAAAATATAAAATTTTATATTTTCTTCTAAACAAAATTTGCTTTTTTATAGCATATTCGCAATGAAATGAAATAAAAAAAGATATAATACCTCTTTGAGAAAACAAAATATGTATACTGAGAAAAAAAACTATATTACTATACTAAGCAAAGAATTGTCAAGGAAGTAACACTGTTTCAGCTAAGGCAGTCGATATGGCGGAAATAGAACGAGAAGTTGCCAACCGATAACACCTTGTATTATTGCATCATGTTGAAACTCGTCCGGATTACCATGGAGTAATGAACTGAAGGTGGCACATTCCCGAAACAAACTTTTTGTTTATAAACAAGTGCAAACGTATTGTGTACTTTCAAGTGAAAAATCGAAGTAATTCGTGCGTTCTGAAGTTAAAAACGTTTTATTTGTAATAAAAACTTTATAAAAATGTCGTGTCGTGTGTTGAATTGCAGCAGCCGTAGGGCCAAAGGCCCCAAATGCATTTTTTTTGTTTCCCCGCGACGACGCCTTGGCCAGAAAGTGGGTAGAGTTCTGCCGGCAGGAGATGCCATACAATTTAGACACCAGCGTAATATGCATGAAGCACTTTACGGACCACTTACCACTTTTAAACACGACATGTTAAGTTGAAAACGTTGAAATACCACAAATTACAAATTAAAATCGGAGGTAAGCAAGCATCGACCACTTTCTGCAGGAAAACATGCGCTGCGACAAGATATTCAGCCTCATTGCGTATGTCGTAAATTAGGCTAAATGGTATGACCCGACAACATTGCCATTGTCTAGTGTCGTGCTGAAATAAGTAAACGACGAAAATCGTCGAAAACTACGCAGTGCTGCCAAATTTTCATTCTTATATATTCTTGTATATATTCTTTGTTTACCCATTGCCACAAATGTCATTCTGCGGCATGGTGAAATGAACTGAAGGTGGCGCATTCCCGAAAGCGCTACTTTGGTTTTGCCGAGTTTGACATTTATGGCAATACGCAAACAAACTTTTTGTTTAGAAACAAGTGCAAACGTATTGTGTACTTTCAAGTGAAAAATCGAAGTAATTCGTGCGTTCTGAAGTAAAAAAAGTTTTATTTGTAATAAAAACTTTATAAAAATGTCGTGTCGTGTGTTGAATTGCAGCAGGCGTAGGGGTAAAGCCCCCAAATGCAGTCGAGTGTAAACTTTAGGCAATGACGTGAAAAATTCGATACGATTCGACTCTCGAAAAACGACTTACGTTCGAAACGACTCTTGCAATGAGGGTGATTATCACTTTTTCTGCTCCTGCAATACAAACAAAAAATTCTAAATAGTTAATTAATACGACCTATTCTTTTGAACACATTTCAAGAGTGGTTATATATTTTTTGTTAACGTAGTGCTTAATTTGCTATATTCAAAGATGGCTTGAGAAATTGGTGAATCGAGAAGAAAACACGTTTTCTCACTGCAAATTCACAACTGTCAACTCATTGTTCTTCGCCATATTCTTTGTTTACCCGTTGCCACAAATGTCATTCTGCGAGAATGCGCAATCTTGTATTCTATTGGGGTGTTCACAGTTCGTTCCAAATAGTGTCTCAAAATGTAGACGTCTACATTTTAAGACGTTTTCTAACCGTAAAATCTGTGGTGTTTTTGTTTCCCATACAAAATTGGAAAACGACGCCGTCTACATTTTGTCACACTCAAAGGTATGTTTTTTACGCGTCTACATTTTGCAACCTCGCAGCAGGGTTGCATTATGGCAATACTAATCACATTTTTTTTATTTATTGGGCACGTTTTCCGTATTTGCATTTAATTTGAGCGCAATTTCTGATGAAAAGAAACAAATCAAGGAAAAGGAATAACAAATATTACGAATTGGTAATTAAGTTAAATAATTACAATTTTTCAGAAACAAAATCGAAAGGCGACATATAAACAATGCACGCAAACAAGAAATGTCTGGCAACACCAGCAAAGTTTTGAGACGATTTTGCGACGACTGCTAGAAAGGGGTGCTCACAGTTTGATGCTAAAAATGTCTCAAAATGTAGACGTCTACATTTTCAGACACAATTTGGAACGAACTGTGAACACCCCATATCATTCTTGATTCTGCGGGAATGCGCAATCTTGAATTCTATCGTTCTTGCCGGATTTCCCAAATACTTCGGTTCGTATCGCTGGATTGTTAAATAAATGCTCACGATGACCAAATTGTAGTACAATTAATTTTATTGTACAACAAACAATTTACAATACTTGCTAATACCGTAAAAACACTTTACAATACTCGTAAAAGGAACTCCTCAACTCCGCTGTGTCGTGGCGCTTATATACCTGTGCTCGCACTCATGGCAACTCTCGAACGTTCTGAAGTTCATCGCTCATTCTCTTTCGCTCGCTGTTCGCAGTGTTCTTCCAACTTGACGTTTCTCTTTGTGGAACATTCTACGTCATTCCCCGAACATTCTGCCTATTTGTCGTTGTTCGCTTTGTGTTGCCGCAGTATTCGTCACAATACGAACTCAGGACTTGGTTCAAAATTATCGATACCAAAATTACTTGGTATCGAACGAAAAGTATCGAGCATGTACTTGTATTTACTCTTATCGTTTCATTCCTAATTATATGCAAAACAGCTGTAGATAAATGGAGATGCGACGTTTGCATAGTTGATTTTGTAGCACATATTTTATTAAAAACAACACGATTTTCGGAAAGCCGCTAAAAGTTCAATCAAGGGCTAAAAATTATTACTAAATTGTACATTTTACCAGGTCAAATATATCTGCTTATATGTATAAGGTGGTAAGTATAAGATGGCTAAACCGTGCAAATTATGCCTTGCCGCGGTGAAAACAAAATTAATCATATTAGTTTACCTGAAAATTTCGTGTGTTTACATACTGATATATGTACATATGTATGTTTTGGACTAAAACAAATATTCATTGCGGTAAAGCGTATGTGTGTGTACATAAGTTTTCTGTTAATAATTTAAAATTTAATAACAATAATTTTCACCTAAAGCTGTAGCATATTTTATTGGAGCTAGTGCTACCAAATGAAAAACCTGTAACATTTCAAACTACGAATCCCATATACGAATGCGGCGGGTATGTAGCGCTGTCGGCGAAATGACTCCCCCAATTGGACACGTTTAATTTTGGTAGTGGAGCGTGAAGTTCTAAGCACTTTAACTGAAGGTTGTGTGGATTATAGTCACTGGAAGTATTGCCAGTATGGTCAGCAAGTGGAGGGGCTGCTTGAGCCTATAATTGAAATTAAAATTGCCTACGGAGCTACGGAAACTCATTCGTATACATATTGTACAGAAGAGGTAAGTGACGATTTTGATAAAATGGTTTATTTTAATTGCGGAACAACCGTTCAGCTATGGGAAAACTAAAAATGCAGACCAATAGTACTTTTTACGCTGATTTCAACTATATAAATATTATTTGGCGCAATTGAAAAGTAGAGAAGATATGAGGTTAAATTTTTTTTCTAAATATTAAAATATTAATATTTTCTAAACTACGTAAGCGATTGAAAAAGTAATGATTCCAAAATAAAACCAAGTAATCTATCTCCAAGCTGATAATGATTCAATTATTAATGGTTTTGTAAGTAGCTATTTTTGACCCACCCACAGGGATGGTTTTTGGAAGCAGGAGAAAAAGGAAAGAATTCAATCACACTTCCTGAATGGTAGCGAAATTCTACAAAAAGGCATGGATAATGGTGCATCGTGGTGTTTTAATACAAAACCGAATTTGATTTAATTATTTACATCGAATATAACCCCTGACTGTTATTAAAAATAAATTTTGCTATGAATATACCAAAGTTGCGTACGTCAGACGGCACATAACTCAAGATGGATGGTCCTCTTGAGCAATTTTTTTATTGTTTGTCAGCTTTGTAAATTCTCTGCGGTACTTTTTACATAAGATGGATATGAAGAACCTATTTGTTTGT
>NW_023458561.1:13538219-13560878 GCF_013731165.1 Rhagoletis pomonella | reverse complement strand
GCTGTCCTGAGTGCGGTTATATTGAGGAAAAGTAAATTGAAATTAGATTGCGTTAATGGAAATTGAGCAGTGTAAGTTCAAAATGAGAAAATATAAATCCAAATGAGGAAGCGTAAAATTTAATTGAGAATTTATACCTTGATATTGAGAAATGTAAAATCATATTGAGAATGTGAAAATTCAAAATTAGAAAGAGTAAATTCAAAATGAGAAAAAAATAGATTCAAAATGAGATAATATAAATTTGAAATGAGACTTTGTAGGGTACTGAAAATCAAATTTTATTAAAAACAACATTTATCAATGTAAGTAAGCAAAGATGTGACCAAGGAACATTACATCCCAACATGCATATTATTTAATACAACTGCGTCTGTATGAAAATTAGTTGAGTGCTGTACAGCCCTTGCAAAATCTCCATTTATTGTTATTTTCGCGCTATCTATAACTGTTTCCAAATACTGTAATCTCTGTTCGCAAAGTCCGGAGGGATGAACATTTGGCACATGCAGGTTCGCTTTTACTTCCATTTTAACTTTAGCCCAAATATTCTCTATTGGAATATGGACCTAGACGCAAAACTGTGGCTTCTCCTCCCGAATTGTTTGCCACTTTCCTTTCTATCGAAGAGTGACATTGGGCATTGTCGCAGACCATTACCAAATCCCGCACATTATTCCCCATGTTTTGCCAACGCTTAATGAGACTTCCTACCCAGCTCCTCTCTCCCCTCCCCCACAAGCTTCGGTCGTGAGCGAACCCCTTCTACGCTCCATGGGCAAAACACCGGTGGTTGTTACTGAAAGAAAAACCTAATCTCTTCTGTTTGATATTTTATATTCTCATCTCGAATTTCCTTTTTCTCATTTTGAATGTAGGTTTTCTCATTTTGAATTTACTTCTTATTTTGAATTTACACATTCTCAATATGAATTTACATTTCTCAATATCAAGTTATATATTCTCAATTTAATTTCACACTTTCCCATTTTCATTCACATCTCATCATTTTAAACTTACATTTCTCAATTTCACTTTATGCATTCCCATTAAAAATTACAGTTTCTCAATATAATTTTACATTTTCCCATTACAATCTCATATTTTCTCATTTTGAACTTGAAAAAGTATAGTACTAGGTGGCTGTGTGAAAATTATGTTAGCATTCACAAGTGGTGGTCAAACCCCTGTATGGTTTTGCTCCATCGCATCGCAATGTTTTCTACACAGAGTTAAAGTTCCCCTTGGTGGAAATTAGTAGTATTTTTCATTACTTTCGGTTATCCTTAGGAAAATTTTGCGCTTAATATTTTAGTAAAAATCTTAACCATCTACATATAAGCCATTTTTTAAACAGTGGGTCAGAAAGGCCTGTTCTGCTGGGAGTTGATGGGTAAAACTGTAATTTAACATAACAGTAGATAAGATTATTACAAACATTTATTAATAGCGACATAAAATACTCCAATAACTTAACTTTTTTTTTTATTTCTTTAAATTTATATGGTACATACGGATCTATAGAGAACAATGTATGTATGTACATATATACCTCAGACCTTCTTATGTTCGCTCATCCATGAGCGCCAGACTCTCAAAATTTTAATACAAGTAGGAAGTAACAATATTTAAATTTAAAACTAATTCTATAATGAAATAAAGAGAACTATAATCTGAATTGGCATGGCGAATGCCTAACGCTGACGAGATGATTTGATAAGATTAGAAGCCTCATGGCTCTTTGGAATCTAAATTATGTGCAGTAGCGCCGGCGTTTCCTGACGCGCCGGCCTCGCCGCCGATTATTTTTGAAGTTGACCACGCCGCCGCCGCAAAGCCTGTCGTCGTAAACCTCTATGCCCTAGGACATCGCAATGTTAATTGGACCATATTTTTATATCGTCACCTGAAATCGTCATCGTTGAAATGCAAAAAGTCATAACTAGTAAAAAATTCAAATTCACTTTTATATGATGGATTTCATCGAATTACAGCTCCCCACATCATTTTATGAAAAAATAAATAACATATTAGTCCCGACTTTTTCCATTTCATTCACGATGATGTTACGTCTTTTTGCATTTCATATGCATATTGGTTAATTTTGGATACTCCTTGAACCTTGGGGACACTCTTTACATGAGTGCATGGAGCACCTAGTCGCGTTTTTGCATTGTAGCTTGACACACGTACAAACATACACATGGGCGTAGCCAGGTAACTTTCAAAATTTCCTTATATATATATATAAAATAGTACCCTGAAATGCCAGCTTAATAGGGTCGAGCCCCTCCCCCCCTAAATTTCATTTTGGCTACGCCGATGAACATACACACATCACGATCCAGAAAATAAAGGTCGCGCCATTCACGGACCGCTAACCCTCTTTGTCGATTTGACAGCATCCACCCAATCGCTGACGTCATAATATACTTTTGTTTACATTCACTGTTGCCAATTTCATGCTTTTCGCACCAAATTTAGTGGGTATTCAAAACGCGAAAGTTTTTGAGTTTTGTGCTTGGTGCGGTTTTGGTGCTTTTGTTTTTAGTTTGAAGACTTCAAATTAGTAAATCTTAAAAAAATGGAAGCAAAATTTATAGCAATCGTAAGTGTGCTAAGCAATTTTACAAAAATTTGAACAAAACCATGGCACAGTGACAATCATAAGCGACAACGAAATATGTGCAGCACCTTCAATAATGCCAGAAGAAATGGACCGTTGTGCAAGAAACATTGATTTTTATTAATTTGAATCGGCATCCTTACAATAAAATTATGTATTCTATCATTCTTGCTTCGCTTCTAATATTTTTCATTGCGTATGCACAAGCACAAAGCAACAACATTTTCGTATGCTTTGTTGGAATATATTGGCGCCAGTTACCTTCAGCGTTAATTTGGTTGTTGCCCAGAGTTTTATCGCAATGTTCGGGTGTCCGTTTCATTGTTACACAAATTTTCGGGTTAGCTGCGGGTGTCCGAGTGTGGTGTTCGCTTGTGCTGAATTTTTAGCGAGGGTGATCGAACAGGCTCGTTCGTACTCAAAGCAGCTGTCGGGTGTGCATCCCGATCGAACACATGACGGCCGAGTGTGGCGTTCGCTTGTGCTCGATTTTTAATGAGGGTGATCAAAAAGGTTCGATCATACTCAAAGCTGCACTCTGATACATACAGTATCGGTCATATCTATAGCACGCCATTTCAAAGTGATATTGTGTGCCAGTTATGTGTATTTATTTATTTTTAAGAATTTTCAATTAAAATACAGTTCTTTCTCTAACAAACCCCATATAAACCCAAGTTCAACAATTTCTAGAAAACTTCAAAAAAGTGCAACAAAATTTCACCTAAATTTCAAACTTTTTTCTCGAAAGTGTTAGAATTTTTTTGAGTACACAGTTTTTTAGCCCCTGCAATTTTAGTCTGATAATGTGCAAATTTCAAGTGGCTACGAATTACCGTTAATTTTTTAGAATTTTTTTTGTCGCATTGGCTTCCATATAATGAATAAATTCAATATATTTGTATATGGAAGAAATCCGCAACACCTATGACCGATACTGTACATACGTATGGCTGCATTGTAAAAAAAAGGTCATAAAATATGGTTATAACGATTGAAAGTGTTTTACAATCGCATATCATTACCACGGGTCGATTTTTCAATGCCAACGTTCTGGCCACAAACGTGCACCCACTTTTCACGCAAATTTACGCCTTTTGGCAAACCAAACATATGCACAAACTTGTTCCAATCACACAGAACTTCATTTTATAAGATAAATATATATTAAACCAAAATTTATAATTAAAATCGCTGCAGAAAACACATTCAATCGCTAAAAAATCACTACGAAGAGGTAGAAGACGGTGTAAACAAAACCGAAAAACGTCAAAAGCGCTACGAAAACTTTTTTCTGAAAATCGATTACAAATACAAAGATGGCTGATTAGGTGATCTGTAGTCGTTGGTTCATGGCTCCACATAGAACCTTCGCGTTGGCTTTGGCGTTGGCGTTGGCGTTGGCGTTGGTTTGACAGATCGCACGTTAAAAGTATGCAATGTATAGTAATCGAAAAAATAATCAGTAAAACAACCCCTTTCACATTCGAAAATGCATTTTTTCCCCAGGGCGATGTCCTAAGAAAAGTGGGACATTCAATTTTGCATTACCTAGTATCGAGAAATTAATGTGATTTAATATGAAATTTTTGGGACTTTGTTGAATACATTAGAATGCTGATTACATATTAAACAGTACTTGGATGTAAATTAATAATAAAACATAGTTTTATTTATAAAACCTACAACCATATTTGTTAAAAAAATTATTAATAAAGTATAAAGGCACTTTTGTGTTAAGTTTTGGTGTTAAGGGAAACCGAGGGAAGACCACGTAAACCGAAAAAGTAAAGTCATTTTCGTATTAATATAAACGTCCCGAGAGACGAAAGAAATACAAATTATGGGAAGACGTAAATCATTTCCGTGTTGAAATAAACGTCCCGCGAGATGAGAACAATAAAAGTCCCATATAATTATTATGAGAAGACGTAAATAATTTCCATCTGAAAGTAATCGTCCCGAGAGAGGAAAAAAGATATTTTTCATAAATAATTATTGTACAAAGACGAAAAAAATTTCTCTTAAAACAGGGCGACCTTTTTAATCCCAAATATTAGGATAATAATTATTTTGGGTCTCTGGTTAAGTGGTCCATTCTTCAAATTCTTATCTAATTCATGTCGAATCCTTACTACTTACTTTAGGTTGGACAAGAAATACAGACATGAGCCACTTAACAGTAGAAAGGAATTTTATTTTTTGAACTGTGTCGTTATTGCAGAGGACCATCGACATATATGTACTGTTAAATTAAAACACCATAAATATTTTTTAGAAATTATAGATCTACAATTCTATTTTACTTTAGTAAAAGCCGTTTTCACATCACCGGACACGAAATCATGAACTAGATACATTGCTGACTAGAAAAACTTCGAAGTCGCCAAAAATTGAATTTGATGCATTTCCTACCGATTGAGATCGAAACTCCCACCTGTTTCGCATAAAAATGCGTTCACGCAAGATTCTTATCATTGCTGGGTTTCTTACAACCTGGACTTTTATAACCTATTATTTTTTAATACGGAATAGTACCATGTACCCGTCAAGGGATCGTTTGCTTCTAAAAAAAATAAATAAATTGGAACGTGAATCACATGCTGAGAACAAAGAAAACAGCAGACTTGTTGGACAACTCATTGGCATTATAAAAGAAAAAATTATAGCAAATGACGTAGAGGAGTCACTTCCATCTAAGCAAACAAAAGATCGCCCTATAGGCATAGTCGCCCTTTCACCAGATCACCTGCTGGGCTTACAAGAACCTGGTCAAGTAAATAGCCATGAAGATAATCCACCGGAGGATGAGATAGGAGACAGCGGTAAAGATCCACCAATCGTCAAGCCAATCATGACTCATATGCCAAATGGAGATCCCGTCATACCAATATTAGTAATTGCATGCAATCGTGTATCTATTCGAAAGTGTCTAGACAACTTGGTTCAATATCGCCCAAATGCTGATCAATTTCCAATCATAGTATCACAGGTGAGCAGTCTATAACAAATAAAATAATTGTTTATATGCATACTATGTATCAGGGTTGTCGCGAGTATTCGCATTCGAAACCGCGGAGCTTCCGCATTAATTTTAATATAAAATATTTTCAAGTTTCGCATGATCATATTTATTTTGTCGCCTCTACCAGCAAGTGCTTCGAGCGAGCAGTTATTTAGTAGTGCAGGTTTGATTTACGACCCATTAAAAACAAACTGAACCCTGACAAGGCTGCACCATTACTTTTTATAAAATGTAATGCTCCAATTTTTAAATTCAAGTACTAAATAAAATACAAATTATTAAAAATTACCTAATTTACTTACCTAAATTATTTCTTAAAAATACTTGACAACCGTATCCACGTATGTACGCATCCGCTGATGCTAGCTTTTAGATATTCGTATCCGCATTCCCATCACCGGATGACTAAAATTGCGCATTCGCAACATCCCTACTATGTCGATTTAATGTATTTTAAATGTATTCGTAGGACTGTGGTGATCAACAAACAAAGAAAGCTATACTGAGTTATGAATCGCAAGTCACATTGATAGAACAACCAGACCTGTCGGACATATTAACGCCACCACGAGAGAAGAAATTTAAGGGATATTACAAAATAGCGCGCCATTATGGTTGGGCATTAAATACCACATTCCAAAAAGGCTACGAATATGTCGTCATTGTTGAAGACGATTTAAACGTTGCTCCCGATTTCTATGAGTACTTTTTAGGAACACATACTTTACTGAAACAGGATCCTTCACTTTGGTAGATAGAAAATTCGCAATAATTGAATATTTCTCGAACATAAAACATAAATTATGCATATGAATTTGATTAGGTGTGTATCTGCTTGGAATGACAATGGCAAGGATAAGTTTGTTGATAACTCAAAGCCTGAGGTCTTGTATCGAACTGATTTTTTTCCGGGACTTGGATGGATGCTTACTAGAAATTTATGGCAAGAGTTGTCAGTGAAATGGCCAAAGTCGTAAGTTTCATTCAACATTTTTGTCCGTAAATTTGGATAAGCGATATCAACTATTCACTCCACCAGATTTTGGGACGATTGGATACGGCATCCAGAACAGCGAAAAGAACGAGCCTGCATCAGACCTGAAATATCCCGGACGAGAACCTTTGGAAAAATTGGCGTTTCAAAGTGAGTACTGAGTTTTGTAGAAATTTCATTGACATTTCCTCATCAGAGTGGATTTACAAACAATGAATTTTTTGCAGCGGCTTGTTCTTCGACAAATATCTGAAGTATATAAAACTTAGTGAACATTTTGTAAATTTTTCTAAAATGAACCTCAGCTATTTATTAAGGGTAAGATGTAGCTTAAAATCTTAAAAAAAAAATCACTCCATAAAATATTATGTTTAGGAAAACTACGATCGCACATTTTTGAATGATGTTTATTCTTACCCTATTGTAACGTACGAAGAACTTCGTAGGAATCTCATTAAAACAGACGGACCCGTTCGAATACAATACACCACTAGAGAGCAATATAAACATATAACATCAATTTTAGGACTCATGGGTGACTTCAAGGTGAATACCGTTGGGTCTTTTGCTAAAATATTTTCCGTAAGCAGCCTTATTTGCTCCCTCTTAATGTATGCTTTTTAATTTGGCAGAGTGGAGTACCGCGTACTGCCTACCATGGCATTGTTTCATTCTTTTTCCAAAAGCGTCGAGTTTACTTGGCTCCAAATGCTAACTGGAAAGGATACGATCTCTCATGGAGCTAACAGAATATCATCACCGTTTTGAATTTAAACTAGAAAGCAAATTTTGAGAGCTAATATTTTTAATGTATAATACCAAACATAGCGTTAAAAGCACCCCATATTAAATTCATGTGTCGTTTGTCAAAAGTGCTTTTTCATACATTTGCATCTGTGTATCGTACTACTGTAAAATATGTATAAATCCCAAGCCGAATACGAGGACATGTTGATTATTAATAACTATTAGCCACAACCAAAAACTAAATTAAGTTAGTTTCGTGCGAGTGAATTTAAATTTTTTAGTTTTATTTTTTTTTTATGGTACTAGTTGATTAGTATCACAATTTACATGTAATATAAAAAATACTATTTTTACACTATCACTCCTGCGAACTGAAAGAAATATCTACAAATTCCTGCTGGAATAATTTTTGCTCATTCAATGAATCCACTAATATATTATGTATAATATGCTCTCTAAAACATGCAATGTTAACCTATTTATAATTATACTATTTTTGTGTGATTTTCCTTTAAGTAATAGATAGATAATAAGTTTGCCAATATTAAAGGAAAACAATAATTTTTGTTGAATACAAGTGCATTTGTATCTTCTCCTATTTACCAAGTGACAGACTTTTGTGATTTGTATATGTTTTCCGAAGAAGTTCTTCCTCAAATAAAGTTTGCAATGGTAATCTGCGAGACCAGAAAAAGCTATGTAAATACAGCAGTACAAATATGTAGCTACGTTCGTAATCACGGAAGCGCACGGGGATCGTGGTGCCGATGTGTTTGTGCGAAGGATACAAAACGGATAAATATGCATACATACTTATGTATAAAAAATTGTTGCAATATTGCAAAAAAAAATGTATAAATTATTTTATTGTGCCACAACAAGTTCTTGTATAGCAATGAATATTACTGAATAAGGTATTTTTAAGTACCAATCACTATGAATAAATATACTTTATAAGCTCTTTGAAACTTTTAATGAATTATTCTCATAATCTAAACCTCATCAGCTTCATCGATTTGTTCGCAGTCTATGTCGCTACAATCTGAGTCGGATCTTGATGGCATCAAGTGATCTCTTGTCCCGAGCGACGAGCCATTTTTCTCTCTTTCAATATTAGTGGCGTTGTTTATTCGTTTTTGCAGGAAGTTAGCGTTAGCATCGCCAAAAACTCTCTCAAGCTCTGCCAGGCCGTTCGAGGTTGAATTTTCTCCTTCTAACGGCAATGTTGCGTACTTCAATGCCAAGTAAGTATCTGTCACCGCAGCATTTGTCAAGGCATTTTCATTCCGGCAGTACGAGCTCATATTAACGGGAGCTGACGTCATGGGTAGTGAGTTATATTCCATAAAACGCTCTTCAAAACCGCCCGAGGGCCTGTATTGCTCGGCAGAAAGGCCGACCTGTGGATGGCTGCTAATGTTATTGCTAGCGCAGGTCGTATTTCCAACTGCTGCGGCTGCTAAACTGTAAGGCAGAGCGAAGTTTAACGGTTGACCCCTTGCAAGGATTGCGTTCCTCGCACTCTCAATCACAGGCAATGGCGGCATAAGGGTCGGTGTCGTTGACGAAGATGTGTTCGACGATGTATTGTTGTTGTAAGGTCGCAATGTCGGTGCCATTGGTGTAGTTGTCACACCGCCATTTAACATGATCGACTGAAAAGGATTAGGACCCGCAGGATTTTGACTGAAAAGCCAAAGACGGTCGCCAACCACCATTGGCCGCGCCAAGCCGCCAATGCCTAATTGAGCGTAATAGTGAGATGCGAGTGTTTCAACATCGGCAGTATATTTACGTTTCCATTTAGTGCGGCGGTTTTGAAACCAGATTTTGATCTGCAAGAAGATGTGGTGTAGAAGCGCCAGGTCGAAGTAAAGATAATCAGGCAGGTTCTGCAATTCACTTCCGAGTAAATTTCAACCAAAGCGATTTTGAATTCAAATTGAATGGGGTTGAAATTCACTCAGGAGTGAATCGCAGAACCTGCCTGAATCTAAATAAGTTATGTAATACCTGAGTTTCCGTCAAATGTAATTGCTTTGCCAGTGCTGTCCGTTTAGCGACCGATAAATATTTGCCCCGCTCGAATTCAGTTTCCAAAGCTTTGATCTGCGAAGCTGAGAAAGCGGTTCGCGGCCGCTTCTTGCGATCGTCGTTAATATCTGAAAATAAATGTAGATATGAGTAAATGTGGAATGGTAGACTAAAAGAAATAAATATTTGTTAAAAAGCTTAAAAATAAATTGCAAAATTGTGCTAAACAAAGTTAATATTAATTTAAATATTTATAAATAGAAGAAATTGTTTCAGATATCAATTACATGTAATATTTGATAAATTTTAGTCAAGAAAACTGCAGCGTTAGCTAATCTCTTTATTATTCTATGTACATTAGAGTGGTCCAAAAACAGTAAAGTCGGAATTGTAATGCTCTCACCCCCTATATCGAAAAAGTATACCCCAATTTTTTTTTTTTGAAATCAAAAAATATTTAGAGCTCGCTCAAAGCGCTCCAAGTTGTCCATGTATTTTTATATGGGAAAAAACAACTTTTCGTAGAAATGAGATAGAATTCTTGAAAATCAATGTTTTTCGATTGGAAATCAATGGTTCTCTTCAGGAGACTTTAAATAACAATTGTTTATATAACTATTTTTTAATACAAACGATTTTTTATTGGTCCCCCATTGCATTTTTCGGGGTTTTTTTGGGTTTTTGGCGGACCTATAAATTATAGTTGCGATGAAAAATGGTTAAATAGACAATCAGGTATTATTATTGGGAATCTCCTGCAGAGAAACAGAGTTTTTCGATTGAAAAATATTGATTTTTTAGAATTCTATACCATTTCTACGAAAAGTTGTTTTTCCCCAAATAAAAATACCTCTAAATAAAAAAAAGGGTATACTTTTTTTCAGTATAGAACAATCCTAGGGGGTGAGAGCATTACAATTCCGACTTTACTTTTTATCATACATTTTTAGACCACCCTAATGCACATACATACATATATGTTTTTCTTAGCACAAGAAAATGTTCATCCGCACATTAGTAGTTGCTACACTCATTCTGCCGGACACAAGGGTGCGTTCAGAAATGCATCAAGCCAAAGCATCAGTATTTTATTTCCATCCGCGGATGCGAATATCTAACAGCTAACATCTGCGGATGCTATAATTAGAAACTAGCTTAATGGCGAGATTGTTATTTAAACAGTACTTACAAGCCAAACCAGATGTGTAAGGTTTCTCTAAAGCTTTTTAAAAAGAACTCTTCATTCTCATTCCCTTGGCTATTTAAAAATTTGGGTAATCTGTAACTTCGTCAGCGTTTTTCGATTTTAGTTTCTGTGATTCATTTTTAATACTTTCTCTGCGATTCTCTGCGAATGGTTTGAAAAATGTGTGCTTATAGCGAGCTAAATAGGTGGATATGGAAAATAAATTATTATTTTCTAGGAATGAAAATTTTGAACAAAATTCTGTTTTCAAAGTGCCGAATCGGATCAGAATATTGCACCCGTTTTTTATAAGCATTTGAATATCAGATAGTTACGTAATTCTTATCTAATTAAAGGTCAGACCTATAGCTTTTTAATTATTTGAGCATCAATTCCCTTTATAGCCAGAAGTTTTTAGCCAAGGATCCAATGTATATCCCTATGAAAAAAATATTGCTCGACAAGTAAACAAAAGTACCGTTTTTAAAATTTTTGATAAAAATAAATTCCCCAAAGAGCCTCATTTGAAATTATTGAAACCTACATATATTGGTTCAAAAGCAAGTCACGAAAATGTGGTTAAGAATTACAGTGCACACTTTCTTCTTTTGTGTCTAGTAGTTTTTTTTACGATAGGTCCACAAAAATCTTAAAGAAAGAAACCAATGCGGGTATTTAAAGCACAGAAAAAAAATATCATTAAAAGGACTATGTTCTCAATGACGCACGTCAAAGGTCAAGGTAGAAGTGGGAACCCATTGATAGCTCTGTTATATAGCTTAAGAAATAATAGAGGGATTCATGAAAAGTCGCAAAGTTGTTGCAAATGTCGCATTTGTCGCAAAATTTGCCACTTTGCAACACAGCTGATTACTTTTGTGTGGAAACTTTCTTGCGACGTTGCCATATTATTTCAGCCGGCAATCATTGAAAAGACAAAGTCGCGAAACACATGTTTTTTTATTGTCTTCAATTAATTCAAGAAAAAGTATATCAGTTAAATCTGCTTCGAAATATCATTGTAAAAACTTTTATTTTCCTCTAACGCACGGCATTTTTAAAAAATGTTACATTTGCAATCCGGAGTTGCGTTAGGTCGTTCATAAAACTTTGTTCGCAACATTGCCATTTCACCAAAAATGCCACTTTGCGACGTCTTATGAATCGCACTAATATGTTTAAAGACATGTTTATCAAAGTTGATAAATATGACATTTGACCACTTTTGTTACACAAATACCCCCCACGACCACAGGCAAAAATATTGGCTACAATTTGTTATTTTGTTTCCCGCTCCGCATTGATTATAATAATAATAATAATAGATTGGCGCTTACACATAAGTTAGTGTTTGGCCGAGCTTCTCCTCCGATTTGTGGCGTGCGCCTTGATGTTGTCACACAAAGCGGAGGGACCTACAGTTTTACGCCGACTCCTAACGGCGATAGTATTTTTATGAGAAGCTGTTTTTCATGGCAGAAATACACTCGGAGGTTTGCCATTGCCTGCCGAGGGACGATCGCTGTTAAGAAAAAACCTTTCCGATGAGTGGAAGCGCGCACTGCTTACCACTACACCACAGCGGCGACCATAGCGAATGCGAATATTAAGATTAATGCGGAAGCTCCGCGGTTGCGAATGCGAATGCCAATAAACACAATAAAACAATAAAACTGTAGGTCCCTCCGCTTTGTGTGACAACATCAAGGCGCACGCCACAAATCGGAGCGTAGATACCAGAGTCAATAGAGTGACAAGAAGATAATCAATTACCAGGCACCAGAGCAAAGCGGAAAGCACTCCACCCTGCGGGCAGCCCTTGTTAATTCCATCTGCCTTAATATTTATGACCCGCTGCGCCAGCATTGAACGAATGCAATTTATCAGTACAGAATTGCACAAGCTCCGTCTTCAAAAATGCCCAAGATGATTCTTTCCTATTGATGGCATTACTAATTCTGGCAACCAGATTTTGCAAAGCCGTTTCACAAGATTTTCCCGCCTGATAGGCATGTGATGGGCCTCCCTATGAATGCGCAACTTATACATTTTAGCATGAAGGATGTCGTGCTAATAGGGCTGTAGCTTCTGGGGCTAGTATAGTCATCCCTACCAACCATAGGTACAAAGGCGAAATCAACCAGCCTCCAAGGTTGTGTGCAAGCGCAACCGACGCTGTGAAAATCTTTTTCAAGGGTGCCAATAAAAGCTCAACACCTTCTTTAAGAACAATAGGTAGGATACCATCCGGAACGGGCGATTTGAAGCTGTCAAAAGACTCAAAAGCATATCTTATGGCATCTTCATTCGCCACAGTTCTGGCAACAAACCAGTTGTACCTCAACACAGTGGCTCTCTCCAGTCGAGGGAGATGAAGGCTCTTTGTTCCACCAGGGAACAGGCGTACGGCCAAGAGGAGGACGAGACGGACAAGCCTTATCCAAACTGATACGGCGGTTAAATTAAACACCGCCTCACCAATGGCTTGAGTGGATCGTATCCTAGGTGGCGTCGTGATCTGATTTTCAATCTCCTCCCTAAAACACGGCCGGTTCGGTTTTTTCAAGTTTCGCATTGGCGCAGAGCAAATAGCGACTTCGCCAAGTTTAAACTCGATGTACCCGTGATCCGAGAGCGAATCTTCCCTCAGGATCCTCCAGTTAAGGACTTGAAGCGCCAGCTGTTTGCCAGATACTTCTGTATGTGCATGTATGTGTGGAAGAAGTGGGCCAAACATAAGTACATCTATGTTAGCGGAGTGTATATGTATGTATGTGGATCGAACATAGGTGCATAGGTAGTGTGATCAAACATCTATGTTGACCAAATGTGCCTGTAGGCGGTCATGGATGTTTGAGCGAACATAGTTGGTCAAACGTTAATGATATGATACTCAGAGAAAGTTCGGAGTGCTTGGTAAAATGAAAGTTAAAGGTGTACGGGTAAAAGCGGTTTTTCCTTTTAGTTTCCCATGTACACAAGTACCTAGGTATGTAAGTACATTATATACTTACAGATACCGATTGAGCCAGTTAGTCAGGCCAGAGGGTATAAAATGACCCAGATGATAGCGAACGGGTCAGATGTGAAAGTCACGGTGTCATCGCGGTTTATTTTCGAGTGTTTTAGTGGCAAAAGTTATAAAAAGTTTAAAAAGGTGTCAAAATATACAAAATATATAAATATACATAAACCTTAAAGTTAATATATGTATACACATATGTGTATACTTGTGCAAATTGTGCGTTCTTTACGGATCTGTGGCACCGGAGATCACTAAGCTGCAATATAAGCCGTCATCGATTCGCCAACAGTTAGCGAGTGGCGAAACGAACGAACTCAATGAGGTACAACCAAATTCGCTATCGTCTATCCGTGCTAGCTAACTTTGTTGTTGCTTTCACATGCAAAATTTTTCGTTAAGCGACCGGAACTCAAACATAGCAAGCAGCGAAGTGGCGAATCGATGACGGCTATAGTGTCAAATTTGGAGCGGGAGGTAAGTACCACTTAATGCTATAATTCAAATCTGCATATAGGTGTACAGGCGCCTGCCTGTCACCTAAGGGTTATGTACATTTATGTAGGCGGAAGGCAAAAGTATAAAACTGCAACCGCTCAACCACGGGCCTAGCCATCGTACTAAGTTAGAGTTTTTGTTTTTCTTCCAGGTTGCCTGCACATTTATTAATGTAAGCGAAAGGACCTCCGCTCGCTTGTCACCTGAAAAGCCACTATTTTGAGAAATCTGCGCCAATTTCAACGATCTCCGCACAGGAACTGAACTCAGAGCTACAATAAAAAAAAAGAACGAAAGCACACATTCACACGAACCTACAGTGAATATCCCTGCCACTAGCCTCGAGCTACAGGAAGCACATTGACACATCCGCACGTACTAGCGACAACTGTATACATACTTGCATCAAGGGAACAAAATCCACCTACATACATACATATATCACATCAATCGCACAGCACGGATCACATCACATTACAGCAAACGACATCAACATCGACGCCACTCCAGTGGTAGCAGGCCTATAGCCACTGGGAAAGGCATGTTAATAACAGAAAGAGACGAGACAACAGTAGCAGCGCCGCGGGAGCATACATAAGTGGGGCGCTACGCCTACGCCACTGACCAGCTGCAGCGCCGAAAACACAGCGATCAGCGCTTTTGTTATTTTTTTAGTTATGTTCATTTGCATAGGCTTATTGAGTTCTCTTAAATTTGTACTTAAAGTTTTAGTTACCTTTTTTCACAGCTGTATTCCGTTGCTTTTTAAATTCCGTTTTTCAGTCTGATAAGTGAAAATACATATATGTATATGCCAGGTATTTAGTTTTTAGGGAAATTTGCATTTAGCATATAATTTTTGTAGTATCACATCTAATAAGGGCCAATTTCAAATGAATATTTAAATGGCACTTAAGTTTAATTGTGGATTGTTGTTTAAATGCCATTTAACTTTCGTTGGGTTTCAGATAAACTTTGTTTAAATATGCCAAACAATTGGCAGCACTGCTGCTTGTTCCTTGAAATTGTTGTTGCATTCGCTTGTTGGTTTACATTTTGTACTGAACAGCTGATTGTTTTTTGGTGGGAATTGGTGGGATTGATTAAACAACCCACCAATTAATCTTGGTTGTTTGGTACAAACACAGGGTTGCATATCTCATATTTAAATAGCCAATATTGGCCATTTAAGTGCAGATTAAATGTATGATCTGAAAATGAATAGTGGAGGTTAATCAACAATCTCTACTTAAATAGGCCATCTGTAATTGGCCTGTAAGTAGATCACTGATTTATATGCGTTTTGTTTGCTGTTGCTCAGATTTTTAGTTTTAGCGATATCACCTTTTTTTTCTGTTCAACCGCATGTTGACTTACGTATGTACATAGGTTTATAAGCGGACATATATAAGCATATACATACGCTCATACATGCCCTGATGAATATGTGCATGTATGTATGTATGGATTTGCTTATACAAGGCTTCGCGTGGAGTTCACGTAGAAGAAGGGTGGAATGACTCCACCTGACAGGATCGGACTGGACCATTTCTCTTTAGCGCTTTCTCTTTCTCATCTTCTTATTTTTCTTTGTTATTTATGACGATCCGCACTAGTATTTCTCCATATCACCAGCCACGATTAATATTTTTGTTTGTGTAGCGATAACCATGGCAGGCGGAAATGATTTTCAGGGCAACCATCTCCCCTGACAATGCTTCACAGGGCAGGAAATTTGCCTTTTTGTCTTAAAATTGTGTGGCATTTTAAGAAACGAACACAACATTTTTTCACCGTTTGCCTTTAATTTAGAATCGAACATGAAAAGAGAACTAGGCAATCAAAAGGCGACATTTTTTGGTAGATACGAAAACACCATTAGTACACACATTCACGATACTAATCCCACTTGACAGAATATGCTCGAAAAGCCGAGCTGCTCAAAATTTTAATCTGGGCATTAAAGTGTTGCGAATTTATTTCAATACCCGGCACTGGACGGTAGCACGAATCGCTTTGGTCACTCATTTAGGATCAATAACGTAACCCACTCAGTCCACATAGATTTTGTTTGAACACCCAGGGCTCCTGAATGGCTGTTATGTGGGGTTTTGTCTGCACAGGGGTTAGCCTTCTACTTAGAAGGGAAGTAGCGACCTTAAACTGCTGCAAATTTATTTGAATAACCGTCACTGGAGGCCAGCACGAATCGCTTTGGTTGAAATTCCGTGTACTTCAGGCAACCAAGTCTTTTAACTTCGCAACTAGGCGCCTCAAAGAATCGCACCACCTTCCACACAATGCAACGCTCGTAGTTCCTGCTCCTTTTCATTTTTGTATATGTATGTACAGTGGCGTAGCCAGGATTTGGCTTTGGGAGGGAGCGGGGGAGGGTTTATTCCATGGGGTATTCATGCTTTATTTAAATTTAAAAAAGTAAACTACTATACAGTTTTAAAAATCTGAAAATTCACTGCGGGAGATTTTTTTTTATTCTCTTTTTGTCTTCGCCTTCTCGTTTTTGCCTTTATAAGTTTTGAAAAAAGGTTTTGAACGAACCATTATATCACATTACTAGGCAAGTTTTGAAAGAATATTTTCGATAATTTATTAAAACAAAATGTTGAAATCAGCTTCATATAGAAACAGTGTCATCGTTAATGATGAAAGAGATGTTCTTAAATATCATAACTCTATGACGCTAACATATTGACTAGATTTGACTATTTATTTTATTATATTTTAATTTGAACTATTTGTTTATAAAAATATAGTTTATTCCTTAACAAACACTAAATGAAAATAACTTTAATCTTTGAACAACATTAAAAAAAAATCGACACACTTTCGTAAAAATTTTGAACTTTCTATTTCAATTTTATCCCTTAATATTTTGCAGTTTTTTAGCTCATTCAATTTTAGTCTAATAAAGTGCAAATTTAAAGTACCTGTGATTTACACTTGATGTATGGCATATTTTTGATGATGTCGGTAATTTTCTTCCATATTATCTAAGCATGTTCGTCGATTTTTTTAATGAAAAATGAGCAACGCTTTCATCAAAAAAAAATATTAAATCTCAACGATAAGTCGCAGCTATGTATTTTAAACTTGCGCTTTATTTGAATCGATCGGGCTACAAAACTGCATACTCAAAATATGTATTTATATCAAATCTAATTAAAAAGCTTTACGAAAGTTTGTTGATTTTGTTAATGTTGCGCAAAGATAAAACCTTGGATTTATATGGGTTTTGTTAAACTGCATTTGTATAAACAAATAATTAAAATTATATAATTTTAAGATAAATGGCCAATCTAGTTAACGGGTACAAAGTTTTGATAAGCACTTGAAATGTCAAGTTTTAGTACTGAATTCAAAGAAGATGTCTCTTTTATCCATTCATAATAACGTAAAGAAATTTGTTTGTTAAGAAGTGTATCTTAAAATATCTGCCTTGACATTTATGTTAAAAGTGTAAAATATGTAAATGTACCTACATAAACTTTCCCGTGAATACCATCAAAGCATTGGCCTTGAAGGGAATCTATGTATGCATGCATGCATATGAGCAAATTAAAAAGACGATACAATTTACAGTCGAAAAATACAGTTTTTGTATAGATTATAGATTATTTCCCACCACTGTGGGGAACTAAGCAAAAGGCCTGAAATAAAAAAATTATAAATCGGAAGGATAAAATAGTATTGTGTTATTAATTCAAAAATAAAAAGTTTCAATTCACTGACGAAGGGGGGATCTATTCCCCCAAATGCCCCCTCCATGACATCCGCAGTTGTCGCATTTCTGTTATTGGAAGAAGAAAGTTCCGAGAAGTTTAAAAGAAAAATTTTGAGAGATTGCGGCGGTCCACTTGAGCTGCCCGAGACAGCTTAAGTAGATTGTTTTTTAATGTGCGTTTATAAATATTTATAGCGTATTTGCAGTTTCATAGCATATTATCGCCTAAACAAAGAGGCTTTCCGAATGGTACTTGACACCATTGAAGGGCACTTGACACGTTCGAATGTTCCACCAGTGCTGCAGTTAGCATCTTCGTTGCGATTTTTAGCTGAAGGATCCTATCAAAGATCAGTCGGGAACGATTCTAGCATAAGTGTAGCTAGAAGCGCGCGGTGTCAATGATTTTAGATGATGTGCTTAAGGTTATGGAGCGGTTCATTTGCCCTCAGTGGGTGAAACTAGAAATGGACTGCATCGAAAAACGCAGATCAAGAGACTATTTTTACTTAAAGTACAAAATTCCCTCAATAATTGGTTGCATCGACGGGACACACATAAAAATCATTAAGCCCAGTATTGACGAACATGTATTTTATAATCGAAAATATTTCAGTATGAATGTCCTGATTGTAAGTAATCATGAATCTTCATTTTACTCGTACATTGCCTTGATTTATATATATGCATGCACATTTTTATTTAGATTTGTGATGGTGACATGAAAATTCGAGCGGTCGATGCACTCTATCCCGGCTCTAGCCATGACTCATTCGTATGGAACGTTAGTAGCGCCAGACATTTTTGGAAAGCATAAAAAGTGATGAATAAAAATATGAATACATTAACAATTATTTTTATAAAATAAACCTTTTACTCACATTTTTATAAAATGTCCAACTGGAAGTAAGAAAAACTAATAAACAAATGAAATCCAAGAGCCGTTAGCTGCTTGGTTTGTTTCCGATACCAAAATCGATATTATTGGTTTCTGTGACACCTAAAATCGACACTAATTCCGATTCGAACATAAAACCGATAACATTGGATTTCATGACACCAAAGTAATTTTTTTGTCGTTTTTCAATCCAATTCCGACAACAATTGGATTCCATGACAGCCCTGTATATTATTTTTTTATAAGTGCCATATTATTTTTGGAACTAAATATTTAAATAAGAAACTAAACGCGCAAAAACATTGGGCGAATAAAAACAAAAAACGCTTAAAACAGTTTCATCATGATAAAAATATTTATAAGGTACAATCATGATACAAAAATTTAAAGGTAGTTTCACTTCTTTTTCTTAGCCACCATTCACCCATTTGACGTAAACTGTGCTTTTGGCATTTTCTTTTGAAATCGAGCTACCATATTCTTTGACAAAATTAAAAAAAGTGATTGATTTCTTAAAAAAAAGCAATAGAATTATTTAAAGGAAATTAAAGCTTTTAGCGATAGTGAATATAAAGCAGAATGTAAGTGAAACATAACATTGTATTCACATAAAATATGCATGTACTCTTGTTAATTATTGTATTGTTTTTTGGTAAGATGAGCTGCATATTAAGAGCTGCAAAAATAACAGAAGAAATTGCGAAAAAACTAACATAAAGTTTTTTTTGACTCCCGGCGGTACCATATATGCGGAAAAAGTGAATATCCGCGTGCATGGTAACTGAAAATGCGTTACCAAAAGTATCGTTTCTTAGTACATATGTACATATCTTAATATATAAAAATCACGTGTCACTGTGTTCGTTTACGTTAATCTCCGAAACCGCTTAACCGATTTCAATGAAATTTTGTAGGTGTGTATTGTTGGTTGGAACTTAAAAGATAGGATAGTTGTGAACCCGAAAAAAAATATATTTTTTTCATCAAAATTTTTTCTATGCTTCTCGCATCGTGCTTATCTAATATATAAAAATCTCATGTCACGGTGTTAGTGGTCGAACTAAAAATATAAATATGAGAATCGGCTGTAAAGTATATTTCATACCGCTAGGTGCAGGGGGTGTGGCACCTCCCATACAAACCGAATTTTTCATACTGCATATCTCTGGATGTGTTCATGGAAGAGTACTAGAACTTGGTATGTACAAGATATATAACATCAGTCGCGTGGTCATGAAGAAAAATTGGGGCTATTGGAAAAAGGGGCGTGGCACCTCCCATGGTAGATTACTCGAAAATGGTATGGAGATATATGCAATCAATCCCATACGCTTAGAGAAAATTTGGGCTATTGGAAAAAGGGGTGTGCCACCTCCCATGATAGATTACTCGAAAATGGTATGGAGATATATGAAATCAATCCCATACTCTTAGAGAAAATTGGGGCTATTTGAAAAGGGGACGTGGCGCCTTTCAAACCACTGAAACTATTACGTTTCTTTATACACATGTACAGTTTTGCTAGGTTATTTAAGACGGCAACGGAAATATGCCTTCTGACAACCACCAAACCGTAATAATAAAAGATAAATGCGTCACTGAAAATCATGAACGTAAACTGTTGGTTAAAATGTTAGACCAAAATGTTTCAATACAAAAAAATTATTTTGGGCGGGACGAAGTTCGCCGAGTCTGCTAGTGTACATATAAAAATGTATAAATGAAGACGCATGATAAAACTAGTGTATGCATCATGCAGATGCAAGGAGAGCTATACATCATGCATTGTCACAAAGACCTTTATGCTTCCTCCCTAGAATCCGAAATAAAGCAACATCCTACTTAGTTTCTTAAAGGCATATAATATATCATGTTAAAGATAATGCTATATTTTTGGTGTTCCTTACAATTATTTACATCATCATGTAAATATATTTACGAACAATCATGTAAATATATTTACCTCGTGTGTTACTACTTAGTTCTTAATGAAATAAAAATTCCTTAAAAAAATATTAAAATTTCCAAAAGAATTATTTGATTAGGTGGCAGTGCTACTTCCAAAATTTACGAAAAGTAGAAACGTCAGTAAGCGCAGTTTATGACAAAAAATTTAAAAGTGAAACCATGATAAAAATATAGTAAGGTAGAACCGCTGAGAGGCACTTTTAAAATTCTTACGTTTCCAAACAATTTAATATTTAAATTTACTCACAAACTCACACACACACATTTTCATTTTCAATCTCAAACAACAACAATTTCGAACAATTTCAATTTTTTATTTTCACTTTTATATGATTTTAAAATGTTGGCAAACTTCAAAAAAAATCATGGCCGACAAATTGAGAGAACGGTTCTACCTTTTAAAATTCTTGACGTTTCCAAACAATTTAATTTTTAAATTTACTCACAAACTCACACACACATTTTCATTTTCAATCTCAAGCAACAACAATTTCGAACAATTTCAATTTTTTATTTTCACTGTTATATGATTTTAAAATGTTGGCAAACTTCAAAAAAAAATCATGGCCGACAAATTGAGAGAATGGTTGTACCTTGCTATGTTTTTATCATGGTTGTACCTTGCTATGTTTTTATCATGAGTGAAACTACCATCTTTTTTTGTAACATGCGTCAAAATGAAAATAAGGGAGAACGAATTTCGATATGAAGCAAAACTCTCTGCGAAGACAATAGCTGTAATTACACTGTGGAACAAATTCAGGTTAGCAAAAGTTAGGCCGATTCTGAGAGTGAGTGGTGAAAATAGAGGCTAAATTAGAAGACCTGTATCGCGGCGTTTGTTTATGTTAGTTCGAATTTTTTTATAATCGACCTTCGAACTTTGCAGTCAAATGCAATAAATTTCTTCCCCTTCTTTCTTTTTTTCCTCGTCTCCCTCTTTTTTGTTTCCAACCACCGCACAGGTAGCGAGTTTTATTTATTTCGTACAAGCGAACTAATATCAAAAATAAAGATTCAGTTAAGACTCGAAACTCAGCCGAAGCTGATGTCTTTTAATTTTCGCTCGGTCGTGATAAAATTCGCTATTAATTTTTTTGGAACTTATTTCATTTTGTGAGTGATTTAAGTTAAGTGCATCGGTTTCATAAAAATAACAAAAACAACATTGTATAATATATTGTACCAAAATGTAAAATGAACCATTTTTGTAATGTTTGTGCACGTTTCATAGCAACCCTGCAGGGAAAGCTACCAGTTGTGAACCAGAATGCTACCAGTTTTCGTTTCAGCCCAACTAGTTCACGTTGTATCCTTTTTCAATGTGAGTGACTGGTATTTTTAACATGGCGGTGTCATAGGAGATGTCAATTGTCCGCTCCTGCATCAGCACGCTACCAGTAGAAATACTAGTACCATCATACCAGTCGACGGGATAGACTGCCTATTCATCCCCCGTGAAAAGCATAAGTATGTCATTTTGCTCGCGGCGCTGCAACAGTGGCAATGGTCAACAGAGTAAAGCTTTGGCACGCCAAATAAAGAGATCCGAGTTCGAATCTCAGTGAGCGAATCTTTTTTTTTTTGTTTTTTATTTTTTATTTTATTTTTTTGTTTTTTATTTTTTATTTTATTTTTTTGTTTGTTTTTTTATTTATATCTCTTGTGTAATTTTTAAATTTATTGTTTTAAAAAGAACAAAAAATTATTTATTTTCATTTTTTTATGGTATTTGAGTATTTAGGTTTTTTCCAAATCAAATTAAATTTATGTACAATTTTTATTTTATATTTAAATTTAAATAATTATTTAAATTAATTTACTTACTTTACTTTTAATATTTTTTTATTGAGCTTTGTACCACGATTGTTTATTAGGAAAAATACGCAGGTTCGATCCCTGCTGAAGTCTAGAAAAAA
>NW_023458561.1:13513271-13538209 GCF_013731165.1 Rhagoletis pomonella | reverse complement strand
AAAAACCATATAAACAATATGCTGAAAATCGGCATTTGACTGCAAAGTTCGAAGGTCGATTAAAAAAAATTCGAACTAACATAAACAAACGCCGCGATACGGGTCTTCTAATTTAGCCTATATTTTCACCCCTCACTCTCAGAATAGACCTAAATTTTGCTAACTTGAATTTGTTCCACAGTGTTATTGTACCATGGATTGCAGTCATAATTTGGTTTACTCAAAATTTTTCATATGGTACATACATGTAAATCTCACGACTTGTTACATTTTTATTCAAAAACGTGCTTTTGATCCAAGTGGTGGCATACTTATCTTACACCTTGCATTATCTTTAGTTTTGCATAAAGAACAAGATTCCATTGCAAAATTGTATTTAAACAAAATCTTAAAAAAGATATACATCTATACATATATTAAAATTGTAACAGGTCGATGTCTGTACATTATAGATATTAAAGAAAAATTAATGTGGGTGGTCTTTATTAGAGCACCAGAAGCCAAATCAACCATTTTTAGAATTTTTGTCTGTCTGTCTGTCTGTCTGTATGTTTGTTCGCGCATCACTCGAAAACGAATGCGTGGATTTGAATGCAGTTTTCACCGATGTATTGCTAGGGGTCTAACTTAATATATAGGAAGAAAAAAATTAGATAGTTGCCACCTGTTTGAAAATCGGAGTTTAAGTAAATTGATAAGAAAAAATTAATATTGCAATATGGGCGTCAAAAGAAAGAGGCTGAAGAAGGCTTATAGCCAAAAATATCTTTTTAGAGTTGCCACCTGTTTAAAAATTTACATTTAATTTAATTTATAAGATAAATTGAATATTGCAATATGGGTATCAAACTGAAGGGGTTTAGGAAATTTTATTGCCGAAAATATTTTTAGGGCTGCCACCTGTTTGAAAAATTTAATTGTATTAAATTGATAAAATAAATGAAATCTATATCTACATCTATACATATAATAAAATTGTAACAGGTCGACGGCTCTACCTTATAGATATTAAAGAAAAATTAATATGATGGGTTTTTATTAAAGCTACAAAAGCCAAATAAACAATTTTTCGAATTTTTGAATCTCTGTCTGTCTGTATATTTGTACGCGCATCAGGTGAAAACATGGAATTGAATGCAGTTTTCACCGATGTATCGCAAGAGATCTAGCTTCCAATATAGAAGGAAAAATTAGAGAGTTGCCACCTGTGTTTAAAAACTTCAATTTTAATATGGCTGTCAAAAGAAAGAAATTTACAAAGGCTTACAGCTGAAAATATTTTTGTGGAAGGTTGCCACCTATTTGAAAACTTTAATTTAATTTAATTGATAGCATAAATTAAATATTGCAATATTGGCATCAAACTAAAGAGGCTAGGAAATTTTAATGCTGAAAATATTTTTAGGGGATTTGCCAACTGATTGAAAAATTTTTTACATTAAAATTTGTAAAATAAATGAAATATTGCAATACGAATATTAAACTAAAAAGGATTAGGAAGCTTACTTTTGAAAATATTCTTGAAGCGGGTTGCCACTTATTTGAAAACTTTAATTCAGTTAAATTTATAATATAAGCTAAGTGTTGCCATATGGGTATCAAACGAGAGTACTTGAGAATAATAAAATTGCAACAGGCCGATATCTGTACATAATAGATGTTAAAGAAAAATTAATAAGGGGGTTATTAGATCAACAGAAGCCAAATACAAAATTTTGGTATGTTTGTCTGTATGTTTGTAAGTGCATCACGCAAAAGCTAATGTATGGAGTTTAATGCAGTTTTCACCGATGTACATATTGCTAGAGCTCTAATTGAAAATATAGAATCCATTTTTTTTTGTTTTAGTTTATCGTCGACCATTATTCCTAGGTATTTGAACGTATTAACTTTTTCCAGTGCGCCGTTGTTTATATTTAGAGTTAGCAACGGACCACAAACTTAATTTTTTTTTATTTCTGTGTGGAAGGTTTTTCGCTAAAAAAAATTAAAACTTTTCGTTGTTGCTGCCAAAAAATTAAGAAATCTGAGACGTCACGTTTTACAATTTCATACAGTTCTCTTTACAATGTATTTCACTAAACTACTAAACGGCTGCATCGACTTGGCTGATATTTGGCAACACCTTGAAAATAAATATTCTGACCAAAAATTTGCTCGGTATGTAGCTCGAGTTATTCCTAAAATTCTTATACAGACTAAAACGTAAAAAACCAATATATCTCTAAAACCAATTACGCTGGGGAACTGAAACTTAGCACTGATGCATATATTACAAATGCATTGGGAAAGGGGGCGTGGCTCCTTCCTTCCATACAAACTGAACTTCTCATATAGCTTAACTGCTTACGCTAACGCCCTGAAGTTCTACACAGCTACATATGTTATCAATACCGTAGTTATGGCGAAAAGTGGTAGCTATTGGAAAGTCTGGCTCGATATACATTTACGTAAACGCGCAAGTATCATTCGATTGGGAACCATTTTCTCCTAGATTTCTAAATCCGATTGAACTATTGTAACTTTGTCTTTAATTTTCAGCAAGGTAAAATTTATGTGAAAATTTCGAAGAATTTTTTTAAATTTTTCACAAAGAACGGAGCTTTGCTTTTACGAGTTTCGCTATAAACTGTCCTATATACATACCTATTTGCATAAAATGATAGCCGTTTTCGTTGTTCAGAATAAACTCAAAAATCACTGAATAGAGTTCCGTCAGATTGTCGGAGGTTATCTTACATACATATATGGTCCAATTACATGCTACTAGAAAACTCGCTAGGTGGTGCTGGAGTAGAGTTATTTATAAAAATCGTATTTATTAACCGATTTCGTTCAAATTTTAAATGTGAGCTATGTACCTGTATGATGGAAAATTCTTTTGATTAAAGTTTGCCTGATTAGTGCCGCTGGAGTTAAGGTTGAAATTCATAACACGTATTTATTTTGTGGTAAGCAATGGTTTGCAGAAAATTAACCCAATGGATGGCGCTGTAGACGAAATGTATAGAAACCCCGTGGGGTTGGTCTGCTTTGGCACTATGTTTAAGTTATACGAATTTAGTTTTCAGATGTCTAAATGAAGGATGGGGTTAAATTTTTCTGACGCACGATAATGCGGTCTTGCATGTACCCAGAAATCAGTTCATAAAGGAAAGATCACCGTAGGTATATCAATTGCTTCATTTGAAAGATACTTAAGAGATCACACGACTCATTTAGCAATGTACCGGAAAACTTTTCATCCTGTGGAACAGCGAGGATTCTTGGCCCTCCTATAACAGAAAACACACTTCTGTGCTCTTGAGTTCCCCTATAAGAATTTTTATTGGCATACGCATCGCACCAATGTTGTATTTGCAAGATCATACAAAAATATTACGCATGCCTGGCAGAGATCTCACAGGTGGAAATAAGACCATCGGTAAAGCTCACGACACCGAAAGGGATTGGTATTCCATATGGTATCACAGCGTTACTATTATTGGCCTATGTGTAGAGCGGGAGAAAGTTTTTCTTACAAAACCTTTTATTGTTGAATCATGAATTACGTTCTGCTAGGAAGAAGATAGCAATATTTCAGTCTTTTTTGCGTTCATTACATTTTCAATGT
Source organism: Rhagoletis pomonella (assembly GCF_013731165.1). NCBI lineage: Eukaryota > Metazoa > Arthropoda > Insecta > Diptera > Tephritidae > Rhagoletis > Rhagoletis pomonella. Next base: position 13,534,596 of record NW_023458561.1, on the reverse strand, counting down.
AGTCTTAACAAAGTCGCCTACTTTTTTCTGACGTTTTATGCTGCACAGCTATTTTGATGCTTTTGCGACCGTGCGGTTTGCAATAGATCGGCTCTTTCTGATTCGGCTTTTAATGTGCAATTGCAAACATTACAGCAAGCCTCGTAACCTCAAGTGTTTATACAACCAGCCTTTGAACACGGGATCCTTAGTCCAAGAATCCAAAAAAAATCTTTTGAAGCAGCTGCAGCAAAATACAAAGATTGTAAAGATTTATTAAGAAAATAATTCAAAACCAGTTCTTCTTGCAAGATTTAGTAACAAAGAAAAATGACTGTGAAGTTAAAAAACGTCATTTTGTACACAAAAAACGTCCAAACGTCAACAGGATACAAAAAACGTCCAAATGACGTTAAAAACGTCAACCTTTCAACGCTGCCGGTAGGTATCATATCAAAGACTCATACATACATGCATGTGCGTATGTTGAAAGAGAATACCCACCAAACCATTTTTGTTGCCGGAAATAAAAAAAAACGTGTCGCTCTCGCAAACAAATTTATTGCCGGTAATATCGCCATCGTATCGATTTCTTATTACCAGTCGCTCTAAAACGTCCGCCGAAGGCAACTCGCCTAGGCGAATCGTTATCATATTACCAAAATGAGTCGTTTTCTTGGCGCTTTAGGCGATATTTGGAATAATTTTATTCTTTTTAAAACTTCATTTATTTTCTGTTTACGAAATTGGAACTTAGAAACGGAATTAATTCTTTCTTTTTGGAGCTTCCTATTTTTTCAATCCCGTCTTTGGTATAAATTTGTTGACGCGAAATTAATAAGAATGGGAATTTTTGATCACTTATTTATTCCAAAATGGACATGAAAGTAACAATGAAAGACAGGATTAAAAAAATAGGAAGCTCCAGAAAGAAAGAATTAATTACGTTTCTAAGTTCCAATTTTGTAAACACAAAATAAAGTAAGTATTAACAAGTAAGAAAGTCTAAGTTCGGGCGGGGCCGAACATTAAATACCCGGCGCAAGTATTACATACATATATGCCTTTTCACCTTTCCGAAAGCTACCGCTACATGGTAAGCCGGGGTGTATCAATTTTGAATAAATTAGCGTCCTTAAATTTCGAAATATTGACGTTTCGAGCATTTCTAAAATTTACCGTTATATGAAAAGCCGTAATTTTAGTCCGATTTCAATAATTTTGAACGTTTTGCTTTTATATGGCAAGCACAATAACCACACCGAGTTTGGTACAAATTGGTAGATCGGTTACCGAGATACATATATGTGATCATAAGTGGGCGGTGCCACGCCAATTTTCCAAAATTTTATGATAAGCATATTTCCTGATAAAGAATTGTTGCAAGCATCAATCTTGAATAAATTAGCTTCAATATTTACGGATTTATCGAAGATTTCGTATTTCTCCAAATTACCGATTTTTAAAATTTTCGGCCATTTGGTATCCTGTACCAAGGCCAATAACTGTGCCAAGTTTGGAAGAAATTGGTGCAGCGGTTACCAAGCTATACACATGTAACCATTAGTGGGCGTGGCTACGCCCATTTTAAAAAAATTTATAATATTCTTATTTTTCGTCTAAAAGTTATTGCAAATATCAATTTTGAGTGAATAATCTTCAGTAGTTACTAAAATATCGCAGTTTTCGTATTTCTGAAAATTACCGTTATATGGGAGGTAGGCGTGGTTATTGTCCGACTTTGCCCATTTTCAATACCATCCGTCCTACGCCCGAAAGAAGTACACGTACCAAGTTTCGTTAAGATATCTTAATTTTTACTCGAGTTATCGTGTTCACAGACGGACGGACAGACGGACGGACGGACGGACAGACAGTCACCGCTTAATCGATTTATCTTTTCATCCTGATCATTTATGTATACATTTGTCTATATCTATCTCGATTCGTTTTGCCTGTTACAAACAACCGTTATGTGAACAAAGTTATAATACCCTTGTGCACAAGTGCGCTCGGGTATAAAAAGAATGAAATTATTCCAAATATCGTCTGAAGCGACAAGAAAACGACTCATTCAGGTAATACGAAACCGACTCGCCTAGGCGAGTTGCCTTCGGTGGACGTTTTAGAGCGGCTGGTAATAAAAAATCGATACGATGGCGATATTACCGGCAATACTAGCACGTCTAGTACTTTCAAAGATACACACTTTTTCATATGTACATATGTATTTCTAAATGTGAAGTACAAATATAATACCGTTCAATAGGGTTTCCAGAAGAACTCAAAAAATAGAATTTTTGAGTTTTTGTTCCGTATTTATAAACAAAATTTAATGATCCATTGAATCTGCTAAAGCCTAAAATGCCATACAGCAGCGCTGGTTTGTCTTGGTTAGCTAATATTATTTTTATGCAAGAAGTGTTTTGTCTTTGATGTAGATTTTCTTCAATAAATAAATTTACGTGCATTTATTTCGTGAGAATTGCATACTGATTTAAGAAATTTTTATATTTTCATGAATTTTTTTTTGTTTAATTTATTGTATATCCTTTTTTTAAAGACAAGTACAAAACTTAAAGCTATGACAACCGAGGTCTTAAGCTTACTGACATCAGTAACTTATGCTAGTTATTTTAACTTTATATATCATTATATATATTACAATACTTTAGATAGTTTAATATTTTATTTATGTTTACAATTGTTAGATCAGTTAGTAGGGTTGAAGGCTTAATATTATTAAGTGAACTCCTGTGTCTTCTGAAATGAATATAGTAGTCTAAAATATGCTCTACTGTTGAGTTGGATGCGATACAGTATTTACAGTTGCTACTTTCTTTACTAATTATATGTTCGTGGGACATCCTCGTGTGACCCAGTCTGATTCTTGTAATCTTTACCAAGGTTTTCTGGTTTTGTCTTCATTAGGAGACAATTTAAAATGATTGTATATATTATTCATGTTAGGGTTTATTAGCTCGTACCAGTTAGTTGTTTTATCGTATAACTCTTGGTGTCGTCTGTTGAATATATCTTTTATGTGTCTTAGTATATCGGGATATAGTATGTTAGGCGTAGTTATAAGTGGTAGATTATGTGCGGATTTTGCTACTGTGTCGGCTATCTCGTTGCCTGTTATTTTTGTGTGGCCAGGTATCCAGATAAGTTTAATTTTGTTATTGTTTTTTATAAGTAAGTTTCTTATGGAGTTGGCGTAGAAGTTGTCATTAGTTAAATTAGATGTTGATTTTAACGACGAAACCGAGTCTGTACATATAGCAAATTTTCCGTGGGTGTGACTGGCCAATTTAATGGCCCCATGAATGGCTATTGTTTCCGCCGCGTAGTTCGAGCTATATTTAGGTAGGTGGGTGGTCAGAATTGTTTTTTGGTCTAGTATGATACTATAGTTTACCATGTCACCCTGTTTACTTCTATCTGTATAAATAAATCTGAAGGAAGGTATTTGTTGTTTGAGGTTAAGAAGCTCTTGTGTATAAATATCAGTACGTGTGGTAACTTTAGCCCATCGGTGTAAGGAGTAGTTAATTGAAGTAGGTTGAAGTAGCCAAGGAGGAAATATGAAGTGTTTGCTAATCTTATAGTTGAATGGAATGGCGGGAAATTTTGCCCCTTATTCTAATTACCTTAAACGAGCAATTTTTGTGTATATGTATGTATATGTATCCATAAGTTTCTCGGCAACGGCTCTAACGTAGTAAAATGAAAAATCGTTTAAAAAAGACTTTCGGAGTTGTATTTATTTTGTTTATTTGTCACGGGGAAAATATCGTAAAAATTATTTGTATCGTGCGAATATCTATAGAAATAATCAGGGTTTGAAAAACTGTTAGCACAGCGACAACAGCCAAGCATTTGCTTTTTTATAAATTGTTGTTGCTTTGCTAGCCGGCAATTACAAATACCTGATGAAAATCTTGCAGAAGCAATGAGCTTAGCCGACGACGCTTTAAAGGAATTTGAAGAAATGCGACAAGATGCAGAAAAAAACTTTCATTTCAAGAAGTATGCACCAACCTAGGTACATAAATCAAAGTACCGCGATACAGCAGTCGCCAAAAGAATCGCTTTAATGTGAAAACCGGAGACGCCGAGGCATACTATCGCATTTCTTTTTACACTCCCCTCCTTGATACATATATTGCTCATTTGAAAAGCCGGTTCCTAAACCATAAATCAGTTTTAAATAATTTTAGTGTTTTGTTTCCAAAGTATGATTTTAACGAAAAAAACTGAAGAATTGTTGGTTTTCTATGAAAAAGTAATCGACTGCTCGAAACAAAACTTTCTTCTGGAGGTAAAAATGTGGAAAAAACGAGTTTCACACGAACATTTTCGAAATGCTATCGAAGCATTACAAGTAGCTAATACAACGTCTTTTGGGAAGGTTTTTAAGATCCTACGTATATTGGCACTTTTGCCCGTTTCAACAGCCACACCTGAACGAAGCTTTTCATGCCTGAAAATAATTAAAACCTACTTGAGAAATACAACATGTCAAGAAAGGCTCAACGGTCTAGCATCTATGAATATTCAGAACGATATAAATTTTTCAGTTGACGAAGTATTTGAAAATTCTTCGTTTCATTGATTTATAAGTAAAAAGAAAAATTTAATGTCTTTAAAATTATCAAAATGTTTTATAAATAAAGAGAAAAATTGAATATATGATTTTAAAAATTCGTGTTTGAAACTTTATTACGCATAATTTCTTCTAAAGAGCGTTTTTTCTATACCCATATTAGTGAAATATTATTATTTGACTTGAGGGGGGAGAGGTTTAACCCACAAACCATCGATTCGATTTCCTTATGGTGAGAAATAATTTTGCACACTTTATTGTAGGCTATAAGTACGGTGACCATATTTATTGGAGCCGAATACGGGACAAAAAATAATTTTGCAAATTTTGTGCAAAAAACCTACAAAACTTAAAGCCTTCTTCAATAATCCTAGATGTATTATTCCGGAAACAGCATCTATTACAAATTTGTAGGATATTTTTCTCAAGATTTTCACCCCGCAAAATTTGTTTAAAAAGATTCGTTAAATTTAGTATAATAAAGTGCAATTTTGAAATTTTCAACATATATCGTGTATATAAATTTAAAACGCACCGCAATTTAAAATTTTTAGAGTTTTGATAGTTTTGAATTTCTTGAAGTTTCCCATTTTAAATAACTTGAGTGGAATTCCAAAATTTTCTATACTTTCAAAACTTTGTGAATTTTAGGAAATCACAATAATTCAATATAATGATGAATACAAGATTTCTAGAAATTTTTTTATTTTTCAAAAATTTTGAGAATTGTAGGAATTTTAACAAATTTTTTCTAAGTAAAAGTTTCGCATATACCAAATTGATCAAACGAATGTTTAAAATATTTTCATATTTCGTCGTTTTTGAAAGTTTAAAAAATTTTCGTAATTCTTGAAGATTCAAAAAATTTTTGGACGTTGATGACGTTCAAAATTTAAAAAAAAATTTAAAATTATCAAACTTTGTTACATCAATACAAAATTTTGGAAAAGTTCCGTAAAGTGGAAAAATTTTGAAATTTTTCAAAAATGTTAATATCTTTTAGAATTCTAAGAATTTTATATTTTTTACACACAAGTTCCATGAGCATAAGAATTTTTCGACAATTTGTGATGTTTCACATTTTTATATTTTAGAATGGATTTTAGTATAAATAAAATTCTCAAAATTTTGAAATATATACAAATTTTTAAGATCTCAATAAATTTGTACATTTCAAAATATTCTCTTTTTACCAAAATTTCTAGAACCTCCCGGATTTGGATAGTTTTTGAAATTTTGGAAATTATCTTAAAAATAAGAAATCTCAAGAAATTTAATAATATTAATTTTAGTTGTTTTCTGAACCTGTGAAAATATTCAAATTTGCTGTGAATTTCAACTGTGTAAAATTATACAAATTCGAAAATATAACAAAAAAAGTAAAAATTTAGAATTAAGTACATAATTTTAAAATATTGAAAATTCTGAATTCGAAAAACTGTTAGCACACAGCTAAAATTTCAAACTCAAGTGAAATTTGACACACTTTTTCTATGAATTAAAATTTTCAAAAGCATCCATTCATTTCCCCAATTTCCGCTACCTGGGTCCGCCACTGTATTTATACCCTATTTATTTGCAATAAAAAAATTCTTTTCGATAAATGTTGCTCGGAATTGGAACTTTTGTACCAAATTTTCACAAAAACGTTATTTTTGTCGGTTTCTTATCATTCCATATCCTCTTCCCATATAATTTTAGAACAAAGTCATACATATACCTAATATACATACTATAACTAGTATTACTAAAGTATTTTATAAGGTCAAAATTGTCGCCCCGATACTATATTTAATTTAATATAAAAACAAACACTTGGTTGGATCAGTTTAAGAAATCCCATAATAGGACGGGACAAATACATTTTGTCTCATTAAGTTTCGTTAAAAGTTTTTCCAAGATTCAGCACTTTAAAGAAAGGTATTTATGACGTTTTCTTAAAATTTAAGTCCCGTGTAAATTGGCAAAATATGCTGCACGTATATTCATGTCACCTAGACCCTCAACCTCTTCAACTTTCATCCAAATCCTTAGAGGTCGTGCACAGAGGTGGCCGCGGTGATATGAAATGCCTGAAATCGTAAACATTTTTTCGTTCAATTTGCAAATCAAAACATTACGTGCCCCAAAGTCGTAAATCGCAAAATGAAAACGAAAAATTTATTTCCGTAAAACACGAAGTGAAAATGGAAGTTTCATGTGTCCTGAAACCACTTCCGCTTTTTACCGGAATGATACCAGCTTATTTTCAGCTATATTTTGGACCTTAAAGTTTCGACCGCCCTTGTGTTTTTTCGTTTTTACTAAACGCAATATAATGGTTACATGTAGTTTATCAGCGACTTCCATTCCTATAAGATTGATTTTACTCTGTAGGCGATTGGTCATATGGAAATACCCACATATGTATGTATGTACATATCTATATGCATTCCTATGCGCCTTTTAAATTATGTAACTTCATTCTTTGAGCTAATTGCACATTGATAAAAGCCATTTGCAAGTTTGTACTGCCATGCCCCGTTGATTGGCAGCAAATAGCTGCAATATATTTACATACATATGTATATTTGTGCATTTTATTGTACATATTTAGGACTCGTTTATACGCAGACATTGTGGCTTTGTATGCATGTATAGTATATATATTTGTATATTGTTGCCAAAAATAAGAGTCTAATTGAATACACTCGACACTTGCGCCACAACAAATGATTTAACAAATTTCTTTAAATACCTTTCTAAGTGCCAAAAATGAAATGGTGTTGACATTTTTTTCATCAACGTCAAAGGCGGTCTTTTCCGACTATTGAAATCTCAATGCAATAATAAAGTTCTTGTTTTGGGCACACGCTGACTAATAACAAACATCTTTTGATCACTCATCGGGGGGGGAAAAATAGCGGAAATCTTTTGAGGTAATGAGGGCATGAAAGGTAATACATACCTATGTATATGTGCAACATATCAGGGCTGTGAGTTCTAAGAGGATTTTTTGTTATTTGTGTATTAATAAAGTATTTTATTATTTACTTTGCAAGTCAATAGATTCAGTAATTTTGAGAACAATTGTACGAATTCGTTCAAACACTGTTTAGAATATCCAAATAACCAAACAAATTGATATTAACCGGATATTCGAAAAACAAAATTAACGAATATTAACGGGATGTCCGGATTTTTTTTTTCATATAGGTACACGAATATCCGAACGGGTATCTGAATATACGGATAGTCCCACATTTGTGGTATGTGTGACATTTAAGTAAATCTATGTACATATACATATTTAAGTAGGTATGTAATATGTATCAGATAGGGACAGAATAATCGAATTGTTTATGCTTGCGGCTTTATATCGGTATCAAAGTCAAAAACAATGTTCTAATTTGTTGTATAAGTTTATCGTACAATGATGCCGTTCCCTCCAATAAGAACTGCTGCAGAAAAGTTGAATCGAAGTAAAGTTTTTGAAACAAATTCAACTTTGACCGAATGTAATAAAAATGGTAATATGTACTTGAAATAAACTTTAATTGACATAAGTAAATGGCTGACAAATATATTATTAAATATTTAATATTAATATTATTAAATTTATACATAAGTAATTGGCTAACAAATATATTATTAAATTATTTAATAGATTCGATCCGTAAATCGATTAAAAAAATTCGCGAATCAACATTCGATTTTTCTTAAATTGATTCATATTTCCGCACAAAATTAATATAATTTTAAAGGAATTTGAATTTGAGGCTGATACCAAGAATTAATGGGGCCGTCCTTTTCAGCTTGAGAGAGCAAAGACCAAATAATTCAGTGATCTGCCTCTCTTTCTACTCCAGGGAAGGCTCTTGAAAATAACTACATATATAAACTTAATGCTAATACAGTATATTTTGCTTTGATGCCTTTATGCTTAAGTGCACATTTAAGATACCTACCACAAAATGCGCATCAGCGGCATTATTTTTAACATTTATAAGGAAACTTCTCCGATTCAACATACCTGCACATTAGCGATACCTGCCTTAAAAATTTGCAACTATTATCAATTATCAAAGAAAGTATTACGTTTACCAGCTCCGGCTCTGCACTTACCCTAATTTTACAAACTTTTATTTATTTTGATCCTCTCGCAGAACAACGAAAACGGCCGTCATTTTATTTAGTTATACATATAGATAATTAGATACCATTCCGAAAAAATTTCGCTTGCAGTAATTTCTACGTGGTAAGTGCTCCTCCATTATTTGGTTTCATAGCGATTCGGATACCTTCCTCATTGAAGTAGTAAAGAAAATTCGCTTAAGTGCTTTTTGCGGTTAAGCGCACAAGTTTTTCGTGCAAAGATGGATGGGCAGCTAAGCAAAATATACTGTACATACTACACCAAAAACTCTAAAAATTGGAATTCAAACCAAAGGGCAATTGGGAAGTGAAATATAGAATTAAAGTGTTTTTACGCGATATGTATTTGTATCTGTAAATGAGACTTTTTGAATATATACATATGTATTTATGTAATTGCATATCGTCGTTTAAAGTGAAGCGATATTTTAGTATAAATGGATAATGGCTTGATGCCAGGAACTTTCAGTGAGAAAATATCTTTTTTGGCACAAATATTAGTTACGAGGTTTTGCAGATCGACGATACGCGGTTTTGCACTTTAAACGACGATATGTCTGTCTAATTGACAGTCTTTATTTACACTAGGCATTACCTGAGAAAATTTTTATTGACTATTTTGGGCATTAAACACTACCCATATCATCATAATAATTGTCATAGTGTTTATTCCCACATGGCATTTTTAAGATGGCTTACAGTTTTTGTCATTTCGAATGCTTGTCGGAAATTCGGTTTAATAATTTATGAAGTTTCTGATCAGTGGTCATTTCATTGTGAGGTAAATTTCAAAACCTATATTATAAAACGGCGTTTAATATAAAATAACCTTATCTCATATTTTTTTTTCTTCAGAAGTTTTTATGGACTGTTAGCTATTTGACAGCTTTTGAATAAATCTGGATATTGAAATCGTTATGGACAATGTATGTATGTCTTAAAAATTACTTACAATAAAAGTTTAGTCAAATCGCCGAGTTTCGTTTCTTTTTAATAATTAAGTAAGAGATGTTATTTGGAAAAATTTATTTCCATTCGAATCGATTTAAAAACCGACTTTTTTTATTTCGTTCCGGCATCTCTAATAGGAATAATGCCTTGTTTATAATGCTCGGGGCAAATCGTAACAAATCGTTGTGAATTCGTAAGGATCTATTGATTTCAGATTCTTCAGTTTTACATTACCCTACATTACATTATGACCATTTGTATTCATTTCTCATATAATAGATAATTAAGTGACAGTTCACTTCGTCCCGTTACTTCCACTATAGCTCGGTCCTTTATATACATACGAAAAATATTGCAAATTTCTAGGAACAGAATAAATTTTGTCTACTAAAAAATATTCATATTACAAAACCGGCCAAAATTTATTCTAGCCGTCCAACCGCCCAAAGCATTCGACCAGATTTGGCCGGAAACTCCCAAGTTTGGGAACGCTGATCATGATTTCAAATAAAAAAGGTTAGATAATTATTGACAGCCGTGGTTTGTTTGACACTCCCTTCCAAAGGTTGCATTTACGAATGATGGTGCAAGGAGAATGACTGAAATCAATTGGTGCGAAAACGGTAGTAGAAAATTAAGCAAGGTGGGCAATTAAAAAAGAATGTATGAATTCATCAATCAAATGTGCTTTGTATGCATATATGTAATACTTCTATATTGGCAGTAAGTAGGAATGTTCAAATAAGATCGGTGTTTCCAAAAACCGGTTTTTCTAAATTTGGTCAATGATCTTTTTCAGTCTATTTACAAATTTAGGTATTAATCGTTTTTTCGCTTTTAAACCGAAAACCAAAAATTCGGTTTTCACTTTCCCCAGCAATGGATATCTATTTTGAAATTCTTCGAGATAGGAATAAAATTTTACGGCGTACCACAAACTTCAAATTAACTACTCACTTTTTGTTTGCTGATCTATTTAGTAGCAGAGCTGGGTAAATGCAATTATATTACAATTACAATTACATTCCTCAGTAATTGTAATTAGGAATCAATTCCTTCAGTTCACAGCAAAGGAATTGATTGGTTTATCAATTCCTTGGAAGTAGTTTCAAATGTAATTGTTTTTTTTTTTTTTGTTGAATTCTGTTACAAGGAATTTCATATTGTAATTGGAATAAATTACGCGCTAATAATGTAATTTTCTTTTTCAATTCCTTTGAAAGGATTTGAAAATGTAATTGATGTTTTTCAATTCAATCCAAAGGAATTGAAAAAAAAAATGTTTTTTCCAATTCCAGTAGTAATTTAAAACGTCATTGAAAAATTTGTTTAAAAAAAGAGTTTACTGTTGAATTGCAAAAGCTTTGTTAAATTTCTTGGTTACTAACTGCTTGAATAAATGACTTATACCTAAGTAGTATTACTAATTGGACTATAAGAAAGCTGAATAACTTAAACTGTAGCTGTTCAGTTTATAGGGTAACCGTTAAATTTTCAGGATCCTATCGCAAACGCGTTTCGCTGCATATGAGGCCAGTATATGTCCAAGCAGGCATAACCCGCCCGAATACTTTCATGCTAGCCTTTCGGTGAATAACAGTCCGTACTGTTGCTGCCTCGGGCACTGATGTTCTCTTGGACTAATCCCTACGTATCTATAAAATTGCACTGATTTAATTGTGTATATTATGGTACCCTTAATGCTACCCAAAATGGCGTGCCCCACTGAAAACTCGTCTACCCCCGGCAAGTTTCCCGTGGATCCCTGGAACGACCTTGGACTATTTCTATTAAATCCTTCAGTACGGCAACAGACTAACTGTCGGCAACGCTGGTTGCAGGCTTGAATTATCAAAAACACAAACCAAATTCGGTAAAAAAGGGTTGAATTCGCATAAACTCCAAATAAAAGTGGTGTTTAAGGAAAGTTCAATGAAATTTTTTGTAAGAAAAACTCCGAGTTTAAGAGTAGAGTTCAGCGTTAAACTCCAAAATGACCCATAAATTCGTGTTTGTGGCTCAATGAGAACGTAATATCACTTTAAGATAGTTGATAATCCTATTGAAAATATTTCCAAATCAAGGTTTCTCAAATACCTTTCGTTTTGTACCCACACTGTAATATTTCATTTAGTTTGTGAATTTAATTGAGTTAAATTAAACAGGTGGCAACCTTCTTCGAAAATATTTTTGACTGCAAGCCTTTTTAAAACTCTCTAGTTTGACACCCACATTGCAATATTTCCTTTATTTTACCAATTTAACTGAGTTAAAATTTTCAAATAGGTGGCAACAGTACTCAAGAATACCTCCAATGGTTATCTTTTTTAAACTTCTTTAATTTGATACCCACATTGCAATATTTCATTAATTTTATCAATTTAATTGAGTTTAAAATTTTCAACTTGTGTACCATAAATCCTGGTATTATACCGAACACATAAAAAACATTATTCAAATAGTTCAGCCGTTCTCGAGTTTTGAGGCCTCGTACAAACGAACACAAAATTTGTGTTTATACAACATATACATAGATATAGATAGAAGATGTCCAATGTGTGGTTTCGATTTTAATCTTTGACCACAACAAAAATTCCACATTCCGCATGAACTTTCAGTTTCTCAATTACTTTTACAATTCCTTTGAGTAATTGAAAAAACTAAAGTACTCTTGCAATTCCGGTGAATGGAATTGGAAAAAAATCAATTACAATGTCAATTCCTTTCAAACGAATTGAAAAAAAATTACATTACTAGCCCGTAAATTACTCCAATTACAATATGAAATTCCTTGCAATAGAATTCAAAAAAATTACATTTAAAAGTACTTCTAAGCAATTAAAACAGTAATCAATTCCTTTGCTGTGGACTGAAGGAATTGATTCCTAATTACAATTCCTTGTAATTTGTAATTGGGAGTAATTCAGTTCCTAAAGGAATCATTACGACCCAGAACCTACTAGACAGCTAAGAATAATCGATTGTTAATATTGAAGTTTCGTACAAAGTTTGAAACTTGGATTTATATGTCGTTGGTAAAAACATAATCCACATTTTAATGAAAAATTAACAGAAATATTTAACATGAAAACTTTGGAAATATCCAAAAGAACAACCGCTGTACACTTAATTTAGAATTTAATAATATATTACCATATATCAGAGTTGTTAAAGAATGCAGTAATTTTTAACTAAATTATTCACTTGATTGTAGTCCCAAGTGATTGCAATAATTTTTTGTGACTAAGACAAACAAAAATTAGTCTTTATGTTTTTTTTTGATTCATAATTCATAAATCATTTTTTTAGTAATTTCTTGTTAGGCACATGATTTCAGCCATTGGATTGCATTCTTTTAGTCACTTTTCGTTATTCATTTGATTTCAGTTCGTGGCGTAAGTCCTTCGTTGACTTACATCTTGCATAATGATTTGCTTGACCTTATTTTGTCGGTCCAAACAGGAATCTCGATTTACTGTTGTTGGGTAGCTCGTTTCCAATGGGATGGTGACAAGAAAGTGGCAGACTTACGTTTTGATGATTTTGGGATAATCGGCGAATGGGGGTCCAATTGCTGTCAAATGAATAGACCAGGTTTTGCATTCACAACTTCTTTATTTTCCCCTGCACAATTTGGTTGGGGATTCGCCGGAAGAAATGTGACGGAACCCTTTGCCTTTGACTGAACCAGATACAAGATAAAAAAAAAAGAAAAAACTGCAAACGAATAGCACGATTAAATTCTGTTACCGCCTCGAACACTTTACACACTTACGGCTTTTTACTGATAGCCTTTTTCCTTATGTTTGGGCTCAGTCGATTTCCCTTTATTAGATATGGGTGAATATCGACTAACTGAATGTCGCCAGCTTTTAACCCAGTTTAATTATTTGGTTAAGATTACTTCCGTTCTTGCGAGGGCTGATGCGTGTGGTTCGCTCCGTGTCCAATTCGGGAAAGGAAGAATATTTCCCTAGCCTCGTGGTATGTGACCACCGATTCTTTTATCGTGTGTAAGTGTGGGCGTTTCCCTATTGTCACTGTCAATTCGTGCCTATGCCGATATGATGGTTCGTGTCTTGGATAACATTGGTTACGTACATTCATCTGGCAATCCCCCCCATTTTGAAGTTTAGCTTTGACAGTTTTGTTATGTTTACATTTCTTATAATCGTTCTTATGTCTATTATTTGGGCAATAAAAATAATAGATCATTATCCCCCTCTCATCTTCAGCGACACGTTAACAAAAAAAAAATGTGGAGCGTTTAGTAGGGATATGAGAATGGTGGTTAGAATGCAATTCACGGGCTGTGGTTTGATCGACGTTAGACCTTACATCGAAATCGTTCCACATGATCTTCATCAACCCCATCCTGACTCGTTCAGTTCGCCTTTAAGCGCATATGTATGTATGTACAAATGCTCCGTCTTTCGTATTTAGTTTCAGTACGCATTACATAAGCTACGGTAGATGAAAGGCATTGGTAAATGATTTGGTTATGAAACTTTTCTTGTTTGCTTTGATCGATTTACTAGCAATGTACTGAGGATATAATATAACAAAACTATGGATATAACAAAACTAAACTTAATTAATTTATTCCAGCCGGGTACCCTGTAATAAGGCAGGATCAATGGAGTCTGGAGGCCCGCCATATATTCATCGAAATTCTTGAGAAGGCGAATGTACTGAATGAGTTAGCGTGTTGTGATTAAATCGGCGGAATAATTGCCAAGCACTCGGTGTTTAGCATCGATCAGTTCATATGAGTTCGAACCAAGTTTCCGTGAAACATAGGCTCTAATTTTTGGTGGGGCTAGTTTTTGTGCATAGCCCTCTCCGGCCACGGAGGGTTTAGGATTGGGAATGAACACTTCCGAGCCTATCTCGAAATGGCGTTCTCTTTTGCGGGTCAATGCCCGTTGTGCGGTTTGTTGATATTGTGCGAACTGTCTGTCTCGAATTTCATCAGCCAGAACTTTACGTTGTTCCACCTCCTGGGTATGGTATGGATTTACATCCAATAATAATTTATATTCGTTTCCATCTTTCACATATTCACGACCGGTGTGCAGAAAATATGGCGTGTAGCCCGTGGCTGAATGCACTGAAGTGTTAATATCATGAATAACACGAGAAAGATGGTTTTCCCAAAAGGAATGTTCAAGAAGATCAGCCATGTGAGCACGTAATCCAAGTTTAATGCTTTTGTTTGTCGCCTCTACCTGATTGGCTTGTGGATGGTACAAAGGCGTTTTCATGTGTTTGATGTTATAATCGGCGCAAAGCTTTGCGAAAGTTTGACTGATGAATTGAGTACCATTATGTGATATAATGAGTTCGGGGCAGCCATTCACAGTGAATATATGTCAAGAGAATTGACTACGGATATAGCGTTTGCACTTTTCATGGGCTGCGCCCAGACATATCGCGAGTAGCAGTCGATGGCTACGAAGATCCATTGGTTACGATTTTTAGACATGGGCAGCTTACCGACGAAGTCAATCGATAATTGACGACCCGGTCGTTTTGGTTATCTATATTCGCCGTGAGGTGTTTTGGTGCTCTCATTACTTGGTTTAATGCGGTGGCATAGTTCACATTGCCGAACGTACTGGTAAACGGACTCATACATGTTTGGCCAGTAATAGCGTTGTGAGATACGTCTGTAAGTTTTCCAAACACCCTGATGCGAATGTTGGTTGTGGTTTTCATCGAGAACTTTGGCTCTCTCAGAAGATGGTACACAAAGTGTCCACAGTATTTCCGCACTTTGATTGGAAAATTTCAATCGATGGTATAGAAGGTTGTTTTCGATTTTGTATCTATCTAATGGTTGTTTTGAGGCCATGGCATGCATTTTGTTGTACCATTTATCGCCAGTATTTGGGTCAATGTTAATCACGGACGTGATTGGGGAAAGATTCACGTGAAAATCACTCGGAAGGTCAATTGGGTTTCTGCGAACGATGTTGAGAAGAGCAAAAGAACGAGATAAGGCGTCAGGAAGTTCCAAATGTTTTCCTGGTTTATGAATAATTTTGAGTTCGTATGGTGATAATCGGATCGCCCAACGACATAAGCGACCAGTTGGATCTTTGAGAGTTTGTAGCCAGCGTAACGCTGCATGATCCGTTACCACAACCAATTCACGACCCTCAAAATATGGACGAAACTTTTCGACCGCTAAGAGAACGGCTAGGCATTCCCGTTCGGATGCTGTGTAATTTTGTTCGGCTTTCGAGAATTTCTTTGAAAAATACTGAACCACCCGTTCATTCCCATCATGTTCTTGTACTAGAACAGCTCCCGCCGCGATCAGCGAGGCATCGGTATAAACCTTGAATGGTTTTGAATAATCTGCCATAGTCAGCACGGGAGTAGTAGTTAAACACTCTTTGAGTTTGAGAAAGGCTTGTTCAGCAGCGGTATTCCATTCAATGGGTCCCTTTCGGTTTCCTTTATACAATTCACAAAGGGGAGCTGTGATCTCCGAGAAATTTGGAATAAATTTACGGTACCAGCCTGCTGCACCAACAAACCGTCTGACTTCTTTTGCCGTTTTGGGCCGTGCGACTTCCACAATAGCTCGAATACGAGATGGATTCGCAGATAGACCCTCTTGAGACAAAACGTAACCCAGGAATTCCAATCGTTTACAGCAAAAATTCGATTTGGATGTTGAGATGGTTAAGCCGGCCCCAGCCAAACGTTTTGCAACAATAGCCAATATCTTAACGTGTTCTTCAAACGTCGAAGTGCAAATTATGAAATCATCCACGTATGCGAATGCATGTGGAACTAAATCCCGGAAAATTTTATCAATGAGAATGGCTAATGTGGCGGGTGAATTTCTCAACCCCATCGTCATGCGACGAAAAGCGTAAAGCCTGTTCCCGAATGCAAATGCTGTTTTCAGTTGGCTCGATTTTGCCAAGGGAATTTGAAAGAAAGCTTGAGACAGATCAATACTGGTTAGGTATTTTGCTGACTTTAGTCGTGCTAAAATCTGGTTAGTATCCGTAATTGGATAGGCATTTGGAACGGTGATTTTATTCAATTCTCTTGCGTCCAAGCATACGCGACAAGTTCCGTCTTTCTTTTTTACAGCCAGAATTGGTGACCGCCAAGGACTTTCTTCGATGGTCATAATGATGTCACGACTACGCATTTTGTCCAGTTCGGCTTGAACTTGTTCAGCCACGTATGGCGATACTGGATACTGGCGTTTCATGACGGGTTTTGCATCACCTGTGTCAATTACGTGTTCGATCTGATTAGTGACATTTAAGGGACCAGACACAGGAGTTGGATTAAAAAGTTTGAGAACGGCGTCCAACATTTGTCTTTGTTCTGGAGTGAGATTATGTGGAAGGCTGACGCTGGTCATTTTTGGTGTATCTATGTCACCGTCTAAACCGAGTGTGGAAGCGTCAATTGGCTCCAGATCACTACTCATAGAAGATACCTGAGCTGGTTCTTTCCCACTCCATTGGTTACAAAAATTAATAAATTCATCCGCCGTAACCATTTCAACTTTCGCGGATGCAACCTCTTCCGTATCACCTTTGGCTGTATTTTTTAAAAATCGCTCCACTTTTTCTTGGTTCTGCACCAGTTCGAAAAAGAAGGCCTCAAGGAATGTCCGTCCCATAATTGGGTGTTTCAGTGAGATCGGAACGACAATAGTTGGCACAATTCGGGTAAGACTACCGACCGTATATAATCCATTCACTTTACCAATGGCCTTAAAAGAGATCGAATTATCGGCAAGACCAATGGATGTTTTGGTAGGTTGCAACTGTCCCCATTTGTGCTTCTCATAAAACGTTTGTGATACGACTGTGACTTCGGCTCCACCATCGAGTAAAACCGTATGAGAATGGTTGTTAACCATAACCGTGAGATAATCGCGACAATCGTTCGGAATATTATAGGTCAAACATTTCTCTGAGATAAAGAAAACATCGCGGAGTCGTGGTTGGTTAACTTGATTAACCGCGTCTTGTTTGTGATTAGGGACTGGAGCTGAAGTAGGTTTGGTAAGTGGTGGTGTTCGTTCAGAACATTTGGTTGATGGTTCTTTGCCATCCCTTTGAGTTTGATTATATTCGTTGAGAATCAGAGTAGAATTATTACTGGAATTCGGGACTGAAGATGTGTCGATTTGTAGAGGGACTTCGGTAGAATGAGGATTATTAGAGACAGTGGATTTAGAAAAAGTGATGGATTCTGAGTACGATGGGCCACTATTCCCAATCGACTCACTTATGCGTTTTTTGAACACGGGCATTGGTCCGACGTCACTCCCGGTCGTGTACATTTGTAGCATATCACCCGATTCGGTTGGGTTCGACACCTTTTGAAGTGATGACCCCACACGAGACATTTTGCACATCGTAAATTTTCGTCCCCCTCAACAGTGAGAAATGGGTCGACGATGGTTCCTGCTTTCGTATCATTCTCATTTCGATTTGTGTCATTTTTATAATCACCGACTGGTTTCGAATCCGTACGTTTCTGAGATGGTTTAAAGGGTTTCTTATGCTTGCCCACGTATGCACATTCCCTGTCATCTGAGTCGGATCCAGGGAACGAAGCGGTATATTCCGAATGTGAAGAATCATCCGGCGAATCATGTAGTGCCGAAATTTCCCGTGGTTCTGATCGCTGTCTATCCGAACGGGTCCTTTCCGGACGGGATGTGGCAACAATGAACGAATGCGGTGCAATTCGCTGAGCGAACTCCCGCAATTGTTCTAACGTGTGGACTTGTCGAGTGTGGACGAGTTCACGAAGATGATCGGATAAGGTACCGATGATGATATCGAGGTGATCCCGTTCATCCAGGCCACAGGCATTACCCTGCAATTGGAATGTCAAGTCATCGATATGTTTCAACAGTGTTTGCGACCGTGGGTCGAATTTAATCTGCGCATATGACATTATTACTTGAGCCCGAGTATGTTTGTTGAGGAAACGAGCACGAAGTTTTGTGCAAAAATCCTGATAATCTCCGAACTTTCTCAGTTCGGTGAAATACCATTGTCGAGCGGCCCCCGTGAGTGTGGGTACCAAACGCGTAACCAATTCATGGTCGGGTACCCCGATCTTATATCGAAATGAGCCAATAATAGCCAAATAATCTTCAACCGATAGAAATTTTTCGTTTACGTGAACGCCATCGAATTGAGCACGTCCCATCCATGATGGTAAGCCTCTAAATTTCCTATCCATTGCATCCGCTTGGGCAGATTCGTCGAATATAGTGGCTTGATTTGGTCGTGATTGCGGTGGACCGGATAGCGAATAATTCGGATATAAATGAGATGGTTCATTAATTGGTTCTTGGGTATGAGACGTTCTAACACCACGGTAGGTATTGGTCATTTGAGTTTGTAAGGGTGACGGACCAACCAAAGAAACATGAGGAGGATCCACCGATGGTGGTATCCAGGTATGATTCAAGGTCGGTGGCATGGTTTGGTTAATGTCACGAACGTCAGGTATTGTTGGCTGCAAATGAATCCGATCACGGATCATTTGCTGTTGCATCTGTGTTTGTGTTCTCAACAACTCAGACACCATTACAGACAGTTGATGCAATGAGGGTGTTGGTTCCGTTTCGCCTGACAATGAATTAGGAACTGCTGGTTGAGCATTTGAATTAACCGTACTAGTGGTCAGGGTATACCGTGGTTCAGTTGCCTGAACCGAAATCGGTATATACTGGTTTGAAATCGGATCCGGTCTAGTTAAGGGTAAACGTGGTGATGGAACAGTATTTTGAGCTAAACTCATTGTTCCCCGTTCATTATCAAACCCATGGAAAGTCGAGTTCAAACTTAATCGGGAATCGCACGTCGGGATTACCGTATTCGGTGAAGACATCCGAAGCTCACGAATCTTCGATTGAAACCTTCCGACCAGGTCCTCTTGGCGTGGAGCCGATTCAGGTTTTAACTTTAACCGAGCGGTTCGATAACAATAATGTATCATTTGATGAAGGCGACCCTGCGGTGTTAACGCCTCATTTGCATTCAGTTCTCGATATGCTCTCTCACATATTTCCAACTCATTCATTTGGTGTATGGCATGGGATTTTATCAACCATGGTTGGCCAACGTAAGCAGATATTTTACCATTGAGAGCGGTTATTTCGGTGTCGGTCCACTGAACTGGTGCTGGATATAGATTATATATCTCACCTTCGATCTGTCGCTGTTCGTCTGTCAAATAGGTTGCATCGAGAATGGGAAACAATTCCATGTTGAAAGACTCAAATACAAAACTGTAAACTCAAATTATTAAAAATTCTACCAGTCCGTTCTAAAGTCCGTACTATTAACGTCTAGGTTATAAAAGGATGGTACTCGATTAAAATCAATACAGTATTTACTTCAGTTTATTATTTAATATTATTATTATTCTATTCTATGATAGTGTGTGAGCTAAATCGGCGAGGAAAAAAAATCAATGTTCGTTTTGAACATGCAATTTCGAAATAAAATAATGCCGAACAAATCAATATCTATTTTAATATTACTCTTAGTATAACAAAAAAAAATTCACGCTCAATTGGTTGTATGTCTCATGTGATTTTCGGTCCAAAATGTAATTTAATAATATTATACCGAACGTGGGCTGAGAATGGCGTTTAACGCACTAGCTCGAATCTTCTTATGGACCAAGTTGTTTGCTCCCGGGATGCAGCGAAGGCCTTGAATACTTAGGAGTATTACCTGTATCTCCTTCGGTCCCTTCTGTCGCCAACAAGGTACGCAACAAAGATCAAGACTATCCACCCCCGAATTTACCGGAAGACCAAATCAGACTGAGAATATTCAACCAGTTTGAGAATGTTAAGCGAAATTAATTTGATACGAATTTCAAATCTTATTGGTAATGAATACACGAAAAATAAAGAAAAATGAAAAGTTTGGTTCAATTAGTATTGACCGTGTTATCGGTTGCGTTACTGGAACTCATACCGAAAGACGAAAAGAGGAAAAAAATTATCGGTTCAAAAATCTTGACCGTCAATGTGTGGTGTTACTTGATTAAAAAAATTCAATTAACTTGCTTTTCAGAATTGGCGAACTGAACTGAACGAGAATGGTTATGACTGCTGATCAATGGTGTTCGCATCGCAAATCGATCACCATTCACCCCCTCGGAAATAAAAAATCAAAATATACACAAAAATTTTGATTGAAAACGAGCTCCAATAAAAATCAATTAAATCATGCCGTGTGAAGACTGAGGACGATAATGATTTACAGTGATTATGAATTCAAATAAAATTATTTGATTCAATCTCAATGACGATTTATAATAGCAGAATTTCTAAAAGAAAAAATTTATCAAAAATCGATTAAACTCGAATATGTATGGTTCACCGACGTACAATTTTGTGACCAACAAAATGAGAAAAACGACTAAAATATTTTAATTTTTCTTTAAATCTAATTTTATGATGTATAAATTGATTCGATGATGAAATTGCTATTTTCCCTCAGATGAGCACGCGGTTTTTTTATGCCGGGCTTAAGTGTGGTTATGTTCAACAAGAACTTATTCTTTTTCACCCGTTTAGTTGGGCGCCAATGATTTGCTTGACCTTATTTTGTCGGTCCAAACAGGAATCTCGAT
>NW_023458561.1:13511537-13513171 GCF_013731165.1 Rhagoletis pomonella | reverse complement strand
GCGAAACACATTTCGAACCGAACACTGATTTTGGTAATAAAATTCAATGATTTGCAAGCGTTGCTCGTTAGTAAGTCTATTCATGATGAAATGTCAAAGCATACTGAGCATCTTTCTCTTTGACACCATGTCTGAAATCCCACGTGATCTGTCAAATACTAATGCATGAAAATCCTAACCTCAAAAAAATCACCCGTTAATTGATCACATTTTATTAAAATATAAACGTTTAATAGGGTAGAAATTGTGAAATTATTTAGCTTTAGCATGTATAGTCGCCAGAGACAATTGCAGAAAACTGCAACTACTCGTGAAAACTTGCAATAAAAGCAATGTAGATGAAGGTAATAAATATTATTATTAAAATTAGATCCATATATAAAACATTTTACATCATTTATTTGAAGTAAATCGGAATACATTTTTACATATAAGATAGTTTCCATTTAACTCATAAAGTACAATTTCACTACAAATATTTTTAAGATCATTTCGAATTGCAAAAATAGCGCTAATTAGTTGTATTGAAGTATAAAACATTTTATTACGTTCATGTTTACTTTTAAAGCGCATAACAATATTTCTCTCGCCATTTATCCGATGTTAAAATTTTGTGCGCCACGGTATTTTGCTGCACAGCACCCTGAATGCGGCAAAACAGTTGCTCGCAACCCTCAAGTCCTTCATGGGGACCAAATTAACAGCCACAACAACAAAAACCTTTTCTACTGGTATACTGTGGCTGTGGGTCACTTGGCGGTCTATGCGCGGACTCTTACAATTAAAATAAAACACTAATATTTTACAAGCCTGTTTTTGACTTCATGATACAATATATTTTCACTATTACCAAGGTATTTGAACAAAATTCGATTTTCGACCCGCCCTAATACATACACTGCAGCCGAGGTATTCTCGCGACCATTACTGGACATTGGGAACGGAAAGCTGCCAGTCAATGAGAGATTAAGGCGAATTTTATGGCCTGATAATTGTTGTAACTTAAAAGCATCTAAAGGAGAACTGATCGAAAGAAGTTTCTTTATTAAGAAAATTAATTATAGAAATCGCGATTGGCTATTCTTGCTGCGAAGAATAAGGATGTCTATCAATTAAATATTAGTGGTATTGACAACAGTCGTTGCTTGAGCTGATCTGCTCTTTTGCCAGACTGCCAGGCCACTTGCTCCCTTTAGTGAATACCACTAATGTTATTCAATCCAGCATTCAACGCGAGGAAATAGCATATACGTCGATAAACACCGCACTTAAGAACTTGATGAAGAAAGTAGTGTAAGTAAAGATTTTAACGTGGCCTTTCATAGGTGAAGAGTTCCCATGATTCCGACCGATACACCATTTAAATTTAAAAGACTGTGATTCCCAATGCGATGGACATTCGGAATCACAATCAATAATGCTCCAGGTCGAAACTTCGGAAGAGCATGGTTTAGATTTAGATGCGGATTGTTTCTCAGATGTTGCGTGTTCCTGTGTCGACAAACCAGATATCCTTTATATCTATGCAGCGAATGGAAAAACAACAAATATTGTGTGCACACAAGTACTTATTACATAACCAAACACATACATATGAAGCGTACATGGGCGTAGCCAGAACGAAATTTAGGGGG
>NW_023458561.1:13509977-13511437 GCF_013731165.1 Rhagoletis pomonella | reverse complement strand
TCGAAAGCCTAACCCCGTCAGTTTGAGACATTAACCCAAACTAAACTTCCTACCGTCATGTACCGTTCCCCTCCCGGTACCACCGTCAAGGATTTCGTCGGGATTATAACACTGTGTGACTGATAAGGTTATAGATTCTCTTCTTCTTCTTCTTATTTGGCGCTGTAACCGCCAAAGCTATTTTGGCCAACTGACGCCAATTGGAAGTGCCAAGTGAAGCCAGAATACTTTCAGAGGTGGGGCGTCGGTGTCCATTCGAACGACATTGTCAAGCCAGTTGAGCCGCTGTATTTTAATTCGCCATATACCAGCATGGGCATGATGAGTGACTTATAGTGTGGTTTTCGTACGTCGAGAGAGGACTTTACTCCTGAATTGCCTACTCAGTCCAAAGCCAGTACTTGTTGGCAAGATCGATTCTGCGTTGGATTTCCATGCTGACATTATTATCTGTGTTAATGCTGGTTCCCAAGTAAACGAAATGCTCTACTTTCTCGAAATTGTAACTGTCAACAGTGGCAACCTTGGCACCCACGCCAAGGCGCGAGTGTGCTGACTGTTTGTTTGATGACAGGAGATACTTCGTCTTGTCCTCGTTTACCACCAGACCCATTCGCTTTGCCTCCTTGTCCAACTTGGAAAAGCCAGGACAGACTTCGCGGTTTTTCTTACCGATGATGTCAGTGTCATCGGCATAAGAGAGCAATTGTACGCTCTTATTATCATCTCCAACATCAGATTAAAGAAGTCACATGAAAGGGAGTCGTCCTGTCTGAAACCCCGTCTGGTGGCGAACGGCAACAGCAGAGCTGGTGGTATTGCTCAACGTCATTTTTCACAGCCGTATGAGTTTTGAGGGGATGCCAAATTCAGACATAGCGGCATATAGGAAACTCCTTTTAGTGCTGTCGAAAGTGGCTTTAAAGTCGACAAATAGGTGATGAGTGCCGATACTTTTCTCGCGGGTCTTTTCCAAGATTTGGCGTATTGTGAATACCTGGTCTATGGTAGACAATACATTCGATAAGACCTTGCAACCTATGCTTAGAAGGCTGATCCCGCAGTAGTTGGCACGCATGGCGCCGTCGCCTTTCTTGTGGATTGGGCAGAGCGCACTTGAATTCCAGTCGTCGGGCATGCACCTTATTACCTCCTTGCCATCGTAATTAAATAGCTCAGCTGACAGGCCGTCAGCTCAAGCAGCGTTCGTACTTTTCGTCATAGTCAGGCACTGGGATATCGACTTCATCGTCATCGACTGGGACCTCGGGTTCGTCTTCTCCACTTCTTTCAGTGCTTCTGCCATTCACAAGGGTCGAAAAGTTTTCCCTCCATAATCTGAGTACTTTCTGGACATCAGTCACTAGGTCGCCATGGTTGTTCCTACAAGAGTCTTGAAACCTTCCGTAAGTTGCTCAACTCTCTGCTAAAAATTTCGGGTGTTTTCTCTGTCGGCCAGC
>NW_023458561.1:13498743-13509877 GCF_013731165.1 Rhagoletis pomonella | reverse complement strand
CCCCCCAACAATCCAAAGAAAGTTCAACGTCGAAAAGCTGCAATCAAAACAGATGGCCAATGGATTCGCCGCTCGACCCTCACACCTGCTATGAGAGAGCACTCTTCAACAAACCGACTTGCGCGATCAGTGGAACCACATTTCCCGCTCATTACTGGTACGATGAGGAGTGTGAGAAAATGCTTGAAATGCTGGCCGACAGAGAAAACACCCGAAATTTTTAGCAGAGAGTTGAGCGACTTACGGAAGGTTTCAAGACTCTTGTAGGAACAACCATGGCGACCTAGTGACCGATGTCCAGAAAGTACTCAGATTATGGAGGGAACACTTTTCGACCCTTTTGAATGGCAGAAGCACTGAAAGAAGTGGAGAAGACGAACTCGAGGTCCCAGTCGATGACGATGGAGTCGATATCCCAGTGCCTGACTATGACGAAAAGTACGAACGCTGCTTGAGCTGACGGCCTGAGCTATTTAATTACGATGGCAAGGAGTTAATAAGGTGCATGCCCGACGACTGGAATTCAAGTGCGCTCTGCCCAATCCACAAGAAAAGCGACGCCGCCATGCGTGCCAACTACTGCGGGATCAGCCTTCTAAGCATAGGTTGCAAGGTCTTATCGAATGTATTGTCTTCCATAGACCAGGTATTCACAATACGCCAAATCTTGGAAAAGACCCGCGAGAAAAGTATCGGCACTCATCACCTATTTGTCGACTTTAAACCCGCTTTCGACAGCACTAAAAGGAGTTTCCTATATGCCGCTATGTCCGAATTTGGCATCCCCTCAAAACTCATACGGCTGTGAAAAATGACGTTGAGCAATACCACCAGCTCTGCTGTTGCCGTTTGCCACCAGACGGGGTTTCAGACAGGACGACTCCCTTTCATGTGACTTCTTTAATCTGATGTTGGAGATGATAAGAGCGTACAATTGCTTGCTTATGCCGATGACACTGACATCATCGGTAAGAAAAACCGCGAAGTCTGTCCTGGCTTTTCCAAGTTGGACAAGGAGGCAAAGCGAATGGGTCTGGTGGTAAACGAGGACAAGACGAAGTATCTCCTGTCATCAAACAAACAGTCAGCACACTCGCGCCTTGGCGTGGGTGCCAAGGTTGCCTCTGTTGACAGTTACAATTTCGAGAAAGTAGAGTATTTCGTTTACTTGGGAACCAGCATTAACACAGATAATAATGTCAGCATGGAAATCCAACGCAGAATCGCTCTTGCCAACAAGTACTGGCTTTGGACTGAGTAGGCAATTCAGGAGCAAAGTCCTCTCTTGACGTACGAAAACCACACTATAAGTCACTCATCATGCCCGTGCTGGTATATGGCGAATTAAAATACAGCGGCTCAACTGGCTTGACAATGTCGTTCGAATGGACACCGACGCCCCACCTCTGAAAGTATTCTGGCTTCACTTGGCACTTCCAATTGGCGTCAGTTGGCCAAAATAGCTTTGGCGGTTACAGCGCCAAATAAGAAGAAGAAGAAGAGAATCTATAACCTTATCAGTCACACAGTGTTATAATCCCGACGAAATCCTTGACGGTGGTACCGGGAGGGGAACGGTACATGACGGTAGGAAGTTTAGTTTGGGTTAATGTCTCAAACTGACGGGGTTAGGCTTTCGAAGCTTCCTCCTCGTAAAATAAACATGCTCAGTAAAAAGTTAACAATTTAAATCGACGAATAGTTTTATATCAACTTTTGTGAACTTCTGTTTATTTGTTTTTTGTACAACAAATGGTTACAATAATTTTAAGCTTTAATAAACAATTTTTTAGTAAGTAATTATTGGTTTTGATTTTTTTTGTATGGGCTCCACCTCCCCCTAAATTTCGTTCTGGCTACGCCCATGTACGCTTCATATGTATGTGTTTGGTTATGTAATAAGTACTTGTGTGCACACAATATTTGTTGTTTTTCCATTCGCTGCATAGATATAAAGGATATCTGGTTTGTCGACACAGGAACACGCAACATCTGAGAAACAATCCGCATCTAAATCTAAACCATGCTCTTCCGAAGTTTCGACCTGGAGCATTATTGATTGTGATTCCGAATGTCCATCGCATTGGGAATCACAGTCTTTTAAATTTAAATGGTGTATCGGTCGGAATCATGGGAACTCTTCACCTATGAAAGGCCACGTTAAAATCTTTACTTACACTACTTTCTTCATCAAGTTCTTAAGTGCGGTGTTTATCGACGTATATGCTATTTCCTCGCGTTGAATGCTGGATTGAATAACATTAGTGGTATTCACTAAAGGGAGCAAGTGGCCTGGCAGTCTGGCAAAAGAGCAGATCAGCTCAAGCAACGACTGTTGTCAATACCACTAATATTTAATTGATAGACATCCTTATTCTTCGCAGCAAGAATAGCCAATCGCGATTTCTATAATTAATTTTCTTAATAAAGAAACTTCTTTCGATCAGTTCTCCTTTAGATGCTTTTAAGTTACAACAATTATCAGGCCATAAAATTCGCCTTAATCTCTCATTGACTGGCAGCTTTCCGTTCCCAATGTCCAGTAATGGTCGCGAGAATACCTCGGCTGCAGTGTATGTATTAGGGCGGGTCGAAAATCGAATTTTGTTCAAATACCTTGGTAATAGTGAAAATATATTGTATCATGAAGTCAAAAACAGGCTTGTAAAATATTAGTGTTTTATTTTAATTGTAAGAGTCCGCGCATAGACCGCCACAGTATACCAGTAGAAAAGGTTTTTGTTGTTGTGGCTGTTAATTTGGTCCCCATAAAGGACTTGAGGGTTGCGAGCAACTGTTTTGCCGCATTCAGGGTGCTGTGCAGCAAAATACCGTGGCGCACAAAATTTTAACATCGGATAAATGGCGAGAGAAATATTGTTATGCGCTTTAAAAGTAAACATGAACGTAATAAAATGTTTTATACTTCAATACAACTAATTAGCGCTATTTTTGCAATTCGAAATCGATGGCTGAGTGGAAGATCGACCTATCTCGGCTGCCAGTTCGAAAACGCTCTATCTCAAAAAACTTTTCAAGAACGCCCTATTTCAGAATTTTATTGAAAAACACCCTATCTCAAAATTCGGTTCAAAAATGCCCTATCTCACTTCAAAATGTATTGAAAATATGCTGTTATAGGGCGTTTTTGAATCGGCAGCTGAGATAGGGCGTTTTTCAAACGAATTCTGAAATAGAGCGTTCTTGAAAAGTTTTTTGAAATAGAATGTTTTCGAACTGGCTGCCGAGATAGGTCGATCTTCCACTCAGCCATCGAAATGATCTTAAAAATATTTGTAGTGAAATATGTACTTTATGAGTTAAATGGAAACTATCTTATATGTAAAAATGTATTCCGATTTACTTCAAATAAATGATGTAAAATGTTTTATATATGGATCTAATTTTAATAATAATAAATAATTTGGCCCATACAAAGATAATTTAATAATAATACTTATTACCTTCATCTACATTGCTTTTATTGTAAGTTTTCACGAGTAGTTGCAGTTTTCTGTCTCTGGCGACTATACATGCTAAAGCTAAATAATTTCACAATTTCTACCCTATTAAACGTTTATATTTTAATAAAATGTGATCAATTACTTAAGAATATA
This sequence comes from Rhagoletis pomonella, assembly GCF_013731165.1. Lineage (NCBI taxonomy): Eukaryota > Metazoa > Arthropoda > Insecta > Diptera > Tephritidae > Rhagoletis > Rhagoletis pomonella. Next base: position 13,506,260 of record NW_023458561.1, on the reverse strand, counting down.
TAATTTCCGATCAAACTATAGTACTGAATGCTTGACAAACAATTATTTAAATCAAATGATCAATAGTGAACGCACTCGGAGCGAATTTTGGAACACGGAGCAAATTATGCATATTAACCAAGGAATGAAACCGATTCAAAATAACGTTCCGGTTTAGGTTTCGGTTTTGCCAAGTGTTTCGGTTTCGGTTTTGGTTTCGTTCTTCAAAATTTATTTCGGTTTTGGTTTCGGTTTCGTTCCGGTTTCGGTTTTCACAGAAATTTTGTTGATATTATATAAATCACAATGTCTTAAACGTTGAGGAAAGAAAATCGAAAATTACAGTTCACTGATAATATCAACACTAGGTTCTTTCCCTAACAATCCGGACCGGATTTGGTAATTAGAGAATAAGAGAAACATTTTCTTTCAAAAATGGACCTAAAACTTGTGTTTTCGTCCATATAAAATCTGTTAAACGAAAACCAGTTTTCGCTGAAAACTACTTGAAAACTCACTTTCCACTCATTCCAATCGGTGTCTTCGCTAGTTTTTTTCGATTATTTATCGAAGTGGAAGTCATATTTTATCATCTTTAATACGCCATTTCGGATTTATTGTTAATTGCCTGGCCAAAGCAAAATAAGAATGAAAGTTAAAGGTTGTAAATGAAAAGAAAATGAAGGAAAAATGTTTTGGTTGTCGGTCAGAACATGGTATTAAATGCAAACACTTGGAAATTGAATTTTGATTTCACAAATTTGATTTTAAGTACATAGATTGAAAATACATCAACAGGCCATTCACTTTTCCTTAAAAGCACGAAGTAAATGCAGGCAATATGTAAACACAATACAGCTGATATGCACTTTGACACTTTATCCATTTTTACTCGGAGAAAATTTCGGGCTGTTTCGGGCAGGAAGAAGAATACACTTACGATCGAATACGCTCGAATTTTCGCTCTCTATTACCCATTTTGTTGAGTACAGGCATGATTTCTGAGCTATATTGGGCACACGCGGGATCTCGCATTGCGTACGGGAAAGAAACTACTTAAATATAATTAATCGATTATCGATTCACAACAACAAAGTCATCAGCAGATTTTTGCGAAAAGTTACCTTGCCATACTTATTTACTACTTAACAAGAATTTTAGCAAAATGTTGCTGATTTTGGTTAAATAAATCATTTATTTCAAAGAAAATTTTATTTATATTTTTGTAAATTTCTGGAAACCGATTGAAACCTGTGATTGAAATGGTTTCGGTATCGTTCCTTTTCAGGTCAAGATAACGGTTACGGTTTCGGTTTCGGTTTTGAAAAACGAAACGGTTTTAAACGGTTACGGTTTCGGTTTGGGTTTCGGTTTCATTCCTTGATATTAACACTAAATAATTTTTAACTTTCTCCCTATTATACGTTTATTTTTCAATTTAATATTTTTAATTACTGTATAATACTACTGAATGCTTTATGTTTTAATATAATATAATTAATTACTGAAGAATATATTAACTCCGATCAAACTGTAGTATTAATTGTTTGACAAACTATTTAAATAAAATGATCAACAGTGAACACGCTCGGAGCGAATTTCGGAACAATTCATAAAATATTTACAGAGGAAGTATATTATTTGGTAGAGATCAAAATGTATTTAACAAAGCGTGATTGAATTTGACCATGCTCTCAGAAGAACCATCCTATAAAGACAAATTGAAAACAATTTGTATGAATTTTGAATCGTTTGTTTATATTTTTCTACATAATAGTATCTTAAAAGAGAGCCGCACTGAGTTGTTAATAACACCTCTTGGGCCGTATGCATAAAAACTAAGCAATTACTTTTTCTCAGATTTTCATACCTTTCACTTAAATTTATTTGAAAAAATTTAGTGAATGGTCTGAAATTTTAAGAAAAAGCATTTGCTTAGGTTTTATGCATACGGCCCCTTGTTTAATACACCCATGATACAAATATTTAAAGGTAAAACCGTTTGTTCAATTCGTCGGCCATCATTTATTTTTTGAAGTTTGTCTATTTTATAAAATTGAAATTTCGAGAGCAACTCAAATGCCAAATAAAAGTAAAACAAAAAACAAATAGATGAAAATATTGAAATTTTCATTTATTTGAGACTGAAAATGAGAATGTATTTGTGAGATTTGTGTATTCAAAGCAAGCGCTGCGTTCGTAGCTACTCAACTTAATAGCATTTTCGTAGATTTCACGAAAAATCGGACTACGATGGATTTTATTAGCCTTGATTAGTTCGTACGATTATGACTTATGGATCGATTATGGATGGGAACGGAACCTCAGTTGGGTTGCCGATGGACAGCGCCACTGAAATGAAAATGTTTTTTATTATGAATAGCAATAATTAATAGCTGAAATACAATGCCGGCGAACGGCGAACTCACCACAGCGAAATTCGCGCTGTCAAAATTAGAACACCCGCAAGCATATGAAATTGAACACAGCCAAAGCGAAATGCGAAGTTCGCTTGGCGGCGTTTCATGACGATAGATTTATTTCTATCGCTCTGCTGGGCGATGACAGCTGTGCGTGCCAAAGGTGGCCGTATTTGTTTTGTGCTTTCAAAGTTTAAAAAGAAAACAACCTAAACACGATTTTTTTTTTTGGTGTTTGAAAAATATAGTTGTGGATTCGTTAAATCTGGCTTGAAACAAATTATTTATAATAATCTTTCTTTGTTTTACATTTATATTTGTTTTGTTTTAGTTTTTTCTAAATATGGTCACCCAAATTATAAAGGCGACCAAATGGGATCAGCTGTTTTCGCTACCGCTCTAATTCTGTTTAAGTAGGCGAAATAGTTGGGCGAACGGTGAACGACAGCATCGCCCAATTCGGCGAAGTTTGCCGTTCGCCGGTATTGTATTTCAAGCATAAGTTTCATAAAGTTCAAGGTGGTACAATTAAAAAAAAGTTGAAAAAAGAAATGAAGTATCTCAACCAAAATTTCCCGGCAGCCACAAGAATGCAGTTGCCAATATAGCAACTTAGTTGGCAGCTTTCATTTGCTAGTTGCCATCGTAATACCATTTCAGCCACTGGCTGGAATCGAATATGCATGCACGTTCTGCAGAACGATAAATATTTTGTAAATGTGTGCTCTGTCCGCTAACGAATTCCAGCCATGTGTGAAATATCGTATGCGAAGCCTCCGTCTGACTTAACGATTGTCAAAGGCTTGCCAGAAGATGTTTCATCATATGTTTTCGGCCATCGTCTTCTTCGAGTAAGTTCATCGATACCAAAAACTTTACAACCTCTATGTGCCAGCAGCCCTTACTGTTTTTGCCAATGACATGGTACTATTGCACTGTTAATAACCAAATTTAGCCGCAGTTGCATTCACACGTGATATAATAGCTAGTGTCGGCAAGCTGTGGGAATGCCCAGGAGATGGCGTTTGTTCAGCTATCGAAATCATTACACCGACGGCGGTGGGCAGTTCTGCTGGAACATATTTACCACAGCAGTGGTTGCGGCATTTTGTTCTGCAACAATAGCCTGCAATGATGACATGTCATATAATGTCGACGAACAAAGATATAAAATTTAAAATGACTAACCTTATTCCCGGCCGATTTGGGACACCACCCTTGGTCACGACCAGAACGCATTTACCAAGAGGAAAACCGCAGGGATTGCAATAGTTCTTGCAATCACCGTTGATGATGCTGTGCTTGTAATTAATAGTCTGCAAATACAGAAAATTGCATTAATGAAATGTTATACACATAAAATAAATAAATTTCAATAATTTGTTTACCATTTCACAAACCGAATTACCAAGAAATAGAAACTCACCGCGATGTGATACAGAAATAAAGACCAACAGGGCTGCATTTTCTTGGTAAACAACACAAGCGCTCCGGGCAATCTGATCCGCAAAATTATTTTGTGAAAAATAATAGTTGAAAAGAGTTTTTACACACGATTATCACATTAACTCATAAGTAGGGTTGCCAGGTTCTGAAACGGAGAAAGGAGTACATTTCTATTTTCGATAGAAAAAAATCAGTACAGAACTTAAAAAAGGAGTAAAATTTTTGTTTTAATTTTTTTGTGCAATTTATTGTTACAAATTACCATTATTTAGATACAAAAAAAACACGGGTATCATGGAAATCTTTTTCAAAGCAACAATAAATGTTGAAAATAAATAACTCAGTTCTACAAAAGAATTCCAGACTATTCCTGAATGTATGGCAATTTTTTTATTTTATAATTTAAAATTTTTCTGATTTTTATACCCGAGCGCCCTGCATGCACCTACCTGCCTACGACCATGCTTACACCTTTTCACTATCACACTCAACTTTACTTACTAAATAGTGTTTGCCACAATATGAATGGCCAGTACAGGGCGTAAAATAATAACTGTACAGAAGATATCGTCACTACACACGAATAAAGGCGCGCTAGTGCTGTGAAGGCGAAAAAAGGCGCGTAAAAAAATTTTGCGAAAAAAGATGCTTATGAAAAACTTCGGCGAAGTATGATAAGAGTCGATGGCGCTGAAGTTTTTTATGCGTCTTTTTTCGCCGTCATTTTTTGAGCTCACGCCTTTATTCGTGTCTAGTGACGATATGTAAGAAAATAACCGACGAAGACTTGCGTGTCGCTTGAGCTTATCTCTCAAAGTGTTTACCGCTGGTAAACGTAAATGAAGGTTAAAATTTAAAAACTTATACTATGTCTCCATTGTGAGATTTAATGAAGATTTAGCCCTCTGACTAGACTTGACGTTAAATCTTTTGAGATTTACCATATAAAATTAAATCTCGAAAGGCAGTAGATTTAAGTTAAATCTTCGTCAAATCTTCAATAATATTGATCAATAAGTACAATTTGTTGGATGTGGCAACCACAAATTCACATGCCATAAGTCAAATGACATTTGTGTTTTCAATATACAGTTGAGGACATTGAAATCTGGCCAATCATAAAAACATGAATTTTCGTATTTTTAGGGAATTTTTTATTTTTGTTAGTTTGGGAGGAAAATTAGTAATACATATTCAGCCTTATCATGAGTTTCATTTTCCCTGAACCGGTTCACTTTTCACTTTTGGTTTCCATGGTTTTACTATGGGCGAATAACAAATTTTTTTTTTTTAATAAATTAAGAAAATATTATTTTAAAAACTAAAAGTTTAGAAGAAATGTTTTATAGTAATATCATGCAGAGTCTTCTCCGCTTTCTATAAGTCATTTACGCGCTGCGCCAAAAAATTTATAAATTTCGGTAATGGTTTTGCTTCGATAACATTGCACCGAACATCCGCTTGAACTCAGTTCGTATTCATGATATGCCAAAGGCCCACGATTGGAATTCGGTTCCCTCCTATGGATAAGAGAGTTCTACAAAAATTTTTCTTTCCGCAAATGTTTTTTACCGTTTTGATAACTTTTCTTAAATTCGGGAAAATGATTCGGAATATGGTACCATTCTTTACACTTTCCAAACTATATATTATACATACATATTTACCACGAATAAGAAGCCAATAATATTCAGAATTCATATAATGAAATTTATAAAATCATACATAAGCAAACGTCAATATTTAAAAATGTGAACGTCAAACGTATCTCGCTGTGGTAATGGAGACGGTTGTGATTTAGCAACTGGATTTATTAAATCTTAATGGATAAATCTGTCAATGGAGACATAGTATTATATTCAACAAATTTATATTGAGCTCGAGGCCGTTTATATGAAAATTTTTATTGTGGAAAAGCAACAATAATTTAAAAAAATGGTAAAAGTGATAGCTATTTCGGAAATCACCACATTTCCTCATCAGACTTCTTTCAGAAGGATTCGAACCGACGATCCCACTGACTCAGCCAGTTGCCTATGCACCGTGCTAAGTACGCCTTGTAAATTATCGTTTGCTTTTTTTCCACTATTTTCATTTTTGTTATGCCAACACAATCAAGCGCAGCTATTCCGCTGCAATTCACTTGATCATGTGGTTGTAGGTCTGATGAGGAAATGTGGTGATTTCCGAAATAGCTATCACTTCTACCATTTATGCAAATTATTGTTGCTTTTCCACAATACAAATTTTCATTTAAAACGGACTCGAGCTCAATATAAATTGTTGAATATAATTGTTATAAAGGCCAAAAAATAACAAAAACAAATAACTTAAGGACGAGCACACCTAAAAGTTAAACATTCTAAAAATAGAATTATTAGCAAAAAACCAACAATACCAACCACCACATGATCAAGTGAATTGCAGCGGAATAGCTGCGCTTGATTGTGTTGGCATAACAAAAATGAAAATAGTGGAAAAAAGCAAACGATAATTTACAAGGCGTACTTAGCACGGTGCATAGGCAACTGGCTGAGTCAGTGGGATCGTCGGTTCGAATCCTACTGAAAGAAGTCTGATGAGGAAATGTGGTGATTTCCGAAATAGCTATCACTTCTACCATTTTTTCAAATTATTGTTGCTTTTCCACAGTAAAGTGTTCATTTAAAACGGCCTCGAGCTCAATATAAATTGTTGAATATAATTTTTAGCCAAAAAAATAACAAAAACAAATTATTTAAAAACTTATTAATAAAATGTAAGTAAAATCTGTGGATAATTAACAATAAACTACTTTTTTCGTAAAACCTATAAAGTTCCCTTTTATTTTTCAATAAAACATGTGCAACAGTTATTATTTTACGCCCTGTATATGATAAAATATTAATAGCTGGAAATAGGAGTACAAAAGAAGTACAAAACTAAGAAAGGAGTACATTTCCAGATATTTTTTTTTGGGAGTACAAGGGAGTACATTACAATAAAAAGGAGTACGTTTACTCCCAAAAGCAGTACGTCTGGCAACCCTACTCATAAGTGCAAATTATTGTGATTATTTTTAGTTGAATACAATTGTATTACCTTAGACTTTTTTTTAATGTTTTCTAATATTCATTTTTTTTGGACGAAAAAGCAACCATGCGTCCAATTTCTTGTGGAGAAATTTGGTCCCCATAAAGGACTTTCACCATGAAACAGCTACAAAAACAAAAACCTTTTCTACTGGTATACTGTGCCCACAGCACACTAGTCGAATAGGACTAATTCTTGTTAAAAATGCTGTGTTCTGCAAAAAGGTTTGGTGGATATTATTATTATGAATCCGCTAATGCGAAAGATAAAGTCAAATATCATTTCTCGCAGCTCTTTAGATTATCGTTAATCTCAAAGTTATCTATTTTCAATAAAGTTTTAATTGTTCTCTTGATAATTGCACCGGCCTATAGTCAAAAGATGTCAAGAACAGCACAAGTATTGCTGGCGTGCATTTAGGTCGCTGGTTCCAAATATTCTATTCTTATTAATTAATATTGATTAATATTAGCTATAGTTTGCGAATTTTTGCAAATTTAGGAACAATTTCGGTAGCTCTAATAGAAAAGCCATTATTTTCCATCATCGTGGAAAAATTTTATTTATGAAAATGAGTATGGAAACACTGAAGAGCCACAA
>NW_023458561.1:13495280-13498643 GCF_013731165.1 Rhagoletis pomonella | reverse complement strand
AAAATTTTATTTATGAAAATGAGTATGGAAACACTGAAGAGCCACAACTTCTAGAAACACTAATTAGTTTACTCATGTTTATGCATACAATATAAAAATTGCAAATATAAGAAAATTACAAAAAATTTTGTTCAACATTTTTTTTTTAAATAATTTGTTTATAATCTGAACGATTTTCATCATATTATTATCATAAATCAGTATTTATTTCGTACCGATCGAGTAACATTTACCAAAGTTATATAGAAAAACTTAAGTGGATCTCCTTTTTTTTCTAAAACAATTTCTCTTCAATTGTATAAATAACCTTTAAGTGAAAAAGCCGGACTATAGAAAATTTGTAAAGAACAGCATTAATATTGCTGGCGTGTATTTAGGTTGCTGGTTCCAAATATTCTAATCTTTTTTTAATATTACCTATAGTTTGCGAATTTTTGCAAATTTAGGAACAATTTCGGTAGCTCTAATAGAAAAGCCATTATTTTCTGTCATCGTGGAAAAATTTTATTTATGAAAATGAGTATGGAAACACTGAAGAGCCACAACTTCTAGAAACACTTATTAGTTTACTTATGTTTACGCATACAGTATAAAAATTACAAAAAATTTTTTTCAACTTTTTTTTTATTTTAAAATAATTTGTTAATAATCTGAACGATTTTCATCATATTATTATCATAAAAATGTGCTTCTTCGGTGACTAATGAGACTATTCTGAACCAATTTTCAAGACTGCATATATGGACTTAAAATGGGCGTTCTCACCCGTATTGTATTATGTTAGTCTATGTAAATACTTATATGCTTGAAACTACTATTAACTTATCAAACGATTCCTAATCTTTGACAATACATGTTTGACTTCATTCACCACGATCTTGAAAACTGACCAAATTGGCGTGACTAAGTCCATGGTCCTTTTTATTATTATATTAATATCCGAAAACATTAAAAAAAGAATTTAAAACTTATAAGCGAAGTATATAGTTTTTTAATTTTTATTTTAATTTCTTAAAAACTTGTAGACTTATTAAAAAATGATAAATGAACGTGAGGTACTAAATTGAATAACCCTTTTTTTGATATATCGTCCTGTTTATACTAATTAACGCATTTCATAAATATTACAAGCCAAAATTTCATTTTCAAAATTCATACACTTTGATTCAATTGCGCTGGCTAAAGATAAGTTTTAAATTAATCTTTCGTGGCCAATAACACATGGCTTAGACTAGAGATGGGCATGGGCCTAAATTTTCAGGCCCGGCCCGGCACGAGTGCAAAATTAACTTGCAAAAACACGCACCAGCCCGCACGTTAAGAATTTTAGTGGCCCGGCCCGGCCCGGCACGACGGGACACGTCCCAGCCCGGAAATAAAGAGCCAACTTTTATTGTATGTATACATATTTACATATTTTTAATTTTGTGTTTATATATGTATATTTACTTAAGCGAATAAATTTTTTACATCAAAGATTTTTATAATATATTTTCTGGGAAATAGAAGTGGAAGATATTTTATGTACAGATATGTAAACAAAACTACTAAGTATCTTACTTTTTCTATCGGTTTCCAAATATTTTTTTTGCTTTTCTCTTATCAAAAGAGTTTTAATATGTACTATTTTTTTTGTACAAATACAAAAGCTTATCTAAATTTGTAGTATTAGCAACGGGCTTTTTCGTGCTTATTCGTGATTTTATGAAATTTCACTGAACGCCCATGCACGCACGAGTTCGTGCTGACAGCAAATATTCCGGCCTGTACCCGCGGGCTGACGGAGGGGCCCGCCGGGCCCCTGCCGAAATCCCGCCCGGTGCCCATCTCTAGCGGGTAATACGGTCAAATGCCTTTTATTTTCCCCCATACAAAATCGACTCAGCTTAGTATGGATGTTCGTCTTGTCGCAATGTTGACTATTTCAGGCAAGCATTTATTTCGTCCGGTAGTGTTAATCGAGAAACTACAGACAATGTTTGCGTAAAATCTCCTACGATATCAACGCATTCCCGAATGGTTGAACGTTTCCACGCAAATCTCTCAACGATCGATCAAGAACCTCAAGCGATTTTTTATGTGCCATGGTGCACTCATCCCAAACAATTAGTTAACATTTTTGTAATACGTTTTCCATACGGGAAGCTCTGGAAATATTGCACGTGGGCTGAATTGTCAATGCTTCCAGACGAAGCAATAGCTAAGGTAATGTAATTTTTTTATCGAACCGTTGCCAGAATCCATCTGATAAGGAATATTTTCCTAGTTACTCCTGGCGCATCCAAGAAGAAGGTCTCCCAACTCCGCCATTTATCATTTGCATATTCTTCTTCTACTTGGGCTTTGTAACCGCCTAAGCCATTTTGGCCGAGCTCGACAAAGAACGCCAGTCTTTTCTCTCTGTGTCTCTCCACTGCAGTGGGGGCTCCCTATTCCTCTCCTACCACCAGCGGATTGCGAGTTGAATTCTTTCAAACCAGTGTGTATTGACGTTTTGGTTACTAAAAAATCCAAATTCTCTATCTGATTCCTTGTAATTAAATATTTACTAAAAACAAAAGATTCCAACTAATGTATTTTTGTACAAAATTTATCACCGATGTTATAAGTAACGCACCTATAAACTATGTACTTCTATCTGTGTGTGTGTGCCCCATCATTTTGCTGGCTTATTGCATGCAATCACTCCATCAGGCATCATACAATTCGCATTCATTGCAAACGAAACAAATTTTAAATTCATAATTTTACATTTGAACTCACGCCAAGATTTTGTTTTTTACAGTCTGATCTATAACTGCACTTTAAAAACGTCTTAATTATTCATAAACTATTTTACAAACGACGTGAAAATTCGTTAATTAGGCGTCTGGTTACTTCTAGGTGACAAACAAATTCAGCATTCGCAAAATAACGAGAAAAGCACAGTGAAGCAATCTCCTCATGTTTATATTATTTTATTATTATTATTTTTTAGACTTAAAATTAATGTTAAGACTAAAGGGAGAAGGGGCTGAGCACTAGCTGCTATGGCTATCGGCTCATTAGATTATTTGAAAAGCTTTCAAATAACGGATAAACATTCCTTTATACGCATTTGCGAAATAAAATTAAGAAATACCGAACGTTTCTGTGTGCATACTATAGCCTGGTTTGCTAAAAATGTACAGCAACCAAAACTTGGGGTAAGAGTGGTACTCTCCTAAATGTATTAGGCACTATTCATGACCGACACTTGTTAAACGCATCTTTCCAGCCAGCATTTGGAAGGCTCTTCAGCATAAAATTCGGGTATCTCATTCTCTAGTCATTTAGAAATCGCTTAGAAGATTGTTTGAGGACAATTCTTGCACCCGATGAAAA
>NW_023458561.1:13488961-13495180 GCF_013731165.1 Rhagoletis pomonella | reverse complement strand
TGTAGTCTTTCGAATTAATAAAAATTGTTTAAAATTAGTGTCTAGCCTCCATAAAGTAAGAAAACAAATGCAGATCATAGATTTTTGACAATTTTCTAACACTTCGCTACACCATCGAAAGCAAAATTCTGTTCGACAGAAAATTCGATACTCAACGAAAACTTCGACAGGGTTGCATAGCTCATAATTTCACTTTCGATGTTCGATCTTCGATAACCAGCGAAGAAAATAACGCTAAGAAAATGCTTTTTACAGCCAATTTCACGAAAGCAATTTAAGTGATAAATGATTTTTAATATTTTTATTGAGCTTTGTACCACGATTGTTTATTAGGAAAAATTTAAAAAGCAACAAAGTCTAATCGGTAGAAGTTATAGCAGCTATTTCGGAGATCACCACATCTCCTCATTACACTTCTTTTTTCTAGACTTTAGCAGGGATCGAACCATCGTTATCGATGTTCAAAGTCAGAAGCGTTAACCACTGAGCTATGTACACCCCGTTGCTACACTCTTGTTGCTAATTCATTTTCCTTATTCAACCGACTACTATCATGTGCAGCTGAACTGCCACTATTTAAACTCAAAAGCATGGTTTTTGTTGTCAATTCTATACATCCATTTGCTTATTTGCTCTTCCTAAACTATGTATTTGTCAATGTTACTGTGGCTTATTAACATTTAATTTTTAATTTTTTTTTTGAGCTTTGTACCACGATTGTTTATTAGGAAAAATTTAAATTGCTGCTATAACTACTACCGCTTATTTGGTCGTGAGATGAATTTTCGGCTGTTTGTGAAAATTCGGCAGCCGGAGGGGCAGAAGTTTATCAGTTTAAAATAGTTCGTTATTTTTACAGAATGCATTCGGTACGTAGCACTTTTTGCTCTGGTGATTTAGCGACATTGAAAATACACTTTTTCTCCCAGATAGATATGTAAATTAATTTCAATTACTTCTCCCCTTTCGAAAGCTTCGAAAACCTTAAAACGCAAACCAAAATGTGCATATAGTATATATGTAGTACTTTTAGGGATTATGTAAAGTATGTATGTATATAAAGTGGTGTTACCAGAGCATCTAGACGGAGAGCTCATGCCCAAAAAACCCATCATTCTTCAGATCGATTGAAATTTTTTGTGAGCTTAGCTTGTTATCTATATATATAAATGTGAATGTCTGTTTGTTTATTACCTAATAACTTTTGAGCCACGACACGGAATCGCACGAAACTTGGCAGACTTATTTGTTTTTACCCCGGGAAGGTTATAGGTATGGTCTTATTTGAAAATATGTCGTAAATTTCGCAAGGGGGGCGTGGCACCGCCAATAGACCTGCAAATGTTTAATCAGCTAAAACTTCGGAACCATAAGTCGAAAGAATTTGCAATTTGGTACGAAGACATGTCTACGGGAGGCGCTTATTGTAAGGTATATATAAAAGAGAGCGTGGCACATGAACTTAAAATTTGATATGCAAACATATCTATGGTAGGTGCTTATAGTAAGGTATATATAAATTAGTTTGTAAAAGAGGGCGTAGCACATAACATGGGCGTGGAAGTTCTTATCAGCCATAACTTCGGAATCACAAATCACATGACCCCTTTAATTCCTTCTGATATGCCTTTAGAATTTAAAAAACTTCAGCTTCCAGTTCACTTAGCTTTTGCGATGACAATAAAAAAGGATGCCTTAAAATAAAACCAACTCTTTATCGAAAATAAAATTTATGATAATTGCATTGGAAAATGCATCTATGTTAATTTATCTCTAGAAGTGTGTAAAAACCCTGATTTATTACTCTTAATGATGCTACTTCTTTTAGTCAGAATATTTCGAGAGTGGTATCAAAGCAACTTTTTTTCGACAAATGTTCTGATAGTTGCTCTTACTTAATTGCAGCCTTCTGAATTCAATGGCGTCCTAAGTTTTACCCTATTGGCTCCACTTTTCGAGATAGCGGTACTTGAAACTTTCCTTACATTTTAACTATTTTATAAAAAAAGTCCCTGGGTTTTGGAGATATTTTACTAAAATTTTGCACATAACCGTTTTTTAATATTACCTTAACTATTCCATAAAATCATCGAAATCGGTTCACTAAAACATATAGCTCCCATACAACTGATTGATCTGAGACGTTGTTTTGCGTTATAACTCCTTCAATTAAACAGGTTAAAATTAAGTATAGGTTCAATTTAACATATAGCACGCATACAATTTATTATTCAGATATGAAGTTAGAGTTATAGCGCAAAAACACATATCTGAGTAATCAGTTGTATTGGAGCTATATGTTAATGTTAACCTATTTCGATAATTTTAAGGAATAATTAAGGTAATATTAAAAAACTGTTATGTGCAAAATTTTAGTAAAATAACTTCAAAATTGAGGGAGTTATTTATAAAATAGTTAAAATTTAATCAAATGTTCAAGTACCGTTATCTCGAATACCGGAGCCAATCTGGTAAAACAGGGCATGCCATTGAATTTAGAACATCCCAATTAAGTGAGTTCAACTTTCAAAATCTTTCCTCAAAGTTTACAACTTGAACAGCGTAATTTCAACCCAGCTTATTCTTTTGTTTTCTATTTCATGCTTATTCCTCGTCTAACTTTTAAAGCACTTGATGAATATGAATTACACTTATATTAATAGATTTATTAAGAGATTACGAATAAAATGATATATAAAACATAGGTGTGCTCACAAATTTAAAATTTAAAATTTTTTGTTTGAAAGTGTACCTATTTTTTAGATTTGCATACCACATTTCAAGTTCATGTGACTTATGTTCCGAAGTAATGACTGACTAAAAATTCCCCGCCTATGTTATCTGCCACGCCTCCTTTTACAAACTCATTTACATATACCTTAAGATAAGCATCTACTATAGATATGTTTGCATACCAAATTTCAAGTTCATGTGACTTATGGTTCCGAAGTTAGAGCTGATTAAATAATTCACGCTCATGGGTGGTGCCACGGCACCTTTTCCAATACCGCCAATTTTTTCCCATGAGTATGGAATTAATTTTATTTATCTCGACAGCAAGTTCCAATGCTCTACCACAAATATTTCAAGAGATATACAATATGAAAATTTTAGTAAGTATAGGAGGTGGCACGCCCTCTTTTCTAGCGCTGCCCATTTTTCTCTATGCCTATAACCTTCCCGGGGGAAAAGCAAATAAGTGTGCAAAGTTTCGTGCGATTCCGTGCCGCGGTTCAGAGGTTATAAGGTAATAAGCAAACAGACATTCACATTTATATATACAGTATATTTTGCTTAGCTGCCCATTCTTCTTTGCACGAAAAACTTGTGCACTTAACCGTTAAATGCACTTAAGCGAATGAGGAAGGTATCCGAGACCAAATAATGGAGGAGCGCTTACCACGTAGAAATTACTGCAAGCAAAATTTTTACCGAATGGTATCTAATTATCTATACAACTGCTTTAATTGATAGCCATTTTCGTTGTTCTGCGAGATGAGCAAAATAAATAAAAGTTTGTAAAATTAGGTAATTGTAGGGCCAGTGCAGGTAAATGTAATACTTTCTTTGATAATCGATAACAATTGCACAATTTTTAAGGCAGGTATTGCCAATGTGCAGGTATGTTGAATGCATCTATCGGAGGAGTTTCCTTATAAATGTTAAAAATAATGCGGCTAATGCGCAATTTAGGGTAGGTATCTGAAATGTGCACTTATGCATAAAGGCAGCGAAGCAAAATATACTGTATAGGTGAATTCAAGTTTGCCTGCCAATTCTTATGGTCTTAAAGTTATTCCAGCCTATGTTGAAAGTGCATTGTTGCAAGTATAAGTCAACATACATACAGACATGTTGTCTGTGAGTGCGGGCGCGGAGTCGAAAATGTATATCGTTAAAATGTCATGGCGTAGGAGTTATCTATCAACATCAATATTTAGTCCGGTTAGGCTTCCAAGCTTGTGCTCATTCACCTCGGTTTGTTCTTTATTTGCAGATTTTTGCGAATAGTTGAAAATTCGTACAAACTTTTACGGAAATAAAAACAGTATTGCTTTTGTTTACGTAATTAACTAAATACAAAGAGAGAAATTACTTAAAATTTTCAGCAGGCATTTCGGGAGGGGTTTGAACCCCCAAAACCCCTACCTGCGTTCGCCCCTGGCCTCCACAGATTTGATATGAATTATTTCTGATCTACCATGCCTACAATACACACACATGTACATATGTATGTGCATAAGTTTATGCATGCATATGTACAATCTTTTCTGGATCCCAAATCCTGGGCCAATAAGTGAACTTGTGTTAAAGATCGTGCTAAGTGCACAAATGAAAAATGGAGGGGTTAAACATCTAACAGAGTCATTTAGGGCTATTAATACGTTGAAGTGGCGTTACCACATGCTAACTGGCGGAAAAAATATTCTGTATTGTATTATGAGAGTAGAGTGAATCAACCCTCTGCTTTTAGCTATAATACCCGTGTCTTCATATTTTATAATTTAATGTATGCACTACATGCGCATGTATGTATGTATGTATGTATATTTACAAGTACTCATATATATATACATATCTATTTCGAATTATGCGTACATTGCATGTACACACATACTTACTTATGTATGTAAATATACTCTCATTACACAATAAAATTTATAATCATATTTAAGATGAAAATGTTAAATATGTCGAGCTATATACTGAGATTCATTATTTGCAATTAGGAAAATTAAGATGTCATTTTCGTTTGCGAAACATTTGTCAGTGCGGCAGGTTTAATCGTAAAACTAAATCAACTTGACATATTCAAGGATGTGCACGAATTGCTAAGAGCTAAACGAGAATGGCGTAAAATTCGAAGAGGCGTCTTGACGGACTGAGTTCAGTGGGACTGACAAAGTTAAAAATGAAAAAAAAGAAATATCTCTCTTATTCTGGTTGGGTATTACAACCTTAATGTTGGGCTTGGTCGATAAAACTTCACCAATTTCCTCTCTCTGCGAAATAAAGATAAGTCCTTCAATACTTGATCCGTTCGTTGTGTTCGTGGGCGCTCTTGCTTTCCTTTTCGTCAAAAACTGTGCATATTTTCAATTCAAGAAGCATCATCATCCAGGCGTACGATATGTCCAAACCGGCGCAATCAAACATAATTGCGTTTTTCTTTTTATTCATAAATACGATTTGTTTCTTAATATTTACTGAGAAAATTATTTGTTTGCAAAAATTACGGCTAAGGATGGATTGTTGTTTACTTCTTTAATTATTCTTGATTTTAGAACTTCAGTTTATTCTTTTCTCAATAAATTAAGCTTCGTCCCGTACCCATAATTTGAGAACAAATTCCAAGGCTTTTTTGTAAGTACATTACATTCAGCCAATAATTTCGTTTAAACTCTCTCAAAGCTAACCCAGCGCAACAGTTAAAATATGCAGATTTACTATGATTTTTTAGGAAAATTTTAAATTTTCTATGTTGCTCCGTTTTACCAACGATTTACTTCGACTTTCTTTTGAAAATAATATCATGTATTTAGTTAGTGCAGTATCTGAAGTCTAAAAATATAAAATTTGTTGGAAATGGAATAACTTTCATAATTTCGCCTATGTATGTAATGGTTGAATCGTAAGATTAGTTCTGCCACTCGATCGCTAAATATAATACACTTGTTGGAAATAGACGATAACAACGCTATTACCTAACATTAATTTGGTTCCATACTTTAGTCAGAGTGATTATCTTCTAATTATATACAGACGCTAAGCTGAGTACAAAAAACTATAGATGCATATACAATTGAAGGATATTGCGATAATTGTTTTTCAATACATATAAAAGAAGGGCACGCAACCATTTTTGCATTCTTACGCTTAGTAGCCATGTAGCTCTCAAGAAAAGCAAAAATTCCAAATTTCACCAGGCTGTGAAATATGAGATGTCAAAATTCCTTGGGCACACACGAAATAATGGCAATCTTTTCTTCACCGTTTTCTTATGAGCTGGATACTAAGCATTAACTAAAAACAATATCTTTGGATTATGACGGTCTACCAGAAAACGGGCGATATATTACAAATCGACTACGGAATTTTACTATCAGCTACGATTTTCACCTCATTTACACCGATTTAGGCTTGTCGTAGTTCCAACCCTGGTCATGCAATAAATTTTGTCGTATAATACTTTGTTGCCCATTCGGTATTTGTAATCGC
>NW_023458561.1:13488764-13488861 GCF_013731165.1 Rhagoletis pomonella | reverse complement strand
CTTATTTTAATAAGGTCATTTTAATTTTTATAAGCAATCAAAGTAACTAAAATAACAATTTTGACATTACACTTCGGATACCTTTTGTATGTTTTTT
>NW_023458561.1:13463794-13485764 GCF_013731165.1 Rhagoletis pomonella | reverse complement strand
AAAAAAAATCAATGTTCGTTTTGAACATGCAATTTCGAAATAAAATAATGCCGAACAAATCAATATCTATTTTAATATTACTCTTAGTATAACAAAAAAAAATTCACGCTCAATTGGTTGTATGTCTCATGTGATTTTCGGTCCAAAATGTAATTTAATAATATTATACCGAACGTGGGCTGAGAATGGCGTTTAACGCACTAGCTCGAATCTTCTTATGGACCAAGTTGTTTGCTCCCGGGATGCAGCGAAGGCCTTGAATACTTAGGAGTATTACCTGTATCTCCTTCGGTCCCTTCTGTCGCCAACAAGGTACGCAACAAAGATCAAGACTATCCACCCCCGAATTTACCGGAAGACCAAATCAGACTGAGAATATTCAACCAGTTTGAGAATGTTAAGCGAAATTAATTTGATACGAATTTCAAATCTTATTGGTAATGAATACACGAAAAATAAAGAAAAATGAAAAGTTTGGTTCAATTAGTATTGACCGTGTTATCGGTTGCGTTACTGGAACTCATACCGAAAGACGAAAAGAGGAAAAAAATTATCGGTTCAAAAATCTTGACCGTCAATGTGTGGTGTTACTTGATTAAAAAAATTCAATTAACTTGCTTTTCAGAATTGGCGAACTGAACTGAACGAGAATGGTTATGACTGCTGATCAATGGTGTTCGCATCGCAAATCGATCACCATTCACCCCCTCGGAAATAAAAAATCAAAATATACACAAAAATTTTGATTGAAAACGAGCTCCAATAAAAATCAATTAAATCATGCCGTGTGAAGACTGAGGACGATAATGATTTACAGTGATTATGAATTCAAATAAAATTATTTGATTCAATCTCAATGACGATTTATAATAGCAGAATTTCTAAAAGAAAAAATTTATCAAAAATCGATTAAACTCGAATATGTATGGTTCACCGACGTACAATTTTGTGACCAACAAAATGAGAAAAACGACTAAAATATTTTAATTTTTCTTTAAATCTAATTTTATGATGTATAAATTGATTCGATGATGAAATTGCTATTTTCCCTCAGATGAGCACGCGGTTTTTTTATGCCGGGCTTAAGTGTGGTTATGTTCAACAAGAACTTATTCTTTTTCACCCGTTTAGTTGGGCGCCAATGATTTGCTTGACCTTATTTTGTCGGTCCAAACAGGAATCTCGATTTACTGTTGTTGGGTAGCTCGTTTCCAATGGGATGGTGACAAGAAAGTGGCAGACTTACGTTTTGATGATTTTGGGATAATCGGCGAATGGGGGTCCAATTGCTGTCAAATGAATAGACCAGGTTTTGCATTCACAACTTCTTTATTTTCCCCTGCACAATTTGGTTGGGGATTCGCCGGAAGAAATGTGACGGAACCCTTTGCCTTTGACTGAACCAGATACAAGATAAAAAAAAAAGAAAAAACTGCAAACGAATAGCACGATTAAATTCTGTTACCGCCTCGAACACTTTACACACTTACGGCTTTTTACTGATAGCCTTTTTCCTTATGTTTGGGCTCAGTCGATTTCCCTTTATTAGATATGGGTGAATATCGACTAACTGAATGTCGCCAGCTTTTAACCCAGTTTAATTATTTGGTTAAGATTACTTCCGTTCTTGCGAGGGCTGATGCGTGTGGTTCGCTCCGTGTCCAATTCGGGAAAGGAAGAATATTTCCCTAGCCTCGTGGTATGTGACCACCGATTCTTTTATCGTGTGTAAGTGTGGGCGTTTCCCTATTGTCACTGTCAATTCGTGCCTATGCCGATATAATGGTTCGTGTCTTGGATAACATTGGTTACGTACATTCATCTGGCAATCCCCCCCATTTTGAAGTTTAGCTTTGACAGTTGTGTTATGTTTACATTTCTTATAATCGTTCTTATGTCTATTATTTGGGCAATAAAAATAATAGATCAATAATTATCTTTCAGCTCTTTTTTGATTAATTTTAATATTCAAACATTATAAGCTAATGGTACGCTATGAAAAAAAACTTTGTTCTCGCTTCCATTATTCGTGAAGAGCTTAGAGAAAATTTGTTCCGGATTTGTTCTCTGCCAGAAAGTTCGTGGGACTTCAGCTCCTAAAACGTTCTTTCAGAGACTTTTGGACTTTCTTCCCTTAGAAATGTTCCTGAAATTTCTCTGTGGGAACGTTCCATATGATTTTGTTCTTATATAATACCCCTGAGAAACTTTTTTTTTAGTTTTTGTCGTATATGGTACACAAATCTACAGAAATTGCTAGGCTTAACCGGTACCGGATTATTAAAAAACCGTACCCTTGCCATCTTCGTTCGCAGTATAAAGGCTTGTATCGTTTGCTGAATACCCCACGCCGTGGAACGCTTTCTGGCAACAATTTCGAAAAATTGCTGTTGCTGACAGTAAACGGAGACGTATAAATAAGTTTCAAGGAACAATGTTATTTTTTGTTTTGGAAACCTGTTCTCAGGCTATGGGCGTAGCCAGGTATTTATATTTTCTTGTCTTCTATTTATTAAAATAATGTGATTACATACTTGCAGGTTTTAAAAACAGAGCTCGAAAAGCTATCAAAGAATTATCTCGCTTTGAGGAGTTATATTTTTTAAGAGCAATGTTCGGCTCACTCGTGAATTTGCATGTGATATATTTGTCAAATAGTTTAATTGTGTTGATGGCATCATTTTTAACCGACTTCCAAAAAAGGAGGAGGTTATCAGTTCGTCGGAATATTTTTTTTCTTTTTTTTATGTATGTCCACGTCCACCGATTTCGATAATTCTTTTTGCATCGGAAAGTGGTGTCTCAGAGGTGGTGGATACTAATCCGGTTTAGATCCGATCATTGGATCATGATATACATATATATATATATATATATATTTATATATTTTATATGAGAATTGAAGTCGGATTTTTTTTGCTAAAAATTACTTGTTATTTTTATCTTTCAGGGTTTTTAAGTGATGCGAAAAATATTCGTCACCCGCATTTTTAAAACACAAAACTTGAAATAACAAAACTGCAAATCTTTTTACGCCAAACTTCAAATTCAGAAACTGACAAAAAATAAAAGATCGAATCTAGATAAATCGATTATAAACAAACAAGCAAGCAAGAAGCTCAAGAAGTGTTCCAGCGTCTTATCCTCTCCACAGAGAGATGGGAAAATGGAGTTGTCATTTACGCCTATCACAGTCAGGTGTTTGTGCCACGTGAAGTGACCAGTCAGCAGCCCCGTCTTCTTAGTGAGAGAAAAAAACTAGATAGCCCTTCTGAGATTGAAGGCAACATGAGTTTTGCCTACCTGCATCCACTCTATGGCTCCCAGTCATTGCTGAGCGAAGTGTCCACCCAGTTTCTGATGGTGGCTTCGATGGCCGAAGTGAGGAGTGCTATAACTGGTTGCGCATCGAGAAATATCTGGTCTAAGCCAACTGTGGCCAAAGGGTCAGATGTCTCATTTCTAGGCACTCCCGAGGTTACCAACATAATTTAGACGAGACTTGCATTTGCGAACTAGTTTGGAAATACTTATATAGAGGGCTGGCCAATGCCTTAAGTGCAGCTTGGCTGTACCTGTAGACACGTAAACTCCTTCCCCTCCACCTATTTTCCACCACGTAGTCTATGGCTTTGGGGATTGCAAATATCTCAGCCTGGAAGACCGAAGCATATTCCCCAAAAGAAAAAGTGAAGCTTATCCCCAGTAACTTCGAAAAAATACTCCAGTTCCTGACCCCGAGTCAGTTTTGGAGCCATCAGTAGAGATTCGACAATGTGCGAGTGCGGGCTCAGTGCTGGAATTAAACCAGAATTCCCCTCAGGGAATTCTCTCTCTGTAGAATCTCTTCAACAAAGGTAATGGTGGCGTACTATAGCATTGAAAAGACACAAGTGCTCAAATATCTGCTGCCAGCAATTTCCGCATCGCCTCACCCGGTGTTATACCAAAATCCGCTTCGTTTTAGTCTTCAGGTGGCCTTTAAGGCTTCCCCACGTATGATGACACAAAGTGACGGTAAGTTTACCAGTGCATTAAGAGCACTGTACATCAAAGTTAAATAAATAGGTTATCAAGCAACCATTTTGGTTCTTTACTATCGAGACCAGAAGGACTTTCGTGGACCCCCACTTACAACTCGTGGACCACCATATATTTTCACGCCAACGTAGACCCCTGTCGAGTCTCCCGTGGACTCCTAGGAATCAGTGTAGTATACGGAAAATTGTATTTTGTATTTGTAAAGATGGGTTGAACTGAAAAGATTGGAGAGTTACAGAGGAGAAAATACATCGTTGTCAGTACATTTAGAAAAAAAATTTCTGCAAAATATGCAAATAAGTTTTTAAGCCAATAAAATCGTAAGAAGTTTTTGATTACTCAGTTTTTAAGGCAATAAGATCCTAAGAACTTTTTAAATACAGAGTAGGCTCGAATATTCACGAATTGATTACATCAAAAACATTAGGCATTGCATAAAACAGTTTTGACATTCATTATTTTCAGTATGTAAAATACAAACGGCTTAAACAATCAAATATCAGATATTTATTTGCTACCGCGTGTGCAATTAAAAATGCTTAAAACACGAAGATATTCTAGCTTTAATAAAAATCCGCAGTGTGTCAAGTTCATAGTTCGCGGAGAAATTTTACGAGTTTCCGAATGCTGCAATATTTCTTCAATGAATGCAAAGATAGATGCGGCCCAAAAACAAGAATTGAAGTCGCGAAAATTATTCCAAGAATTAAATAACTGTGGTAAAAAATTGTTTTGCGAAATTTAAAAGCCAATTAAAAAAAAAAGTGGACTGAAGCCCATAGAATAGCCGATACTTTTATAAAAAATAATCAGGAATGGATTAAAGGATCCTTTTCTATACCAAAAACGATCAGTCTTCCAGGACGGCCTACCAAACCTTTGGTTGAGTCCAGCGATAGAACGAAGAGACGTAAAACCGAAAATTTACGGAACTGTAGTGATACGGGAGAATTGACTCTAGCTACTACAATAAAATTACGGTCAGCAGGAATGAAAGATGCATCTGAAGTACTTAAACAAATTACTTCATCACCGAATCGGGCACATAAATATTAAATCGCGTACCAAGAGAGTCAATCAAACTCGAAATCTAACGAGCAGTTATTAATCTTAAAAGCTCTTTCGATGTTTATCGAAGCTAATTTGACATAATTAATTGTGCCCCTTTTAAAAATTACATACAAAATTCACTTGTTTTCATTATTTTTTTAATTTAAACACCTATATTTCAAAAGTTATGCAGCAAATTGGTCCAAATTTTTTTTGAGGCTTCAAGTATACGTCAATGAATTATATCCAAAAGCAACCAGCTTCATATAGTTTACAACAGTGAAAATAAAGCTAAATAACACAATTTACCTGTTTTTTAGATTTGCCTATATATGATGTTCATATTGTTATAATTAACTTAACCTATTATATACATTGAATTTAATTTTAAATTTAAAAGGTGGCAGCCCTGTTTAAGATAGTTTCAAGCTATAACCTTATAAATTAATTTTTAAACAGATGGTAACCCTCCCACACGTTTCTTGGAAATAAAGCCTTTTCAAACTCATTTCGAATGTTGCCCACATTGTAGTAATTCATTTAACTTAATTGCATTTAATTTTTAAGCAGGTGGCAACCCTTTTAATGTTCTAACTTAGATATAAAGCTTCTCCTCGCCGATACGAACGCATAGGTCTCAATTTACATAACATGGAGTCTATCGATGTCGAACTTTAAGCACTTTTTTCCTTTTTTTTGGTGGAATACTTGGACATCCTCTCCCTCTATTTACTTGATTTTTAACATTTACAGTTAAAATATCGTAATACGTCGTTTCTAAGCGTTTTGAGTTAAAATTTTCATAAAAATAATTTTGGCCGCCTAAATCGGTCGAATACCCCTATGTGCGGCGACTAAACAGAATAAAGACAATTCTTGATAAATGCCTACAAATACAATTGTAACACGGCCAAGGTATTTCGTCTTAAATAAGTCTATGTATATTGACTAATGATACTCCCCCATTTTGAAATTGCCACAAATTTTACTATACAGATTCAAGGACGATTTACCATCGGACCAGATAATTGTTTCCATAAGAACTTCTTCGCGGGCATAACGCTTTCATTAGGTTATTTACGACGGCAATGGAGGATATGCCTGCCTTCTCACGACCACAAAACCAAAAGTGAACGTAATTGTGGGTAAAAACGTTGGCCAAATTTTTAAATAAAAAATTAATTTTGGACGGGACGAAATTCGCAAGGACTGCTAGTAATAACCAGTGTTGCCGCGCCGTCTCAAGAAAATGTATCACCGACCAAACAAAAAATGTATCCAAATTTATCCAATTTTCGTTTTTTACGTACCCATCTCATAATTTGTAAGCAAACAAAACATTTTCTAGAAAAAGACATAATTTAACCCATCTTAAGGACTTGGGATACATGTATATATTTTTATTTTCCATAAAATCAAACATTTATAATTTCAGTTTGTAAGTTAAATTTTTTGTGCATACATAAGTATTTTGCAGAGTATAATAAATCTATATATTAATACGCTAACATAAATTTTGTCTCCGTTCGTTTGGCGATTCTACCGCACCGATTTCAGAACCATGAACACCGTTGGAAAGGCATTTTTCCGCAGATGAGCAGAGTTTTTATGGTTTCACAATTGGTTTACGGCCAAAACCGTCGTTTAAACATTTTCGAATTGTGTTGCTGCAACATGTTCAATTTGACATGTTTCGCCTGTTGTTTCACTACACATTTGAAATTAAGCTTTGAAGTAAAGATAAATATGAAGATGAAGAAATAAATGATAACGATGAAGTAAAAAAAAGAAGGAAAAAGTGAAGATAAAGACGAAAATGGAGACAATGACAGATACATAAGAATTAGGGTAACTTAAAGGGTAAGAACATTTCCTGCATTTATGAAGTGAAACTTCTTTAGCGGCAGTTGGTTGGTTGGGAGTAAATTGTCAAATTCAAGGGGAATAATGCACATGGAAATGGTTCTCAGCGGTTTAGCGGCTTGAGAATAAAAACAAAAACAAAGGTGCCTAAAGGGACAGGCAAAAACGAAGATCAAAGTAAATTTAAACACTTTGAGGTAAAGGTGAAGAGGAATATGCAAAAATAAAGATAAATATGAAGTAAAGGATGAGGATGAAGATCGATATTGTTATCGATATAAAACTCGATATTTTTATCGATATAATAATCGATATTGCTATCGATAAAATAATCGATATTGTTATCGATACTGTTATTGATTAAATAATCGATATTGTTATCGATACAATAATGGATATTGTTATCGGTATAATAATCGATTAAATAATTGATTTTGTTATCGATTTAGTCATTTATATTGTTAACGATATGTACAATAATCGATACTGATGATTGTTATATTTATCGATAATTTAATCGATCTCACAATCGTTGTATTTTTCTATATGTTTATGGATATTGTTATCGGTATTTTTATCGACACAGTTATCAACAGGGTTATCGATATACTAATCGGAACATGGAATGTGATCACATTATATGATATCACATCACATATGAAGAGACATCACATGATATTACATCACATAATATGATATCACATCACACGATATCACGTGACATGACATTATATGATATGACATCACATTATATGGCATGACATCACATGACTTGACATTACATGATATGACATCGGATGACATGACATGGCATTACAAGACGTGGCATCACATGATAGGGCATCATATGGTATGACATCATATGACATGACATGAGAGGATATGACAACACATGACATGACATCCTATCACATCACATAAAATCACGTCACATCTTATCACGTCATCGCACCTCATCTCATCTACGTGAATAGAAAAAGAAAAGGATATAAGCAAAGATGTGAAAGATAAAAACAAAGATGAAGACCAAGGTAAAGTTACCGATTTCAAAACCAAAAAACACCTTTGGAAAGGTAATTTTCTGTAGATGAGGAGAGTTTTTATAGTCTCGAAATTGGTTGAAAATCGTCGTTTAAAAATGTTTTCCATATTTGTGTATGGTTGTGTTTGCAAACCTGTCTAATTTCAGCTGTTTCGCATTTTTTTTACTTCGTATTTGAAATTAAACTTTGAAATAAAGATAAATATGAATATGAAGAAACAAGTGATAACGATGAAGGCAAAAAAAGGCAAAAGTGAAGATAAAGACGAAAATGGAGATAAAGGCGAAAATGGAGACAATGAGAAATACATAAGAATTAGGTTAACAGAGTTGAAATTTTCCGATAGGAATCGAAATAAAATCAGCCATAAAGGTTACTGAAATTTATCGAATCATCGAAGTATTTATCGAAGAATTTATCCATGCTTATTAAGTTACCGCAACGTATCGAATTATTCAAACTTATCAATGTTTATTGAGTTGTCGAAATTTATAGACACAGCAACTAGTTGTCCAAATTTATGGATAGTTATCGAGCTTTAAAAACGTGTGGGATTAATGAAATTTGTCAAGTTAAAGAAATGTATCAAGTTATCGATATTTATAGAATTATCACTATTTATAGACTTAACGAAATTTATCGAGGTGTCGTAATGCATGGAGTTCTTTCAACTTACAGAATTATCTATAATTATTGATCGACTGAAATTGGTTGGTTCAACGAAGCGAAGTTTTTGGAATTTTCAAAATATATCGATTTATCAAAATTTCAAGGTTATATAAGCTTATCGATTTATCACTGCTTATCGAATTTAATCGTCTTAATAGAGTGATGTTTAGATAGTTTTAGAAAAATGTGGAGATGTCAAAAGTAAAAATTTATAAAGTTATCCAAAGTTTTTACATTTATGAGTTATCTAAATTTATCGAGCCGTCGAATTTCACAGTTATCGAAATTGGTCGAGTTAACGAATCTTGTTGAGTTATCGAATTTTAGTGTTCTTGAAATTCATCGAACTATCGAAATGTATCAAATCATTGAAATTTATCGATAAACTTGAATGTATCGGGTCAATTCCAAGTCCTGCCGAAGTCCTCCAAAGACCTTCTCTGATAAAAAAAATTTAGTTACGTTTTAGCAGAAGATTTTCCGGTTAGTTAATTTGTACCGTATAAGTTTTGCTACGTGTTAAGTTAGAAAACCTCTCCAACGCTTCTAAAACTAGAAAAACTGTCGAATTTCGACAGTAACTGGCACTCTAGTAGTAATTAATATGTTAGATTTGTACTTGTACACTCTAAAAGGGGCATGTATTTAAAAGTAAACAGGCAGTGTTTAATTTTCTTACACGGTGGAAACTTTGCACTAATTAAAAGAGGTTACCTCTCTTAATGTACGCAAATCTGAACACAAAATTTTTTTAGAGTGTATTTAAAGTCTTTTCAGTAAAATTCATAAAAATTTCCTTAAATAAATCAAATTTAGTTTTTTAAACAGTGTATTTTAAACGACTCTGAGATCTTTTTTTTCTTTTTAACCGACTTCACAAAAAGGAGAAGTTATCAATTCGTCGGAAATTTTTTTAAGGAAAGGTGTTACCTCATAGGTGGTCCATACTAGTTTGGTTTAAATCCGATCATTGTATCATGAAGAAATTAACGATAATCTTAAATTTTTATATAAGAATTAAAGTCGATCCTTTTTTTGCTTAAAAGATATTTGTTAAATTAAGAAATGAAAATATGTGATATGAAAGAGATCACTACAGAAAGAGTATATATTTACTTTATATATATATTCAGATCTTGCTTAAAGCCCCCTTTTTAGCTAATTAAAACAATTGCGCTTATACCTATTTTGGTGACATATCTTCATATGTTCATTGCTTCGTTCACAAAAAAATGCTTTAATTTCACGGTTTAGTAGTGATTTTAAATACAATTAGAAAACCTAATGTTTTCTACCATCTTTAATGGAAATCGTTTTTTGAACGGAAAAAACGTTATGGAAAATATACAATTTTGGCCTATTTAAAAAGTATCCACATTTATACTGATCGGAAAAATAAGTATTTTGCAAAAATCCGTCTAAAAATGTATCCAATTGGATCTATTTAGATCCAAACGGCATCCCTGGTAATAACATAAAACCCGATTTGGGTTTTTTTTTTTTAACTCGTAACTTCAATTCCAGTTCTGCTTAGATACAAAAAATTTAACAAAGGCTTGTCTCTATTGGAAAGCATTGGTGTTATTGAAGAGATTAAAAATAATTAACTCAAATGGAGGATAACAAATATTTGAAAACAATTAAATTCAGCCTTGAAAAGAAATTAAGGATTCATATCTTAGTGTAATATAATCCGCACTATTTTTAATAATAGTAAAAAAGTGACAACTAAATCGATGCGTTAACACTACTGGAAATATGAAAATTTCGAATTCCGTTCAATCCTTGAAATAAACTGAATAAAAAACAAAACAATAAACTGTATTTAGATTTTTGTTTGTTTTTCGAGCATATTTGGAAGCATATTTACTAATGTTTTAATGTTTATCAAAGCGCTTAAATTTGCTTTTTTCCTGCTTATTTTCTTCGGTCCTGCTCATCACACATCACTTTAACTGAAACACCACTTTAACCAGTAGGTTAATCAAAGAAATGCAAAAAGTTCAAATTTTGTATGCGTGGCATGCATAAACAAAGAAAGTTTGTGGGTATTGAGGTAAAATTGTTTTGAAGTTGCGCTTATAAAGGTTACAATGTTGGAGTTGCGGTTACCGTGTACGCACTGTATATATTTTTCATCGGATAAACAGAAATTAAGTTACGAACAATTATAAGGCTCAAACTACGAAAAACGAGTTTTTATAACTTAAGTCCAGATTGTGAGGGGGTATTTAAAATTCTATATATGCATATTTTTTGTGCATCATTAGATCTATTACTTTTTCAGTCACATAGTGTTATTATCCCGACGAAATCCTTGACGGTGGTACCCGGTGGGGAAGGGTACATGACGGTAGGAGGTTTAGTTTGGGTTAAAGTCTCACACTGACGAGGCTTTCGATGCTTCCTCTTCGTAAAAAACCATGTGCAACAAAAAGTGAATTATTTAAATCGACGAATAGTTTTATATCAACTTTTGTGAACATCCATTTATGTGTTTGTATACAACATACCTCTATTGGTTACAATAATTTTAAGCTATAATAACAATTTTTTAGTAATAATTATTGGTTTAGAAAAAAAAAATGTATAGGGGGAATTCAAGCAATGGCAAAGTTTTATGTTGCATTTTCAGTGCCTTATCTTCTTTTATTTCCAAAAACTCCAACTATTCTTCGCTTTTCTCAAAAAGCAGTATTTCGGATATTGTAAATTCATCCTCTATTATGGTACAGTAAAAAGGTTTTGTGAAGTATATAAACGCACATTTCAATAATTTCAAATCGGCAAACCTTTTTTCAAAATCTGCTTTTAAATTATGTGCAATATTTTTTTCTAGCCATGGAAAATGATGAAATATTCTTTGGAGCACATTCTTCCAGAAAGAACACTGTAGGTACATCAATGTAGAGCTGCAAAAGTATCGATATTCGCCGTACTCGATATTTTTGATATTTAAGAGACGAAAACTCGATATATCGATATATATCGTTAATTTTTAATTCTACAATGAAACACTAAAAAAAATCTACTCATTCAAAAAATGCATAGAATCAATTACCAACAGAAAATTTTATTATACATATATATGAGGTACATATGTCTGTATGAACAGTGACCCACGCTCAAAATCACACAGTGACATTATTACAGTATTCGCAATGTTTTTTCTTCTATATTTTTATACCCCAGCGCACTTGTGCACAAGGGTATTATAACTTTCTTCATATAACGGTTGTTTGTAACAGGCAAAACGAATCGAGATAGATATAGACAAATGTATACACAAATGATCAGAATGAAAAGAGAAATCGATTAAGCGGTGACTGTCTGTCCGTCCGTCCGTCTGTGCACACGATAACTCGATTAAAAATTGAGATATCTTAACAAAACTTTGTACGTGCACTTCTTTCGGGCGTAAGACGGATGGTATTGGCAAAATCGGACAATAGCCACGCCTACCTCCCATATAACGGTAATTTTCAGAAATACGAAAAGTGCGATATTTTAGTAACTACTGAAGATAATTCACTCGAAATTGATATTTACAATGAGTTTTAGACGAAAAATAAGAATATTAAAAAATTTTGGCAAATGGGCGTAGCCACGCCTACTTATGGTTACATGTGTATATCTTGGTAACGGCTGCACCAATTTCTTCCCAACTTGGCACAGTTGTTGGTCCTGCTACAACATACCAAATGGCCGAAAACCACGCCCACATCCCATATAACGGTAATTTAGAAAAATACGAAATCCTCGATAAATCAGTAAATATTAAAGCTAATTTATTCAAAATTGATGCTTGCAACAATTCTTTACCAAGAAATACGTGTATGATAAAGTTTTGGAAAATGGGCGTGGCCCACTTATGGTCACATATATGTATCTCGGTAACTGTTCTACCAATTTGTACCAAACTCGGTATGGTTATTGTGCTTACCACATAAAAGCAAAACGTTCACAATTATTGAAATCGGACTGAAATTGAGGCCGCTTTTCATATAATGGTAAATTTCAGATATGCTTGAAATTTCAATATTTCGAAATTTATGGACGCGGTAGCTTTTGAAAAGGTGAAAATCATATATTTAATACTTGCGCCGGGTATTTAATGTTCGGCTCCGCCCGAACTTAGACTTTTTTACTTGTTTTTCATTACTTTTTTAGAAAAGTATAGCTCAATCTGTAACAAAAGCCATATAAACCTAAGTTGTAAAATTTTTGCAAAAATTAGAAAAAAATCAAAAAAGTTTCTTAAAAATTGCGAGCTTTTTAATAAGAATTTCTATAAAAAAATTTGGTATGCAGATTTTTAGTCTATTAAATCAGTCACTGATGTTGTTTGGCGCAAAAATAAGTAATGAGAAAATGGCTATGCCATACTCGATATCAAAAAAAAAATATCGGTGTTGGCAAAAAAGACCAATTACTCGATATATTGATACTGGCATCGATATATTTGCAGCTCTACATCAATGGCTTCATTTGAAGGATATTCAAGAGATATCACGGCTCATTTCGCCAATGTACGAGAAAATTTTTCGTTCTGTGAAGAGATTTTTTCAATTCAGTTTCTTTATAAGGGCTTTTGTTGGCCTACATGACATACGACTGGAGGTTGACGCAACGGACCAAGGTTATAGTTGCAAGATCATAGAAGACGATTACGCATGCTTGGCAGAGATCTACCAGGTGGAAATAAGATTATCGGTGAAGCTTATGATACTCAAAGATATTAGTTTTCCATATGGTATCACAGCGCTACTATTCTAGGCCTATTTGAGGATGGTCTGCTATTTAGTCGATTCAATATAAACTAAGATCTTTTGCTTTTCAACGCTGTATTTGTAATGGCGAACGCAAATGTATATGTTCTTACCAGGCCCCGCGAAGCAAGCGGCCATTGGCTAGAATATTCAGCCCTATTCTGCATTTCGATTACGTTCGCGCATTCCACTCCGCAAGAATCGAACTTAGGTATTCTGAGTTACGATCGAATCGGAAGAAGGAGAGAAAGAGAAAAAACATCTTTCAAAATCAGCAGTAGGAATGTGTAAAATCGAAACAAAACCAAGAAATATTTGCCCCAAACTATAGCAGCTTATGAAGGTAAAGTTTGTAAATATTTTAAAATAACTAAATATATCTAGCATCACTTTAATTTAAAAATAAAATTTCGTTTGCTTTTAATTTAAGTGGAAACATAATTATAAGAATGAAATCCATAGCCGCGGCGTTATTGCTAGAAGAGGAGAACGAGTCCCAGATTGCTGATGCGGAAGTTGAAAAGCGGAGATTTAGGGACATGTTTGATCTCTTTCAGATGAGTGAAGAGTCATAAGAAATTATCTTGAACTGTATTACTCATCGCTCAAAGCCAGTGAAATTATAAACGTTGTTTGAGCACTCCACAACATTTGCATTTACTACAGAGTGGAGATTTGAACGCAAATGAATTCCATTTTAAAAGGCGTCAGGAGAAGGGGAAGAACAAAGCTTATCCTTCCATAGCAAATCGAATTCGAGACATCTTTTTACAAAGTTAGTAAAAAGGAGTGCAATAATAAGAGCAAATTTTTTATGTAACCACACATTCTATGTACAGTATCGGTCATATCTATAGCACGCCGTTTCAAAGTTATATTGTGTGCCACTTATGTTTATTTATTTTTAAGAATTTTCAATTAAAATACAGATGTTTCTCTAATAAAACCGTACCATATAAACCCAAGTTTAACAATTTGTAGAAAACTACAAAAAAGTGCAACAAATTATCACCCAAATTTCAAAATTTTTTTGTTTATTTGAATACACAGTTTTATAGCCCAATCAATTTTACTGATAATGTGCAAGTTTCAAGTGGCTAAAAGTTACCGTTGATTTTTTAGAATTTTTTTCGCCAAAACTGTTGGGGATTTCTTCCACATACAAATAAATTGAATTTATTCATTATATGGAAGCCAATGCGGCAAAAAAAATTCTAAAAAATCAACGGTAATTCGTAGCCACTTGAAATTTGCACATTATCAGTCTAAAATTGAAGGGGCTAAAAAACTGTGTCCGAGAAAAAAGTTTGAAACTTAGGGGAAAATTTGTTGCACTTTTTTGAAGTTTTCTACAAATTGTTAAACTTGGGTTTATATGGGGTTTGTTAGAGAAAGAACTATATTTCAATTGGAAATTCTTAAAAACAAATAGATAATTAATAGTGGCAAACAATTTCACTTTGAAATGGCGTGCTATAGATATGACCGATACTGTATGTATGTATGTATATACATACATCTATTAATTTTATATAAAAAGGATAAATTGTATTCAGTGCATTTCACAGTCTTATTTATAGATAATGAAAACAAGAACGCCTGGACTTCCTCTTTGAAAACCTCGCGCAATATCCCTTTTGGTTGTCATTATTTGAGCCAATTTTTCGTATTTCCCGTATTACCGCTCGCGTAAACACAGAAATCGAGAAAATTCATTTATGATGACTTTTACAATCATGCACAGTATATTTTACTTATTTTTTTTTATAACATTTTATTATTAAAACTCACGAAAATAACAATCGAAACGTTCTCCGTCAACAAATTTGCAACTTAGAAAAGCGGAACTACGATTGAAATGTAGAATAGGTATAATCGCAAATTTCGAAGATCGATCGAAAGGAAACAGAACGCAGAATACCAAAGTTGCCAAACGGAGAAAATTTCAATTCGAGTCGAAATGCAGAATAGGGCTGTCTTCTATCCCCTGAAAAAGGGGTATAATTTTACCGGACTACCAAAAAATTGTTGCATATTTTTAAAACTTTTTAGTATAGCGGCCGTAGCAGTTTGCCATTCTAACCATTTTTCATAGTTAGACAGGTTCTGCAATTCACTTCCGAGTGAATTTCACCCAAAGTCACTTTGAATTCAGATTGAATAGGGTTGAAATTCACACGGAAGTGAATTACATAACCTGCCTGAGTCCATTCCCATGCAAATGGGATCACGATTACTACTTTTTGTCGCAATGGCTTTTCGATGACCGTGCTAATTTATTCTGATCTTAGATTCCAAGGCATATGCATATCGTCGTTTAATGTACAAAGCCTCACACAAGCTCTTGGCTCAATAATTTATGCAACCTCACATACGCGGTTTTGCATTGTCTTGATACGCGGTTTTGCATTGTCTTGATACGCGGTTTTGCATTTTGTTGATACGTGGTTTTGTACTTTAAACGACGATATGCATATTTGTGAACATGGGCGTCGCTACCTAGGGGCAGTAAAGTTTACCTTATACAATCTTCGATTAATACCGCAGCGACCACACAAATGCAGTTGCCAATATAGCAACTCAGTTGCCAGCTTGCAGTTGCCATCTGTAAAACCATTTCAGCCAGTGGCCATCCAACTGAAGTTCGGTTGCCATATGCCTAAGTCGACTCAGCTCGGTGTTCTGGTCACATACATAAGTACACATTTTCATGAGTCTATCTCTTCTTATTCTTGTACTTACAAATATCGGACCAAAGTTATAATACCATTTCATGCTCATGAAAGGTATAGTTTTCAGATTTCGAACGGTGAAGTAAGTAACAAAATATTAATTTAAACATTTTCTTAGCTTCTTCCCAGCGTATCTATTAAAATGTCATTTTCAAAAATTTCTTGCATTGCTATGCCATGTCATTCCATCTCAAACATACTGTTATAGCATGTCATTGCTTCTTAGCTCAGCTGTTGTTTGCTGTTGTGTTTCTGCAGCATATTTGTCATCTGTTATCTCACAAAGGCAAAATATCCAAAATAGTTCGGGAACAGAAAACTTACAGAAACTTGCAAGTTAGACGAACAGCTGATAGAAATTTTGTTTACATTCAAAAGTATAAAATTGAAAACGTAAGAAAACAAATTCCGAAGTCTTATCCTGACACAGTTCACTAACTAAACTTACTTCTTACAAGTTTAATTAGTCGCATTTTACTATTTTAACTTCCAAACCATCAAATTAAATTTTGAGATTTGCGTAAATTCCAACCGGCTGTTTTTGATCTGCTGTTTTCTTGTTGGCAAATTGCTGTTGGCAAAAATTTTTCCAGCAGAAACTAGCAGATTTCTCTCAAATGAAATGTCATTTTGCTCTCTCAAGTTCCCCACTGTGCAAGTTTTTTACGTACGCGAACACAAAAAGCTGATAATTTTTATAACTTTCAATAATTAACAGGTACGCGAAAGCAACTAATTGTGAACGGTATTTTTACTTTACGAATTTCGTTGTAGAGTACAAAGACTCACAGTTATACATATGTTGTACCAAAAATTGAAAATATACGGCACGCAGCTGTTTTCAACAGCGGATGTTTTAAATATGGTACTTGTTGCCGGAATTCAAGTAATGGCAAAGCTTTATGTTGCATTTTCAGTGCCTTATCTTTTTTTTAACTCTTTCGATGCGAAAAGCAGAGAAGTCTCGGTTTTAGTTATTTTTTTTAACTTTGGGATATCATCAGTGTTGCCGTTTTGATCCAAATGGATCAAAATGATACGTATTTCATCGAATTTAAAAAAAAAAGATACTTTTGTGATACATTTTAATTCACAAGTCAAGGGTAACTCTTCCCATCTTAAAACTTTTATGATTTTGTGGCCACACATTAAGTTTGTCTCCTTTTATTGAACATACCACCTTTAATCTGCAT
Organism: Rhagoletis pomonella; assembly: GCF_013731165.1. Classification (NCBI taxonomy): domain Eukaryota; kingdom Metazoa; phylum Arthropoda; class Insecta; order Diptera; family Tephritidae; genus Rhagoletis; species Rhagoletis pomonella. The sequence continues at coordinate 13,468,404 of NW_023458561.1, read as the reverse complement.
ATGGTATCACTGTTAGCTACAGAAAACTAGCCTGTTCCCGTACTCCAGGATTTAGTCCGAATTCGTTTCCTTTCACACGTTTATCATATATTTTGCGAACAATCTCTCACTAAATCATGGAATTCGGGAACAGGCTAATATTGTCGTTCCTTTTTCTTTTTGATTTTGAAGCTGTCGGATGTTGTACTGGGCTAAAAACAGAGTCACACGATTGGTACATTTGTACATATTTTGGCAGTCGCAGAGTGGTGTTCTTTAGAAATTTGTGTTCAGCTCAGTAAAAGAATTTGCAAACAACACTACTCTGTAACTGCCAAATTGTACAAATCTGTACAAATGTACCAATCGTGTGACACTGTTTTTAGCCCAGTACAACATTATTGCGTTACAGATTAAGACTAATACAAGATATTGTGAAAGGTTGGACTATACCTTATAGATGACGGTTTTCTCATGGCCCACTGCACTAAGCTTAGAGTAGAGTAATGTCTTTTAAGAACTTAAAAATTATCCTGGGTTATCAGGTGTCTAGCAATACAAGATGAATTGTTGTCTTTCACGAAGTTCTTTAAATAAAATTTGAGCTAAGTACTCACCCGTATTTCGAGGTTACTACTAGTTTTAATAAATTGTTAGTTTAATTTACTATCAAATTTACCTTTAGGTGTATGCATTTTAAGAATACATAAAAAGTTTGTTTTAGAGAATCAATGTGAAATAATTGCAGAAACGATTAACCGGTTTGCTCAGCAATCGAGACGTCTGCTTTTTAAATAATTTTTGTAAAACAAATTGGCAAGTACATATCGTCCCCCACATGCCAGAAACATGAATGTGTAAAGATGAAAATTTTGGGATGTTTTTTTTATATATCGAATTTCAGTTGAAGGAGTTATGTTTTCAAAACCCCTTTATTACTTACTACTGCCGTCTTCGGATGTAGCTTCACTTTTCGTATCCTCAATACCGTCTCCTGTATAGCTCGACACGGGACTTGATGCTGATAGATCAACATTTGACTGCACTTCAATATTGTCACTTTCACTTCCAATATTTTCATCATCTTTACATTGTTTCACGTTTTTAGAAGAAAAATGAGGCGAATCACTCAATACCGCCAAGTAAGCATCACATTTGGTGCTATTTGGTTTTGATAAGATATTATCTATTGAGAAATTATTCTGAAAGCAACGCACTACGGACCGCGTATCCATATTGAACAGAATTAAAAATTTTAAGCTCTGTGTCGAAATATTTTAAGTTAGAAATTAAACTTCGATCCGCACAAGTGTAAGAAAGCGGAAATCCGCAATGCACATCCTTCACGGAGCGACGCTTCACATCTAATCTTGTTAAAAGGAAAGCAGCGCCAGTGATCTTCACACAAATGATCACTGCATACGAGTGCAAGAGCAGGACGGCAAATTTTGAAATGCACTGCAAGTCGAAAGAGTGTGAAACTTATGTCAGTGTGAAAGTGGGTTTGGATGTGTTCGCCTGTGTACATGCACAGTATATGCTAAATATGATTCGGAGGCAGAACGACGGGGCCCTTTCACTGATGTGGTGGGCGTGACAGAGACTTTTCATTCGCGCACACGGTCTGTCTTGAATACAAATATGTACATGTGTATTTTTATACACATAGCGATTATTAGTTATATATTTAAACTAATGAGATACAAGTAGCGCAATTAAGAAATCGCCATGAGTTGCTAAATGTATTTAATATCAGTAATAAACATTTCTTTTCTTCATAAAAAATAAAAAGAACGTCCAATTTATTGTTCAAAAAGTTTTAGGCATGAAGAGGGATGCATACATAATTATGTACATTGGCGGATCCATGAAGGGGTGAAGCGTACATTTCCCCCCGAAAGTTTTGTGACCAGTGCAAAAAAATTAAGTTTAATTCATACGAAGTACGTTTGAGTTCTCACTTGCTCTTTTTCATAACGGCAGCTGTCAAAATGAGTTTGAAGTTTAATGAATAAACATAAATAATGGAAATAAAAGTAAGTAATATCAAAAACAATAGAAGCATCGATTTGGATTATAATTTTTCTCATGAAGCCCTGATGCCTAACATGTGTAGTTTACAAAGACATTCGCGCCGATTCGCAAAGAAGATTAAGGCACAGCTATCGCAAATGTGCAAATCCTTGATTCCGGGCCCTTTCAGCATTTCGGGAAAGGTTTGTATAACTTTTTAGGCTCAAAAGAGAATTTTGGAACAGTGTATTTGGGGAGATTCGTCCTTATATATATTAGTCTGTTCCTTTGAACTTCGGACTAAAACCTGTGGAACTGTCAAACTACAATTTTACTCTCAAGTGAGAGTAAAAGTAGAACAGATGCAGAAGTACACGGGAACGCAAAAAGCACTATTTCCTGTAAAAACGTCACTTGGTTTGTTTACATGTCATTGGTAAAACGCTGATTTGGCTGAAATATCACTAAATAATGATTAAAATCTATACATATTCAAATATTTCGTTGTTTACTTCCATTTTTTTTAAACAAATATAAGGTTCTTTGCTTTCGCCGCTTTCTGTTTTTGTTTGCCCATGTAAATCAGCTGATCGTTGGACACTTTTCATGAACTTACAGGGGAAAAAAACTCCGGACTAAATCCTGTAACTTCTGACTAGGAACAGTTGCTCAGTTACTCTCTCAGAAGTGTTCCCACTTACAGGTTTTATTTCAATAGGAACAACTTCATGTAAGTTCTGACTAAATCCTGTAAACCGGACTGCTATTGGAACAGACTATATACTTCTAATAGCTAATAGCTGTACCCTGTCACGCTTTACTGTGACATATTTCTGTTATATGAATGATAAATTATTAAGATTATTAGATATTCAAAAATAGTACCACTAAATGCTTGCTTGATAATTCCGTCCCCCCTAACTTTTAAGGTTTTTCCTATATATATACTGTATAACAAATTATAATCCCAACGCTAACAAAATAATTAGTAAATTGATTTAAAAAGTGGATATGTGGATCATCCGGTTCCGTATCAAGTTATTCCCTCTAACTTCAAAGTACTTCCATTTAAAAAGGGTAAAGACCTGGCTGCAGTCGACAATGAGCAAAAATAGTTCAATTGTTTATTACTTTGTCTTTAGGTTTGTGTCTTTTCTAAGTGTACAACGAAAGTTTTGTATCACAGAACCAATCTGAGATTATTGATAAAACTATAGACCGGTTGGGTGAACAGCCAAGACGTTTACTTCTTAAGTGTGACAAAACAAAATCAAGTAATATATTTAGCATAAATGAATATACCAGCATAAAAAATCTGCATACTCAAAATGTTCAATACGTTCATATTTATACATACCTATGTATATAATTTAAGAGAAGATATTTCGCTGCAAAGCAATGATTATAAATTATTAGTTTACCTTACAAAATTGCGGAGGAATATTACAGAGTATACGGAAAAAAGTTTATTTTTTTACATTTTTTATTTTGAATAACGTCTGGTCCGGCTATTTGGTTTACTTTACAGGTATGTAGAGCTATGAATTAAAAAAATACATCAGGGTTTAGTTGAGATATTCGCTTTTGACCACTATGTTTTGTACATTTCCCAGTACTGCAAAGCTTTTGACTGCCATTCAACTGGGAGTGGCCCGCGTGCGCTGGGTTTAGGTCCCGCCACGTTAAAACCCTGCCCAATAAAAAAAAAACACATGCCTCGGCTGATACCCCCTTCTTTTGATGACGATCACGACAATCATAGGAAGGACTATAATTGTAGAGTATGCACCGAACCCTTAATCGGAATGGTGCCTCTGCCCGGCTGGTTGATGTCCTAGGGGAAATAAAGGCTGACATCACCGCCATCCACGAAATGCGATGGACGGGGCGAGGAAGGTAAGCGTGGAGCCTTGCGACGTCTACTACAGTTGCCACGTAAAGGAGTGCAGTTCGGTGTTGGATTTGTGGTGGGAGAGAGACCGGCGTTCACTCTAGTGGACGAAAGTCTAGCCACAATCCGCATCAAAGCGAGATTCTTCAACATCTCATTCATATGTGCCAATGCCCCAATGGAAGACAGGGACGAGGCATCCAAGGCTCTCTTAGCTTAGAGCGTACATATTAGCTGAGGGTGATCGACTTCGCCGGGGCCCGAAACTTGGCAATATGTATTACTGGGTTCTAGCATAGAAAGATCCATCAAGCTACATGTGTGTCTCCACATCGAAAAACGGGAAACCAAATCGAGGATGTTGTGATAGACGGAAGGCATGCTTCCATGTTTTAGATGTACATACGTACACTCCGAGGGCCAAACATCGACTCGCACTACTATATTGATGCATCCAATATACGACTCAACCTCGGAGCAGCAAAAAATGGCCCCCAACAATCCAAAGAAAGTTCAACGTCGAAAAGCTGCAATCAAAACAGATGGCCAATGGATTCGGCGCTCGACCCTCACACCTGCTATGAGAGAGCACTCTTCAACAAACCGACTTGCGCGATCAGTGGAACCACATTTCCCGCTCATTACTGGTACGATGAGGAGTGTGAGAAAATGCTTGAAATGCTGGCCGACAGAGAAAACACCCGAAATTTTTAGCAGAGAGTTGAGC
>NW_023458561.1:13383193-13433794 GCF_013731165.1 Rhagoletis pomonella | reverse complement strand
GGCTAGACACTAATTTTAAACAATTTTTATTAATTCGAAAGACTACACTTAAACCCTCTTAAACATTTTCTACTCCTGGCCAGTTTACCAAGCCCTCATCCTCTGACGAATCGTTGAACCAGGACTCCGCTGTACTCATTTTCACCACGTTTTTATAAACTCGCTTTCTTTTTTATTTAGCCAACCACCATAAACTCCACAGCGGTTGACTCCATAGCTTTTATTTGGTGACTTTTGTACCATTTCCGAGAGGATGCATGAGTGTGGCTTCTTTGGAGACAAATATACTATGTAAGTAAAATATAATTTAAGCTGAACTTTTAAATGTATAATAATTTGGGCACTGTTTTGCATTAGGTACGTAAGAGCGTGGTAAGATGCCGCTTGAATTAGCGCCTGGCGACCTTGTCCACTGGTGCATTACCTCATACCAGCACTAAAAAGAAACAGGCACTAACAAAAATAAGTAGGTAGTGAAGTTCATATATCTATTTACTGTAGAAACTGCTTTTGTATGTATGCCATTGCCAGCAAACTAAACCAGCAACTGTCTACATTCACCATGCAAATGTACCTACTACAATTCACCAAGGAAAGGCCAACATGGTTCCATGTAGAAGCTCATAGCTCACACACATAACACAAAGCTCGATTTGGTGTTTAATGCATCTCCTCGCCGGCAGAACTGCTTCCACTTTTTCGCCAGGTTTGCGTCCGTAGGAAACGAAAAAAAAACATATCGAACGCATTCCTTTTGTTTTCACTATTACACTTTGCCACTGCACACTTCGTTTTGCTTTGTAATGTCTCAATAATTGTTTAAAACCACGCAGACATATTAACACACAAATATTAAAATTGTTAATTGGGTTTTTTCGTATGCTTACAATCAACAATTGCACCAATATGACGTCACGCACACAGCTGATTCTGTCAAAATCACAAAGAGCGGATTAGGTGTACCGCGATTGGCGCAATCTCTATTTCTCTCAATCGTGCACACTATTTAGTTTTGCTCGATTTGTATACAAAACTCAGTGTTGCCATCTTTTGATTTTCAAAAAGCACCAAAAACTTGGAAAAAAGCGTTTTACCACACTAAAAGTAGCAAATTTTTTTGAATCAAGGGATGCTTTTTTAATAACATAATACCGAAGTACTGCACATTAAAACTGGTATATCTCGAGAAAGAAAAATCGAATCACAACAAACGAAAATGATGCCCTAATTAGAAATGAGCAAATAATTTGATGTTTTCATTATATAACCTCAAATATCGCTAAAACCCGTGTTTTTGGCACTTTGCGGTTAGGGTATCTCTAAATTCTAGTGCTAGAGCAATTGTGAAACCAGTGTGGATTCAGCACTAAGAAACGATGTGTTTTACTCAGGTGGTAAAAAAAAAAAACAAAATTTGTACAAATATTTAGAAAAGAAAAAAAGAAATACTTAACTTACTTGCCTACTAGCATTTTCAACGCAAATAGAATTTAACAAGGTGAGTTTGCAACTTCAGCTTTTTATCAATTATGGTTGTATTTTAGTCCATTTAAATTCGTAGATTCTTGTAAATTCAGTGCTGCCACAGCTTTAAATATTTCAAATTATTTCAGGTTTTAACTATCTCGAAGTAATTTTAGTTCAGAAAAAAGCACTAAAAAAGGCACTACGCACTAAATAATTTTTTTTTGGCGTTTTAATTTTCAAAAAGCACTAAATCTAGTGCTTAAAGCACCAAGTTGGCACCTATGACAAAACTTCTCAGCGGTGAAAAATATACTACTGTAAACAACCTAACCGAGCGAATTTCACAATAGCGCTATTCTTCATCGAATGAGCGTTATAATACCAAACGAAATTTCATTCGATCAGCACTTTCGACCACAGTCGAATGCAACTCATAATAGGAGCCTTGCTTTTACATTCCTATGTTAGACTACATTTGCAACAAATGCTTACATAAACTAGTAATTTTTAAGCAAAACAAAAACAAAACCGATTTCAATTTCCTTCTAAGAATTTAAGATTATCATTAATCTATTCATGATCCAATGATCGGATTTAAACCAAATTAGACCACCTGTCAGGTAACACCTTTCCTTTAAAAAAGAATTTTAGTAATCGGTTAACGTGGTCCAAAGTTATGCGGTCACATATGTACATAGAAAAAAAAAATAATAAAATATTCCGACGAATTGATAACTTTCTTTGTGAAGTCCGTTAAAAAAATACACCAGCAAGCTTTCAGCGTCAAATGGAAATCATCAAAAATTGTCACTGCTCCCAATAAACTTAAAGGAAATAATGAAATCATCAAAACAATTTCAGTCCTCACATTAAAGCTAAAGGAGCATAAAGTTTGCATTGCGTTTTCTTGTTTTCGTAGACATTTGAAGAGTAGGGGTGCCGCGAAATTTGTTTAGCACAACAGGGGTGCCGAGGTGAAAAAAGTTTGGGAACCCCTGAGTTAAGGTATCAAAATGTGCGTAATTACCCCTCGGCTTTCCATGAAAGTGTGAGATAGATAAAAAAAAAAATAAAAATTTGCATTAAAAAATTGCATTTTTTATTCTATATTTTTATTAACTTCATCATGTTTGATTTTTATTGTTTTCAACCTGAATAGTTATCAAACTTTATGGAGTACGCTGTAAAAATTTGAGAATGGAAACACCAAAACTGTAGAAGTTACGAGTTTTTTCATACCTGCGTACATAAGCTTAACTTTAGTATAAACACCTGCCGATCAGCGAGGAATTTCGACCTTTTTTGATCTAAAACACATCTTCCACCACATATTTTTTTTTAAGATTTAAAAGGTTTGGTTATTTTATTACCAGGAATAAAAGTTCGTGGCCGAATATTGCGTACAAAAACAATTTACACACATAAAAACTCCTCAGAAGATTCCAGCAATTCCACTGCCATTTGGTTTTAAATCGAGCGACTCCGTGTCAAAATTTAATTAATACTAATACATGCATCTTCATTATAAATCATCACATTTCAAGTGTTTGTCACCGCAAGAAGCATAAATCACAGTAATAACTCGAGCACGCTTGGATCCGTTTACCGTTGTTGTCATGAGCCCAGGAAACTGGAGCGAGGACAATAATTAATCGTTCCCTCTTGAAATGCGATCGGGAATTGAGCATTCATTCAAGTGGGCATTAAAGAACTTCTTCATGATCATTCATAGGCATATTCATGCAAGGATGTACATGCATATGTACATACATATTAGGGATGTTGCGAATGTGGAATTTCAGACATCCACGGATGCGGATGCGAATATCTAACAGCGGATGCGAAAGCGGATGTCAGGTATTTTTAAGAAACAATTAGAAACTAGCATAATGGCGAGATCGTTGTTTAAACAGTGCCTGCAAGCCAAAACAGATAAACCTGACATCTGCTAATGCTTTTTAAAAAGAATTCTTCATTCTCATTCCTTTGGCTGTTTCAGAATTTGGGGAGTCGGTAACTTCATAAGCGCTTTTCGATTTTAGTTTTTGTAATTCATTTTTAATACTTTCTCTGCGACAGGTTTGAAAATGTGTGGTCATAGCAAGATAAATAGGTGGATATGGAAAATAAATACCACAGAAGTTTTTAGCCAATCATCCAATGTATATCCCTATGAAAAAAATATTGATCGACAAATAAACAAAATTGCTGTTTTTAAAATTTTTGCTAGAAATAAATTCCCCAAAGAGCCCAATTTGAAATTATTGAAACCAATATGTCGCTAGCTTAGAGTGAAAAGTTGCTAAGTCCACTTTTTATGAAAACTCATATTTCGGTATAGGAGGCTAGAAATTGAATACGCATCGTTTCGAAAATTATAAAGGTACTTGTTTTATTTTTTCCTCTTCATAAGCAATAAAAGGAAAATCTGCTACGTCCAAAAGAAACACCACAAATCCGATAAGGCCAAAATAGTACGACATCTTTTAATAATTATCGAATCCTTCTGATTCTTATGGAGTTTTGCTTTGCTTTAAACGCGCAAAATGTTTAATTCAAAGTCTTGCGAAATAGTTAAAGAAAATGACTAAAGGAAGATTTTTTCCTCTCCTGAAAATTTTTTTTAAAATGGGACTTAAGCTAGCGATATGTAACATCAAAAGCAAATAACGAAAATTTGGTTAAGAATTGCAGTGCACACTTTCTTATTTTGTGTCTAGTAGTTTTTTTTTAAGATTGGTCCAAACAAATCTTAAAGGAAAAAACCAATGCAGTTATTTAAAGCACAGAAAAAAAATATCATTAAAAGGACTATGTTCTCTTTGACGTACGTCAAAGGTTAAGTAGAAGTGGGAACCCATTGATAGCTCGGTTTTATAGCTTAAGAAATAATAATGGGATTTCCTTTTTGGTTGTTGTTGTTTCCGACAGGGTGGGTGTATGATGTATTTTGGAACGAATTTCCCTCACTGACACTGAAGATGGCACAACGCCGAAACCAGGTTTGTCTCCAAACCAAATTTGACAAGGGATGACGGAAATTCTTTCCAAAATACATCAATAATGGGATTCATGAAACGTCGCATAGTTGTTGCAATTGTGGCATTTATCGCAAAATTTGTCACTTTGCGACACAGCTGATTACTTTTGTATGGAAACTTTCCTGCGACATTGCCATATTATTTGAGCTGGCAATCATTGCAAAAACAAAGTCGCGAAACACATGTTTTTTTTAGTGTCTTCAAATACTTCAAGAAAGAGTATATTAGTTAAATCTGCTTCGAAATATAATTGTAAAAACTTTTATTTATCTCTAACGCGCGGCATTTTTAAAAAAATTTTACATTTGCAATCCGAAGTTGCGATAGATCATTCATAAAACTTTGTTCGCAATATTGCCATTTCGCCAAAAATGCCAGTTTGCGACGTCTTATGAATCGCACTAATATGTTTAAAGACATTTTTATCAAAGTTGATAAATATAACATTTGACCACTTTTGTTACACAAATACCCCCACGACCACAGGCAAAAATATTGGCTACAATTTGCCATTTTGTTTGCCATATATACATTTTATCGGTGCTTTTGCCAACACTCCCATTCGCAAAAGCTCCCCATTGATTATTGCGAATGCGAATGCCAATATTAAAATAAATGCGGAAGCTCCGCGATTGCGAATGCGAATGCGAATATTCGCAACAACCCTGATACATATGTATGCATGTGTATTTAAAGTTGCATCTTGATATGTTTTGTTATTGGTAATTTTTTCGGTGGATTTGTGCATGTGAAAGAACACAAACTGAAGATATTTTCGGTGTCACTTTACAACACAAGACCTCTCGTCCAGAGGAAAGAGTTTTCGGTTGCTAATTGTTCAATATGCGTGTACATTAGGGTGGTCTACAAAAAAGTTTAAAATGTTAAGCTCTCACCCCTAGGGTATTTCTAAGTGGAATAAAAAACACTTTCTATAAAAACTAGTTAATAGTAAAAAAAATCATGGGCTTTAAGGCAGTTCTAAATATAAATCTTTTTTCCATTTCCCTCAAACATTTTTCCACACGTGTATTTTTTTGGACCACCCTAGTGTACAACTTTACTCACATATATACAAACATCTGTATATTAAAATAATGTTACAAAGCAAATTAGCGTACACTCCTACTATTGAAAAAACGAAATTAAATCCCGCATGTTTTATTTCAAATATCGTAAGTAGAGCTCGGATATTTATGAAACGGCATATTTTTGTTTAACATCACAGATAGTCCGGACCTGAGTAGAATCTCATTATAGGAGGAAGTGAGTTAATTTGGTCCTTCTGCACAGGCCAACAAAATTTAAACAATGTTATGTTGACTAAAATATTACAGCCGATTCGTATAGGTTTTTTGCGTATAATCCGAACCTAATCTTAAAGATATTAGATTGGCTCTAGTTTTCGAGCAACATAGGTATAAAGGTGCCGAAAACGCGTTTTTGGTAATTTTTGAACCTCTGTAAAACAATAAATTGATGCAATATATTTGTCTGTGTGCGAGGCTATGAAAGGTCAAACATTGGCCTTTAATACTGAAATAAAAAAATGAAGGTCCGAACACTGTAAGCAGTTGAGAACAGTTTTTCGATAACTTCTTTTAAATGAATCTGAAACGGTGGAAATTTGTTAATAATAGGCGTGTTTCTTAACTTTTTACAGCTGATGACTGCAGATTGGCGAAGAGTAGAATTTTTCTCTCAAAGAGATCGGAAGAGGAAAAATAAAGAAACGAAAATTAGCAGATTTGCAAATACTTGTACAAATACTTACATTCTGCAATATTTCAATGTGTTTTGATAACGATGCACTCATTTTGTTTTATTAAAACGAATTAAAATAAACTTACCAACTTTTTCCTTGTGCGTTTTGAACAGCTGCTTTTTAAACATATGATTGCAAATTTCTGTTGGCACAAATTTCGCCAGCAGAAATTTGCCGCTCTCTCGTTTTTTTACGCTCTCTTTTTGGCTCTCTTCTGCAATTTTTTCGTGTTAAGAAACGCTTTCCAGCAGAATCCAATAAAAATTTTCGATATTTTTCCGTTGTAGAACACAGCTAATATTAATAATAAAATTTTTTGCCGTTGTAAAATAATCATTTATTTTGTGTGTTCGTATAAATAGGAGGTTTAAATAAAGGAGTTTTATACTTGCTTGTGAAAAGTACCATTTCTGTATTGGTAGGTTTGGCACTAAGCCCACATTCCTTGGACCAGATGGTTACCAGACCGAGTGCTTATTGCAATAACTCACTTAGGACCTAAAGAAGTTTGCCCGTTGCCACGATTGCTATGTCATCAACGTACGCTATGACTTGAAAACCGGTGCCCTTTAGGCTTAGAAGTCAGGTGTCACTATTACTTAGATTCCAGAGTAGAGGGGAGAGAACGCCCCCTTGGGGAGTGCCTCTGGTCATATACTTTGTAATGAAACCATCCCTCAGTTCTGATAGAATAGTTCTCTTTTCGAGAAGGAGACCAACAAAAAATACCAGATGTCGCTGCACCCCACCATGAGAAGGGAGTCAACAACAGATTTCGGGCAGACATTGGACCGTGCGAACTGCCGGAGGTGTCGTCCAAGCAGCCCAGGAAGTGAGTGCTCATGAGGACCTCCAGCATTTCGTCACATGATGACGTCCAGTCACCGTTAGGCTTCTGGATAGAGTTGTACTTAAAGAGGATTCGTGCTCTTTATGGCCTTCTTGAATAATTTGAGTGCGTTTTTTACGGTTGCCAAAGGCCTTTTCGCTTGGCTTGATCGAAGAGCCACCTGCTTAGGATTCCACCACTGGGGTTTCTCTTTTCCCTTCGGGAGGGTGCTTGGGCAGAAGGCTTTGAAAGCAGCATTACAGGCATTTGTCACAAAGTTCACTGCTTCATCAATTTTTGACGATGAGTCCAGCTCACCGAGAGAAACAACCTTCGTATTCGAGAGCCTCGCTTCATGAGGACTTAACGATAAGCAGGACTTATCGTGAGAAGCCTATCTGTTTAGAGGGGCTGACAGCGTATTTTACAACGCTTTTATCAACTTGCGATGTTGTGTGCCCAGACCACCATTTATACTATAAATATAGCAATGGTATATACCAACCTAGTCTAGATATCAACCTCGTTGTAGATATCATATCAAAGACATACAATTAGAAGACTCTAGATGTCGCCCCGCCAAAAGAAGTTAAATATTGCGTCTAAAAATATGCACTACATACGCTAATTCCTGCTGTATGCATGTATGTATATACTCAACGTGAACATTTTTAAATTTATAATTGTGTCATAAAAACATTGACTTAACACAAAAATGCGCACTGGATGCCACTATCCAATTCCTATGCAGAATCGCTTGCTGTTTCCGAAAACCGAGTATTTTTTCCATAAATAAGTTTTCGAGATATTTGCAATTTGCCGTTATTTATATTAAAAAAGTGGTACCACTTAATCACGTATATTTTATAAGAAATGTAGAAGATGAAAGGTAGAAAAACTCCCCATTAACAATATACATATATGTACATCAGTTTTCTATAAACTCAGTAGTTTTTGAGAAATTTATTCATCATTCCAGATTCTTTCTTTTTTCATGAAAAAATAAAAAAATTCTAACTTTAAAGGGGAAAAACTTCAATATTTTTTTTAATTTGTTTCATGTGCTGTCCGTCCGTTCATCCGTACGTGTACACGATAACTCAAGCAAAAATTGAGATATCTCAACGAAATTTGTTATGTAGGTTGCACTTTTCCTAGGTAGGTTGGTATTGAAAATGGGCGAAATCGGATTGTAACCACGCCCACTTCCCATACAACGGTATTTTTGAAAAATGCAAAAACTACGATATTTCAATAAATATTCAATCCAAATTATTGAAAATTAGTATGTGAAGTGGAATTATGGCAAAACCCATTATTATTATAAAATTTTTTGAAAATCGGCGTGACCCTAACTTACTCCAAGTTAATACTTACAACAGTATTTTAACAATAAACAAGACTGTTATAGACTTTTAGGAATTGGGCATGGCACCACCCACTTTATGACTACAAAGGTCGATCTAGGTAACCGCTTTATCGATTTCTACCAAACCTGATTCAATGATTTTATTAAGTCAGTATATTACAGAAACGTTCGGGGAAAAACACCCCTGCTTATCATGCAAAGGTAGTTGAGAGAAAGTTATAACGACGATATTTGATAACTGCGCCGGGTATATAAAATTCGATTTCGCCCGAACTTATACTTCTTTACTTGTTTGAAATGTTTTAAGTTTTTATTTGCCTTAACGTGTGTATTTGAAAAAAAGTATAATTTTTTATATTCCAATAGTTATAGTTTCCAGTTTTCATACTAAAATCCTATAAAAATTCTCTATTTTGCTACTGTCTCCCTCACTACCAGCGTAATATTTTTCAGCGTTAAATCGGCCTGGCTCTTGCTTTAGCAACCGAATTAATGTATGTCAATTAATTTTAGATTCATTAGTACTTAAACAACATCATATAAAATTTTGAGCTTTGGTAAAATGAGTTGAAAAATTAAATTTTGTTTAATAAAAAATGACGTCAGGCACAATATAAACAACAACGGACATGTCTGGCAATAATGAATCTACGTTTCTAAAAGCTAGTTAAAGCCAGTGAAAAGAAAATTAGCTTTACTAAAATGATTTAAAAAATTAGCATTTTTAACTGTAAAGATACGATGCGCACTTGTCAACGCAACCATTATCGCATGCCCGATGGCCCCCATGCTAACCGAGGGAGTGAGAGAGATGTCATATCAAAAAACCAGCTGTCCTGAAATACTCTCTCGAAAACGTTGCTGGCTCTTAGACTGTACATTTATTTGGCGCGTAAAAAGGTGATAAGTCATCAAATATCTAAATAATATTTAAAAGAATTTTAAAACGACATGATTCAACTATAAAAGGTTTGCTCACTGGTGACATTTGAGTTTTGACCCTTACTAAAGACGCCGATTTTGTCAAGAGGGAATAGTATTATTCGCTTCAAATCTTTTTTATGGGTTCTATACATGAAATAAGCTAACACGTATTCGAGGAAGTTTTTTTTTATTTTTTTTCTTCGGAGATATGATCTGTCAAAGTTTGCATTTTCTCGTGATTCTGACTGATCATGTACTTCTTCAATTATATCTCGGGTTCTGCTCATCGTAGAGACTTACTCTTAACGCCGTTTTAAAGCTAAAGAAACGGGCTTAACATTTCTATATATAAGATGGTCAAGATTGTCCTAAAGCCAACTTAGCTATTAACAGCTGAACTTTTTGAAGTTGATTTGTATAGTGAAGACCAGTATATTAGGGATTTAAAATTATACCATCGTAATCCTCGTTTAATTCTCTATAAAAAACGTCAAACAAGTGGGGGGTTTCAAGAACTATTTTTAAAATATTTTTCTTTATGACGAGATGGTTTATTTTGTGAGAGTCAAAAATTTTTTGTAATTTTTTTGTTATTTAATTTATATTACTTATTTTGTGTATTGTGTAGTGTATTCTGCAGATTAAACCGTATAAACTCTAGTTTCAAACCTTTTGCAATATTTAAACCAAATTCAGCAAATTCGTAAAACTTCAAGTTTTAAATAAAGTGCAGATTTATGTTGCTGAATATCCTTTGAGTTTTGATATTTTTTTGCTAGCGGTGCTGTGCACTTTTTTCTGTACGAAAAACTCGTAGATCGTACTTTTTATGTTTTTCTAACAGCACCAAACTACACGTCGGCAATTAAGCAGCCTTTGTTATCGTTAATAGAGTCCGACCGATTCCAATATATTTCAGGTACCGATGCCGATGCCGATTAATCGGTTTATGGGGAAAGAATCGGCCGATGCCGATGCCGATTCCATAAAAAATTACGAATAAATGTGTTAATTCCTTAAATCAGTTAATTTAACGGATTTAACAAAACCAATAATTGAATTAATTGGCTTGTTATGCAACTTTCAATACACATGTACATATGTACATACATATGTATGCGTGAAAATATATGTACATATATTACATTTATTTACATTACATAAAACACTTTTTTATATGGTGCTAATCAAGAAATATTTAGGATCATAAAATTCCCTTTCGTTTTGTACTAAAATACACTCTTTTGCACTCAATGCATAAGAACTTATATGCTAGGTATGTATGTACATTAGACTGCATCACTCCCCATACAAAAAAAATTCGGTACTATTTTTTCCATTGGAATTATAAAATCTATTATATTCTAAGACGTCCACCAAAATATTTCGAAAAAATATTAAGATTTAAGTGAGCTGGACCGATTTGAAAATACCTCCAATTTTTTTGAAAAAATCCCCTCAAATGATAAAACGGTTTAAGCTTAAAATATTTGCATACAAATATTAAAAAAAAATTAAAAACAAATTTTGAACGGAATCGTAATGATGAGATTTTTGATGCTGTTTTTTTAACTTTTTTCAAAGATTGGTATAGGAAAAAAAACTTGAATAACTGAACCTAAACTCTTCCGATTTAGACTTAAGAGGTGTCATTGGAAAGGTATTTTCCACCCTTTTTATTTCTTTGCTAATAAACTCATTCAAGGGATGGAAGAGAAAGGTATGATGAACGAACCTCATTCAAAGTTGAATTAAGATATGTTGGTATTCGAAAAAACAAGATGGGACACGAATGACGTTTTTTGGCCAGAAATAAAAACAGTGTGAAAATACCTTTCTACTGAGATCCCATAAGTCTAAATCAGAATATTTTTGGCTCAGTTATTCAAGTTTTTCGTAAACCAATCTTTGAAAAAAGTAAAAAAACAGCATCAAAAATCTCATTCTTACGATTCCGTTGAAAAGATTTTTAAATATTTTCATGCCGATTTTTTAAGCTTAATCTACCTTGTGATCTGAGGGGAGTTTTTTCAAAAAGTTCTTTAAGAAACTATTTTTATTCATAAAAAACTACATTTTTGGAGGTATTTTCAAATCGGTCCAGCTCGCTTAAATCTTAATATTTTTCCGAAATATTTTGGTGGACGTCTTAAAATATAATAAATTTTGTAATCCCGGTGGAAAAACCGCAACTTTTTTTGGTGATGCAGTCTAATGTACATACATATAGTTGTCCACAAAATAAAAGAATTTCGACATTTGACTGGGTTTTTGTCATTTGCCTTTTGTTTATTTAATGTTTATTATTTTTTTTTATAAAAGTCTAGCTGGTATACAACAAACACCATATACTTAAATTCAGATTTCAAACTGTGTACAAAAATTAGAACAAAATTTCAAACTCAGAATTGTGGTATTCAGTTATGTAGGCCATTTAATTCTAGTATAATGACAGCTGATTTTGCGGTAACGAATGTTAGGGAAACGTTTACTGAATGGCTAAATTGATAAAATTGTTGTTTGGCTGACTTAACAAAAACAAGTGTTGTTAAAATAGCGTAGTGAAACGCACTACTGGTTAGGAAGCTTGTCGACCAGCGAGAATTAATTATTTACTATTCTGGGATTTTCCCCATCAAACAAAGGAATTATAGCCGTGACGCTTATCTCTACTTTACTTCACTGAACCAATGAATATTACCGGAAGTATTGACTTCATCGAAGAAGTTAGATATGGTGAAGAATTTCGCCACAAACGTTTCTTATCAAAAGGCCCGAAATATGTCCTAAATTTGTATATACATATGTACATACATAAATATGTACTCAAAAATAAGAGCAGACGGAGCTAGCATGTATGAACCTGCATATCGTTACCTCAATATAGAATGGCCCTATTTCACATCGTTGCTGAAATACAAACGGCCGTAACTAACCAAAAATCCAAAATTCAATTTTTGATTGATATGATGCATTTCATCGAATTACAAGTCTCCACATCGTTTTATGCAACGAATAAAATTTTGTTGGTTGCGGCTCTTTTGCATTTCAGCGACGATGTGAGATAGGGCCTTTTTGTATTAAGGTAACGATATGCATGTATGTAGTATGTACAAATTGTGCGTACACTGCACGTTTATGCAAACTCTTCCCCAACAATTATAATTTTATCGCGACATTTTTCGAAGAAGTTGCCAATGAGTAAACTCATACATACACGTATGTAAGTATTTATGTACATATAAAATTTTATGCTTTCATTCATGTGAACATAGACGCCCATATGTTACATGAGAAAGGCGTCGCTTAAACGGAAGTTTGAATTATTTTTAGTTGTTTCCTATATTCCTCTATAGGATTGAAGCCCTCATAAATTACATCCAATTATCAAAAAAGCTTGTAAAAAGATGTTTACAACTAAACTAAAAAATTATACATTTGTATGTATGTATATGGTTCAAAACTAAGCGCCCATTCACATTCAAAACCCACTATTTAAAATGTACCTATGTATATACATACATACATACAGACGCGGATATAAGGGGAGGTGGAGTCGTTGAACTAGTGGAAATCGATTAATTAATCATATGATTAATCACAAGCCAAACAAAATTAACTGCAATTAATTGCAATTATTGAGAAATAATCGATTAATTGAAATTTTAAAGGCACTTTTTTACAGTGAGCATTCACAAAAACACCTTTCCATAAAAAATTTCTTATTCCTTTTGTACAATCAACCGATTGTAATGAAGGAGCACCCTAACACCTTCTCTGCTTTTCAAATTTCTTGGTACTGCAAAAAGAAAGTGCACAAAGGTAAAACATTCCAAATTCAACAGTCAACGCGCGCACACGGGAAAACGGCCACCACAGAATCATATCCCGGACGTAATTCACCTATATATTTGCATTCGTATGTATGTACTTAAACATAATTTAATTGTCAAATAAAACATTTATAACGTTTTAACCAGAACGCGAGTGTTTTCACTTACTTAAGACGAACGCGAAGAACTTCTTCGCGTTGCCACCTTTGTTAATTAGCTTTAAATAAAATAAAGCGAGTATTTTTAGCGCCGATAAATATTTATTATTTAACCAAGTTTGCAAAAACAAAAGTTTTGAAAAGCGTTTTGTTGTTATTTATTATTTAACATAAATGTTTAAAATCAAGTAAATAGAAGGGAAGGACGTCTAATTATTCCATCAAAACAAAGAAAATAAATAAAACTACATATTTATAATAATAACAGTAATATAACAGTCTTATTTATTATTAGGAGAATGTTGTAAGTATTCACTTGGAGTAAATTACATAGCATCCTCAATTACTAAAATATCGGAGTTTTCGTATTTTCAACGTATTGCTTTTCCATACCAAAGTTATTAAGTGCACCGAGTTTAGTACGAATTGATAAATCGGTTACTGAGATATGCATTTGTGGTCATAAGAGGGCGGCGCCACGCCCATTATCCAAAAAATTATAATAATCTAATTTAATGCGAAGAGGTTATTCCAAGAATCGATTTTGAGTGAATTAGCTTCAGTAGTTACTGATTTATCGCATTTTTCGTGTTTCTGTAAATTAACGTTATATGGGAAGTGGGCGTGGTTATCGTCCGATTTCAAGGATGTTTAGCAAATATGTTAGATATAGTCTAATCAAAGCTCATACCAATTTTGATACAGATTAGTGAAGCGGATACTGAGATACAGCATTTCATCATAAGTGGGCGGGGCCATTTTCCAAAAATTCCATAATAATCCAATTTTGTTCCAAAATTTTACTTCACATACCAATTTTCAACAATTTGGATACAATATTTACTGAGGCATTGCAGATCTATATAAATTTATCTAAATTTAAAGTTTAAAACGCTTGTATACCCAAAACTTTCTTTAATCAACACTTATATAACACCAATGTGAAGGAAAACAAATGTTGATTCAGAAACACATAACATAGCTGGGTTCGCCTTACATTTTCGGCGATTTCTAGCAACAAGACTCAAAGGTCCTAGAAAACATGACTTTTGCTTATATCTCGAAAACTATTTTTTTTTTATTAAATAGACTCATGTTCTGGTTCAGTGGCCTCAAATTCATCTAAAAATTTAAAAAGTGTTTCTGTATAATAGTTACGTTTTTAGATTTTTCTTTTATACATTTTCTAAGCAAAGAAATACCACTTATCTGCCATTTTCTAGGGGCAATTTTAACGGAATACACTAGACAAATTTCTAAGCTTTCAATTAAACAAAGAATAATAGCGCGATCTCTCCCGGGGATACAACAAATTCCTTAATATTCAACAAAAATTAAAAAAAAACATGTAAAAACGTCTAAGTTCGGGTGGAGCCGAACATTAAATACCCGGCGCAAGTATTAAATATAGTTTTTGACCTTTCTGAAAACTGCCGTTACATGTTAAGAAGAGTGGTTTTACCCCTATTTCTAACAATTTCGATAGTGTGTTCAGTTACACTTAATGAGATAAACTTGTATAGTTAGATGTGGGCGGTATCACGCCCACTTTCCAAAATACTATAATAATGTTATTTATTTTCAAGGGCTTGTTGTTAGTATCTATTTTGAGTAAATTAGCGTCCTTAAATCTTGAAATATAGAAGTTTCCAGCATTTCTGAAATTTACCGTGATATGAAAACTGCAAATATCAATTTTGAATAAATTAGCTTCTGTGTTTACTGATTTAACGAAGATTTCGTATTTCTCTAAATTACCGTTATATGGGATGTGGGCTCGTTATTGTCCGATTTTAAAAATTTTCAGCCGTTTGGTATGTTGTATTAAAGCTATCAACTATGCCAAGTTTGGGAAAAATTGGTGTAGCGGTTACCAAAATATACACATGTAATCATAAGTGAGCGTGGCTACGCCCAAAAATTTTTAATACAGTAAAACCCGCTTAAGTACCTCACGAAAAATGTCAGCTTTTTGAGGTACTTAGGCGGGTTGGGTACTTAAAAGAACCCGCTTAAGTACCTCGATGCGGGTACTTCATTCATTTTTATTTAACCCTGCTTATAAACTGTTTGTTTTTAGCAGGCTTTCTAATAGTTACATTTGAGTTTACATGTTTGAGAGTTACATAATTATTCGCAAATGTAGTAAGAGTGGAAGTATTTTACGAAGTATTAAAAAATACAAAGTTTACAAAATTTAATCGTTTAATATGTTGGCTCTGAATCGCAAACAGTTAACAACATAGAGGTACACCATCCTGACTGTAAATTGGTCTGTCAATTGAAATATATACATTGGATTGTTTTCAGATGCCTTTAGAAGTGGTCCTAGGTAGTAGTCCCTAAAGGAAGAATAAATTGGGCACTTGAAGAGCAGATGCTCTAGGCTTTCCATTTTATCTAAATTGCACTGGGTGCATAAAGCATTTGGGTCTATTTTATAAACCAGGCCTTTGATGCAAAACCTTATGTTGTACTTCGTCGACAGGCGAACTTGGGCAAACATTTTACTCATGTAGAAGTTGTTCCTAAAGAGAAGATATGGGGCCACACTTTCGTCGAGTGATCGTAAAATTTTGCAGTTCATGGAGGGAGAATTGGAACAACTTAGTACATCCTGAAATTTTAAAAGACGATCAATGCGCTCAAAAGCTAGTTGCTCTAAAGCTTTCCAGGCATCCGAGCTCAGCGTCTCCCATATATGAGATAAACCAATTTTGTTTAAGAATTGGTTGAATTGTGTTACCCAGTTGTATTCAGGTTCCGCATTTGTGTTTAAATGATAATAAACCAGTCTAAGGAAGCAAATTTTTGGGAGGCGATTTTGTTCCATTTGCAGTAGAGAGATTATATATTTCCAACCCATTTTGAATATTTTTGATTCGAGTTTCAGGGTATCTGTCTCTAATCTAAGTTGTGCGTTAGGCGTACTTTTTGGTAAAGCAAGAATTTTCTTGTAAAAATGACGACTGAACAATCTCCAGTTGATTCGTGTATCTCAATCCCCAAGCGTGCACCGCGTATAGTAAGGTTGCGGAAACAACGCTATTAAAGAGTTTGACCCTCCCGTCCCAAGAGTCAGCCTTACATCGATGCAGTGTTTGCAAAGCTGCGCCTAGGGCGCTGTTTCCACTTTTTATCGCGGCGTCGGAAGCCGCTTTCCCCAGCGTGGAGCATGAAAACGTAACACCCAGATATTTGTATGTTTTGACTATATCTATTTTTTGACCTTGAAAGAAAAAGTTGGCGTCTGTGGCCTTTCCACCCTTCCTAAAGTGTACAATTTGGGTCTTACTAGTGTTAACTTTTAAAAAGTTCTTTGTGCAGTAATTATCTAGAGCCTTTAGTATTTTACGTAGTCTTACTGGAGAGCTGGCGAGTGCGACCGCATCATCGGCAAATAATAGAAGGAGTAAGTCAGTTTTTCCGGCGATATTTATTCCCTCTATATTTTCACTTCGCAGCTCATCTTCAAAATCTGAGATAAATAGCAAAAACAAAAGAGGACTAAGAATTTCCCCTTGTAAAACTCCCTCCGTTACAGCAATGCTTTGTGACAAACGATGCACGCTCGTAAAGGGATTTTACTAAGTGTATGAATCTAACACTCACGCCTTTTGCATATAGTTTCTGCCACAGTAGATCGTGATTAATTGAGTCGAAAGCTCGACGAAAATCGATAAATAGGGCGAAAACAGAAGATTTATTTTGTCTCATATGAATCTGTAAAGCAGACTGCAGAACGAAAATGTTATCAGTGCAGCTTCTTTTTTTTCTAAAACCATTTTGAGATTCCGGGATTACATAGTTTTCTTCAGCCCAATTAGTTAATCGGTGCGAAAGAATCTTTGTAAAAATTTTTGAAATTGTATTACTCAGTGCGATACCTCTGTAGTTCAATGGATTTTTTGGATCTCCGCTCTTATGGAACAGTACTAAGAGAGATTGTGACCAAGACTCAGGGGTACTACCATGTGATAGGATACTATTAAATAATGAGTGCAAATAGTCTATGCCTTCATCAGGGAGACATTTATAAAATTCTCCCCCAACCATGTCCAGACCTGGATCTTTGTTATTTTTGCAGGCTTTGATTGCAAGTTTGATTTCTGTGAGCGACATCTCGTCGTCTAGTGTTTCATCAAACGTTCCAAAAAAAGTTAGGTCTCTTAGTATGCGCCGTGGGTAAATTTCGTAATAAAATTTTTCCCATTCAACTAGCGGAATAGGGTTTGATATTGGATACTTTTTGTCGCATTCTCTGATGACACTCCAAAACTCTTTTGAATTTTTTACATTAGCAAACTTGTTTTTGACAGCTACGTCGTATGCTCTTTTTTTTGCTACTTAGCAACTTTTTATACTCTACTTTTAAGTTTACATAATTTGATTTATGTTCACTACTAAACGATGAATTTTTTACAGCCTGAGTGCTTTTCTGAGCTCACGTTTATTGCTAAGAAACTCTTGATCAAACCAGGGATTTTTGAAGTAGCTTGGTGATTTCCCTGACTTGGTTTTTAACATATTGAGTTTTTGAGCTGACCTTTTTATTGAGTCTATCAGGTTTAAATATTGCGTCTCAACTGAAGCATTAATAATGTCGCAGTGAGAAAGGCAATCCTCCTCACTCAGAAGTGTAATAAATTGTGGTGCTTTCGTAGCGTGCCATTTCAATATTTGTTTCTTGTGTGTTGTCTTAATTCCCCCAGATTTATTTCTTGCATCACTATTAAGCGGTATATTTGTACTCAACATTATAGGGAAGTAGTCTGAGCTTACTACGTCAAATAACACCTCGACGTTTTTGATGTGAGGAATATCTCCTACGTTTGCCCATATCAAATCTATAGCACTTTCTCCATTACTGTTTGAAAAGGTAAAGTTTCCTGGTATGTCGCCCGGTATGCGCCCATTTAGTAGAATAAGCCCATTTTTTGACATAAAATTACATAATTGTTTGCCCCGAGTATTAACTGTTTTGTCCGCAGAAATTCGTACTGTCTCTAAAATTGAGTTTAGCCCTAGAAGGAGATCGCAGCTACTTTCGCTACCAACTCGAGCGTTAAAATCACCACCAATTATGATGGGGACATTACCGTAGTTATGGGAAATTTCATCTAAAAGAATTTCTAAAAGGTCCAGCGCTGCCTCGATGTCATAGGTCGGTTTGACATAGACAGAGCCAATTATCAATTTAAAGTTACTTAAAACTATACAATTGAAAATCCATAAGGGGGATATATCTATTACAAATGACTTAAAACTATTGTTTATTAAAGATATCAGACCACCGCTTGCCCTGCCTGAAGATTTTTCTCTTGTTGCAGCAGCTGCGAAGTGTTGAAAGTGGTTCCATGGTGAAGGTGAATTGTTAAATTCAGTTTGCAGCCAGGTTTCGCTCAATTCAATTATGTGTGCTTTAGCAAGAGACGTTTCATTGTAGATATTGGCGATGCCATGGACGTTCCAAAATGTGATATTCAAAAAAGATTTACGCTCTACAGTAGGGTCTTGGTTATTTTGGATATTTGTTTTGTTTATTGGTTTTTTGAGCTATTTTTGTGGAGCAGTTAAGTAAAATCGACAGAGAATCGTTCATAATCCGTTGGATATAATTTCTTTATAACGTCAATTGCATTTGTTCGCCCCTCCATCAATTTTCGCTCTTGGTGCCAGTGAATGCCAGCCAATGGTTACCAATTTTAATGCGATCATTTCTCACTATTACTTTATGACGGTTACTAATTACTAGAATCTCTTTTTTTAGTTGTAACATAGCCTTCTTGTTTTTTTGTCTATCTTCATTAAGATCTTTTTCTATATAAATAGCTACACCAGCCAGTTTTTTAATATTTTTGAAAACCGCTTTGATTGTGTCGATTGAATCGAATTCAGCTAAGACGGCCATTTTACCATTTTGATCAGAGATTTTCTTTGTTGACTTGACTGCGGGTACTTAAGCGAACATAATTACTGATGTAGATACATCTTCCTGTTAACTTACATAAATACTTGATTAACAACATTTAATAAAGTATACATTGTTTAAAACCAAACTCGTAGCATTATTTAAACACATAAACAAGTAAAGAAAAACTTTATTTAAAAAAATATATAGTGCAATGGTATGTCATTTTTACAAGAATTTAATTGTTTAAAAAGTCAAAGTTGGACATATCATTTTGTACCAAATTCAAAATGATATTGTTTGCCACTTATGTTTATTTATTAATTTTTGAGATTTTTCAACCAATTCAAATACAGTTCATTCCCTAACAAATACCATAAAAACCTAAGCTTATGATTTTGTAGAACACTAAAAAAAGATTCATCATAATTTCAAACTTTTTTCTCTGAAGTGTTTTTTGAGTACACAGTTTTATAGCCCATTCAATTTTGGTGTTATAATGTGCAAGTTTCCAGTGGCTAAAAATTACCGTTGATTTTTTAGAATTTTTCTTGCCGAAGGTGTTTGCGCTGCTACTGAATTTCAAAATACGTAAATATTTTAAATATAAATATTTAGGGCACTTAAAAGGGAAAAATTCTAAGTAAAATTGTAAATGGGACACGAAAAATGTAGGTACTTAGGCGGGTTGGGTAAATAAGCGGGGAGGTACATAAGAGAGGGATTTGCTTCAGATTATATTAAAAAATTCACGGTGTCTAAAAATGTTGGTTACTTAAGCGGGTTAGGTACTTAAGCGGGTTTCACTGTATTCTTATTTTACGTCTAAAGATCATTGCAAATATCAATTTTCAGTGAATTAGCTTCAGTAGTTACTAAAATATCGCAGTTTTCGTATTTCTTAAAACTACCGTTATATGTGAAGTAGGCGTGGTTATAGCCCGATTTCTCCTATTTTCAATACCAACCTACCTTGGATAAACATACCAAATTACATTGATATATCTAAATTTTTTGCTTTAGTTATCGTGTACACGGACGGACGGACGGACAGACAAACATGGCTTAATCGACTTCTCTTTTCATTCTGATAATTTATGTATACATTTGTCTATACTCAACTCATTTTGGCTGTTACAAACAACCGTTATATGAACAAAATTATAATACCCTTGTGCACAAGTACCCTCGGGTATAAAAGTAGTCGTTGAAAACCGCTATTTTCGTTACATTTAGATTGAACTTTTGCTTAATAAAATTATTAGAAAAATTTAACACTTATATGCATTATTACCTTCTGTATGCGGATCCATCACTCCCTTTTAAGAATATAATGCAGAAATCAAAATATTAACTTAAAACCGTCACGATCTTTCCAGAGAGCGAAAATTTATTTTTAAGCAGCGTTATAATATTCTGTTTCCGGTCAACGGTGAGCGTTCGCTGTGCAAGGTAAAAAAAGCTTATAAAAAGGAAGGCGGACTAGGAAATGTTATTTGGAATGTTCTCTATCCGTTTGAACGGCACTAATTTTTTAAGTTTCCTTAAAATTTTTACAAATTTGTTTATGGCCGCCTAAATCGTTCAAATAGTCGGCAAAAAATCCTCCGGCTGAACCCTCCACGAGGGTGCTGACTGGTAATGGGCACTACAGAGGATTCTGTGCGATGTCAGAATGGTGCTCAGCTAAGATCAGGAATCAGTGCTATGTGCTAAACTCCTTAATAGCGTAGTCATATGGAAATGGTTTCTGATCGTGGCTTGGAGGTCTGAAGGGGCTGGATCAAGGCGTCACGCGCACCGTACCGAGGATCGGCCAGGCTGGGGGCCCCTAAATAGCCCAGTCGCGAACGGAGCCCTCTGGGAGGCGGCCACACCCAGGATGTAAGTAGGCCTTACCTGGGCATCGCGGATCTCTGCCCGGGTGGACGAACCCCTTTCTCCGCAGCCCGTGGGATCTATTATGGAAAAGAAACAATTAACAACAACAACAACAAAAACAGCAACAACAACATCAAAAACAATGTTTAAAGGGACCGGCCCCCTTAAAGCGTCGGAAGGGTCTCGGCCCACTAAACAAGGAGCTCAAGCGATGCAGAGTACCTCCACCAGCCGTAGTGCGGTGACAAATAGCGGGAAACCAAGGCCAATGGTGAAACCGGGCCAAGCTCTCGCAAAAACGATGGAAAGTGGCGGTGGGGCTGCTCAAAGGAGTCCACCCCGGGAAACTCCTGGCACCAGTGGACGCCAACCTGGCATGCAGATTGCAGCCGGGGATAAGGCTGAATCTGGGGCGCAGGCCCCGGGCGGTCCTCCCGCGACACCCACGGCCTTCACGAGGCCTGACCAGAGGCCAGAACCAGCTGCAGCGGGCTATCGGCAGAGGAAGCTAGCTGCTCGAATCCTGCAAAGGTTCACCGCAACGCCTGACCTGTGTAGCAAGGCGAAAGAAGAGCATGTGAAGGAGATCCTCACAGAAATCGACTGGGCAAAGGCAGTCCTGCCCGACTACCGCAAGCCGGAGGACAAGCAGCCGCAGGCGCCCTCCAGTAAGCGCAATAGATCGGGGGAAAATACGCCCAACCAATACGCAAAGAGGGTCAGAACGCAGGGGCCTTCTTTTGCTGAAGTAGCCAAGGAGCAGATCCTGCTCGGCGTCATCGATGAGAGCAATGAAGACAGCCTCACCCTGAGGCAGCAATGGAAGTGGGTTAAGGCCGCGATGGCCGACATTGCTATCAACATTATGTTGGAGAATCCGGGACCTCCGCCAACCTGCAAGGGAGCGGGGTGGTTCCAAAATAACATCCGCGTTATAGCATGCGAGGATGCCAGATCAGCGGAGATCTACAAGAAAACAGTTGCAGGTATTGGAGAAGTCTACCCTGGTGCGAAGCTCAGGGCGGTCGACTTCAAGGACCTACCGGTGCGACCGAGAGCGAGAGCATGGTTGCCTTGCAAGCCAGCGGAGCCAGAAAGGATCCTCCAAACCATAAGGCTCTATAATCCGGAGCTACCTACCGATAATTGGAAGGTGGTCAAAATCAACGAAAGCGGTAAAGCGACGATGCAGGTTGTCCTGCTTCTAAATAAGGACTCCATAGAGTTGTTGGAGCAAAAGAGCGGGGTCATACGTTACGGCTGTGACATGGCCAAAATTAAGGTCTACAGCAACGACGTAAACGCAGCGAGGAACCTGATCGCGGAGGTAGAGCCGGAAGAGGCCAACAGCGACGTGGAGATGGAGGAAGAATCCGAGCAGGTTGATCCGATGGACGACCTGACCGGGGGTTATGCCTCATCGACGTCTTCGCTGGGGGTCGGACGCATGCTTCGGCTTTATACGGAGGAGGAGTTGATCGAGATGTCGGAAGACGCGGTCAACTCCACCCTAATAGGCGACGTGGGCGATAACGGCCAAGATGGTGAAGGTACTGCAGATTAACCTTCACCACTGTAAAGCAGCTTCAGCTGCACTGCTGCTCCGTCTAACAGCTAAAGGGGCAGCCGACATCGTCCTAATCCAAGAACCTTGGGTGGTGGGACAAAACATTTGTGGGCTTAAAGCGCCGGGCTACAGACTGGTAAGTGGAGCCTCAACGGGGAAACCAAGGACGTGCATATTGATAAGTATCACACTAAAGTGTCTCTTTCTTCCACAATTTAGCGACGAGGACACAACAGCGGTCAGTCTAAGTGCAAACGGACGACCAATTAGGATGGCATCCATGTACCTAGCGCATGACAAGGAGGTGCCAACTACCTGCATTAAAGACCTAGTGGCCAGCACGAGAGAGGCGCTAATTTTGGGAGGTGACGCGAATGCCCACCATCACACCTGGGGCAGCTCCGATGATAACGAACGGGGTGAGTCACTTTTTGATTTCATACTTAGTTCTAAGCTTGTTATTGCGAATAGAGGGAATGATCCCACTTTTATTACAAAATCCCGAAGGGAAGTTCTGGACGTTACCCTTATCTCTGAGAATGCGGAATGTCTGGTCGGGAAGTGGAAGGTGCTTGAGGAGCACTCCTTTTCCGACCACCGATATATCCAATTCGAGGTATTAGGGGAAACGCCCAAGGCTCCTCTAACTAGAAACTTGCGAAATGCCAACTGGCATAGGTATCGGAAAGAGCTGGATAGGCTTTTGCCACAAGATAGAGAGCCGGCTACTCCAGCAAACCTAGAGGAGCTGGAATATCTTGTCGACCATTTTACGGGGGCCTGCAGAAAGGCAATAGACATTGCATGCCCCAAAAAGCAGCACCGGGGTAGGAAAAAGCCACCCTGGTGGAATGAAGAAATCAGGATTTCACGCAAGAACTGCAGGAAAACCTTCAATCAGGCTACTGCGTCTGGTAGTGAGGGACATTGGGAGACCTACAAGACAGCGTTACGGGAGTACAAGAAGCTCCTAAGAAGGTCGAAAAGAACCTCATGGAAAGACTTCTGCAATGGGGTGGAGTCTATCTCAGAGGCAGGCAGGCTCAGAAAGATACTCTCAGGTACTGCCCAGAAAGCCCCAGGATGCTTGCAAAGACCTGACGGCTCCTGGACAGAGACCGAGGAGGAATCACTGGATCTGCTTCTTTGCACACACTTCCCGGGTGCCACGGATAGCATGCCGGTACAGCCACATCTAACTGGAGATCTTTCGGTCACTGGAGATTTCCTCACTAGGGAAAAGGTCATCTGGTCTATTGGGACATTTAAGCCCTATAAATCAGCAGGTCCGGATGGCATTGCCCCCATACAGCTGCACCAAACACTTCAGCTAAGCTCAGCGTGGCTACACGCTATAATTAGGGGAGTATTAGCTCTTAACCATATCCCTAGAAAGTGGAGGGAATCAGGAGTGGTGTTCATCCCCAAGGCAGGGAAGGTGTCTCACAATAACCCAAAGGATTTCAGGCCCATCACCTTGTCGTCATTTCAACTGAAGGTTATGGAGAGACTGGTGGAGGTCCGTATCAGAGAGTCGGTTGGTGACAGACTCTCTACCACACAACATGCTTATACGAAAGGTAGATCTACAGAAACGGCGCTACATGAGATAGTGTCGTATATAGAGAGATCACTAGACATCAAAGAATATACGCTAGCAGCCTTCCTGGATATAGAGGGCGCCTTTAAGAACATCATGCCGGGCGCGATAACGGCAGCACTGGCGGGCCTGGGCATCGACTCGCGCTTAGTTGCGCTCGTAAACCAAATGCTGCGATGCAGGGTGGTCCGGGCGGAGCTGGCGGGGGTATCGTTGACCAGGTTCGTAGAGAGGGGCACCCCGCAAGGGGGAGTCCTATCCCCTCTTTTATGGGTCGCAGCGGTAAACTCACTGCTGTGTGGCATGGAGGGGGGTGGCTGTAAGGTTATTGCGTATGCGGATGATCTTGCACTAACAGTAAGTGGGAAATTTCCACAGACTCTATGTGACATTATGCAGGTAAAACAGAAGGAAGTCGAGAGTTGGACAAAAAATAACGGGCTAGGGGTAAACCCAAGCAAGACAGAACTTGTACTGTTCACAAGAAGGTACAAAATCCCCCCATTGATAACACCAAGGCTGGCACAGACCACACTAAAATTAAGCGAATCCGCTAAATACCTGGGGATAGTACTAGATAGAAAATTAAGCCGGATTCAAAACACCGAAGAGCGGGTGCGGAAGGCCACGGTTGCCCTATACAGCTGCAGGAGAGCAATCGGCCAAAAATGGGGTTTAACCCCGAAGCTAGTGCACTGGATATACACCGTCGTGGTGAGGCCCATACTTCTGTACGGGGTAGTGGTATGGTGGCCAGTGCTGGAGAAGAAAGTAAACATTATTAAATTACAAAAAGTGGAGAGAACGGCCCTGATCTGCATTAGTGGTGCTCTCCGCACAACACCTACTATGGCAATGAACACGATCCTCAACATCATACCCATAGATATCATGGGACGACAATACGCTGCGTTTGCAGCCCTAAGACTACAGGGGCTTAAAAGCTGGAAAGTGGCTCGCTGTGGTCACACTACAATTCTGAGAAACCGACAACTACCGAGTACAAAGGACTACTGTGTACAAGGCTCACTTTCACTAAAGGTTATAGCGTAATGCTACCTAGCAGGGAATCATGGCTCGAAGGAGTTCCGGGGTCTAAAGATGCCATAAGATTCTACACGGACGGCTCCAAACTAGAAAATAGGGTAGGAGGAGGCGTCTACTCGGAGAAATTGGGAATAAAAAGATCATTCCGACTACCTGACCACTGTAGTGTCTTTCAAGCCGAATTGGCAGCCATACAAGAAGCCGTTGACAGCCTAAAACTGGCTGTTATCGCCACTACGGAAATATATATATACTCAGACAGCCAGGCGGCCCTTATGGCGCTTGACTCTGTCACTGTAAATTCGGAAACAGTTGCCAACTGCCGCAAATCACTTAACGTGATGGCAGAGCAGTTCGCTTTGCACCTGGTATGGGTACCGGGGCACAGTGACATACCAGGAAATGAGAAGGCAGACGAGCTTGCAAGGGCGGGTACTTCCTCTCCACTTTCACCAGCCTGGAAGAGGGTGGGTATGCCACTCGCTTCCTGCAAGCTCTTACTAAGGGAGAACTTCCTTGAAGAAGCGGCCTCCAGATGGGAGCGCACTGAAAACTGTAATACAACGAAGCTTACATGGCCAAAATGGGATGTACGGAGATCGAGAGAAATTCTCACTCTCAATAAAGGCGATATGTCACTGGCCATTGGTCTGCTCACAGGACATATTTTGATAGGAAGGCACGCAGAACGCCTCGGGGTTAGTCACAACGACTACTGCAGGAGCTGCCATGACGAAGAAGAGCCTGAATCAATAAGGCACTTACTCTGCGATTGCCCAGCACTGGGCAGGAAAAGACAGAAATTCCTAGGTATAGGTCTTCTAGACGATCTAAGCGCGACTGCTAAGTTTGGAATACGGCAGTTGCTAAGGTTTGCAGACTCCACAAACTGGTTTAAGGAATAGGGGTTTTCTTTGGATCCATGTGGTATCACAATGGGCCCTGATCGGGCCTAAGTGTGCTGGCGCCCTCTGGGCCTAGCAGCCACTTCAACCTAACCTAACCTAACCTAAATCGTTCAAATACTTCTATGTGCACTGTTATGAAAATACCTTTTACGCACTTGTGCACAAGGGTATATGAACTTTGTTCACATAACGGTTGTTTGTAACAGTTAAAACGATTCGAGATAGATATAGACAAATGTATACATAAATGCTCAGAATGAATAGAGAAGTCGATTAAGCCATGTCTGTCTGCCCGTCCGTCTGTCCGTCCGTCTGTCCGTCCGTCCGTGTACACGATAACTCGAGCAAAAATTGAGATATCTCAACGAAATTTGGTATGTGGGTTTCCATTTATCCAAGGTAGGTTGGTATTGAAAATGGGCGAAATCGGACCGTAACCACACCCACTTCCCATATAACGGTAATTTTCAGAAATACGAAAACGGCGATATTTTAGTAACTACTGGAGATTACTCACTACTGGATGGACTCAAAATTGATATTTACAACAAGTTTTAGACGAAAAATAAGAATATTATACATTTTTGGAAAATGGGCGTAGCCACGCCCACTTATGGTTACATGTGTATATCTTGGTAACCGCTGCACCAATTTCTTTCAAATTTGGCAGTGTTGGCCTTGCTAAAACATACCAAATGGCCGAAAATTTTTAAAATCGGCCAATAACCACGCCCACATCCCATATAACGGTAATTTAGAGAAATACAAAATCTTCGATAAGTCAGTAAATATTAAAGCTAATTTATTCAAAATTGATGCTTGCAACAATTCTTAACCAAGAAATAGGTTTGTGATACAATTTTGGAAAATGGGCGTGGCACCGCGCACTTATGATCAGATATATGTATCTCGGTAACCGTTCTAACACTTTGTACCAAACTCGGTATGGTTATTGAGCTTCCCACATAAAAGCAAAACGTTGAAAATTATTGAAATCGGACTAAAATTGAGGCCGCTTTTCATATAACGATAAATTTCAGAACTGCTTGAAACTTCAAAATTTCGAAATTTAAGGACTCTAATTTACTCAACATTAATACGCCCCGGCTTACTATGTAGCGGTAGCTTTCGGAAAGGTGAAAGTCATATATTAAATACTTGCGCCGGGTATTTAATGTTCGGCTCCTCCCGAACTTAGACTTTCTTACTTGTTTCTAAATTGTTTTGCGATGGTGCTTTGACCAGGGCTTGAACCCAGGCCCTGCGGAGTGGAAGCGCGCACTGCTAACCACTACACCACAGCGGCGGACGCTGTGTATGTGATTGAACGCACTCCAAACCGCCACCGTTTTTTGTCATTCCTCACGGCGTGGCGGCAGCGGCGTTCGGCGCCTAAGGAATTTTGTACAAAATTTTCTTGATGTATGTACATTGAAATACATCGTTTGAAGGAACTAAATACTCGTATAAAAACACAATTTTACGAAATGAAAATTACATTTTTAAAGGAGTTTTTTTTGCATAATTTGGGCCACTGGACAAGAATGTGATCTCCTTTATTTTTCCAAAAAGAGCGTAACTCAGAAAAAACATAGGTAACATATTTTTCGATCGAAAGCGTTTATTACATTTAAAAGGGTCGAATACTGGTAATCTAACGATTTTTTTCCGCGGTAAACAATTCTACACAATACTACTTTTTTGTACAAATACTACAACAACAAGGAAGTTATAACACATCAAAAATTTTAACGCAAATATCTCAGAAACCAGTTTTAACAGAAGTGGCCTCATTGCATCTAACTCCTCAATTATTGGAGATAAAACAAAGACAAGTTGATTTTCCTGTGTATTTTTCTTTTTGAAATATTTTAAACATCCTTTCAAAAAAAGCAAACACTTTGTTTGCTAATTTTTACATTCGTAAGTTATTTTATTCTAGGGTCCCACATACGTATACAAGTACTAGGTGGCTGTGTGAAAATTACATTAGCATTCCTTAGTGGTGGTCAAACCCCAGGAAGGTTTTTGCTCTCTCGCATCGCAATGTTTTCTACACAGGGTTAAAGTTCCCCCTTTTTGGTAAAAATTATTATTATTCATTACAAAAATTATTATTATATTTCATTACACTCGGTTCTCCTTAGAAAAATTTGGCGCTTAATATTTTAGTGGAAATTTTAACCATCTATAAGTAATGTGAACAACTATTTCATAGCTCAAAGAAGTACAGCTTAGGTTGGGTTAAGTAACGCCGGGTGCCGATTTCGAATGAGGCTAATTTCGATCCCTGAGCCTCGCGATGGTTGGACTGTCTAAAAGAAAGTGTGGATTTGATTCCACTTAATCTTCCTCTTGACAGCTGATTCAAAAGGATCAGTCGAAATTCCTAGTCTCGACGCATCAATACCAATCGCAGCCTGTCAGAACCTTCATCACTAGCCCTTGAGGTAAGGTGCTTTAAAATGCCCTATAAAAACATTTGTTGCAGCAGACAAATGTCTTCTTTTCCATTTTTTTATTTTAGCACAATAGCAGATCGTGCTGAGACAATTCTGTCTGCAATATCCGCAGGCGCCGTGTTCAACATATGTATGTTAAGCGCCAGTGTAGGTGTGGCTCCTAATGCTCCGCTAATTCCTGTTTTACAAGTGCAGCCTCCTCTACAAGGGCTCCGCATTTCTTATGTACAGGTCTATCAGTCTCTCTAGCCTTTTTAGCAAAAGCGTTTTCAGCAAAATCGAAGAGACTGATAGGCCTAAAATCCCTAGGGGAAACATGAGAGCCTTTTCCGGCCTTCGGGATGAACGCAACACTGACTACCCTCCAAGCCTTTGGAAGTTCCCGATTCTCATGCAGTTCGTATAAATAGGATCCAACCAACTGCACGACACCTTCAGAGCCCTTTTCAGCTGAGCAGTAGCTCGTTTCTGTAACAATTCTCTACCAAGGCGAATCGAGATATGAATTCGCCGCCCTGTTCTCTACTGCTAATGAGTAATAGAGAACTGCGTATATTCTCTACCAGTAGAGAAATAATCGGTAGAGAAAAGTTACAGAAACGAGCTACAGGTATGATACCATCGGTCCCCGGCGACTTTAATGGTTTGGACGAATTTATCGCCCAGGCCATGTGACGATCGTCCAGAAGATCGGAGAAGTACAGGACCTGGGGAGAAATTCTATAACCAATTAGCGACAATTTTCGGATTGCTATCGCCCTTTTTGACGCAAAAACATTTATATCTTGCGTCAAAAAGTGCGATAGCGATCCGAAAATTACCGCTAACTGGTTACAGAATCTCCCTCCTGATGTACAAAATATCGCAAAGAAGTACATTTGACTGTACTTCGAAGTACGAAGTACAAGAGCTAAAAAAGAAGTACTGTGCTTCCGAAAGAAGTACTGTTGGTCACATTATCTATAAGCCATTTTTTTAAACAGTGGTTCAAAAAGGTCCGTTCTGGTTCGAGTTGATGGGTTAAACTTTTGGAAAAAAGTATACCAACTTGTTCTCAATATGGAATCCGCAAAAAATCGTAAGAACTCCGTAATTTAACATAACGGTAGATACGATTATTGCAAAAATTTATTGATAGCGACATAAATTACCCCAATAACTTAACTTTTTAAATTTTTTTATTTCTTTAAATTTAAATAGTACATACGGATCTGTAGAGAACATAGAGAGCCATGTGTGTATGTATGAATATACCTCAGACTTCTTCTGTTCGCCCATCCATCAGCGCCAGATACTCAACATTTTAATTCAAGTAGGAAGTAATGTAAATAATTTAAATTTAAAACTAATTCAATGAATAAATTAAATAGAGTTATAATCTGAATTGCCATTGCGAATGCCTAACGCTGACGGGATCACATGATAGGATTAGTAGTCTTTGGAATATACCTTATGGACAGTAGCGCCGCCGCAAAGCCTGTCGGTGTAAACCTCTAATATGTACATATGTATTTGTCAAATGTGATTTGATTCAAAATGAATACCAAATTAAAATTGAGGCGTTTAATATCGTTTGCATATAACTTTTCATACTGTGACAAAATATAGGGATTTCCCAGTTTTGCAACCCAATATATGCCAATTTCATAATATTTCGCAAACTCCGACCATTTAAGGGGTAACATTTAGCGTCAAAAGAACAAACAACGGCGATTGTATCTATTTAAGTTAATAAAAAAGTAAAATACAGCTGTGCCTCGTTGCGAGTTTTTTTTATATGATCCAAAAATTGACAGCTTTCCAATGTTTTGAAACAAGGCATATCGTATGGCACCACCGACTTATAATTCAAGAAAAATCATAACCCTAAAATATACATAAGACCCTGCTAATTAGAGATTGGCACGATCATCAATTCAAACAAAAAGCTCTAATCATTCGAAGATGTTATATTGTAAATTTGCAAAGTAGTAGCTAATTTTAATAATAAAATTCAATAAAAATTAATCAAGCTACATTTTTGCATTAAAACCAGGAAGTTTGATGGAAAACTTGGACATTTCAAGGTAGCACCGGGCCACCGGGACGAACAGTCTACAACCGGGACATGTTCCAGAAAACCGGGACGTACATAAGGCAGCCATAGGTGTACACGAACATACATATCGCACATGATCTTCAAAGGTAACACAATTCAAAATTTGGCATTTTTGAAATTAGGCGCTAAAAATGTACACAGAGCTTTTAAGTATTTACCTTTCAGCAAAACCTGGAGCCAACTTTTGTTATTATTTGTTGAAAAAAAATAAGGTATAGTCTTCCTTGTCTATATGATTAGCATGTGCTAAGAAATAGCTTTTCGCATTTTCTGACAAACGTGTAATTTTGAGCTTTGTCACATTTGAAGATGGTGTGGGATATGGTGATTCTACCAACACAATCGACATTTCTTTTTCGACATTCTACCTAGGCAAAAATGTATAAAGTGTGACTCATTTTCTAATCATTATCCAGCATAATTGCTCAATATGTATGTATGTATGTAAATGAGTAGGTTCAAATTCTTTTTACATACTTATGCACATATGCAACTACGTTCTCTAACGGCGTCATCCGTTTCCGATTTGGGTTTAAAGTATATCAAAGAATTTTGTGTCTGCATATAAAGAACGATTTGCCTTAAATGCTGACTGTGCGCCTATATGTCGTCATACTGCATTCCAACATTTTTCTAACTTCCTAAAAATGTATTAAACGAAAAGTAAAAGTGCACCAAATGCTGTGTGGAAAGACACTGTAATTATATGATCATAAATTATATATATTTTTGAATACATACATACAAAACACAATCATGCCAGTGCATTTCTAAGTGTAAGTAATCGTTCCCACATGCCACAGTCGGCGCCAAATTTCATTACTAATTATTCCAAGCAGTTTAAGTTCTCTCCGCAAATGTGTGTACATACTATGTACACATATTTCGTAAAATCAGAATCATCGCATAGTAGCACTAACACAGTATGTATTGCATTAATGTACTTAGTATATGTCTTGATCTCTATAGAGATCATTGATATGTATAAACTGTTGTGTAAATGCAACAGTTTCAACCACAGGATTTCAACGTTAAAATGTTAATTAAGGATTTCCGATATATTTACATACCAGTGCTGCCAACTATTTTCGAATAAAAAATCCAGATTTTTATAAAAACTCGCTAGAAAGAAAGCTGAATTCCACAAAACAAGATCCTAAAACTAAAGAGGTTAATATTAATATAATTTTAAGCAATTCATTGAAAACACTATTTGAATTTAAATTAATAATTGTATAATACAGCTGGGATCGAAGTTCACCAGAAATGACAAAGTAATTTTTAAACAAAAAACCAAACCGACTTCAATTATAATTGATTCAATGATAATTATCGTATAAAAATTTAAGAGTACCGTTAATTTATTCATGATCCGATGATCGGATCTAAACCAAATTAGTATGACACCACCTCTGAGGTACCACTTTTCCTTACAAAAAAAGTATTATAAAAATCGGTTAACGTATTCCAAAGTTATGTGGTCACATAACTAAAGTGACTAAATAAAGTTCCAGGTCTGCATTAGGCCAAGGTAGTGAAAGTAAATGAAGTCTAAATTCCCGCAGATCGGAAAACAATTTGTTGCCATCAGCATCCGTATAAGTTTGAACTGCTGCACAAAATTTCATAGTATTACTTATATTATTCCATTTTACAAAATTAATTCTCTTAAACTGAATTATTATTGTTTCTATGATATCATCACTGTAATTAGAATGCTTAGAACATCTTCTATCTCCTCATGCGATGCACGTAAAATATTTCCCACTGGAAACATATTAACTTTTTTAATCGTATTGAAATTATCTGGTAATTTCAAACACATATGTACATATCGATGGCTGAGTCGAAGATCGACCTATCTCGGCAGCCAGTTCGAAAACGCTCTATCTCAGAAAACTTTTCAAGAACGCCCTATTTCAGAACTCGTTTCAAAAATGCCCTATCTCAACTGTCGATTCAAAAACGCCCTATGTCAGCATATTTTCAATACATTTTAAAGTGAGATAGGGCGTTTTTGAACCGAATTTTGAGGTGAGGTGTTTTCCAATTAAATTCTGAAGTAGGGCGTTCTTGAAAAGTTTTCTGAGATAGAGCGTTTTCGAACTGGCTGCCGAGATAGGTCGATCTTCCACTCAGCCATCGATATGTACTATATTGTATAAGGGAAAAAGCTAAAAATCCGTCAAAAAATTTCTCAAAATGCTGAATTTCCCACATCCCGCAATTTCTCATTTCCTGCTGCTAAATGTACTTCGAAAAAGCCAGATTTGACGGGAAAAGAAATTGGAAGCCCCGTTACATACATACATATGTATAACATTTATACATTTTTCTCAATAAATGCAAATGTTCATACACATGCTTATACCTAGAAAGTGCAGCAGCATTGTGACAACACCTGTAAATTGTCCTACGCTATAAATGATTTCCATCCCTTACTATTTAGCGTGAATCTAAATATGTACATTAGGGGGGTCCTTGAAATCAAATGAGCGATTTTTTTAAGTCGCAACCCTTCAGTCGGTAATACCACGATCACAGATATCACATACAAAGATACATAGATTTTGCGTACTGATTTCGGGTTCTTAAAAATCAGTACAATAGAAAAAAATCAGAACATGTACTGATTAAATCAGCGCATCTGGCCACCCTACGCACAGGGGTCAAAATTCAGATTACCCAATGGAGACGTCCTAACTGACTCTACTCGGGACCAAAATTGTTATGTGATATCTTCAATTTTAGTAGTATCGATTTTGGGTATTAAAGGAAAAAATATTTCTAATATTTTGAGTCACCATGGAGCATCTTAACCGACTCCAATCGGTGCCAAAATTTATATGTGATATCTTCGACTTCGGTAGTATCGATTTTGGGTAGGAATTGGCAAAAAAATTTAATTGAAAAAGTAAAAATTAATTTGAATTTTTTGAGTCTCTATAGAGGAATCTGAACTCTTCCCCCTGTGCGACACGCCTTACGGTCTCCAATCGGGACCAAAATTTATATGTGATATCTTCGATTATAGTAGCATCGAGACCTACGAAATTTGATGTAAAAATTTGCTTCCTACATTTAAGGACCACCCTAATGTACATGCATATGTATGTATGTACATTTACATATATTGTGAGCTCAATTATGTCATTAAGCATCTCGACGACCCTAATGAGGCCTGCAATCAAAGACATGAAGCCATTCACCGCCCGCTTCATAACACTCACCGCTTTGCTAATCGCCATCAACGTATTCCTCCATACACGAAGGGCGTAGTTTGGAGGGTTCTGGGGTATATGTGTATTTCCATACGTCACATACGTGACAGTCGTACGCTTCAATGAGATACAAACAAGGAAAAACATTTCTTTTCTTTTACCTTGTTTATACCCTTGTGTAGCACATAATTAGCGCAAAGCTCAGCGAACTGTGCATGGCTCTTTTCATGAAACTTGTTTTAATATGATTTGGAGTAATTCTAGTTGTGTTTGGAGTTTTTTGAATTAATGCAAGTTGTTTAAATTCCCTTTTACAACCCCAAGTGTGAAATGTCACGTGACGTGGCGTCACGGCAAATAAAACATGCATTTTATGTCGAATATACTTTGTATTTTGACTTCAGTGCCAATTCAGGGTAAATTTTTTTAAATCTATGATTTATTATGTTTCAACTATACACGCCAAATTCGAACCAAATCGGACCACAGGTACGGTTTTTCGAAATATCTCGACCTTGGCGCCATCTAGCAGACCATTTTACGCAAAAATTTTTCTACTTACATAGCCAATGTATATTTAAAAAACCAGACAAATTGGCCTATAATCACGTTAGATATATGAATTTCATGTATTTTTTTGCCGCGGTAGACTTGAGCAGGGATCGAACCCGCGATTCTGACTTCGCACATCGATGATGCGGGTCCGATCCTTGCTGAAGTCTATAAAAAGAAGTCTGATGCAGCTATAGCTTCTACCGTTTAGACTTTGTTGCTTTTTCAATTCTTCCTAATAAACAATAAAATAATCGTGGTAAAAAGCTCACTAACAATATTAAAATAAAACACACACAGTGTAATACCTAACATAACCAGGGACGGTAATCATTATGATTAAAATAATTTAAATCATCATTTATTCATTATTTTATGATTTTTATTTTTTCACTCAGAGATGATGATTATAATTGAGTTTTAATTTTCCACTTAAAAATAATGATTTTTATAAAATTGAAAAGGCCATACAGTGCACACTAATGAAATTTCGACCTGAAAAATTGGGGACTTATTCCTTTT
The DNA here is from genome assembly GCF_013731165.1 of Rhagoletis pomonella. Lineage (NCBI taxonomy): Eukaryota > Metazoa > Arthropoda > Insecta > Diptera > Tephritidae > Rhagoletis > Rhagoletis pomonella. Next base: position 13,398,639 of record NW_023458561.1, on the reverse strand, counting down.
ATAAGGGTGTTGCTACCTCTGAAAAGGATACGTCGGAAATAACGCTGATGTAGCTTTTCAGTTTTTTGAATGATTATTATTCTTAAGTGATCAATAATAAACACTGGATAACAAATTTTAATTTGGTTTTTGTTCTCCAGACGCCACTATCCAATTTGTATGTAGAATCGCCCGCTGATTCCAAAAAATCGAGTTAATTTTTTATTCTATGGATACGTTTTCGAGATATTTTCAATTTACCGTTATTCAGCTTAAAACAAATGGTGGTTCCACTTAGTCACTTATATCTCACGATCTAGCAAAATTTTCCATAAACCATCTATACGTCACTTTCCGATAGGTCTGATACTTTCTGACAAATAAATTAATCATTCCAGTAATTTATTATAATAACTAGCATTATTATCGCTGAGCGAAGAAATAAAAATCATAACATAATCATTATTTTTGATCGAAAATATAAAAATCAAGTAATAATAATTGCCCTTGAGAGAAGCATCTTTATTGGTTAAACTCAAAAAATAAAAATCATTGTAATTACAGGAAGACGTACGAACACAAATACGTGTGTATAGTTAAAGGTGTTTTACGATTTTACAAGTTGTTGATTTTTTTGGGTTAAAATTAAAAAAATAGTGATTACTTTCCGTCCCTGAACATAACAATAATTAAAGAAATATTTTAATTTATCCGCTCAAATATGAAATGTTTAAGAAGCTGTTATTAGAATCTGTTATCTACAGGTAAAACTGTGAATATGGCAACTCGAAATAACGAAAGATATTTTTATTTGTCCTATATAATTTGTGCTAAAAATTGTCAGTTCGAAAACTTTAGAACACATTATGGAACATCGGAAGGATAGAGGGCACATATACATATGTACATACGTATCTGGTCCAGTGTACAATCTGCTGATTCATGTAACTAGAAAAAAGGCAGCTAAAATTATTTCTCTCAACACATGATTTGGTAACTATAACCAAATAATGTAACTATGGCCAAATCGTATGTCGAGAGGAATATATTTAGCTGACTTTTTTTTGGTTGCAAAATGAGTAAAATAGAAGCATTATTGTAAACCAGTGATTAAGCCACAAAATGAGCTGCCTCCCGCTACAATAAAGCACGTAACAGGCAGCGGTGGAGACCCTTTGTCCATTCAAACGAAAACTGTTTTAGAATATGCACAGGTACCCCCATATAACTCAGTTGTGGGTACGCTCTTTCTGTATGTATTGACATACATACATATGTACATCTGTATTTATGTCCAAGCATTTGTATGTATCTACATGCACACGTGTTCATACAAACATAATTATATCCCCCACAACATTTCACAGAGTTCGCCCACAACAATAAATCGCTGCTAAGTGTCACTAATAAGTGTTTTGGATTATTTTGAAAACAACAACATCTAATATTGTCACTTTCCGCTACGTCGTAACGCCACGCTACACCGATACACAAGTTGAGTGGGGCGTACGATGTCGCTTCCCTCGTTTCTCATTCCTTCCTAATTAATTTATGATTTTCCTCACCGCATTAATCTCACTCAAATGCTGGAGCACTGGTAAAAGGAGTTTATGAAGGCAAGTAGTGGAAAGAGGCGGATCATTGGCGCTATGTCGGCGAGCTATTTCGTCTGTCTACTTTCATGCGTCAAGTATTTTTCAAATATACTGACACCATAAAACTAAAAAAAAAAAATTTGAAATAAGGAGTATCATCCCATTGTGTAAAGAATTTTCAGTGGAGGGTTTCCATAAAGAGTTTTCCTTAGTTAATTTTTTATTTTAGATATAATTCATAAAATAAAAAAGTTCAGACATTTAATTTTGTCCTTACATAAATATGTATGTTTAAATGATTCAATATGTGGTCAGGAAATTTTAGCTCTAGCGCTTAGCTCATTTTATTTGTTTTTATCTTATTTGAGGGTCTTTCAACCCCGCCTCCTTTTAATTTTTATTTGCTTATAAGTGGGCTTATGTTTTTATGACATTCATCATAATCTGTCTATTACTTTATGTAATTTTACTCACAACATTTATTTTTGACACCGTCTAACATTGCAACAGATGTTGTGGCAAAGCTTTCTCGTACATATCTATGAATCAGAGTTGTTGCGAATATTCGCATTCGCATTCGCATTCGCAACCGCGGAACTTCCGCATACATTTTAACATTCTCATTCGCTTTCGCATTCGCAATAATCAATGCGGAGCTTTTGCGAATGCGAATATTGTGCAAGTGCACTGATAAAACCTATATCTGGCAAACAACAAATTTTACCCAACAATTTTTGCCTGAGGATATGCTAAGTTAAGATTGTCCCTCTACGTCCCCTTTCCTTCGCAATTTAAACTCAAAGAGTAAGAGGGAGTCAACTATTTGCGCGTTAAGAGATTACCTTTAATTAGGTAAGAATTATATAACTACCGAATATTATTTGTCAAAGGTCTGTTGATGCATCGATAGTTTTTTTCTACTTTTTCTTAGAAAAGTGTAACTATTATTTTTTCTCATAAAACTTATAATGCTTAAGTTCCGTGTTTCCTTTACTAGTCTTTCAGCTCGAAAACAACAACATTTATTTTAATTTTGTGTAAATGGTCAAAATTAGCACGCATCGAAATAAATATAAAATTATATGTGAATAAGTTGACAGCCAAGTGCACAAATCAAATAAGAATTAATTCAAAGTGAATTTTATATCCATTAACTGGGACTTGGCATGCAATATATCTTTAATATAGTATGGAAAGGGCTTAACTCACATCGTCGCTGCATTTCATGGAATCATAAGTCCCCACATCGTTTTAGGCAATAAAAAAATTTAGTTAGTTGTGCTTTTTTCCGTTTCAGCGGGCTCTTTTAATATAGTATTAACGATATGTTGAAAATTTGCATTCATTCTCCTAAAAATATCAAAACACAGCTAACTAATAAAAAAACTAATTACAAACTATTCACTACAGGTGAACCTTTCCAAGAAACCTTTCCCGGAAACTAAGCAGATCTGAGACCTTTATAGTCGTCATATATAGTTGAAATTATTATAAAAAACGGGGTACCTTTTTAACAAAATAACAAGATTCTAAACTAATTCTGCTGGCAGCCACGACTTTCAAAACAGAATTTTTTCTTCAAAATTTTCATTCATTCAATCCTTTCATTCCCCGAAATTTTTTCAAACCAGTCATAGGAGACAGGATTAAAAATGAATTACAAAAACTAAAATCGAAAAACGCTGATAATATAACAGGTTCTCCAAATTCTGAAACAACCAAAAGAATTGATACTCCAAATTGGAATAAAACGGTGTTTAAACAACGTTCTTGCCATGATGCTAGATTGTGAAGATGAAAGTTAGGAGAATACATCCGACATTTGCAGCCCCAATGCAATTCTCAAAAGAGAGTTATTGCACCGTGATAAACAGAGAAATATAACTAAAGTGCTTTCAACTGGTGCAGCGTCAATCGATAAGAATTTACAATTTTGTCAAGTTTCAAGTTTGTTGCATCGAGCGAGTAATTATATAGTGGTCGTTAGGAAACAGGCTGTAGCCCGAAAAGGCAGCAGAATTACTCTTTCTTAAATACAATGTTCCAATTTTTTAATTTAATTACTTATTAAAAAATTATTATTAAAAATTACTAACCTTTCCATTTTTTATTTACCTAAATCACCTATTGTACTCACCAAACTAATTTCTTAAAAATATTTGACATCCGCATTCGCAACCGCATCCACGGATGTCTAAAATTCCATATTCGCAACATTCCTGGTATGAATGTATGTATGTATGCATGCAAGTACGTATGGACAAATTTGAAAACAAACAAGTATAGAAGGCTATGTTCGGGCGAAGCCGAACATTAAATACGCCCTCCGCAAACTACGGTTACATGGGGTTGCGAGGTGGTCTTACCCCTATTTAAAACATCTTCGATAGTATATTCAGTTAAACTCAATCAGATAAACGTGCGTAGTCATAAATGAATTGGCGGTGCCACGCCCATTTTCCGAAATTCAATAATAACCGTATTTCTTTTTAAGAAATTGTGAGAGAATTAACAACATTAAATTTCGAAATATCGAAGTTTCCTTATTTGTTACTACCTATTCTTTTACCGCTATGTGAAAAGTGGGCGTAATTTTAGTCCCCATTTTCTTTTTTTGGGGCAAGTACCATAATTATACCGAGTATGGTCATATGTGGGCGGGGTCGGGCCCGTTTTCCCAAAACTTGTTATAAACGTATTTTTTCCTAAAGAATTATTGCAAACATCAATTTTAATAAATTAGCTTTAGTAGTTAATGATTTATCAAAGATTTTCTCTAAATTACCGTTAATGCGATGTGGGTGTGGCTATTGTCCGAGTTTTAAGATTTCCCTCCGCTTGATATGTTTCACCACGACCAATAATTGTGCCAATTTTGGGAGAAAGTGAGCGGGGCTACGCCCATTTTCCAAAAAATTAAAATATTAAAATAAAATAAGCTTCAGTAGTTACTAGGGTCCAATCGATACAAGTAAATACTCGATACTTTTCTTTAGATACCAAGTATTTTTTTACTCGATACCGTTTTGTTCGGTATCGAGTAGTATCGAAAAAAAGTACTTGGTATCGAAAGAGTAATTTCTACTACTTTTATTGCAGCGGCAACTCAACAAATGCCGCCCGTTATTAGGATTTCGCGAAAAGTGCGGTCGTGTAGTAGAGAAAGTAGAAATCGCATGTCTGGAAAGCATTTACAAAAGTTGTTGTTCCTTGGCAGTGTTCCCCAAAAGCTATTTTTTCATAAATATTTTGTGAATAATATACTTATATGAAGTCATATATGTAATTATAATGAATGCGGATGTCAAATATTTTTAAGAAATTATTTTTGTGAGTACATTAGGTGATTTAGGTAAATAAAAAATGGAAAAGTTAATAATTTTTAATAATATTTTTTTATTTAGTAATTAAATTAAAAAAATGGAACATTGTATTTAAGAAAGAGTAATTTTGTTGGCTGTTCCTCAGCAATGTACCAAAAAAACAATAATATTTTTTTGTAAATGATGTAGTGCGCTAGATACTTTAAGGGGTGACCGTCGTATGGATAAGTGTCAGGTTTTTATTTTTATTTACAAATTAATTTTAGTTACTTTTTTATAAGAAATATAGTTCATTCTATGACAAAAACCATGTATATCCATGTTTCAAACTTTGTACAAAAATTTAAAGAAAATCAAAGTTTCATCAAAATTAAACACTTTTAATTCAAAATAAAAAGTGTGGAATCTTGATGAAAACGTGCTAGCGCCAAAGACAAGGCACGAGTTGTCCTTTGTTATCATCTACGTTCTTTGATGAAACTTTGTTGATTTGCTTTTAATTTTTGTACAAAGTTATAAACTTGGGTTAACAAGGTTTTCGTTATAGAATGAACTATATTATTTATTAAAAAACGTTATTAAAATTAATTTGAAAATGAAAAGAAAAATAAAAATCCGAAATTTATCCATATTGGGTGATCTATACACTCATATGACAGATAAAATTATAACCAATAATGTTCCTTCATAATGTGCCACAAATATTAATTAATATTTTGTATTCTTACTAAATAACTTAAATATAAACGTTTTCCATACCTGCGACTTATTTGGCTTTTTATTTGATTTTGACATACAATTTTGTAAATCATGATAAGACGTAATCATACGACCTTTTACAACGAAAAAAGGGAAGCATCTCTCGAAAGAGAAGATGAAAGCGATTCAAGTAAGTTCTCGATACTTTGCCGATACTGAGTAGGTATCGATACTTTCAGTCTTTTGAGTAGAAGTACTCACACCTTAGTGGTATCGATTGAACCTTACTAGTTACTATAATGTCGCAGTTTTCGTATTTCCGCCAACTCCCATTATATGAGAAGTAGGCGTGGCTATTGTCCGATTGTGCCATTTTCAATGCCATCAGTCCTTGGCTCAAAAGATATACACGTACCATCTTGCATTAAGATATCTAAATTTTTACTCGAGGAACTGTGTCAGTACAGCCACAAAAAATTTACAAAGAGATCAAAGAGTTTACATATAAATATTGTATGTAGAACCATAAAAGGCCCTTTTCAGGGCTGTAATAAATTTACTTTTTATACACAGTGAGAAATAAAAATGTCAACATTATGATTTAGTTAAAATATTCATTTGTTTGCTGATAGTCTTTTGCGGGTTTTTTCATGTTAATATAGATAATATATATATTTATGGAAGAAAATGCGCAGGTCCATTTGCAAACAAAATTACACTAAATACAACATTAGACTATCAGCAAAAAAATAAAAAATAAAAATCAACGTAATTTTCTTGTCTTCAAATCTGCATTTGTTATGCTGAAATACTCAGTTATTCAGATAAAAAAGTTTTATGAAATTTGAAGAATCTTTCTATTATTTTAAAATGCAAAACATTTAGCAGAAAAAGTTATTGAACACAAAACTAGTAAAAACTTGCAAGTGAATAGTTGTTGGACCGTTTTGATATTCTAGTGTAAACATTTTACTATTTATAAAGCAGTTTTAAACTCTGCTTTACACATAAGCACTTACACGGTCCAGTACACCATTAATGTTTTGATTTCCACTTATTTTAATTGTATTTGTGCTAAACCAATTCAACAAATGGCGGCTTTGGACATTTATTCTTCCTCTTCTTGCTAGCTAAAATCTGCTAATAAAACTTTCACTAGCAAGAATTTGCAGCTCTCCCGTGTTATTACGCTCTCGATTCAGTGCTCTCTTGCAAATTTTTTGGGTTATCATACACTTTTCCAGTAAAAATTTGCAGGTTCCAGTACAAATTAGTACTGACTATTGGTTACTATACAAACCTATTGTCACTCGAAAAAATATATGTAATTGTTTTTTTAATAACTTTTTGAAGTTTTCAAATAGAATGTTCATATTAGAGGCAGTGGACTTTGGCATCAAAAGCAAATTAAAAAAATTGCAGTATGCAGAATATCTGTCGCAGCTATATTGTAATTTTTTAAACTTTTCTAGTGTAATAAAACTAGTGTGTCATCAAATAATTGACATATTCGAAATTCATTCTAAAACAGCGATGGGCGGAGAAAGCGCTTACTATACAAAATATATAGAAAGCTTAAAATAGCTTTACCTGCGGGCAAGGCGGTGCCCATAACCGTTCTAAAATTGTTATATACATGAAGGAAGAAATATATGTATATGTGCATAAGGAACACTGTGTAAACATCTTAAACGCCAATATTTAATTGCTTTTAAATAATATGGCATTAATTTAATACTATGTTCACGTTGAACCATAAACTCGAGTTTAACGTTTTGAGTTTATGAACTTTTATGTTATGAGCTGTTAAGTGTTCTCATTGGGGTGTTTAAGAAACTCAGAGTTTAGTTTGACATTTGTTTATTATTCACATTTGACCTGTTCCCGTACTCCAGGATTTAGACAGTAGTATTCGTGGTCTAGAACAGATCTTCTTAAAGTGAGTTCCGTAGAAAAGTCACCGGGGCTCCGCGAAATTAATTTGTTGTTGTAAGAATAACAACCACAACCAATTTGACAGCTAACGCGCTTTGATTGAGATCAGGGTTGTTGCGAATATTCGCATTCGCAACCGCGGAGCTTCCGCATTAATTTTAACATTCGCATTCGCAATAATCAATGCGGAGCTTTTGCGAATGCGAATATTTCGCAAGTGGACCGATAAGACGTATATATGGCAAAAAAAAAAATACATTTTGTAGCCAATATTTTTTCCTGTGGTCGTAGGAGTATTTGTGTAACAAAACTGGTCAAATGTCATATTTAACAACTTTGATAAAAATCTCTTTAAAATATTATTTCTTAAGCTATATAACCGAGCTATCAATGGGCAGCCATAAAAGTTCCCACTTCTACTTGACCTTTGACGTACGTCAAAGAGAACATAGTCCTTTTAATAATATTTTTTTCTGTGCTTTAAATACCTGCTTTGGCTTCATTCTTTATTATGATTTTTTTGGACCAATCTTAAAAAAAAAAACTACTAGTCACAAAAGAAGAAAGTGTGCACTGTAATTATTAACAAAATTTTCGTGGTTTTCTTTTTGACGTTATAGGCGACATACACGGTGCGTCTGACTCGTGAGTCGGTTTGGATGTGTTTGTGAAAATAAATATGTGTTAGTTACACCAACATGACTCCCGGCATGACTCTGAATGAATTAACTGTGTGTAGTCGAAAGCGAGTCAACACGTAAACAAATGACTCGCGAGTCAGACGTACCGCGTATGCCACCTATTACATATATGTATTTGTTTAAATAATTTCAAATGGGGCTCTTTGGGGAATTTATTTTTAGCAAAAATTTTAAAAACATTAGTTTTGTTTACTTGTTGGATAATATTTTTTTCATAGGGATATACATTCTACGCTTGGCTAAAAACTACTGTGGTAAAACTGTCCCTTCTTTGCTATTTAAAGTCAATGAGTAAGCTCCTTCAATACGGATTTCCACTAGAAATGATCAACGTCTAGCTATAAAGAGAATCGATGCTCAAATAATTAAAAAGCGTTGCCCCATAACAGTTATTAGATGAGAAAAATTTTTTATTTCGTCAATAAGAGTTATAACCCAACGTTTATTTTTTACGTTGCTGGATAAGAGTTTTTTACAACAATTTTTTACGTTGTCTGATAAACGTTGTAAGATTAGGATATTGATGAAGATGGAGATGGAGAATAAGATAAAGACGATGAAATAAAAGTGAGAGAGTGAAATAACTATTATCAGATAACGTAAAAATATTCGTCGGCCAATAACTGTTCTCAAGCAACGTGAAAAATACACGTTGGGAAATAACTCTTATCAGCAACGGAAAATATATTTCTCATCTATTAACTGTTATGAAACAACGTTTCGTTAAATTTCAGAATTCAGGCAACGTTTTCAATTTTTAAATTCGAGATAACAGTTATTTTTGGTCCCTGTTAAAAAGCTATAGGTCTGACCTTTAACTAGATAAGAATTACGTAACTATCTGCTATTCAGATGCTTATAAAAAAAATGAGGTGCTTAAAAAAAATAACAATATTCTGATCCGATTTGGCTGGCAGTCAGGACTCTGAAAAACGAATTTTGTTCAAAAATAATAATCTATTTTCCATATCCACCTATTTAGCTCGTTATAAGCACAAATTTTTCAAAGCAGCCGCAGAAGAAAGTTTAAAAAATGAATTACAAAAACTAAAATCGAAAAGTGCTGATAAAGTCACAGGTTCCCCAAATTCTGAAACAACATGACATATGTATCTGGTTTGGCTTGTAAGCGCTGTTTAAACAACGATCTCGCCATTATGCTAGATTCTAATTGTTTTTTAAAAATACTTGACATCCGCATTCGCATCCGCATCCGCGGATGTTAGCTGTTAGATATTCGCATCCGCATTCGCATCCGCGGATGTCTAAAATTCCACATCCGCAACATCCCTAATTGAGATTATATTCATATGTAAAAGTACTTTTATGCTTTGCCGTACGCATATGTTTACATATCAAATGTCATGAGTACCTAGTACTCATGCCTTTTTTTTAAGCGACATAATTTTTTAGATTTGCAAGTAGCATAGAGAAAGGAAAAAATATATATTGCCTAAAAATTAAACACCCTAATGTACATACATTATGTGTGCCTTAATGCACATGGCAGCAAGCTTAATTGAAACAAATGCCGTATTCTATCCAAAATTAGCTGCCAATAAACACTCTGACCTGGTTGCTAATTAATTTCAGCAATTACTCAAATGTGTCAGTTGACATGCAAGTACTTTTTTCAACTCCAGTTGAGATCTTTTTAAAATGAAAATCGGCCCTCAATTGAAAATAAGAAAATAATCTTCGATGTTATACGTGAGTGTAGGTACTTACATACATACATACATTTTATGCTTATACATCAGGGTGGTGCAAAATGCATGTGAAAAATTTAAGTCGGAATTTTTATGCTCTCACCCCCTAGGACTTTTCTATACCGACAAAAATACACCCCAATTTTATTATTTTGGAATTAAAAAATATTTAGAGGTCGTTCAAAGTTTTCCATGTATTTTATATGCGGAAACCAACACTTTTCATAGAAATGGTACAGAATTCTTGAAAATCAACATTTGTCGATCGGAAAACTTTGTTTATCTTCAGGAGGTTCCCAATAATAATTTATTATTATTTATTATTTATTTAACCATTTTTTCATAGTAACTATATATACATATATAACTAAAACTAAAATGACAGAAAACGTTTTTTGGGGATAAGTAAAAAATCCTTAGCGTTAAAAAAGGTTAAATAAACAATTGGGTATTCTTATTGGAAGTCTCCTGAAGAGAAAGAGTTTTCCGATCGAAAAATATTGACTTTCAAATATTCCATACCATTTCTACGAAAAGTTGTTTATAAAACTTTGAGTGCTTTGAGCAATTTTGATTTCGAAATAAAAAAAGGGTTGAACATAGAACAATCCTAGGGGGTAAGAGTATTATAATTACGACTTTATTCATTTTGGACCACCCTAGTTTACAAATACATATGTTTTTGGGAAGAAAGAATCAGCATCTCCTTTTAAGAAACAAATTTTACTTCATTTTGTGGTGAAAAGCGTTGCGGTATTTATGCAATTTTCTACTGTGGTCGAAATTTAATATCGTTCATGAAGCTTTCGATTACTTCAGATTAGTAATTTTAACTACATACATAGATACTCAAATGGATTTTTACTGGCCGAGTATGTACTCCACTTAAAAAGAAACCAACGAAAGTTAAAAGTCATGCAAACAAGACCAATTGGTTGGTGGACCCTTAAGGGCGAATCTTGATGAGCAATCCCACTTTATTTGCCGTGCGCTTCCTGGCCTTCTTGAAAATCACTGCTAATTGTCGCAGACGAGTCTCCCTCTTATACATACATATGTATGTACTCTAAATCCAAGAAGTGTCAATGTAAGCCTTTTAATTTGTTTGACGCACTTGTTCTCACTGCTTCTCTCTTTAGTTTTGTGATATTCCGAGGGGATATTTTATTATTTTTTGTTCCATTGTTGAGAGTAATCGGCTATGCAAATGCATTGAAATACTCACGTACATGCATACAAACATACGAACATATGTACTGCACAGTTTCTTCTTCGCCACATTACGGGATTGCTGTGTTACGACTGACAGCTGTAGTCAGCAATTTGATATCAAACACTTTCCAGAGCCTATTAACGCTGATAGTTTTGTTGGCAGATTTATGGACCAAATTGATATGCATATGTAGTAATTAATTTCCAGGAAAGTACAAATTTCGCGTAAACTTACATACGTGTACTATGTAGACTTATTTACAAATGTAGGTGCATACATATGTACATACATATAAGAGAAATAGAAGGTAACCAACAACCTCTGCTATGGCCGTTAGGGGCGCACTTTCGACTGCTGCCCTTGCCATGATATAAAAATCGTGATTACGGGTTTCAATCAGGGATGCCGTTTGGATCTAAATAGATCCAATTGGATACATTTTTTAGACGAATTTTTGCGGGATACTTATTTTTTCCGGTCAGTATAAATGTGGATACTTTTTTAAATAGGCCAAAATTTTATATTTCCTATAAAGTTTTTTTCGTTCAAAAATCGATTTTCATTAAAGATGGTAGAAAGCATTACGTTTTCTGAACGTATAAAGAATCGCTACTTAAGCGTGAAATTAAAGCATTTTATTTTTTGTGAACGAAGCAATGAACATATGTATGAAGAGATCTCACCAAAATAGGTATAAGCGCAATTGCTTTAATTAGCTTAAAGGATGCTTCAAGCAAGATCTTAATACACATATCCTCGTTTTAAGTACAAAACCGCGTATCAACAAAAAGCAAAACCGCGTATGTGACGTTGCATAAATTATTTTCTAGAGAGTAAAAACACTTATATTTCAAAATGGTTCTCTTTTTTATAAAGCAATCGCATTTCTGGCTAGTATATTTCATGACGAATGGATAAGGATTGAGCCAAGAGCTTGTGTGAGCAAATCCAATTTTTGGCAGCAAATGTTAGCTACGCGGTTTTGCAGAATGACGATACGCGGTTTGTACTTTAAACGACGATATACATATGTATATAAAGTAAATTATACTCTTTCTGTAGTAATCTCTTTCACATATTTTCATTTGTTTATTTAAAAAGAAAGAAGATTTCAATGTAGTTTAAGAAACTAACTTTGATTTATTTAAGGAGACTTTTATGAATTTTACTGAAAAGACTTTAAATACACTTTAAACATTTTTTGTTTATTTGCGCATATTAAGAGAGGTAACCAGTTTCCTCTTTTAATGTGTGCAAATTCGCACTCCGTGTAATAAAATTAATCATTGCCTGTTTACTCTTACATACCAAATTTGTCGCAAGAGCAAAATTACACATAACATGTTTAAAATAAAGTAATGTTTATTATTAGTAGGAAATGAGTAGTCCTCTTGCAAACAGCGTTATGTGACTTTATAATAGAAAGCCATAAATTTGAAAAAGCGACTACGACAACAAGTAACATTTAAATTGAATCTTTTTTATTATTACCTGAAAATTTGGATAAACAGGAGCCTTCTAAAATTGTAACATAACATAACATGTCATAAGATAACATTAACAGTCTATACGACCTAAAGCAGCTTTCTAAGTTCATCAGAAGATTGATACTTTTGAAAGTTCATAAATAAGTATGATATCGACTTTTGGAAGAAGACTTAACATTTGATGCTATTTTTTAGAATATAAAAAGATTTTGCACTCTGTTGTTAGTGGACATGAAATTACTTTAAATGCTGGTACGTAATCCGCCAAAAACTAAGAATCCAAAAAATTTTACATAGCGCACTTTGCAAGTAGACTACTCAAATGTATTTGTAGTTTGAAAATTTTTGCAATTTTAAACATTCTATATATGTGTATATTTTAAAGATCTCAAGTTCAAAATCAAATACTGAACATCTTATACGTATATTTATACAGATTCTTGTTGAAAAATAGATACTTTTCAGTAGTTTTACATGCTCTTTTTAGAGTGTACTTGCTATTTATTATATTTACTTTGCAAAATACTTATGCACAAAAAATGTACGTTATAAAATTGAAATTACAAATGTTTCATTTTATGCACATGTATTCCAAGTCCTTAAGATGGGTTAAATTATGTCTTTTTCATGAAAATGTTTGGTTTTCTTATAAATTATGAGATGTATATGTAAAAAAAGAAAATTGAATACATTTGGATACATTTTTGGCTTGGTCAGGGATAAATTTTCCTGAGACGACGCGGCAACACTGGTCACCCTGTGGGGAATATCTCTAGTTCTGAACTGGGGCGCTTCTAGTACATTTAGACCCAGTACTGGTTCGCGATAAATCTCTTTTGCATGCAAGCAACTGGCGAATTTAACATGGCGATGTCCTAGGAAGTGTCAATTGCCCCCCGCTGCATCCCTTTTTCGATAGTTCCGAACTAGTTCTGAAATCGACAGACGAAAGAAAAAAGTATCATGATTTTTCCATCTTTATGGTTCTTCCGTGTGTGCGATTTTAAGTTATTTTGGAGGAAATGTGTTTTCAATTTGAAATTAAATTTGTTTGAATGATTGTAAGAAATGTACGTTTACATACCATTGGCTGTAGCTGAATTTTGCAGAAGTGCTTGCTGTTATTTCTTAGATTCCAGACGGTCCCAAGATGTTGAAATGTTAACACAAATTTTAATTTTGTATTGCCAAGCTATGAAAAAGCATCTACGAAGCACAGAACAGAAGCGTATTTGAACGAAAAAGCCGCCGAACACATATCTATGTAAAGTAAACAACCCTCCCGCTGCATCCCTTATTCGATAGTTCCGAATTAGTTCTAAATTCGAAAAATAAGATCTAGTTCGTTCTGCATCTCTTTTTCTATAGTTCCGAACCATTTCTAAATTCGTCACTTTAGATATCGATTTCTAGTGAAAAAACTGAAATAAATTAATTTTTTAAAAGTACCACTTTTCTCCGATGTTGGACTGGTGGGGATTTAGTTCATATCGGACTAGTTCGTTTTTGGCGATAAAGACCTAGTACGGAACTAGAAATTTGATTCACTAGTCCGCGGTTTCCCTGCAGGGCAGTAACTGTTTTTGATACAAATAGTATAAATAAGCAATGGGAAATAAGGCAACATTTTTTTTTATTTCCAACGTTTGTTGGTATACATATTTTAAAATTTTTTAAATCACTGAAAGGGTTAAGAAAGCTTTAGTTTAAAAGTGTGATGCTAAATGCCTTTCACCATAAACGGCGTCAGTTTTCTGGGTTATCAAGCCTCTGGCAGTACAAGAATAATTGTTGTCTTTCACGAAGTTCTTTAAATAAATCTTCAACTAAATACTTTTAATTTAAATTCTTAATTTTTCGGGGGATTCTATTAGTTTTAATAAATTGTCAGTTTAATTTCTTATAAAATTTACCTTTAGGTTTTTGCATCTTAAGCACACGTCGAGATTTTGTTTTAGAGAATCAATGTGAAATAATTGCAGAAACAATTGACTGATTTGCTGTGCAACCGAGACGTCTGCTTTTTAAATAATTTTTGTAAAACAAGTCGGCAAGTAGGTACATATCGTTCCCCGCATGCCAGAAAAATGGATAGGTAAAAATTAAAATTTTGCGAAATCATGTTTGGTATAACAAATAACTCAAAACTGATAAATTTACTCATTCATGCTTTTGGCATAAGAACGACGATATGTATTTACTTCACATTTATTAATTTTTTTATAGGCCACTTTTTGCAATTTTTACCTAGTAATTCATAAATATGACTTTGAATCATTTCTGACTAACAAAAAGTTAAAAAAAAAATGTATTTGGCTCATATCTATTTGTCTTTATTAATACGGCGCTTGCTGCATGACCGCAAGAGTGCATGCATACCTATAATTACAAGTGGAAAAAAATATTATCAAGATAAAACCTACGTCACAATATATCATAACTAGAACTTTATTTATAAAACAAAAGTCCTGTGAGTTTAAAAAGCGCCAAACACTGCGCGCCATATTTGAATGTAACTCGAGAAAACGTTAGGTTTCCTTAGATATTGACTACGTGTTAAAAACCTAAGCCTACGGCTACCAGATATCTCTGTTGCCAAACCGGGACACCTTGGAAGGGCCTCTCGCCCCCTTCTCTTTCATTTCGACGTGCGAAAGGATGTAGTGAAATTTTATTTTGACAGACAAAAAAAAAACAAAAACATGAGATCATGAGATCATGAGATCATTCCAACGTACGCCAACAAAACAAAACAACTTATCACAACTAAAGCACAGACATTTTTTCACAATGCATGAACCTTTT
>NW_023458561.1:13337544-13363193 GCF_013731165.1 Rhagoletis pomonella | reverse complement strand
TTTTAAAATAGATGGTAAGTATTTATTTTCGTTAGTGGCAACCCTGATCCCGTGGTAATAAAAGGGAGGTAATAATCAGGGTGCGGAAAAATTCGCTCGCGAACGTTCAAAAATACGATCTTCTCATATTAGCTTATTTTGCGATTGTATTTTACAGCGATAAATACTTGAGCAAACGAGCGTTCGAGAAAACATTGCCTGCGTTTTCGTTCGTAAGAGATCGTATGCAAAGAGTTTATGTATACACATTGCAAACGAACGAGCGTACGTAAGCGATCGTCCGTGGCAAGAGCGCTGGTGCAGAAAATCATGGCGCGCACTCTCTCGCCAATGAAAACATAGGCAATGCTCTCGCTAACAATCGTTTGCTCAAGTATTTATCGCGGTAAAATACAATCGCAAAACGAGCTAATATGAGAAGATCGTATTTTTAATCGTTCGCGATCGTTCGTTGGTAGAGTGTGGGTAAACAAATATTTGAATGTAGTATATTTTGATACGAACGAAGGCAGTTTACGCGCTTTTTTGATATAAAAATGGGCAATGTATCGAATATTGACAAGACAAAACTTGTTACATATAATAAAGACACAAATTTTTCGAAGTGCCTTTTGTGCGAAAAACAACTTAAAGGCTACATATTAGGAAACATTAAAAGACATTACGAAACTATACACAAACATAACTTTAATGAAAGCGTTCCAACTACAAGCGACAATAACGCTTCCAAACGCCGAAGTTCTAACCAATTTGGTCTAAAATTAAATAAAAAAGATTTTTTAAAGTGTTGTGTTGGATTGGTAACCGTGAAAAACATTCCCTTTCGGCTTTTCGATGACGAGCTTTATTTCAAGCAAATAATTGGACCCTATGAAAATCAATTTAGTTTACAATTAAATTCAAAAAATATTGTTGAGCATATAAATCTATTCGCAAATAAAATAAAACATCTTTTGAAATAAAGTTTGTCCAAGAAAATGTTAAGCTTAAAAGTCGAAGTAGCTACCAGAATGGGGAAGAGTATATTGGGAATAAATATAAGATTTTAAAATTGTGATAAACACAGTTGGCATGATACAATTGAAAAAGAGGCATACAGCACATTTTTTAAAAGAGGAAATATTAAAATGCTTGTAACAATTCGATATTGATCTTACACAAATATATTCAACTACTTCGGACTACGGGGCAAACATGTTAAAAGCTTCAAAACTACTTCAACAAGACATGATAGATTTACAAAATGATGAATGCGAAACGACTTCAGAAAATTAGAATGATGACTACGAATTAGTACACAATCGCTTGAATTCGGTACTGGCAGTAGTAAGATGTGCCGCGCAAACAATTCAATTGGCGGCATATGATTCTTTCAAGGAAATGCAAAATAAACTGGAGGAGTGCAGGAAAATTGTGAAACTACTTAGGGCTAGTATAAGAAGCTGTATCAGCTCTGCGGATCTACGTTTGCCACGATAATATAACTCGATGGAACTCAGCATATTAATGGAAACGATATGGGATTTTCTATTGACTGTGAAATTGATTGGAACTTCATAGAAGACTTTGTCAATGCATTTACACCAATGGCGCAATGTACCAAACAACTTCAAGCTGAACAATACATTATCGGCGATTTTTACAGAGACTGGCTTGTATGTGAAGCAAAATTAAAAAAAAAATTGGTGAAAATGCGTTTGCAATAAAGTTGTTGGAATCTATGAGAAGAAGGAAAGAAAAATTACTCGACAATGTTGCATTCCTTTCTGGTATATACTTCGACCCAAGATTCAACTTTTTGGATTCACCGTATATTAACGAATTCTTTAAAATTTCTTTACAATGCAGAATACTCTGAAAAAGATTTAATTCGATTTTTTGCCGAATTTTCTAAAATGCAATAAATTACGCACACTTCCTTTCTTTTACAAAATTTCGGAAGAAAATCTGTGAAGCAACGAAATTAATGCTGCTATGTGAAGAATATCTTTCAGAATTTTCTTTATTTTTCGTACAAAAATTTCTTTACGAGTTCGTGTCAACCCCTTCATATAATTTTCTTTGAAAATTCGTAAAAAAATCGTTACAGAAATGAGATACTCCTAACGATTTCCTTAAGATTTCGGGAACTTTGGTTTGCAGGGTATATATGCATACATATCCATATATGCGTATATATTTATAAACTGTCTAATGTGCGGGTTTCTTGGGCTAAACGCGTGTGAGTTTACGGGCAGAAGCATATGTATGAATCTTCCGTTGTACATAAGCGGGAGATACATATACATTTCCATAAACAGGCAGAGTGCAGCAAGGTATTAAGTTTCTGGGCATTAGGGTACAAGTTCTTAAATGCAGCGATGTACAGACCTTAGATGCACAAGTGTAATGTACATACGTGTAAAAAACTCTACGATAAACGAAAAACTTAATTTCTGCCTGTTTCGCATGTATGTACACTCGCCAAAACAGTAGCAGGTATTGAATTGCTAGCAAATAGAATGTAGGCCTTTTTCACACAAAGTGGTTAGTCTTCTACAAAGTGGGTATTGTAAAAAATTTTATACCTAAGTTTCCTTCAAGAAATGAACTTCAGTCTAGTATACTAGCAAAACAATAGAATATAATGAATTTTTTCAGCGCAGTAAATATTAGACAAGAAATCCGTACCCTAAATAAAGGTTCTTAAAGTATGAAATGTTAGATACATATGTACATATCGTCACCTGAAATGCAAAAAGAGTTGTAATTCGAATTCATCATATAAACCAAAAAGTGAATTTTGAATTTTTTATTAGTTATGACATTTTGCATTTCAATGATGATGTTTGTTACGTCTTTTTGCATCTCAGGCGGCGATATGTACATACAGGCAATTTTTTCACACAAAGTGGTTATTCTACAAACATACAAACTTCCATACATACATAAATAATTTACCCTCCAGACGAACGCTCGCGATCGTTCAAAAATTTAATCTTCGCAATACGAGTAACTGATAAGTTTCACAAAAAACGCTCGCAACCAACGAACGATCGCGAAAGATCGAACGACCGACGCTTGCACAGGGTGGGCAAAAACTCTGAGTTCGAGCGAGCGAGTGAGCAAACTCCTACTCAATGCCTCGCAGACAACGAGGCGCTCGCAGCTCGTACTCGTAGCAGCAATGAGGCGAGGCACGAGAAGTTTGGCTCGCTCGCCAAACGAGCGAGCGCTGCTTGTTTGCTCGCGCTCCTATTAAATGAGCGAGGCTGTTGGGTGTTGCCTCGCTCGCAGTGCGAGGCGAGTAGCTGTCTGCATACTCACTCTGCTAGGAAAGACGAGTGAGCGACGAGCGAGCGCTCCGAGTGTACTATACAACACATGCATTTTTGTGCATAAAAATGTGGGAATGTATGTCAATAGATTATGTACGAAAGTGTGTTAATAATTGTATGTACATATGCATATATATATGTGAAGTATTATATTAGGGCAGCATTTAAAACAACAAATAAAATTGATTACATACATAAGCACAGATTACGGAATGAATTATTTTTTAGAGTTATATTCATACATGTGTACACACATAACATGCATATTTATATATGTTTGTATGTACGTATTTATGAATATATGCATTTATATATGTATGTACATATGCATGTATTTTGTCTTTACAGAGAAAAGTAAGTAACGAAGATATTATAATCGGTTGTGCCGCAGAAACAAAAAACAAGTAAGCACTTGCTAACACCCCCAAATTAGTTTTCTACTTGTAGCAGTTATGCTGTATACCTGAATGACATATAGTCCTTGGTGAAAAAATTTATTTGTGGCCTGTTGTTCAAGGACATGTGTACATATGTATGCATGTATATATGGATATGTAGACATGGGAAAATTTGCGTAAACAAAGAATAGAGACCGGTTCGCATACAACTTTGGCGTTGCGTTGGCGTCGAATTTCAAAGCAGCCGTCCCCATATCCAAAATTTGGCAACGCTAGGCCAACACAAAGCAGAAAGATCGCGGCGTCGGTCGCCAGCTGTTGCAAATAAATAAAATTAAATGAAATGTTTTTTCCTTTTAATCAAATGAAGGCAAGAAATATATTTTTCATGCTATTATTGATATGAAATATTAATTTATTTCTCGTTAATATGTTGATTTAGTGGCCAAAGTAGTCTCTGCCGAGCTTCATTGTAGAACGCATACTTTTAACGTGCGTTCTGTCAAACCAACGCCAACTACAAAGACAACGCGAAAGTTCTATGTGGACCAGCCTTAATTATCAAATAGTAGCTTGTATTATCCTACATACATATATATGTATGGGGCTAAACCAGGAATATTCATTTGAAAATGCTGATGTCCTACCCATTTATGAAATGAAAGACAAAATAATGATTTATAAATATTATGTTCTCATTTATACATATGTAACATAGTTACTTAGTCAAATTACTTAGTAATT
Organism: Rhagoletis pomonella; assembly: GCF_013731165.1. Classification (NCBI taxonomy): domain Eukaryota; kingdom Metazoa; phylum Arthropoda; class Insecta; order Diptera; family Tephritidae; genus Rhagoletis; species Rhagoletis pomonella. Next base: position 13,358,734 of record NW_023458561.1, on the reverse strand, counting down.
ACTTGTATGTAAGAATACAACAACAAATTATTTATCAGAAGCATTGCCCCTTGCATATTGAAAAAAAGTGATAAAAGCTCTCAAAAAAGCAAAATCGCTACAGTGAAAAGTGTTTGAAAAACCGCATAAATTCAAATCCGCATAAAAAAGAACCGCATAAAAAGAGACCTAAGTGTAAAGTTGAAATTTTATAAGAAATTATTGAACATTAAAAACATTATACCTACATAGATATGTATGCACATATGTGCCTACCTAGTAGATAAAACTGGTCCAAATAGCACGAATCTATTCTTCTGTGCATGAGAATATATACAAACATATGTGTATATACATATCTGCATGCGTGCATACAATCCTTTACTCGAAATTCTTAGTTGCTGCAATTTTTATCCCATACATTTTTGCCGACCAAACAACGCGTTTGCCTGTCTAATCTGCTTGCCTCATTTGCCTCGCTCGTTTACTCGCCTCGCTCGTCTGCTGCTGCAAATGAGTGCCTCGCACGCAACGACGCCCTCGCGAGGGCAGAGCTAATGAGGCCCTCGTTTGCTTGCCGCTCTACTCTTGCGCTGCCCTCGTTTGCTTACTCGCTCGCTGGCTGCTCAGCGCGTGCGCTCGTACTTAACGAGTGCTCATTTGCAAACAGCCTCGCGTGTTGCTCGTGTGTCAGCACAAACTAACGAGCGAGCGAGGGGCTAAAATTAGGCAAATCCGAACCCTGCGCTTGCAGCGAAATCTTCTCTGTCGTAATTTTAACGAACACTGATATTGCTCGTAAGGATCGTAAATGCTTCTGCTCGCAGCGCTACGTTATCAATCGCGAAAAACTGCAAGCACTCAATTTTTGGCCGCGATTGATTGCGAAAAAGATCGTATTTTGATCGTCCTCCGCACCCTGGTAATAATAATAATAAAAGGGAGGTAAAATAAAATAATAATAATAAAAGCTTATAAAAAAGGAGATGTTTTTAAACTTATATAGAAGCGAACCAGCTACGCAACAGAAATTGAAACCAGGAATATGTACCAGGAATAAGACAAAAATGTGTTGTATTAATGATGACATATAAAAAAAATTCTTCGAAAATTTTGATGTAGTGGATTGATTAATCCTTACTAATACACATGTGTAACTAACTTTGAAAAGATAATCTTAACTAACGGCCAAATATAAATTTTTAATTTACATTTTTTGACTTGTTTTCATGCATATAGAGGAATGTTAAAAGGAAATCGACACCTGAGTGGAAGATCGACGTATCTCGGCAGCCAGTTCGAAAACGGTGGGGGAGGGGGATCTTCAAAATAACACGCTTGGTCACAACAAGGGGTGGGGGGCTTAGGTTTTTATCACGTAGTCAATATCCTCTAAGGAAATCTAGCGTATTCTCGAGTTACATTCAAATATGGCGCGCAGTGTTTGGCGCTTTTTAAACTCACAGGACTTATGTTTTATAAATTAAGTTTTGGTTATGATATATTTTGACGTAGGTTTTATCTTGATAATATTTTTTCCACTTGTAATTATAGGTATGCATGCACTCTTGCGGTCACGCAGCAACCGCCGTAATAATAAAAACAAATAGATATGAGCCAAATACATTTTTAACCGACTTCCAAAAAAGGAGGAGGTTATCAGTTCGTCGGAATTTTTTTTAATTTTATTTTTTTTTTATGTATGTTACCGCATAACTTTGGACCACGTCAACCGATTTCGATTTCTTTTTGCATCGGAAAGGTAGTGTCTCAGAGGTGGTCCTATACTAATCTGGTTGAGATCCGATAAGTGGATCATGAGATATATATATATATATTTTTTTTTTATATGGGAGTTGAAGTCGGTTTTTTTTGCTAAAAATTACTTGTTTTTTTAACTTTTTGTTAGTCAGAAATGATTCAAAGCCATATTTATGAATTACTAGGTAAAAACTGTTGGGGGAGGGTGGGTCTCGGAATATACTACGCGTGGTCACCGAGGGGGGTTTAAAATTGCAAAAAGTGGGTCACGTAGTATGGGAACGTTCCCTAGGGTACTTTTCAATAAAATTCTGAAGTAGGACCTTCTTGAAAAGTTTTCTTATATAGGGCGTTTTCGAACTGGCTGCGGAGATAGGTTGATCTTCCACTCAGGTGTCGAAATATGACTACTATTGCTTTACTACAAAGATATGTAGGACAGGCCTATAAAAAATTAATAAATGTGAAGTAAATACATATCGTCGCTCTAATGCCAGAAGCATGAATGTGCAAATTTATTTTGAGTTATTGGTTATACCAAAACCCAGAATACCATGCGTACATGGAAACCACATATTTCACAATGTCAATTACATGAATGCAGAGTTAAGTCTCGTAAAAAAATTCAAACTTGATTTCACAAAATTTTAATTTTTACATATCCACGTTTCTGGCATGCGGGGAACGATATGTACCTACTTGCCGACTTGTTTTACAAAAATTATTTAAAAAGCAGACGTCTCGGTTGCACAGCAAATCAGTCAATTGCTCCTGCAATTATTTCACATTGATTCTCTAAAACAAAATCTCGACGTATGCTTAAGATGCAAAATCCTAAAGGTAAATTTTATAAGAAATTAAACTGACAATTTATTAAAACTAGTAGAAACCCCCGAAAAATTAAGAAATTAAATTGAAAGTATTTAGTTGAAGATTTATTTAAAGAACTTCGTGAAAGACAACAAGAAAACTACGCCGTTTATGGTGAAAGGCATTTAGCACCACAGTTTTAAACTAAAGCTTTCTTAACCGTTTCAGTGATTTAAAAACTTTTAAAATATGTATACCAACAAACGTTGGAAATAAAAAAAAGCCTTATTTCCCATATATGTAATACTCCTATATTGGCAGTAAGAGCTAGTACCGTCCGAAAACACTACAGTACAGATATATCAATAAACACGTACGAAAGAAAAGGAACATATACGTTTATAAATAAACATGTACACGACACATATACAAAAACGGCACACTACATTGACAAAAACAGTACTAGACTGTCTCGCTCTGATTTCGGAATGCTTACACATTGAGAAGTTAGCTTACTGCCAATATAGAAGTATTACATATATGTTATTTCCCAATGCTTATTTATACTATTTGTATCAAAAACAGTTACTGACAGGAGGAAAAAGAACTCTGTTTATTCCAAAAATACAATTAAACAAAAAATGTGATATAATTCATATGAAGAAAGTAATAATCACAAAATATTTTTACTTATGAAAATCTAACAAAATATAGGAAAAGAGTCGTCTTTAATAACTGCTCAACAAATTGGACATAGCGCTTTTGTGTGAATTTTATCAGCATGCTTTATAATATCTTGAAAACATTGCTAGAAAACAGAGTGTGCAGATTTGGCGATTTCGCGCCAATTTGGCGATTTTTTTTTGATATTTGCGCGTAAAAATTTAGGAAATCGCCATTGGCGATTTTTGGCGATTTTTTCCTTCAAATAAATTTTTTCCAATTATAAATATATACAAAACTTAGTCTCCCACGATAATTTTACAGAAGAGGCTAATGAACTGCATGGTAAACTTGACTTAAGAAGCATATTATAAGACTGTCAAAAATGTTTAATCACCCTAATCGAAGAACTTTTGAAACGATTACCTAGTCAATTAAATACTTTTAAAAAAGCTTTGATTTTATCACCAGTGTGTGAATCACAAGAGGGCGACTTTCAGGGACCTGCCAATTCTTTATTTGACGTTGAAGGAAAGAAAAGCAGCGGAAACTGAATATTTAAATCTTTTAATTTTCCCATGGAATAACTTTTCTCAGAACCATTCCATCCAACTCTGAGGAATTTTGGATAATTGCTTCCGGAGTGAAAACCGCAACAGGCAATAAAATGTTTGGAAATATAAGTAAATTCATTTTATTATCCTTGCCACACTCACATGCTTTGTTGAGCGCGTTTTTTCCGTAATGAATTCAACAAAAACTAAGATTCGAAATAGGATGAAGTTTCAAAGCCTTAATTCAGTAGTTCGAATAAAGTGTTATATGAAGGCTAATAGTTTCTGCTGCAAAACGTATCCAATATCAAACAGTATAGGGGTATTCTCGAAGTCTTGCACGATGCACTGATTGCACGAAATGCAAAATTCCAAATTTGGAAGAGTACGAGAGCACCCCATTGCAAAGTGGTAGCATACATAAGTAGCAAGCAGCGAAATTCTGTATCAAATACAATAACAAGATACAGCAAAAAAAATGAAGTGAGCGAGATGAGAGGAATGAGAGGAAAATGTAGCAATTTCAACAACAAAACAACTAGCACAGGGTAGCATTCAAGAATGCTAGAATACAATATTGCGCCAATGAGAGAGGATTTTTGAGCGTAATTTTTGCGTGACGTCATCTTGGTGCAATTGCGAGACATGTAGCCCTTTAGGTAAGATACATGTAGCCCTTTAGGTAAGTACGATTTTTAGCACATGAAAAAATGGATGTATTAACAGTGTTTGCAATTTCATGTAGACCAAAAGGAATGTGTGCAGCAAAGTGAATTTTTGGACTCGCCACCATTGTAAAAAGCCATGCAGAGTGCATATTTATATTTGTGGACGGTAGCCAACCAGTATAAACTCCACAGCTGTTGACTCCACAGCTTTTATTTGATGACTTTTGTACCATTTCCGAGAGGATGCATGAGTGTGGCTTCTTTGGAAACAAATATTCTATGTAAGCAAAACATAATTTAAGCTGAACTTTTAAATGTATAATAATTTGGGCACTGTTTTGTATTAGGTACGTAACAGCGCGGTAAGATGCCACTTGAATTAGCGCCTGGCGACCTTATCCACTGGTGCATTACCTCATACCAGCACTAAAAATATTATTTTCAATATCTTCACTAGTAAAGGGCTTCATGCACACATAGCTCGATTTGGTGTTTAATGCATCTCCTCGCCGGCAGAACTGCTTCCACTTTTTCGCCAGATTTGCGTCCATAGGAAACGAAAAAAAACTTATATCGCACGCTTTCCTTTTGTTTACACTATTACACTTTGCCACGGCACACTTCATTTTGCTTTGTATTGTCTTAATAATTGTTTAAAACCACGTAGAAATATTAACGCGCATATATTAAAATTATTATTTGGTTTTTTCGTATGCTCACAATCAACAATTGCACCAAGATGACGTCACGCACACAGCTGATTCTGTCAAAATCACAAAGAGCGGATTAGCGGTAGCGCGATTGGCGCAATCTCTATTTCTCTCAATCGTGGGTAGCATTTATTTTGCTATGCTTTTTTGCAAAATATATACATGGGTTTCGACGTTGCAAATTTTGCAGCGATAGGAAATGGTATTTCCCATATATTTTGTTGTTGTGTGTTTACAAGTCAACAGTCAAATTCAAGAGCGTAAGCGAAATTTCTCTCCCAAAGAGAAGAAAAAGCAAAAAAGTAAACGAACAGGAAATAAGCCATCATTTGCAAAAACTGGAAGAAGAAGACAGCGTCTACGATTTGAAGGTTTTGCAGGATTCAGTCCAAAGTCGTTCCCGTACGCCAAAAATTCTGTATCTGGGAACACTCTCGTTAGAGTAACTGAGCAACTGTTCCCAGAATGAAGTTTCAGGATTTAGTCCGGAGTTTTTCTTCTGGCAAATTCATGAAAAGTGTCAAACGATAGGTAGAGTTGCATTTGTGTACAAAAACAGAACGCGGTGAACGCAAATAACCTTACATTTGTTAAAAAATGGAAGTAAATAATGAAATATTCGAATATATATGCAATTATTATTAATTATATAGATTTTAATAGTTATTTAGTGATCTTTCAGCCAAATCAGTCATGTACTAATGGCAAGTAAACAAACCAAATGACGTTTTTGCTGGAAAAAGTGCTTTTTGCGTTCCCGTACACTTCTGCATCTGTTCTCCTGTTACTCTCACAAGAGAGAGTAAAATTGTAGTTTGACATTTCCACAGGTTTTAGTCCGAAAAGTACTGGAACAAACTATTTGTTTATGTTTTATTTGTAAACAAACTGAAATTCATGTTGCCTCCATGGAAGGAAAAAGGAAAGTGAACGTTCAATGTTCGCCAGGAACATTTCTAGAAGTAAAAACTAGTTAGCACTATCATAAAGTCACATAGCAGGCGGCTAAAAAGCATATAAATACCAAAAGTTGAAAAATTCAATTTTGTTTATTTACAAAAATTGCAACCATATATTTTGTGATCATAATTTGTGTGATGGATAATTTTTTACTTTGTTCCAGTACACTAGGACATAGTAAGAAATAGTATGAAATTACAGGAAGTCGTTCCCTTACGCAAGGATTTCTCTCACTGGGAACACTTTTGAGCGAGTAAGAGAGCAACTCTTCCCAGTCAGAAGTTACAGGATTTTGCCCGAAATTTTTCCTCTGGCAAGTTCATGAAAAGTGTCAAACGATAGGCAGGGTTGCAATTGTAAACAAACACAGAACGCGGTGCGATCAAACATGGAAGTAAACAACGAAATATTTTAATATGTACGCAATTATTCTTAATTGTATAGTTTTTAATAATTATTTACTGATTTTCAGCCAAATCAGTGTTCTACCAATGACATTTAAACAAACCGACCGACGTTTGTGCAGGAATAGTGCTTTTTGCGTTCCCGTGTACTTATGTAACTGTTCCCCTTTTACTCTCACTTGAGAGAGTAACATTGTAATTTGACAGTTCCACAGATTTTTGCACGAAGAATACTGAAACAAACTATTTGCTGGCTAAAATTTTGCCAGTACAAAATGAGCGCTTCTCTTGCATCAAAATGAACTCTTGCTCTCTCAATTTTTGTGTGTTGGATAATCTTTTGTCGTTATCGAACGCCACCCAGTAAAAATTTGGAAAAGCTATTACAAATTTTTGTGTTGTCGAACGCAGCTAATGCCAACGTCTTTCTTATAAACAGACAATGGGCCCTGTCACACGGTCAATAATTTTCACGATATTTGGATCGCGATCCATATTGATGGATTGAAGGATCGCGCACGAATGCTACATGTTCAATATTTATCGCCTCAGTATTTGCATAATTTTTGTGCTGAACGCTTATTATGATGCAAGAAAATATTTTTGTTTTGTATGAATAATTTACAGATAATGCATTCCACAATTATTTTAAAATTTCCAATGTTAATAAAAATTTTTTCAATTTGTTTTAAAAGGTTTAAAGCAACGAAAACGAAGGCATAGCGAATACGTTTTCGATGTTTGCATTACGAGAGTACAAGACGTACTGACGAAATGTATGGATCGCGTTTTGAAAGTGATTTCAAAATTTTCAGAAATTTTGCGATATGGATCACGATCCATCAATACTGCATGCTACACCGTCAATAAATATCGCGATACTTGGATCACGCCAATAAATACTGACCGTGTGGCAGTGCCCAATGAGATGACCATTGAAATAGAAAATAAAACTAATAGCCCAGTTATGCATACTTAGCTTTGCATGAGAGTTGTCACATAAGAATCTGTTAAACGGGTTTTGCGTGTAAGCGGTTACCCAAGGCATAGCTCTTAACATGTAGAATTCTGTTGGGTTTTGATTTTTACGTAAAAGTGGTATAGCAGTATGCACAACTGAGCTATAAGAATGCATCGTCTAGCGCTAATTTGCAAATAATACAAATAATCAATACTTATTTGCGTGACTTTCCGCCGGTTTCACAAGCAGTTTAAATACAAAATCATTCATTTTCTGTCAATTTCCATATAAAATTCAAAAAATTAAAATAATTTTTTACTTAAATTGCTTTTCTGAACTTGGCTGTTAGTTATTTACAAATTAAAAATTAACTTTGTATTTATGCGGCAAAGTTTAACATTTTGCTAATTGTTATTTGCAAATAATACGTACGTATAAACATGCTAATAATATAATATAGTATAATAGGAATCACCAAAAGGGCGCATGCGCTAAAAAGTAAATTTTTCAGTAGTCGTTTTTTATTTATTAACACGTGAAGATCAATGAACGAGTTACGTTTGATGTTAGGTATATAATACTCGGGGTTTTATTTGCCCATCTTTAATGGAGCAGGTGATTTTGTCGCTTACGCCCTTTTTCCGCCCCAAAAAACAGGCTACAGCACGCAATTGTGGCGGTTAAGCCAGAAGATACATATCGTCGTTTAAGGTACAAAACCGCGTATCGTCATTCTGCAAAACCGCGTAACTGACATTGGCTGCCAAAAATTGGATTTGCTCACACAAACTCTTGGCTCCATCCTTATCCTTTCATCCTGAAATATACTAGCCAGAAATGCGATTGCTTTATAAAAAAGAGAACCATTTTGAAATATGAGTGTTTTTACGCTCCAGAAAATAATTTCTACAACTTAACATACGCGGTTTTGCATTTTGCTGATACGCGGTTTTGCACTTTAAACGACGATATGTATTTAAAAAAAAAAACTTTTCTTTGCATTATTTATCAACAACCATTCTATAAAGGCATAATTTCTTTTATTCTTGTTATTAAGAAAACAACTCTTCAACACAAATATATACGTTATTTATTAAAATACTATCTCTTCTTCTAGTATATAAAAATCTCGTGTCACGGTGTTTGTGGTCAAACTCCTCCGAGACGGCTTTGACCGATTTGCATTAAATTTATTGTGTATATTTGGTACGTATGGGAATAGGTTGTAAAGTATATATTTCATACCGCGTCCCCCGTGGCACATCCCATAAAAACCAAATTTTTCATACTGCATATATCTGGAAGTTTTCATGGCAGAGTACTGGAACTTGGTATGGAGATATATGAAATAATTCGTAAACTCATGGAAAGCCTGGGTTATATTGGAAAAGGGGCGTGGAACCCCCCATACAAACCGCATTTTGCAAATAATGTAACTATAACCAAATCATGTGTTGAGAGAAATATATTTAGTGGACTTTTTTCTGGGTGCATATTCATAGTTTTATGATCCGATTTAGAACATTCGATATATGTACTGGTAACGGTAAGGTCAATACTATTGCAGCAAAAGTGTCACCGGGTGGCGCTGGAGTCGAGTTATTACTAAAAATAGTCAAGTGAGAAAAATGATCTGAATGTCCGATTACATCGACTTGCTGTACCACCGAGTTTGTCGAACTCGATTTGCCAATATTACTGTGCGTTAAACCTTCATTCGGAGACACAACTCACTTTAGGCAAAAATTCTAACTCATTTAGGTACATTTTCGTTTTTGTAGTATGGCATAAATGAGTAGTTTGACTATTAGTACTGAGGACTTGCTGATGAAAACATTGAGGGGAAAGTACTCAATTTATTCCCATGGCCTGAATGAAAATGAGGACTTTGATAAGCACTTCTGTAATTAGTTATAATGATAATATGAGCACTCATACTCAGCTGTCTTGTAGGGCAGGATTGAGTTGTCCATGGGTAAGTCTCAAATGACCACCGTTAAATCAACCATCAGAGCCATTGCGCTCCTTGATAAGATATTTAGGGCCGGTTGTTCAATGTCTGATTAGCACAAATCGCAGGTGGATGCTCCGGTTAAATACAACGACTGCTTTATCGATCATATGTTATATGCATGATATCGAAAACGTCGATAATGATGTTTAACCGCCAAGTACTGATAACTAGGCATTGAACAACCGGCCCTTAAGGTACTTCGTCTGAAATAGGTCCATGTATATTGGATTTATGCAGAACAAAGATACCCACCCATTTTGAAATTGCCACCAACTATACTGTAAAGTTTCGGAACCGGATATTTATTGGCAGTGAAGGGCATAAAGTTCTTCAAATTTATTTCGTTGTACGATTAACCGTGATGTGAAGCACCAGATCATTAGTTTCAAGAACTTCTTCACGGACATACACTTTCGCTTGGTTATTTAATGGCGTTTTCGTTTCTACCAAAAAATCTTACCTTCTCTTTGCCTTCTACGGACAAATACTAAGAAGAGGGCAATGAGAAGGCAACATTTTTTTAGAAACGAAAACGCCATAAGACAGCAATGGAATTATTCCTTCTGACAACCATTAAACCGTAATATGAGTAGATAAATGTGCCACTGAAAATCGTGAACGTGAATTGTTGGTGAAAATGTTGGACCAAAATGTTTCAATCAAAAAAAAAAATTTTTGGAAGGAACAAAGTTCGCCGGGTCTGCTAGTTTCTCAATAAAAACTACACTGAGAAAAAAAACGCGTTGTGATAATAAAAAAATTTTATTTGATTCCCGTTTAAAAATGCTCGTATTTAAATCACGTGAAAAGTGTTAACAAAATGGATTTTTCCATTGTACATACACTACGTATAATGGAAATATTCAATTCAAATACGCTCGTATTCAAATTAAGCATTTTTCACTGCACGGCTGGCGTTTTGCACGCTTCGGATGCTTTTTCATATGTTATTAAAAAAGTATACCCTGCAAGGAAACCGTGGACTAGCGAATCAAATTTCTAGTTCCGTACTAGATCTTTATCGCCAAAAACGAACTAGTCTGATAGTAACTAGATCCCCACCAGTCCAAAATCGGCGAAAAGTGGTACTTTTAAATAATTAATCTTTTTAGTTTTTTCACAAGATATCTATATCTAAAGTGACGAATTTAGAAATGGTTCGGAACTATAGAAAAAGGGATGCAGGACGAACTAGATCTTATTTGTCGAATTTAGAACTAGTTCGGAACTATCGAATAAGGGATGCAGCGGGGGGCTTGTTTACTTAACATAGTTATGTGTTCGGCGGCTTTTTCGTTCAAATACGCTTCTATTCTGCGCTTCGCAGATTTCATAGCTTGGTAATACAAAACCAAAATTTGTGTTAACATTTTAACATCTTGGGACCGTCTGGAATTTAACCAATAACAGCGAACACCTCTGCAAACTCAGCTACAGCCAAAGGTATGTAAACGTACGTTTCTTACAATCATTCAACCAAATTTAATTTCGAATTGAAAACACATTTCTATCAAAATAACTTAAAATCCCACGCACGGAAGAACCAAAATGATTGAAAAATCATGATACTTTTTTCTTTCGTCTGTCGATTTTAGAACTGGTTGGGAACTATAGAATTTAGGACTGGTTCGGAACTATCGAAAAAGGGATGCAGCGGGGGGCAATTGACACTTCCTAGGACATCGCCATGTTAAATTCGCCAGTTGTTTGCATGCAAAAGAGATTTATCGCGAACCAGTACTGGGCCTAATTGTACTAGAAGCGCACCAGTTCAGAACTAGAAATTTTCCCCACAGGGTATGTATACAAAGCATCCCAGCAAAAAATTGTGCGACTAATCGCTAAAGAGAGTATTCCGAGATTACACTCAATCGGGTACAATAGGGCATTAATTAGTCGCAACTAGTCTCATACGGGTACTAATGGAGATCAATTAGTCTCGACTCATCTCTTATGGGTATAATTGGAGATCAATTAGTCCCCAACTCATCTCTAACGGGTACTATTAACGATTTAATGATATGTACGCACTTAGTCAATGCAATTTCATGTGCGGCGTTGGCACGAAGAGAGAGTATTCGCCTAACAAAACTGAGCTCCCCGGTTCGAATCTCAGCTGTCGCAAATTTTTATTTGTTAAAAGTGACTAGTCGCTTTTTATACCCGTTCGGGTATAAAGGTGAATAATTAGTCTCTTCATAGGACATTCTCGAACAAAAGCGAACAGTTCATTCCATATAAAGAGATCAAAAGTAGTATTAGTCGCATGCTCCTTTGTGATTGCTCCCGGAGTCATCCCGGATTAGTCCCATTTTTGCAGCGAAGCACAGCGGTGACAACACATACACACGTACACACATACATGGTACATAATGCACTAATCGCGCGCTGTGATGTAGATTCAAACTCAACATTTGAAAACGCATTTACATGTATGGCTGTAGCTGAGTGCGCAAAGACGTTTGATACAGTTGGTTGCCGCCAATAGGGCTCGGGTTCAATTACATACCATCAGACAGATCATAAAATAAAAATTGTTTTATTTTTCTTAATTATAATTTCGTATAACGAAAAAGCATCTGTGCACTTCACATCGACATATTTTATAACGTACATACTCAAATTTAAAACGAGTTGGGTTGGTGCTCTTTCATATGCGTATTTTTTTAAATTTAGCACGTTTTTTTTTTAATTCAAAAATTTTTTTCCCTCAGTGTAATGGTGATTTTGTTTGTCCCAAAAAATGTTCTTCCATAGTGCAAAAAGTGTTTGATGTTCCACTCAACCCTGTAAAAGTGGTTGTTTTGCCTACTCATCCTTATCGGGCTCACGCATTTCATAATATTGTCATTTTAAACGTCCTTCTGCTCTTCAGGACAGCAATCTCCCCTGACAAAGCATCAATGGGCAGAGGACGAGCCTTTTTTGCTTTTGGGGGTACAATATTTTAAGAAACGAACACAGAATTTTCCCCTTGAACTAACTCTTCAGAATAGTCGTTGTCGCTGCATGATACGAATGCGCCTTTAGTTAAGCCCTGGAACAACCAAGTTGGTTCAAAATCTTAATCTACCACAAATATATGTATTTACCTTTGTTTGTAAATAGTCCATATTTGGAAGAAAAATAGAGGCACTTCAAAACATCGTATATACTTACAAGTATGGAATCCTATGCCCCTTTTTGTCTATTCTCTTTCTAATAGCGGACGTGCCTGCCAAACTGAAAAAAATTATGGCGGCAGTGTTTGACAGGCACGTTCGACGATGCGAACGGCAATGTAAGGTAAGAAATGGAAGATGGATGACATGAGAATGAAAGAATTATGAAATAGCAGAATGTCGAACCAAAACGAATTTCAACAAGTAAGAAAGTCTAAGTTCGGGCGGAGCCGAACATTAAATACCCGGCGCAAGTATTAAATATATGATTTTCACCTTTCCGAAACCTACCGCTAGATAGTAAGCCGGGGTGTATCAATTTTGAGTAAATTAGCGTCCTTAAATTTCGAAATATTGCAGTTTCAAGCATTTTTGAAATTTACCGTTATATGAAAAGCGGCCGTAATTTTAGTCCGATTTCAATAATTTTTAAACTTTTGCTTTTATGTGGCAAGCACAATAACCATACCGAGTTTGGTATAAATTGCTAGAACGGTTAGCGAGATACATATATGTGATCACAAGTGGGCGGTGCCACGCCCATTTTCCAAAATTTTATCATAAACGTATTTCCTGGTAAATAATTGTTGCAACCACCAATTTTGAATAAATTAGCTTTAATATTTATTGATTTATCGAAGATTTTGTATTTCTCGAAATTACCGTTATATGGGATGTGGGCGTGGTTATTGTCCGATTTTAAAAATTTTCAGCCATTTGGTATGCTGTACCAGGACCAACAACTGTGCCAAGTTTGGAAGAAATCGGTGGAGAGGTTGCCAAGATATACACATGTAACCATAAGTGGGCGTGGCTGCGCCCATTTTTCACAAATTTATAATATTCTTATTTTTCGTCTAAAAGTTATTGTAAATATCAATTTTGAGTGAATAATCTTCAGTAGTTACTAAAATATCGCAGTTTTCGTATTTCTGAAAATTACCGTTATATGGGAGGTAGGCGTGGGTATTGTCCGATTTCGCCCATTTTCAATATCATCCGTCCTACGCCCAAAAGAAGTTCACGTACCAAGTTTCGTTAAGATATCTCAATTTTTACTCGAGTTATCGTGTGCACAGACGGACGGACGGACGGACGGACAGACAGTCCCGCTTAATCGATTTCTCTTTTCATTCTGATCACTTATGTATACATTTGTCTATATCTATCTCGATTCGTTTTGCCTGTTACAAACAACCGTTATGTGAACAAAGTTATAATACCCTTGTGCACAAGTGCGCTCGGGTATAAAAATCTGACAATGCGAATGACGTCAAAATGAAAGAAATGCAAAATGTCGAAACAGAAGAAATAGATGACAGGCACGTGTTCAAGGGTTTAGTGCAACAAAAAGAGTGATTGTGTTGCGCTATTCAATATTAAAAAAATTTTAATGTGGTTAAATACGCTTTTTTATTAAGTTAAAAAAACTACATATTTCGCCAGCCAAAAAGTGTATAAATAAATATATAGCATCTTGCTATAAGATTTATTTATAAAAACGGTATATGCTTATGGCCTTATTCATAAAATAGATTTAAAGAGCTCTATCTATACAGTAACATTAAAAAAATAGATTTATTTACTTTTTAAGAATTTTGGTATAACATTTAATTTAACTTTTTGTACACCCATCTCTTTTTCTGTTTATTATTCTCAAATTTTTCTTTTCCTTAATATCATTAGACTGAGTTTCAATCAAGGCATATTCAACAAGGTAGAAGTGACAATTCAATCGAGCTCTCTCATAGCTGACTGTAATGTCAAAAAACGTAAACAAAGAAATTAACCCTTTGTTATGCATTGACCATATTTGATAAAACTCAACGGCCCGTAGCTATAGTCAGAATAAAGTCGACTCCTAAAGTTAAAAGCAGCTTTTTGACATAACTTTCAATGGGATATCTGTCAAAAAAAGCGGCTTTTAACTTTAGAGTCGACTTTATTTTGACTATAACTGCTTTCTTTGAAATGACAGCTTTTGTAGATATGAAAATTTTTAAAATCCCATTAGAATCAGCTTCATTTTAGGTATTGCCTTTTCGTTTTAATGTAAATGTGGAAATGCACACTTACTCAAAATTACACACTAAGTGAAACACACTCATTTATAAACGCATTTTGGCAATTTTCTTGCACTAGGGCAATGTTTTTAAGCATTTATTTTTTTTATTCAAATACTTAATTCTAAAGTATATTAGACATTTAAAAAAGGTTTGATCATTCTAAATTTATATCAGAACTTAACTTTAATAATTCAGCTATTAAATTTTTGCAATTCGAAATTTCCTTTCCATTAAATTTATTAAAAGTTAGTTTCAATTTCTTTATGTCAACAAGGAATTCCGGTTTAGGTTTGTTAGACCACCATTTGAAATTTGGTCTATCCATGTATATGAGTGGAAGTTTTTCTCTTGATATTGGGTATAATAATTCCTGCACCTGGGAACAAACGCGTCCGCTTAGAAATACCCGGCTGCGATGGGCAACAAATAAAGTCACTGGCACTAAAATGGTCTTCGCGCACACGTGCAGAGCCTCCTAATGAAGCATTGATACTTCGGAGTTTTAAAATAACGCACAAGTTTGTTGTCCTGGCTCTTGTCAAACACAACATACCGCCCGCAATTCCTTTTAATTTTATTATGTATTTAAAATCAGTCGCACAGCTCACAATTGAAAATGTATATTGAAAAAATTAAAATTTTGAATAGTATAGGGTTAAGAGTTGACATTTTAGTCGCAGTTCAAAAGAGAGAAATGCCGAAATCACTTCTACCTTGTTATGCCTTGGTTTCAATTACACCCAAAATGTATTCAACAAAGTGTGATTGAGTTTGACATTACTCTATAAGAAACAGGCTATAATGTCAAACTGAAATGAATTCTTAACCCATTTGAATTTTTTTTTTCAAATTTGAATTTGTTTAAACAAAAGTTATACACAAATTTTAAAAGCAACAAATTTTCTTAATAAACGTGAAATTGTTAAGAGATAAACCGCCGAGGAGAGCAAGTAAGTACATTTAAAGTTGGGTAATAAGTAAATAAGTTCGACTTTTCTTAAATATTTAATGTAAGGAAACCAAGATGAAACGGAGCAAAGCGTTTGAATGGCGCGCTGTTTGCAATAAAAGTCAGAACACGAAAATAGTGCGATGTTATAAACCACCTAGTTGCGAATTAAGACGGCAGCGATGGGAAGAAAGTTGTGGTGTTGTACTACGTGATTCATTTCGCGTTTGTGAAAACCACTTCAAGGAAAGTGATTTCAGTAGTTGTCCGTCCGAATCAAGCACTTTCAAACGAGCTAGTTTATACCCAGGCGCAGTCCCAATGCCATACGAAATAACCGAACAAGTGAGGATTTAGAACGCGATCAGGATACATTATTTGTTGATGTCCAAATCAAACAGGCGACTCTTTAGAATGCACGTTGAGAACAGAAATATTTCTTCTTACCGAAATAATTAAAACCATGCAAGCAAGTATGGAAGAGCTTAATTTAAAACTGCTCGAAGCAAGGTCTTTAATGGAAAACTATTTCGCATGAAAAAATTAAAATTGTTAGAGTTAAGCTCACATATAAAATTGGAAACAAATGTAAAATCCTACTTTTATAAGTGTCGAATAATGTTTAGGATAAAAAATTTAAATATAAAAATAAACGCACAAAAGCATAAAATATGGGCAATTAAAAACAAGAAAATTGCTAAAACTATTTTATAAAGAATTTGTTTTATTTTATTGACAAAATATATATATTCCAGGTAATGTAAGTAATACAAAAATATAATCGAAATAAAAGCCTAGGGCATCAGTGCTGACAAGATACATGCAAAACTAAGGGTTAATTCGTTTGTTTATACTTTTTGACATAATAGTACCTTAAAAGAGAGCCGCACTGAATTGTCAATCACACCTTGTTTGATACACCTTGATTACACCCAGTAAAAATCATGATAAAAACATTAGAAAGTAAAACCATTCTCTGAATTCGTCGTCCTTTTAAAATCATATAAAATTGAAATGAATGAAATTTTTCACAATTGTTGTTGTTTGAGAATAAAAATGAGAATGTGTGTATGAGCTTGAGTTCGAATTTTAAAATTATATTGCTGGCAAACATCAGACTGTCTCTCAATGATTTTACCTTGTAATGTTTTTATCATGGTAAAAATCAAAATATTTTATAAGAAATTTGTTGACCGTTTTACAATGGCATTTAAAGCTTTTTTCGTTCAAATTGAAAAGATTTCCTCCTTCGCACACTTCTCTCATGCTTTTTTATCGTAGTTATTATTCTGTTGACATCTAAATTGCCATACATTTTATGTCGTTGCCAATACATTGTTTTCCGGAGTTTCCTCTGTGAACTTTTATAACTACATTCATAAAAATATTACTAATTTTGGTTTATAATTTTTTTCATATTGCTATTGCTGAATATCAAAAAGGAATTAATAAATAATAAAAAGTTAGTTAAAATTTTAGTGAATGGTTCTTGCAAATAATAGCATTTTGTTGTTGAAATGACTTGATCGCCGGCAGGAACTAATCAACTTTTTTGCCAAAACCAAAGCAGACGAGAAGGAAAAATAGTTGTTCATTAACGATTTGTTCGAAATATCGTTCTTGAAACGCGCTACTGCTCACTAAATTTGTAAAAATCAAATTTTTTTCACTTGTTATATTTTTCTTCATTGTGGTAAATTTCCACATCATCACAGCAGCTGGTTGTCAAACCGAAACCAAAACAGATACCAGAACATTCAGGGCGCAATCTTCTTTTCTATGATTATTGTACTGCTACTTTGAATTTCTCAATTTTGACAATTCTGATCTAAAAGTAAACAAAACCTCAGAAACTTTAAATGTACTGCAATTCACTAATACCTACTTCCGCAAAAATCACCTTTTTTCGTATTTTCATAAAAACTTAAAATTTTAAAAAGCGTTTTAAATTGCCGTTTGCAAATATTTTTCAATTTATAAACTTTTTTTAAAGCTACTTTAGTTTTTATGAATAAGGCTATTAGAATTTAGCACAATTAAAACACGTTCCCTATCCAAAAATTTATTAGTAAGAAAATTGGCTGTTGTCACATTTTCTTTCAACATCCAATTCGACTTTGTTTACTTTTTGTACAGATATGTCATCGCCGCCAGGACGGCGCAATCTTGTATTCTATCTTTCTTGTCAAATATGCATTATATCTAACTGTCATACTACTATTAATGGTAACCATATTCATTAAAATCGTTTAAATTCGTAATAAAAGTAGTTTACATACTTCTAGTCTAAATATATTTTTTAATATAAACTAGCCTTTTTAATTCTAAAATAAATCAACAATCACAAGATTTATAAAAAATTTGTCTTCAAAAAATACGTTCCAAAGCATCCCTGTTGATATCATAATTCAAATGCAAATTAGAATAGAAATTTTGATGCAAAAGATTTTCCGCGGTATTCATCATACAAGTTTATCACCTTGCTTGTCCGTATGTCGCTCTGAAAAGGAATATATTTTAATTTACATATATGTTTTCTTAAAAATAAATGCAAATTTACCTATTTTTTCCACAGGCAGGCACGAATATGGTATTCCAAACAGAAACAATGATAACGAATTTTACACACATTGTTGTATTTTAGCGCAAAACGATAAGTTTCACAAATATTTTAAATTATTGCCTGGAATTTACACATTTATCGTTATTATTGGAAATGTAAGACTTGGCATGCATTTTTAATTTCTTATTTAATCAATTCAAATGAATAAAAACACATTTTTCTAAAATATTTGTCAAATTACATTTTAAAGTTTTTTCTGTAACTTGAATGTAACTCTGTGCGGAGAATGAGAAAATTGAAAATCAGGTGATCTCAGCTGTTTTCAAATGTAAACAAACAAAATGGCGCTTTCCACACTTGTAAGCCTATACAATGCTTCAAACACACACACAAAAATGTGACGGAGAAAAAGGCTTAACCGAGACTTCGGGCAAAAAAAAATGTAAACAGAGTAGGTACAATAAAGCACTTAAGCCAAAATTGCTTTCGCTATAACTTTGTAACGGTACTTCGCATAACTTTGAAATTTTGACAGTAGTTAATCGATTTCTGTTGAAAACAGAAAATTGAACATTTTGTCGCTTACGCCCTTTTGCGGGTTAGACCTCGATATAGTAAAAAATTTTTTTTTTAAGATTTTCAATATATGTAGATATGTAGTTATCAATCGATTTAAGTATACTGTGGATTTAAGAAATCGTCTACATTCTTCTTTTTTTACCTTCCTTTTATTAGCTCGGGATGTAATTATGTAATATTGATGCGCCTAAAAGATGCAGCGATTTCTATTCTCAAGTTACATACCTGATGACAGTACGAATGGCAAGTATAATAGGGAGGTTTTAGTTTTTTAAACTATAATTTTATTTCCAAATATTGTAAAGCAAAAATTTTTCTTCGTTTGTCACTCTTTCGTTGCTGTTTTCCATTTTTCCTATTAACTACAAAGTTTTTTCTATATAGTTGAGTAGTTTAAACGACCAACAGTAGAAAAATTAGCTGTGATTTTTTTATAAATTTTTTAGCAGCAATTTTTTCTCGTTCAGAGTTCACGATTGTGTTGATTTGTTCTCGATCAATGACCTATCTAATAGATAGTATCTATAATGGATTATATTTGTGTAGTCGGTCGGGTTCAATTCCCTACACAGTCGATTCTCTTGTCTCGAGTTTTTCCTAACAAAGGGCTGTTCTCTTAGCGATCCAATCTTTTTAAGATCGGTGAATCCCATTAATTAAGTAAGAATTTTTCACTCACATATGTAAGTATGTACATACATACATATATGAGCTGATTGGTATTCAAAATACCGTCGAAAATGTGAAAACAACA
Organism: Rhagoletis pomonella; assembly: GCF_013731165.1. Lineage (NCBI taxonomy): Eukaryota > Metazoa > Arthropoda > Insecta > Diptera > Tephritidae > Rhagoletis > Rhagoletis pomonella. The sequence continues at coordinate 13,339,178 of NW_023458561.1, read as the reverse complement.
CTTTTGTCTGCTAAACTTCACTCTTTGGCATCATACGAATATTTCACCATTTTTATTTCAAGAAAATTTGAGTTTTGTTTAAATTTAACTCAGTTAATTAGCGCAAAAATCGCATTGAATTATTCTTAAAATTTATTACTACAATTATTTATTTTATATAAACAAAAAATTTAAAATCATAATACGCTGTTTAAATGTAAATATGTAAGTATGTAAACGTATTTATTCGCAGATTTATCACACTTGTTGTTATATGACTCAAGGAGGTAATATTTTTCTGGTTGCGCAGCGAATTGAACTCGTTTAGGAAATATGAATACGTCCACTTCCAAAGGTCAATGTAACGCCGTTGTCAGGGGTCACCAACACAGATGTACATATACACATGTATATAAATGCGATATATAAACATACATGTGTGTGTTATGTGCAGACGTTTGTATATACACACATACTTACATTCATACATACATAAGTTTTGATTAAAGCCTTCTTCAAAAATACATATGTACATAATATGTACGCATATCGACACTTGAAATGCAAAAAGACGTAACAAAACATCGTCGCTTAAATAAACAAAGTCGAAACTAATAAAAAATTCAAAATTCAATTTTTGATTGATATCATGGATTTCATCGAATTACAACTCCCACATCATTTTATGAAAAAAATAAAAAATATTAGTCACGTCTTTTTGCATTTCAGGTGACGATATGCACATATGTATGTATGTATTAGAGGTTTACGCCGACAGGCTTTGCGGCGGCGGCGTGGTCAACTTCAAAAATAATCAGCGGCGGCGCCGGCGCGTCTGGAAACGCCGGCACTACTGCCCATAATTTAGATTCCAAAGAGCCATGAGGCTACTAATCTTATCATGTCATCTCGTCAGCGTTAGTCATTCGCCATGCCAATTCAGATTATAATTATATTTATTTCATTATTGAATTAGTTTTATATTTAAATATTGTTATCTATGTTCTCTATAGATCCGTATGTACTATTTAAATTTAAAGAAATAAAAAAGATTTAAAAAGATAAGTTATTGGAGTAATTTATGTCGCTATTAATACATTTTTGTAATAATCTTATCTACCGTTATGTTAAATTACGGAGTTCTTACGATTTTTTGCGGGTTATACATTGAAAACTAGGGTGGTCTACTATTTTCCAACAGTTTTACCCATCAACTCCCGGCAGAACAGGCCGTTTTAACCAACTGTTTAAAAAATAGCTTATAGATGATTAAAATTTCTACTAAAATATTAAGCGCCAAATTCTCCTAAGGATAATCGAAGGTACTGAAAAATACTACCAATTTCCACCAAGAAGGGCGAACTTTAACCCAGCGTAGAAAACAATGCGATGCGATGGAGCAAAACCTTCCAGGGGTTTGACTACCACTTGTGAATGCTAACATAATTTTCACACAGCCACCTAGTACTTGTATACGTCAGTGGGACTTAATAACTTACTTATTTAAAAACTGTTTAAAAAATATTCAACTCTTTATTAAAGAAAAAATACCCAAGAATATCAATTTGTTTTTGTTTTATCTCCAATAATTTTAATGTGGATTCATCATGAAAATTTTGTACAAAATTCCTTAGGCGCCGAACGCATGCCCAACG
>NW_023458561.1:13298929-13332544 GCF_013731165.1 Rhagoletis pomonella | reverse complement strand
TGGCTTCACTTGGCATTTTCAATTGGCGTCAGTTAGCACAGAAGAGAAATGACTGGTGTGCTGTATTGGACTCGGCCAAAATCGCTTAGGCGGTTACAGCGCCAAATAAGAAGAAGAAGAAGAATCGAAGGTACTGAAAAATACTACCAATTTCCACCAAGAAGGGCGAACTTTAACCCAGCGTAGAAAACAATGCGATGCGATGGAGCAAAACCTTCCAGGGGTTTGACTACCACTTGTGAATGCTAACATAATTTTCACACAGCCACCTAGTACTTGTATACGTCAGTGGGACTTAATAACTTACTTATTTAAAAACTGTTTAAAAAATATTCAACTCTTTATTAAAGAAAAAATACCCAAGAATATCAATTTGTTTTTGTTTTATCTCCAATAATTTTAATGTGGATTCATCATGAAAATTTTGTACAAAATTCCTTAGGCGCCGAACGCATGCCCAACGACGGCAGAACTCCATGCGCTGGGCACGGCTGCTCTAGTATGTATATGCCCTTAAATTGACAGAGACGAATTGTTATGATATTTTTATACCCGAGCTTACTTGTGCACAAGGGTGTTATAACTTTGTTCGCATAACAATTGTTTTGTAACAACCAAAACGAATCGAGATAGATATACACAAATGTATGCATAAATGCTGAGAATGAAAAGAAAAATTAATTAAGCCATGGATGTCTGTCCGTCCGTCCGTGTACACGATAATTCGAGAAAAACACCACTGTATCAAGAGCGCGTTATACATTTCGCAGCTATTTCAAGTGGTATTTTTAATAAAATTTTCCGGAAAAGTCATATTTTTATTATGGAACCTTACGTTGAAGGTATTGTACTTGTTTTTAAACGTAGGTGTTTGCAAAATAGTGTATAAATATATGTAGTACAAATATATGTACAGTGCCGGACAAATGTCCAAAAATCAACGCAATTTTTTAGATACTTCATACTTGCACTTTGTTATACTAAAATTAGTTGGGCTATAAAACTACATACTTAGAATTTCTCTAAAAAATCTGAATAAGAAGTTGCAGATTAGTATGCAAATTTACTGAATTTTCCTGAGTTTTGCACAAAGTTTAGAGATTTTGTTTTTATGTTTTTTGGTGAAGTACGAACTATATTTTTATTAAAAAATATTGAAAATAAATTAGAATAAAAAACTTTGCATATATTGCGAAAAATTCTCTGTGCCAATACTTTTGTCCGGCACTGTATGTATTCGACTGCTGTATTGCAAAAAATTAAGGTGCACTTTTGGGGCTATTCTGAAATATGTATTTATGTTTTAGTGATTTCGGTTGATAATTATGTGAAGTAAACAATGTCGTTATAATGTGCTGATTTTTATTTTTATACCCGAGCGCACTTGTGCACAAGGGTATTATAACTTTGTACACATAACGGTTGTTTGTAACAGGCAAAACGAATCGAGATAGATATAGACATATGTATACATAAATGATCAGGATGAAAAGAGAAATCGATTAAGCGCTGACTGTCTGTCCGCCCGTCCGTCTGTGCACACGATAACTCGAGCAAAAATAGAGATATCTTAACGAAACTTGGTATATGCACTTCTTTCGGGCGTAGGACGGACGGTATTGAAAATGGGCAAAATCGGACAATAACCACGCCTACCTCCCATATAACGGTAATTTTCAGAAATACGAAAACTGCGATATTTTAGTAACTACTGAAGATTATTCACTCGAAATTGATATTAACAATAAGTTTTAGACGAAAAATAAGAATATTGTACATTTTTGGAAAATGGGCGTAGCCACGCCCACTTATGGTTACATGTGTATATCTTGGTAACCGCTGCACCAATTTCTTCCAAATTTGGCACAGTTGTTAACCTTGGTATAACATACGAAATGGCCGAAAAGTTTTAAAATCGGACAATAAACACGCCCACATCCCATATAACGGTAATTTAGAGAAATACGAAATCTTCGATAAATCAGTAAATATTAAAGCTAATTTATTCTAAATTGATGCTTGCAACAATTCTTTACCAAGAAATACGCTTAAGACAAAATTTTGAAAAATGGGCGTGGCACCGCCCACTTATGATCACATGTATGTATCTCGGTAACCGTTCTACCAATTTGTACCAAACTCGGTGTGGTTATTGTGCTTGCCACATAGAAGCAAAACGTTGAAAATTATTGAAATCGAACTAAAATTACGGCCCCTTTCCATATAACAATAAATTTCAGAAATGCTTGAAACTTCAATATTTCGAAATTTAAGGACGCTAATTTACTCAAAATGGATACACCCCGGTATACCACGTAGCGGTAGCTTTCGGAAAGGTGAAAAACATATATTTAATACTTGCGCCGGGTATTTAATGTTCGGCTTCGCCCGAACTTAGACTTTCTTACTTGTTTTTTGTTATTCTATTTAAGGTCCCTACAAATAAGGCTCGGCATACTATTAGTTTTTCTGATTATTTTGACGAGCCTTCGTAAATAAATATGTATATTAATAATAATAATAGATTGGCGCCTACACATATGTAAGTGTTTGGCGGAGCTTCTCCTCCGATTTGTGGCGTGAGCTTTGATGTTCTCACACCAATGGGAGGGACCTACAGTTTTACGCCGACTCCGTACGGCGATTGTATTTTTATGAGAAGCTGTTGTTCATGACAGAAATACACTCGGAGGTTTGCCATTTCCTGCCGAGGGGCGCCCGCTATTAGAAAGAACTTTTTTGTATTTTTTGATGTTGGGTTAAACCGGGCTTGAACCCAGGCCCTGCGGAGCGGTAGCGCACACTGCTAACCTTTTACAGAGATGATACCTGGAAACCGTGAGCTGGGCCCTCAGTGCCCATATTTTATGTTGAATTTCGGGGGCTTGGGAGGTAAAATTTGATTTTTTATCATAGGCAGATGTAGGGTGCATTCCAAAACGTCAAAATACAAAGCAGCAGTCTCTTTTATTTCTAAACCGCAATAGAAGAAAAAGTGTAACTAGCGCAACCTAGTTAAAAACTATCATTTAACATATGAAATTACAATCTACTGAGTTTTAGAAGTAAAAGAGACTGATGCTCTGTATTTTGACGTTTTTGAATGCACCCATATTGTACCTTAGTTTATAAGTTGACAAAATTCTAGGTGTATATCTCTTATAGAAAAAAGTATCGGTTTTTATATGGCGAGTTCTTAGAAAGCTTAAATTTCCCTACGAAATTTTTGGGCTGGCCTACGTTGAGCATTTTAGGGTGTTCTAAGATAACAATTTTTTTTGTCATCCACGCTCTGCTCCCTGCTTTTTTCTCCTTTGCTTCTTTTTTTTCAATAACAGTCTCCATCACCTTTAAAATTGTCCGATAATGTTTTCAGCGCGAAGAATAATAGAGTTACTCTGTACGTTGGAGCATGTATTCGTCGAGCAGTGTTATACTTTTGAAAAAAGGGCCAAAACCAAACGAGAGGGGTTGGCGAAATAAATGTAACGGTGTTTTAAAGCTTTTGAGAAGCGGAATTCATGAAAAATAGTCTCGTTTCGTAGAATAATTTCCTTGACTTTAAAATTACTTTAAAAAATAAATAGTTTAAATTGTTTCCTTTGTTTGGCCTGAAACCAGTAGGTAATGAAGTTTTTAACAATTTTACACCTTATTTTTTTCTATTCTAAACAAAAAATTGATCAAATGTATCACTAATTTTTTTTTAAGTATCAAAGTATCAAGCTAGAATAACTTTAAAAAAATGCTATTTGGTTTCATAACTTTGCTTTTTATAATTGTCAATAATCAAAAACTCATGTAGTGCACATTCATACACAAACATATACATATGTATATGCAGTGGCGGACCCAGGTAGGGGAAATGGGGGACAGGTTTGTCCCACAAGCTACTTGTAGAAAAACTCGAGCAAAGTTCAAACTGTGAGGGTATATCAAAGAAACTCGAAAACTTACTTTCGGAGCGCATGTATGTAACTCGAAGTGACCTCGAGAAGCTTGGGGAACAAACCTAATGAATGGATGCTTTTGAAAATTAATTAATTAATTCATGGAAAAAGTGTGGCGAATTTCTCTTGAGTTTGAAATTATAGCTGTGTGCTAAGCTCGAAGTATTATGTTATTTAAGTAGGCCTATCAGTTTTTCGAATTCACTGAATTTTCATAATTTTGAAATTATGTACTTAATTTTCAATTTTTAGTTTTTTTGTTATATTTTCGAATTCGTATTATTTTACACAGTTTGAAAGTCACAGCAACCCTGTAAACCATTTTTTCAGAGTATTCTGCATTGTAAAGAAATTTTAAAGAATTCGTTAAGATTTAATTAGATTTTTTGCCGAATTTTCTAAAATGAAATAAATTACGCACACTGGAAGTGTCTTTTACGAAATTTCGGAAGAAAATCTGTGAAGCAACGAAAATAATGCTGCTATGTGAAGAATATCTTTCAGAACTTTTCCAGAATTTTCTTTATTTTTCGTACAGAAATTTCTTTACGAGTTCGTGTCAACCACTTCATATAATTTTCTTTAAAAATTCGTAAAAAAATCGTTACAGAAATGAGATACTCCTAACGATTTCCTTAAGATTTCGGGAACTTTGGTTTGCAGGGAGGTTTGAATATTTTCACAGGTTCAGAAAACAACGAAAATTCCAAAATTTTGAATTTGATAATATTATTAAATTTCTTGAGATTTCTTATTTTTAGGATAATTTCCAAAATTTCAAAAACTATCGAAATCCGGAAGATTCTAGATATTTTGGTAAAATGAGAATATTTTGACATGTACAAAATTATTGAGATTTTAGAAATTTTTATATTTTCCAATTTTTGAAAACATCAACGACCAAAAAATTTTTTGAACCTTCAAGAATTATGAAAATTTTTTAAATTTTCAAAAACGATGGAATATGAAAATGTTTTCAACATTTGAAAACTTTTAATTTCGTTTGATCAATGTTGTATATTGGACACTTTTACTTAGAAAAAATTTGTTAGAATTCCTACAATTCTCAAAATTTCTAGAAATCTAGTATTCATCATTATATTGAATTATTCAAATTCACAAAGTTTTGAAAGTTTAGAAAATTTTGGAATTCCACTCAAGTTATTAAGAAGGGGAAACTTCAAGAATCAAAAACTATCAAAACTCTAAAAATTTTAAATTGCGGGGATTTTTAAATTTGTATACACGATATATATTGATAAATTTCCCCCGTTGCATCCCTTGGGCTCTAGTTCCGAACCAGTTCCAAATTCGACAGATGATATCTAGTTCGATCTGCATCCATTTTTTATAGTTCCCAACCTGTTATAAATTCGTCACCTTAGATCTACATTTCAAATCATGCTTGTCGAAACATTTCCCTTTTATATTAAATACGATCGGTTGAAGGAAGGACAATACCATCACAAATGTTTAAACGCATTTATTAACAAGTAAGAAAGTCTAAGTTCGGGCGGAGCCGAACATTAAATACCCGGCGCAAGTATTAAATATATGTTTTCCACCTTTCCGAAAGCTACCGCTACATGATAAGCGGGTGTATAAATATTAAGTAAACTAGCATCCTTAAATTTCGAAATATTGAAATTTCAAGCATTTCTGAAATTTACCGTTATATGAAAAGCGGCCGTAATTTTAGTCCGATTTCAATAATTTACAACGGTATGCTTTTATGTGGCAAGCACAATAATCATACCGAGTTTGGTACAAATTGCTAGAACTGTTAACGATATACATAAATGTGATCATAATTGGGCGGTGCCACGCCCATTTTCCAAAATTTTATCATAAGCGTATTTCCTGATAAAGAATTGTTGCAACCGTCAATTTTGAATAAATTAGCTTTAATATTTACTGATTTATCGAGGATTTCGTATTTCTCGAAATTACCGTTATATGGGATGTGGGCGTGGTTATTGTCCGATTTTAAAAATTTTCGGCCATTTGGTATGCTGTACCAAGGTCAACAACTGTGCCAAGTTTGGAAGAAATTGGTGCAGCGGTTTCCAAAATATACACATGTAACTATAAGTGGGCGTGGCTACGCCCATTTTTCAAAAATTTTTAATATTCTTATTTCTCGTCTAAAAGTTATTCTAAATGTCAATTTTGAGTGAACTATCTTCAGTAGTTACTAAAATATCGCAGCTTTCGTATTTCTGAAAATTACCGTTATATGGGAGGTAGGCGTGGTTATTGTCCGATTTCGCCCATTTTCAATACCATCCGTCCCACGCCCAATAGAAGTGCATGTACGAAGTTTCGTTAAGATATCTCAATTTTTACTCGAGTTATCGTGTGCACAGACGGACGGACGGACGGACGGACGGACGGACGGACGGACGGACAGACAGTCACCGCTTAATCGATTTCTCTTTTCATTCTGATCATTTATGTATACATTTGTCTATATCTATCTCGATTCGTTTTGCCTGTTACAAACAACCGTTATGTGAACAAAGTTATAATACCCTTGTGCACAAGTGCGCTCGGGTATAAAAATTTATAAACCACATTAGTAGTAGTAGTAGTATTAAACCAGGGCCGCCGCTGGCAGTTTGTGCGCCCGCGTGAAATACGGATTATGCCGCCCTATGACTACATATTATGCTGAGTTTTGTTAAAAAAAGGTTTTTTTTTTAATTTTTTCCATCATGGAAGGTACAAATAAAAAAAATTTAAATGAATACAAACATTTATTTTGATTAGGTACTTAGAGATATTTTTTTATTTAAGTGTAAAAGTAAAATAATACATATGTATATTACAAAAGCTTAACTCTTCTTGCCTTTATATTTGAGAAATCTTCTATCAACTTTCTTGTATCCAAGCTGTCTAAAATTTCATGTTCAATTGAAACTATAGCTAAATTACTAAGTCTGTGTTGAACCATTGTTGATCTTAAATAGTTTTTAATAATTTTTAATTTTGAAAATGATCTTTCACCAGATGCAACTGAAACCGGTAGTGTAAGTAATATTCTTAGCGCTATTGCTGTGTTCGGAAACGTTGAAATTAAGTCATTGGTAAAAAGATATTGTAATATGGTTAGTGGATCATTAGACTGGTTTACTGCAAAATGCAACTTTAATGATTTGATTTCATTAAACAGATCAATACCGTCAATGTCTGAGTCACTACTTGAATCATCTTTAAGCTTCAGATTCAAATCTTTACAGTGTTTCATTAACTCATCATTGGAGTAATTAAATAAATTAACGCTAAAAAAGCCAAATACGTCGGTATATGTTTGTAGCTCCTCGAATCTATCCTTCAAAGAAATTATTGTCTGATCTAAGATTCTAAAAAAAAACTCTACTCTATATTTGATTTTGGGATCTACTAAAACTTCATCGTGTGTTCATATTGAAATTGAATTGGTTTTTTTCTTGGACGAATGGTATTTATAGGAGGGAAATCTGTGTCAACATTGAGTTCGTGAGCCACTTTGGAAGATTCTGCTAAAACAATTTCAAAGTGTTCATCCGTGCGATATTCTGTAAACTTATCAATCAATTTACTTACTAAATTTATGCAGATTTGAGTATTCATTGTGGGGCTCTGCATCATTTTGCTCAAAGCATTTATTTCGTTTAAGATATCGAACCAAATTACTACCGAGCAAATAAATCTATAATTTTGAATATTTAAAGCAAGCGAATGAGCTTTGTGAGATGTAATACAATCCCATTCCGACGAATTATTAGATATTTCTAGCAAAGCGTCAAATATTTTTTCGAGATGATACCGTAATTGCTTAACTGCATCGATTCTGCTAGACCATCGCGTAGCACTTAAAGCTTTTAATTTTAAATCTGGCAAATGTTTGCAAATAATCGACCACCTTTTTGTAGATGATGAAAAGAAAACGTAAATTTCTTGAATTATATTAAAGAAATTCATAGTTTCGTGGGTAATGTTTGCTGCATCGTTCACTACCAAATTAAGACTATGGGCTGAGCATGGGACATAAAATGCGCGGTTATTTATTTCCAAAATTTTTTTTTGTAGTCCATTGTGTTTTCCACGCATATTAGAACCGTTATCATAACCTTGACCACGTAAGTTTTGAATGTTGAGATTTAATTGTGAAAATAAATCCAAAACAAAATTGAATAGACCTTCACCGGTGGAGCTGGTGATCGGACAGAAACCAACGAAATTTTCACATATCTCAACATTATTGGTTTTGTGATTTAAAAAAACATGCCTTAGTACAACTGTTATTTGCTCTGTGTGACTTACATCTGGTGTACAATCCAATATAATGGAGAAATATTTTGATTCTCTCACTTCGTTTAATATATATTTTTTTATAGTCGCCGCTAGCATATCAATTATTTCATTCTGAATTTGATCTCCTAAATAGTGAGTCATATGACTTGAAACTGATTTCGAGGATTGAATTCTGTCAATATGTTCCCGCATAACTGTATCAAAGGATGCTATCATTTCAATTGCTTTTAGAAAATTACCATTATTATGTTCATATAATGTTTTTGACGACCCCCGGAAAGCCAGACACTGTCTGGATAAAAACTTGATAACTGCTATAATTCTTTCTAATACATCACACCATTGTTTTTCTTCGATTCTAATAGTCGCAGTTGCATTTGATTTACAGTAGTTTTATTTTTTAACATATTTTTTAATTGTACCCACGATTTCACATTTTCACTGTGGTAAGCACTTGTTTCATGTCTTTTAAGGGTTAATGATAAATGCTGCCAATCAGAAAACCCGTTCAAAGCAGACAAACTACTAACAGATTTACCAAATATTTTACAACAAAAACAATAGACTGAATCTTTTGAAGTGGAGTAAACAAGCCATTCTCTTTTAATTTTTTCTCCATTGGCCAGATTTCTATAATAGTAATTATCTGTGAATTTTCTCCCATCGTCATTCATAGGAAAATTGCTGCTTGACACCTGTATGGGACCACGACTAACCAAAATATTTACAATTTCATTAGTCATACTGGCAGGCCACAAACCGGGATCATCACTACAATCTAAATTGCTAATTACTAATGATGGCGCTACATTTCTCACAGGTTCTTCAGTTGTTTTACTGGACTCTCCTGTTTGCTCAGATACGTCCATGGCTTCTTGATTTATAGATGTGCCTGATAAAGCAACGCCAACATTTTCTTCACTCTCCGTTTCCTTATTTGCTGGCCTGCTTAAAAATTTCACTAAAGAACCCGCCAATTTTTCTTTCTGTTCCTCCTTTTCTCGTTTTTGCTGTCGAAATTTTGCTCCTGAAAATTTTTTCCTTTTCTGCGGTTCCTGAAATTATTTCTTAACATTAAGGGCCATAGTAAATAAACGTGGGTAAGTACTTACCATAGTCGCGATTACTTTGCACTTCTGTTTTGCACTGGCAGGTGATACTTTTGATTATAATCACGTTAATAAAGTTTAACTATCAATAATTATTCCTTTCCCCACTTCAGACGAACTATTGACAAAATAATTGCAATTTAATGTGCGATCGTTGCTGTTTATCCATCATGCCAATTACGTACAAGTAGTATGCACAAATATCTAGCTAACCTACAAACTGAGAAATAAACTCACAGGGGATTTCCCTAACTAAATATTGCTGACTACTTCTTGTAAAAATGTCAAACGATCAGCTGTTTGGCAATTTACATCCCTGCAGGAACAGTGACACTCATTTCATGCAACATTTGTATCAGCACGTTAAGAGCAGTGTGAAAAAAAAGATGCAAGGGTTCACTAATTTCGAGTAGGAGTGTGAATGTGTTTGTGGGGAAATTGACAGATTTCACATTTTTTACTAGAAGGCAATCCCTTAGCTTTACGTGTGGCTTTCTCACTGAGAGCGGATTTTTATATTTTGACACGTTTTACTAGTTTGGTCAGAAAAGTAAAGGATCACAGCTAGTAGATATTTATTTAAGGCTGTGTAACGCTGCGTGGCTTTGCGCAATTTCGCTGATACCGATGTTGGCGCTACTGAGTGGCTATTTATTATGACAATGGCTTTAAATCAGTGATGCTCACACGCATACAATGATATTTTGCGCTTGTGTTAGAATATGAGAGAACTCTCTCGTACACCCGAAAAAATTAGCCAACTACATTTTTTCAAATCAGTTAAGCACGGTTTAATTATATATCCAAATTTTTGTAAACGATAATATTATATTAATAGTGATATGTACTATGAAAAATGTATGAATAAATAGTACCAAAAATTTTCTTAAAAAAAGACCAGGTACTCATGATGCTTGTTGTATAAATATAACGCTGGATTCCTGCATTTCATTTCGTTTCATTTCATTTTATTTTATTTTATGTTATTTACTTTATTTTATTTTATTTTATTTGAATTTATTTTATTTCATTTTATTTTATTTTATGTTATTTTATTTTATTTTATTTTAAGATTTATTTATTCGGAATATGTATCCATGTACATATCTATACGAAAATTTGTTGTTATGTATTAGAAAGCACATATGTGCAAAATTTTACAACATCGGAATGGTAATTCAGTGACTATAGTCTCTATATTATTTTATTTTATGTTATTTAATTTATTTTATTTTATTTTATGTTATTTACATACATATATTTGCGATGTTTCGCTGAACAGTCGTCAAACAACTGATTACAAAACATACATATGTACCTTCTTCTCGCAGTGCATAGAGAGTGCTTGCCTTGTACGTGTGCGCTTATCGGTGTGAGAGCAATAAAACTCTCCGCACATGTGCTAGCTTTTGAGCGTCGCTGCTTTAAATAATATGTGATGAATCGCTCGATTTGCCGCCCCCCTTCGACGTGCCGCCCGCGTGCAGTGCACGCCTTGCACGCCCGGTTACGGCGGCCCTGTATTAAACTTAAGTAGTATGTAAAAAACAAAAGTGCGTTCTGCTTAAAAGTAAAAATATTAGTTCCCTTTGTCTTTCTTGTCTAAATTTAAGCATATTGATTTTTAAGTAAATTCAGTTCCTTTTACGCTTATATGTATATGAAGTACTTCGAAAGTTTTTGTCGTACTTAACTTAAATAAGATATACAGTCAGTCAATAAAGTTTAGGTACAGCGAAGATTTTACAATACCGGCAACGCTTTTTTAAATATTTTATTTTTTCCTAATTTTTTATAAAAATATGGTTAATTCTACACCAAAAACCCCAAAAATCAGAGTTCCAAACCTTATGCAAAATTAAAGAAAACTGCAAATTTCCATCCAAATATTGCAATTTACGCTCTTTAGAAAAAAGTTAAGTACGCAGTTTTTGGCCCATTCAATTTTAGTATAACAAAGTGCACGTTTGAGGTAGCTACCATTACCATTGATATTTAGCAATTTTTTATTTTTTGTTGTTTGGTAAGTCCTAGCTTCCTCATACTTGCACTTCATTATACTAAAATTGAATGGGCTAAAAAACTGCAAACTCAACTTTTTTCTAGATAGCGTAAGTAGAAAATTAATTATTTTAATGAAATTTTGCAGAATTTTCTTAAATTTTGCACAAGGCTTGGAACTCCGATTTTTGGGGATTTTTTTGTAGAATTGACCATATTTTTATACAAAATTTCCGAAAACTAAAATATTTTAAAAATAGTTGCCCGTATTGTAAAAACTTCGTTATACCTAAACTTTATTGACTGACTGTATTAAGGTAGCTGTGCTGGATTGCATAAAAGAAAGATTAATTTGTCTTTTCTTAAAAAAAGGAGCTCTGGTTGCTGGCATTTTTTAAATTAAATTTAGTGAGAAAGTGGTAATTATTTTGACACTTTTTTTTAAATGTCTCTTTTTCTGCAACTGCATTGCCTTTCTCAATTGTCCTTCAGGATTTTGGCCTTTGTTTATGGAATCACTAAGTATAATGATTCTTAAAAACTATACTATACTATACTATATCCTTTTGAGAGGTAGCCGCACCCTTATAAATAAGACCCAAACTTTTTAGGTCAAAATTTCAGTAGGTTGCGTCTGTATGGCCTTTTCAATTTTATAAATTATCATTATTTTTAAGTGGAAAAATAAAACTCAAAATTAATGATAATCTTTGCGCTGAAAAATAAAATCATAAAATAGTCATTATTTGTAATCCCAAAAATAAAAATCAAATAATAATTATTTCCGTTTGAGCGAAAAAATAAAAATCAATAATAATTCATAAAATAATGATTAAATGCTGATTTAAATTAGTTTACTCATAATGATTACCTTCCCTGCTTTTAAAATTTAAAATAAAATAGTTTAGTGAAAGTACCACACTTCACTGCTTTTGGACTGGTGCGGAACTAGTTACTATCGGACTGGTTCGTTTTTGCGAAAAAGAACTAGTAATCTGGTTCACTAGTTCGTGTTTTCCCTACAGGGAATTTTTATTCTTTGGACTTAAGAGCACCGTACAAAGAACTAAAAAGAAAATATTTGAAATAGATGTTTTGGTTTTAGCGACGATTAAACTGCGATTAAACTGCTAGAAAGCACTAGGTTTCGATGCGAGTATTTTTTTTTCGATACCTACTATTTAAGTTCTTGGTTGAATAGTATCGTTACCAAAATTACTTGGTAAATTCAACCCACATGCATAAACACCTTTTTTAATCGAGTTAGCAAGTCAGTTACTCGGAATATAGAATAGAATATATACATTTTTTCTACACCGGTAGAAATCTTAACATGGGCTGAAATTTGTACATTAACGATTTCAGAAGTGTTAGCTAGGGTTGCATTGGGTTTTATAACTCGAGTTAGGGTTGCCAGATTCTGAAACGAAGATAGGAGTACATTTCTATTTTCGATAGAGAAAAAGGAGTACAATTTTTTTTTAATTTTCTCTACGATTTATTGTTACAAATTACCATTAATTAGGTACAAACAAACAAAGATATCTTAGATATATTTTTCAAAGCAACAATAAATGTTAAAAATAAATAACTAATTTCTACAAAATAAATCCAGACTCTTCTTGATTGTAAGGCCATATTTTTAATCTAAGCCTTATAATTAATTTAATATTTTTCTGATTTTTATACCCGAGCGCCCTGCACCTACCTGGCTACAACCATGCTTAAACCTTTTCACTATTACACTTAACTTTGCTTACTCAAAGTAGTGTTCGCCACAATATGAATGGCAAAATACAGGTCGTAAAATAATAACTGTGGCACAGGTTTTTTGAAAAATAAAAGGGCAACTTATAGATTTTGCGAAAAAAGTATTTTATTGTTAACTTTGTAAATGTTTTACTTTAATTTTATTAATTAGTTTTAAAATATTAATCCTTATTTGCATTTTCCCGCTTTGGGAGATAAGTACATGTCTTTTTCAGGTGTGTTTTAACTTAGACTTTGTATTAAAAAAAAAAAAAACTCCTAGTCACCGGTTCCGAGTCTATTCGTTTGCTGAGGGGAGTATAAATGACTCAAATGGGGGAAATTAACCTATGGTTGCAGAAGATATGTAATAAAGCAACATACGAAGGCTACTGGTAAACCCAAATGAAGGTTAAAATTTAAAAACTAGTTAATCAAATTTAAGTAGTTTTTACTTGCGCTTTTCTCTCAAAGTGTTTACCGCTGGTAAATCCAAATGAAGGTTAAAATTTTAAAACTAATTAATAAAATTTAAATAAAATATATGGAAAATTAGCAATGAACTATTTTTTTTTTGCAAAATCTGTAAAGGACCATTTTATTTTTCAAAAAAAACCTGTGCAACAGTTATTATTTTACACCCTGTTTATGATAAAATATTAATAGCTGAAAAAAGGAGTACAAAAGAAGAACAAAACTAAGAAAGGAGTACATTTCCAGATATTTTTTTTGGGAGTACAAGGGAGTACATTGCAATAAAAAGCAGTACGTTTACTCCTAAAAGCAGTACGTCTGGCAACCCTAACCGAGTTGAGAATTGGCCGTTTATGCTTGTTGTCTCTACCCGAGTAGAACTTTCATTTAATTCTTTTTTATTCATTCATTTATTAGTTCTATATTTTTTTAACGTTGCTTTCAGTTAGTTGTTGTTGAATTTTTCAATAAAATTAAACTCTAAAGATTTTAATTAACTAATAGTAAAATAAAAAATGTGATATAAAGTAAAACAAACTAAAATAAAATAAAGTAAATTGAATATATGAATCAAATAAAATATAAAATAAAAACAAAAAAATTTTTGGCAATCGCTTCTGCCATGCAACTCTCTCGGCTACCGCGGACGCCAAACCCGCTTGCTTTGTTTGCTTACTTGTACAAAAGACAACAGGTGGTCGTTTTTACCAGTGTTGTCATCGAAAATTCCCCTGATCCGAGTTAATTCCCAAAAATTTCGTGCATTTGTGAAAGAGGAAAATGCATGACTTAATGTAAATAAAAGCTATTTATGCAGATAAGCGAGTCCATTTGTCACCCGCATAAAGTCATACGACCCATCTTCAGACTGATTTAATACAAATAGAGGATGGCCTGACTTCCAAAACGTATCAATACAATGTTTGGATACTGTTATACTGCGGTATTCAAACTGTTTGTATATGCAGAGTTGCGACACTTGCAACCATATACATACATTGCATATTTTAAATATTCAATACAGCAATGAACAATTTTTCTGAATTTTCCAATTTTAAAATACCAATAAATACTGTTTTTAGTGGTAAGCAGTGCGCGCTTCCACTCCACAATGCCTGGGTTCAAACCCTGGTCAAAGCAACATCGCATCCCTCGGCAGGCAATGGCAAACCTCCGAGTGTATTTCATGAAAAACAGCTTCTCATAAAAATACAATCGCCGTTCGGAGTCGGCGTAAAACTGTAGGTCCCTCCGCTTTGTGTGACAGCATCAAGGCGCACGTCACAAATCGGAAGAGAAGCTCGGCCAAATACTAACATATGTGTAAGCGCCAATCTATATATAATGGTAACCAATAACAAACGAAGCTTCAACTTTGTTTCTGATACGCTGATTGCTCTAGCAATGCCTTTCGATAACTTTACGGATGCGTTTGGTCAATATTTTGTAGTTCAGCGTTATGGAACATTATACTTTGTACGTATGCAAAGCAATTGACGTTTTGGAAGTCACTCATGTTTATGCAGATAAGCGAGCCCGTTTGTCACCCGTATAATTCCATTCCTGATACTGTCAATTAAACTGTTTCATATTCCCTGTCTATTTTTTTGTTAGTCTTTCTTTCTGAACTGTAATGACTGATTATTTCTACAATTTAATCTTAAGTTTTAATTGTAATTTTAAGGATAACTAGTTGTATTTAAATTTATTGCATGCATATGTTTAACGTTAGATTTAAGATTAACAGAAGAAATTGATTTTTAATTCTGTAATTTAAAGCCGTCGATGTATTATAAAAGATGGAGTCTTACAGATACAACCTCATTTGATAAGTAAATAAATAAATACTTAAATACTGTTTGTATGTAGGTAGCTTTTTCAAACTTGTTTCTGGTATGGAGACCGACCCATCTAAATTTACCGTACAAATATGTACTATACATACCGTCGTTTAAAGTACAAAACCGCGTATCGTCATTCTGCAAAACCGCGTAACTGGCATTCGCTGCCAAGAATTGGATTTGCTCACACAAACTCTTGGCTTAATCCTTATCCATTCGTCCTGAAATATACCAGCCAAAAATGCGATTGCTTTAGAAAAAAGAGAACCATTTTGAAATATGAATGTTTTTACTCTCTAGAAAATAATTTATACAACCTCACATACGCGGTTTTGCCATATCTTGATACGCGGTTTTGTACTTTAAACGACGATATGTAAGTATCCCAGCAAAAAATTTTACGACTAATCTCTAAAGGGAGTATTCAGGTATTAGTACCAATTGGGTACAATTGGGCATTAATTAGTCACAACTAGTCTTATTCGGGTATTATTGGCGATCAATTAGTCTCGACTCATCCCTTACGGATATAATTAGATATGAATTAGTCCGCGATTCATCTCTAGCAAGCACAATTAGCGATTTAGGGCCGGTTGCTCAAATACTGGTTGACACTAATCAACGGTTAAACATCGTTATCGACGTTACTGACACCGTGTTGTATGCATGGAGTCGAAAACGTCGATAACGATGTTAACCGATGACTAGTGTCAACCAGGCTTTGAGCAACCGGCCCTTAATGGGGTATAAGGAGGTCTCTTCAAAGGGCATGCTCAAACAAACATGCTTACCCTGGCATGTCCAAACGGATGCATGACTTTCCTAGGACATCGCCGTGAAAAAAGATGCATCCTGCAGGGCCTAAGGCCGATACATTCCTGGGTACATGACTATTCCGACTGGGTTGCTTCGCTTTTTGAGACTACTGGTCTGATTATGGCAACTTAACGTAACTTACGGCTCTCTCTTAAAAATTCTGTTAAATGGGTGTTGCTTATAATTGAACAGCCGAAACTTAACGTGCCACGGCGAAATCTGTTTCATTTTGATTCTCTAAGTTCTACGTTCCGTTAAGTTCAGTTAAGTTGCCATAATCAGGCTTTTAGTCATGCAAATGGGTGGTTAGAGCTTCAAAAACTTGGAACAGATGACACTCTCTCACTTAATTTATATTTTAATTACGCGTCGCTTGATTGCAAATAAATTAAAAACAAAATGACTTAACACGGGTCCTATATAAATTTATACGTATGTACGGAAATAGGTACTCGCACATACATATATACATACATACATATCTACGTACGTATGTACCCAGTAGAAATCGGTTGTATGCATTCTTGAAGGATGCTTGCTATATGAGTGAATTAGTGTGAACAATTCATGCGTAGTAATGAATTTCCACGAATAAATTCAAATTCTAGCGAATTGCAAGCGAAGTTGTCGTTGTTTTAAGTACATTTCTTAATAAATTTGAAGTGGAAATTTTGTAATATTTTCAGTCTTGTACAAAAATTTTAGTGTATGGACGTGTTGTGCGATACTATTTTCAGCACAAACGGGCTTTTACAAGATATGCATTTGCATATGTAAATGCTACTTGTTTGTATGTCCCCGTATATTAAAATGTATCAGAAAAGTAGCATTTACATATAGGGATACATACATATCTTGTAAGAATGCTTTCATACTGTTCCATTAATGCATTTTTGTATGTTAGAAACATTAATACAGACATATGCATACAGCAGTAGTACAAGTGTATGATTAAGGTACGCATACACTCTGAGAAACCACGCGTGTTAAATGGAAATAAGGTTAATTTATACTGGCATGTATACACAGCAGCAAGCTCATGCCACCAACAGCGATGTTGTATGCTTAAGATTTCTACTGGGTATGTACATACATATACATACACACATATGTATGAATTTGTAAGCAACAGATTTCGGCCAACTTGCCAAGGTGAGACCGGAGGTGTGCGAATGGGTATTGAAATGTTCAATGAACTGGTGAAGTGAGAGCGACTCGTCACTCAATTAACAATTGATGTTACGCATGTGAGTATGTAATTGTATGTAATTGTACAGTTGTAGTAGTTAGCTTTTATGCGGAATTTCGATAAATACCCTGTGGGGAAAATCTCTAGTTCTGAACTGGTGCGCTTCTAGTACATTTAGACCCAGTACTGGTTCGCGATATATCTCTTTTGCATGCTAGCAACTGGCGAATTTAACATGGCGATGTCCTAGGAAGTGTCAATTGCCCCCCGCTGCATCCCTTTTTCGATAGTTCCGAACTAGTCCTAAATTCTATAGTTCCGAACCAGTTCTAAACTCCACAGACGAAAGAAAAAAGTATCATGATTTTTCAATCTTTTTGGTTCTTCCGTGTGTGCGATTTTAGGTTATTTTGGAAGAAATGTGTTTTCAATTTGAAATTAAATTTGTTTGAATGATTGTAAGAAATGTACGTTTACATACCTTTAGCTGTAGCTGAGTTTGCAGAGGTGCTCGCTGTTATTTCTTAGATTCCAGACTGTCCCAAGATGTTGAAATGTTAACACAAATTTTAGTTTTGTATTACCAAGCTATGAAAAAGCATCTGCGAAGCACAGAACAGAAGCGTATTTGAACGAAAAAGCCGCTGAACACATATCTGTGTAAAGTAAACAAGCCCCCCGCTGCATCCCTTTTTCGATAGTTCCGAACTGGTTCTAAATTCGACAAATAAGATCTAGTTCGTTCTGCATCCCTTTTTCTATAGTTCCGAACCATTTCTAAATTCGTCACTTTAGATATTGATTTCTAGGCAAAAAACTGAAAAAATTAGTCTTTTAAAAGTACCACTTTTTCGCCGATTTTCGACTGGTGGGGATAAAGACCTAGTACGGAACTAGAAATTTGATTCACTAGTCCGCGGTTTCCCTACAGGGTATGTACATACATACATATGTATGTAGCTTACTTTTAATTAGTTGTGACAAAACTAACTTTAAGTGAGTTTTAAAGTCATGCAGACCTATTCGGAGATTATTTTCTTTAAACAAGTTTCTATTTAAATATCCTCACACAAATACAATGAAGATCGAAAGTTTATAGGTATTATCAATTCTGAAGCAATAAAAATATGTTCACAAAAATTAAAACAAAATGTTCTTTCTTATCGATAGTTTAATCCCAAAAGTAGTTATTTACAAGTGAGTTAACACCTTTTGCAGAAGTAACCACCCTTGACTTCTTGACCGGCATCGCTATAGTAAAAGAAATTATGCAGATAATATTTAGTAACCTTTAGTTAATCAGCTTCAAGTTAGCTTATTATTAGATACATTTCCTATTGGCTATGTATGTACATCAGTGATCGGACTTTAAAAAATTCTGTGTGTGTAGATTTCAAAAAAATGTGGTAGATCTCTGGGTTTGAATCAAAATTTATACAAAAATTAAAAAAATGCTGCAAGGTTTCACCTAAATTTCAAATTTTTTAATTAGACTCTAAAAAATTTAAATTTAGTATAATAAAGTGCAAGATTGAAGTTGCTAAAAATTGCGTTGAGTTTTGGCAATTTTTTTCCTAGACGGTGCAAAGCAGTTCCTCTCATATTAAGATATTTTTCGAACATATTTTAAGAGATTTCTGCAACCTTGCGGAGTGCTGCCAGTTTTGTTTTATCACATCACGAAGTAGCGAACAAATGTGGCACGTTCCAGAAACAGCTAGGTAATTGGGATTTGTCGATTTTGACAATTCACAAGTAAAAGTAAACAACGCCTCAGAAACCTGGGATGCACTTAAATTTGCTAAGACTTTCACAAAAATCGCCGTTTTTTTTAACATTTTCACTATTAGTTCTTTTTATAAATCATATCGCTGTTTAAAGTGCAAAACCGCGTATGTGAAGTTGTAGAAATTATTTTCTAGAGCGTAAAAACACTCATATTTCAAATTGGTTCTTTTTTTTATAAAGCAATCGCATTTCTGGATAGTATATTTCAGGACGAATGGATAAGGATTGAGCCAAGAGCTTGTGTGAGCAAATCCAATTTTTGGCAGCTAATTTCAGTTACAAGGTTTTGCAGAATGACGATACGCGGTTTTGTACTTTAAACGACGATAAGTATATTATGCAATTTAACACAATAAAACCACGTTTCCTGTCAAAAAATTTATTACTGAGAAAATTTAGTATTTTACAGTTTATTTTATCCTCCCATTCGGCTTTGTTTACTTTTACTTGAGAAATTTTATCGTCGCCGGAATCTTGTATTATATTATTTTTGTTAGCATATAGTGTTTAGTGTTGGACAATTTTTGCTCTTAAAATTAAGAAAATTATGTCAAGCAAAAATAAAACTGCTCAAAAACACGAATATGTGGTAGATTTCAGACCTTGGGTGGTAGATGTGGTAGATGCTCAAAAAAGTGGCAGATCTACCACAATGTGATAGAAGTCCGATCACTGATGTACATACCTGTGTACATGATTCAATAATACAAGGTTGGATAAATATTGACATTTGTCTCAATCGACTGCCTTGTAAGGTTGCATTTGAGAAGGAAAGAGAAGCGGGTAACAATCTTATCTCCTTTTGTGAAAAGGTAGTAGGAAAAGTAAGTAGTCTGGTAGTGCTGAAATGCGTTTTTGTATACAAATTGAATTAAATATATAAAGAAGATTACACTGATCTAAACAATAGACAATGAATTAACTTTTTATGGCCACATAAATATTAAAAATTAAATAAATGGATATTCACATACAATTCTTGCCAAAGACAAATCTTTAAAATCTTTGAAGAAGTATTCCCAAATATTCAAAATAAACCATGGTTTCATTGAAATATCTTAAATTGAATTACATTTGTTTTTTTTTAATTAAAATTGTTTAGTAATGTTTTCTACTTTTTTCTCCAATCAGTCTTGTTAATCATTATATTGGTTACATTTAAAAGTTATATCTTCAATATCGCAGTTTAATTACATTTGGTTATTTAAAAATCTAATTTTGATGGAATGTTTTTTACTTTTTTCTCCAATCGGTCTTGCTAATCATTATATCGGTTAAACTTTAAAAATATGTCTTCAATATCGCAATTTAATTACATTTCGTTTTTTTTTTAATGTTAATTTTTTGTAATGCTGTGTACTTTATTCTGCAATCAGTCACAATCAGCACAAGAAAATATCTTTATTAATATTTCCACTTTCGCTTTTATGGAGTGGTATACTTGTAAATATGCAAAGGCTGCACTTGACCAACCCAAAAGCTGCAGTGGTAAAAATACATGCACCAGCAAACGTGGACGGACACCCAAATGATCCTGACCTTCACAAGAGAATATATTTATTAATATTTGTACTTTCTGCACCAGCCATACATGGACGGACACACAGGGATCCTAGCATGCAAAACTTACTTACCCTGCAAATAAATAGGAAAATTACTGTTGTAATTCAAAATATTTCCATTATTTTTGATTTTTTGCCATACTTACTTGAATTTGCCCAATAAGAAAATGAATTTCCACGAAACAATCGATGAAAATATCGGCAGTGTTGCCTGTTGAACTTTTTATACGAACAACATATTTCTCCTTGCATTTTAGTAGTAGTTTCTATAAATCAAAAAAGAAGGCAACACAGGCTAAGGCAGAATACGGGAGCGAGACAACTGCCAGGTTATCCAACCTTGTATTATTGAATCATGCCTGTGTGCATTTGTATATGTGTATCTTTTGAATTCTCATTTAGATTACATACTAGTCCAGGGGTGGGCAAGGCCGAGGCCGATAAGGGCCACATGTAAATTCTAAATGCTACAAAGAGCCAGAAAAAAAAAACAACAAAAACAAAATTTTTTTTTTTTAATAAAATTACTATTCGAAATAAAAAACACTAATTTTATTATTATTCTAATGTACGTAAGATAGATATTAAAGAAAACTCAATAGATCCCTTTGGCCAAATTTTCAAAATCTGGTTTTAGGTCAGTTAAAGCTGTTCGTAACAGTTCTTTCAAATGTTGGCTAGTCAATAGTCTTGGTTGTTTACAAATTATCCAGTAACTTGCCAGCAACTCTCCAGTAACTTTAATTCTAAGAATTCTTTCTCATAGAAAAAATTTCC
Source organism: Rhagoletis pomonella (assembly GCF_013731165.1). Classification (NCBI taxonomy): domain Eukaryota; kingdom Metazoa; phylum Arthropoda; class Insecta; order Diptera; family Tephritidae; genus Rhagoletis; species Rhagoletis pomonella. The sequence continues at coordinate 13,310,992 of NW_023458561.1, read as the reverse complement.
AAAAAAGTACGCGAACGCAAATCCAGTAATAAATTGCAAGTTTCATGAACAGCTGATAAATTGGTTGTTTATTCGCAGCAAATTCCTATTAAAACAATATATTTTATAGGTAAATAGGTTTATTTTGTGAAATTCAACAATAAAAACCAACAAACAGTTTTTTTATTTGTTTAAATTTCATCCAGCACCATGCGCTCAGCTGTTTTTCGTACTGGCAAATTCTTACAAGTAAAAATTGATCCAGTAAAATCCAATAAAAACTTGCAACTTCAACTGTCAATTTTCGCTCTCTCAATTTCCCCTACTTTGCAAGTTTTTGCGTACGAAAACGACAAATAAAGAAAATTCGTAAAAACTTTTATTGGATTTTACTGGAAATAAGTAAACAAACACAACTAATAGGTACGTTCGTTTAAATCTCCAGTAAAATATGTCCAACAACAAAATTCTGGCGAAATGTCCTCTGTTCTCTCAATAAAGAAAAATATCCAAAATAGTACGCGAACAGAAAATTTGCAGAAATTTGCAAGTTAGACGAACAGCTGATAGAAAATTTGTTTACATTTAAAAGCATAAAATTGAAAACGTAAGAAAACCATTACGAATCTCATTATAGAGTACAGATCACAGTTATACGTTGTACCAAAAATTGAAAATATATGGGACGCAGCTGTTTTCAACAGCGTATATTTTAAATCTGGTACTTATTGCCGGAATTCAAGCAATAGTAAAGCTTTATGTTGCATTATCAGTGCCTTGTCTTCTTTTAATTCCAAAAAACTCCAACTCTTCTTCGCTTTTCTTAAAAAGGAGTATTTCGGATATTGTAAATTAATTCTCAATTATGTCACATAAAAAAGGGTTTATGAAATGGAAAATTATGAAATATTCTTTTTTTGAGATCATAGCATCAAAACTTATAATAATTTGCGACAAATCAAAAACATGTTTATTCTCTCCTTGTAGAAACAAATTCAGGTTTGGCAAATGTTCCACCATATCGGTAAAGAACATTAAGTCAGAAAACCAATTTTCATTCTCCAATTGCGGGTAATATTTCGATCTCAAGTTGCGTATGTGTATATAAAAAGAATGAAAAAAATATTACACAATGGAAAAGAATGTCCAGCAAAGAAATAGTAGTAGTTTTAGTTTTGCTCGACATAATTTTCCTAATTTTAAGAACAAAAATTGTCCAACAATAAACCCTAACAACAGGCAGAATGGGAGGATGAAATAAACTGTAAAATATAATTTTCACAATAATCAATTTTTCGACAGGAAACGTGGTTTTATTGTGTTAGATTGCAAAATATATGATATATAAAAAGAATTAATAGCGAAAATGTTAAGAAACGGCGATTTTTGTGAAAGTATTGTGGCTGTGGTGTAGTGGTAAGCAGTGCGCGCCGTCATCAGCACCTGGGTTCAAGCCCTGGTTAAAGCAACATCCAAAAAAAATATAGAAAAAGGTTTTTTCTTAACAGCGGTCGTCCCTCGGCAGACAATGGCAAACCTCCGAGTGTATTTCGGCCATGAAAAACAGCTTCTCCTAAAAATTCAATCGCCGTTCGGAGGCCGGCGAAAAACTGTAGGTCCCTCCGCTTTGTGTGACAACATCAAGGCGCACGCCACAAGTCGGAGGAGAAGCTCGGCCAAACACTAACATATGTGTAAGCGCCAATCTATTATTATTATTATTATTAGCAAATTTCACTGCATCTAAAGTTGCTAAAGCGTTGTTTACTTTTACTTGAGAATTGTCAAAATCGGCAAATCCCAAGTAGCGGTTTCTGGAACGTGCCACATATGTTCGCTACATTGTGATGTGATAAAAAGAAAAGCTGGCAACGTTGCAGAAATCTTTCAAAATAAGTTTGAAAAATATCTTGATATGGAAGGAACTGCTGTCTTGATATGGAAGGAACACTGTCAAGGAAAAAAATTGCCAAAACTCAACGCAATTTTTAACAACTTCAATCTTGCACTTTATTGTACTAAATTCATTTTTGAAGTGAAACTTCTTTAGCGGCGGTTGGTTGGTTGAGAGTAAATTAGCAAAGTCAAGGGAAATTGCACACAGAAATGATGCAACGGAAATGGTGCAACGGAAATTGTTGAGCCTGAAACAAGTGCTTCTTGTGTGTATGCATATGGTATTAATTTAACCAAAATTCGCTAATAAAAGGTTAAAGAATAACACTTAGAAAAAGACCAATACAAGAATGAAAGTAAAGGTGACTACGTACATAGATAAAGAAAAGGATAAATGCAAAGGTAAGAATAAAAACAAAAACAAAGAAGCGTAAAGATAAAGGCAAAAATGAAGACCAAGATAAATTTAAACACTTTACTTTTATATATAAGGGCAAAAGTGAAGGGGAATATGTAGATGAAGAAAATGATAGACATAAAAGTAAAGACAAAGAGGAGGATGAGGATACCGATAAAAGTAAAGATGAAGATATGGGAAGAAAGATTAGAATAATGGTAATTAAAGAGGAAAGGATATAGAGAGAACACATAGACTCAGTCTGGGAACAATTTTGGGATTTTAGAGATTTTCGGTATTCTCGGGACTTATCGATAAAATGATCGATGTTTTTATCGGTTTTGCTATCGATGTCTCGATATTTTTATCTATTTTGTTATAGATATTTTTATCGATTTGTTATCGATTTTTTAACCGATATTTTTAACTATTTTGCTGGCGATATTTTTTATCGATATTTTTACCGATTTTGTTATCGATATTTGTCGAATTTGTTGTCGATATTTATCCGTTCTGTTATCGATATTTATCGATTTTGTTATGAATATTTTTATCGATTTTGTTATCGATATTTTTATCGATTTTGTTATGGACATTTTTATCGATATTTTTATCGATAATCTTATAGATTTTGTTATCAATATTTATCGATTTTGTCATCGATATTTATCGTTTTTGTTATCTTTATCGATGTTTTATTGAATGTTACTATCGATTTTGTTATCGATAGAGTATAAAGATATAAATGAAGATAAGGGAAAACAGAGTAACATAAATGTAATGAGAACGAACAGAGGTAGAGGTAGGGATCTAGATAGAAAAAAGACAAAAAATATAACCTTGGTTAAGCAAAAGCAGATGTATGTATGTACATATGTACATATGTATGTATGAATATTCGTTATGCGACAAAATAGATATGTATGTAACGTAAGTTTCTCTTCTCCAGTGTGGCTCAGGCGCACTTACTTTTTTTTAGATTATAATTAAAATGTTTGCAATTTAGGTGAAACCTTGCAGAATTTTTTTAATTTTTGTACAAAGTTTGATCCAAAACTTGAGATCTACCACATTTTTTCCAGATTCTACCACACAAATTTTTTTAAGTCCGATCACTGGCAAAGAGCCGCATTTGGCGCAAGGAGCCTCGTTTGCCCACCGTTGTACTAGTCCATTGAAAAGCGCGTTTTTTCAGAAGTGTAGATTTTTCAAATTTGTCATACTGAACAAATTGTTGTTTATGCTACTAAATTCTGCATAATGAAAATATAATTGCAATAATTTAGGAAGGAAGGTTGTAGTTTAAAAGCTATATGAGCTTAAAAAAGCTACAGGCTACTAGAAATTAGAAAAAGGCCAACTTTTAAAAGTTTTGTTTATGTTATGCTATATTTTACATTGCAAATATGTAGTACGTTACACGATGCCGTGCAATAAAGCAATAGGAAATAACCCCATATGGAGAAATAAAGCCATATTTTTGCGTGTGGTCTTATTTCTCACTGTGAAAGTGAAATAAATCCATTATGGCGTTATTGCGCATTTGATAAGTTTTTGTGTAATGTTTTACTAGAGCACAGCTGGTGTGCATAGTTGAAGGTACAAATTGCTTAACAAAAAAAAACGTCCAAAGCTGTCATGAGGGGTACCAATCAGTGCATTTTTATCCCTGTATTAACAATTCGGACGTAAGAGGTTTATATTGTTAACCGTGCAAAAGTTATTTAATAAAAATATTTTTTTGAAATGTTGCTCTTTTTTATGAGTAATGGCACGCTCAAAAATGCACTAAATCAACAATATTCTCTTTTGAAACACTAGTAAAATATATTATTTGAAAAACTTTTTCAAAAACTACATAAATTTTACAACAAAAGATAGTTTATTTTGTTATTAAAAAACAAGTAAGCAATGTTCCCGAACTGAAAAGAGAAAATGCAAAATGGCGTAAAGTGCTGCCACTTTATTTATATTTCGTAATAATTCAGTTTTCCTTATATGGCGTAACGATCAAATTTCTAAATTAAAATTAGTGTACTACGGTACATTCCGTTTAGCTGCCTATTCGCTTGACTGTTTTAGTATAGCTGCACATTTCTGGTAGAATGCTTAATTCGGTAGGAGTTTTATTCATAATGTATGAATCTTTTTCATTTAACAGCATCGCGGGATTAAAAAACGATTTAATCTTTCCATTTCAAAATAATCTAAAGACGGTAAGGTTTCAAAAAAAAAACCCAGTTTTAAATATCCGAGTTATCTAATAGATGAGAACATACATATATGTATATCCCCCTTGGAAAAACCAATTTATATATACTTTACTCTGAACACCTCCCATAGATACCTATGTCTGATAACCAAATTTAAAGTTCATGTGACTTATGGTGCCGAAGTTATAGCTGATAAAGGACTCCACGCCTATAGGACGTGCCATGCCCCCTTTTACAACCTCATTTATTTATTCCCTCATATAAGCACCTACTATTGATATGTCGTCATACCAAATTTCAAGTTCATGGGTCTTATGGTTCCGAAGTTATAGCTGATAAAAAATTCCACGCCTATGGGATGTGCCACGCCTCTTTTTACAAACACGTTTATATATACCCTGGTATAAGCACCTACTATTGATATGTTTGCATACCAAATTTAAAGTTCGTGGGACTATGGTTCCGAAGTTACGGCTGATAAGAAATTCCACGCCTATGGTATGTGCCACGCCCCCAATTTACAAACTCGTTTATATATACCCTCGAATAAGCACATACCATTGATATGTCTGCATACCAAATTTCAAGTTCGTGGGACTTATGGTTCCGATGTTATGGCTGATAAAAAATTCCACGCCAATGGGATGGGCCACGCCCACTTTTACACACTCGCTTTTACGTATCCTTCTTATCCGCGCTTATGGGATGTGCCATGCCCCTTTTACAAACACGTTTATACGTACCGTTCTATAAGCATACCAAATTTCAAGCTCGTGGGATTTGTTTATACATACACTCCTAAAAGCACCTACCATTGAAACGTCTGCATACCAAATTTCGAGTTCGTGTGACTTATGGTTCCGAAGTTATGGCTGATAAAATATTCCACGCCTATGGGATGTGCCACGTCCCCTTTTACAAACTCGTTTATACATTCGCTCTTATAAGCACCTACCATTGATATGTCTGCATACCAAATTTCAAGTTCGTGAGACTTGTGGTTCCGAAGTTATAGCTGATAAAAAATTCCACGCCTATGGGATGTGCCACGCCCCCTTTTACAAACTTGTTTATACATTCGCTCTTATAAGCACCTACCACTGATATGTCTGCATACCAAATTTCAAGTTCGTGAGACTTATGGTTCCGAAGTTATAGCTGATAAAAAGTTCCGCGCCTATGGGATGTGCCACGCCCCCTTTTACAAATACATTTATATATACCCTCGTATAAGCACCTACCATTGATATGTCTGCATACCGAATTTCAAGTTCGTGTAACTTATGGTTCCGAAGTTATAGCTGATAAAAATCCCACGCCTATGGGATGTGCCACGCCCCCTTTTACAAACTCGTTTATACATTCCCTCCTATAAGCACCTACCATTGATATGTCTGCATACCAAGTTTCAAGTTCGTGTGACTTATGGTTCCGAAGTTATAGTTGATAAAAAATTCCGCTCCAATGGGATGTGCCACGCCCCCTTTTACAAACACGCTTATACATTGCCCCTATAAGCACCTACCATTGATATGTCTGCATACCAAGTTTCAAGTTCGTGTGACTTATGGTTCCGAAGTTATAGTTGATAAAAAAATCCGCGCCAATGGGATGTGCCACGCCCCCTTTTACAAATATGTTTATATATACCCTCGTATAAGCACTACCATTGATATGTCTGCATACCGAATTTCAAGTTCGTGTGACTTATGGTCTGGAAGTTATGGCTGATTAAAAATTTCACGCCTTTGGGAAGTGCTACGCCCCCTTGATCCATTAGGGCACACGAGGGGTGGGTTTTGGGGTTCAAACCCCCCCTAAAGCTAATAACCTGAAATACAAACTGTATCCTAAAGCCAGCTCTCAAGAAAAATCACAAGAAATATTTTTTATTATAAAGCACTTTGCTTTTGCTGTAAATTTTCTTGAAGAAATAAATATACGAACATTTTTTTTTTGAGAGATGCAAATTGATTTAAGAAATATTGATAGAAGAAAATTCCTATTCCATTTCTTGTGCGCCATTTTATATGAATTTCTCGTTTTTTTTTGAGAGGTCTTAAAAGTTTAACTGCGAATGAAACCTAAAAATATGCAATGCATACTCACTTACTGAGCCTAAAAGAGTTTACAACTGATATGTCCTTAACAAGGATTCGAAGATTTAATTTGCCCACTTCGAATTCGTTCCACCAAAATTGCCTACATAACAAAAAATCAAGTTCATTTAATTTTCTCGGTATTCGAAATATTAAAAAAATTAGGCAATCGTAAAAAATCACCATCTCATTCGAAAACCAGAAACCAGATATCGAGGAAAATGAACATTAAAACTCTTTTTTTTTAAATATTTTTATTGCTTTTGCAAGTTGAGCGCATCTTGTGTTTATAGACCTTTATATTAAACAAGTAATTTCAAATTACGGGAAGACCCTTGAGGTACCATCTTTCCGATAAAAAAAAGAATTATTGAAATCGGTTCACGTGGTCCAAAGTTATGCGTTAGCATACTGTTCCGACGAATTGATAACCTACCCCTTTTTCGAAGTTGGTTACAAATGTTTGAGTTTTTTGCCAATTTTATGTAAATAAATGCAATTTATGAAACTTCAAAAAGTTTATTTATTACATACTGTACATAAAACTTGCATAAATGTACCTTAATGATCATTTTATCTGAAGCGAATTTTCAGAAGTATAAACCCCTCCCAAAATATAATCCTGGGTGCGCCCCTGGTCGGATCCCAACCTATTATAGGCCCAGGTGTCATGACAATACTCTGTCAAAATTTTGATCGATTCTGTCCGTCCGTTTAGACTGCAACCTGGCACATACATACATGCATACATACTTTCACAAATATATAGTAGATATCTATCATTATCCCAGTGTATAAGAATTTTAGGATTACATCGTCCACAATGCCACCTATCGTGTACATTTTTAGTATCAATATTTATTTTCAATTGGCTAAATTGTATTCTAAATATGAGCCAAATCGGTAATTAAATGCAATTTTTATGAATATCCCGACCCCAGCGCCACCTAGCGCTTAAACTTTCAGTCGAAATATTTCCCTTCAAGGTGCTGAAATATGTTCCAAATATGAACGAAATCGGTCCAGCCGTTTAGTAGTTTAGTGACATTCAATATACGGAAAACTCTATGAAATTGTGAAATCGTGACCTCTCAGCTTTCTTCATTTTTTGGCAACAACAACAAAAAATTTCAATTTTTTTTATCAAAGAACCTTCCACACAGAAGGTCCAAAAATTTGCTTTTTACAGAATTGAAATCGGTTCAACCGTTTGGTCAGGCATCGCCGTCATACGAAAGACATTTCATTTTTATATATAGAGATATGGCTGCATTCCAAAACGTCAAAATACAAAGCATCCGCACGATTCTTGAAGCATCCGTCTCTTTTATTTCTAAACCGCACTAGGAGAAAAAGTCCAACTTGCGCAACCTAGTTGAAAATTAGCATCTAAACATGGTTGTGCACATTTGGGATCACAATCATGGTTGCCACTCGCCATTTTATTCTACCAAAATCTCTTAAGAAAAGTTACCAAAAGTTACCAAATCTTCAATACCAAAATCTTCACTTCTTCGCTGAGAAAAAAATATACTGAATAAAACTGCCATATTTCATAACAAGTGTGTATATACTTACAGCCCGATTCTGTGCACTTAATAAATTCAATATTTTTATAAATTGTCAATTTTCGATTATATATCAAAAACTCCCAGTTCTAGCAAAGAAGTTTAAATCTATTTTCTTGATAAATTATCAAGATTGAAATTGCTATTGACTATTACAATAATTTTTTTTATTAGAAAATATTTTGCTATCATTTAATTACTGCATGTGCCGATATTCTCGTTTTCGTTGTTGGTGTTTCCGACAGGGTAGGAGTATGATGTAATGTGGGACGATTTTTCGTCATATTTTGGCAATTTTGGTTTGGAGACAAACCGGTTTCGGCGTTGTGCCATCTTCAGTGTCATTTTTCGTTCGGAATGTGCCGATATTTGAACCTGCAACTCACGGAATAATAGCACCGGCATACAAAAAAGTGGCGGGTGCTTTTAACCGAAATTTCGAATTTTTCGGTTTTTCATAATTTACTGTACGTGTCAAACGGACCTCAGATTCGGATTCTGTGGGTCGAAATACATGTCGGTAGGTGGGACTGGCAAAAAGCACGCGCCAGCACGATTTATGGACCTTACCAAAAATTGCCACATGGCCGAATTTGTATACCATTTTTACTGTAGAATTCAAATATCGCAAACATTCGAAAGTTGTTTCAGAAGTGCAGCCCGTGGTGCTGCCACTATTATTCAAATATTTCCAGTATTCAAATATGAGATGACTCTAATTTTATCGAAGTAAATTTGTAGAAGTGTCAGTAGTGCTGCCACTGAAACTCGATGGGTTTTTATAATTACGCACAGTAATTTGCAGTAATGCAAATAGATGTTTGTTGCAAAAGTTACCAAAATAAAATAAAAGTTACCAAGTTACCAAATCGTTTAAAAGTTACCAATTTTGGTAGAAAGTTACAAATTGTAGCAACCATGATCATAATCAGTGTTGCCGCGCCGTCTCAAGAAAATGTATCACTGACCAAGCCAAAAATGTATCCAAATGTATCCAGTTTTCTTTTTGTACGTATACATATCATAATTTGTAAGAAAACCAAAAATTTTCAAGAAAAAGACAGAATATTACCCATCCTAAGGACTTGGAATACATGCCCTATAAACATTTTGGCGAACGTTCGAAAATGAGCTTCGATATCCAATATGAATATCGTACTTAGAATGAACTCATACCCAACCTTAGTTTTCCAACGTTCATAGTGTATTGGATATACATTCGAGATGGGTTCGAAAAAATTAAATTAAAACCATAGTAACAAGAGAGGAAGTGACCCCGATCAATCTTGAATAGAAATATAATAAAATCACTCTCTCTCATCAAAATTTCAATTCGATAATGGGCTGGATTTCGAATTCATAAAGAAGGAAAAATTCATTAGATAACGAAGGTTCCGTTTTGCTGGAGAATGGCCTAGTTCTCGCATCGAATACTAACCTATTCCACATTCGTTATCGAAGGTGAGACTTGAAAAAAATGTTAGTTTTCCAATCATTCTCGAATTGTTAACCAAGCCCAATGTTTGTTGGGTGTATATATATTTTTATTTTTCATAAAGACAAACATATGTAATTTCAATTTATAAAATACTTTTTCTGTGCATAAGAATTTTGCAAAGTACACTCTAAAAAGAGCATGTAAAACTAAGTATCTATTTTTCAACAAGAATCTGTATAAATATACGTGTGAGATGTTCAGGATTTGATTTTGAACTTGAGGTCTTTAAAATATATACATAAATACACAAATAAAATGTTTAAAATTGCAAATATTTTCAAAATAAAAATACATTTCCTACTAATAATAAACATTAGGGGTTCACATTTACTCTATTTTAAACTTTTAATGTGTCATTTTGCTCTTCGTGACAAATGTGGTATGTAAAAGTAAAGAGGCAATGTTTAGTTTTATTACACGGTGTGCAAATTTGCGCACATTAAAAGAGGAAACTGGTTACCTCTAATATGCGCAAATAAACAATTTTTTTAGAGTGTATTTAAAGTCTTTTCAGTAAAATTCATACAAATTTCCTTAAATAAATCAAATTAAGTTTTTTAACAGAGTATTTTAATCTACATTGAAACCTGCTTTCTTTTTAAATTAACAAATAAAAATATGTGATATGGAAGAGATTACTACAGAAGGAGTATATATTTACTTTATATATATATTAAGATTTTGCTTAAAGCAAAAAATAGAATGCTTTAATTTCACGCTTAAGTAGCGATTTTTAATACATTTTGAAAACGTAATGCTTTCTACTATCTTTAATGAAAATCGAGTTTTGAACGAAAAAAACTTTATAGAAAATATAAAACTTTGGCCTATTTAAAAAAGTATCCACATTTATACTGATCGGAAAAAATAAGCATCTCGCAAAAATTCGTCTAAAAATGTATCCAATTGGATCTATTTAGATCCAAACCGCATCCCTGATCACAATAGAATGAGGTTTAGAAATAAAAGAGGATGATGCTTCGTATTTTGACGTTTTGGAATGTACCCTATCTTATAGATTTAAAAGAATATCTCATAGATATATACATATGTATGCATATATATTAATTTGCATATTTATATGTAGGTACGATATATATGAAATTTTCTTTTAAATCGGTAGGATGCATATTAACTTGAGATATGTACAAAATTGTTAATGACAAAAACGAAAACTACTCAACTTCATATAAGTACATATCGTCGTTTAAAGTACAAAACCGCGTATCGCCATTCTGCAAAGCCGCGTAACTGACATTTGCTGCCAAAAATTGGATTTCCTCACACAAGCTCTTGGCTCAATCCTTATCCATTCGTCCTGAAATATACTAGCCAGAAATGCGATTGTTTTATAAAAAAGAGAACCATTTTGAAATATGAGTGTTTTTACTCTCTAGAAAATAATTTATGCAACCTCACATACGCGGCTTTACGTTATCTTGATACGCGGTTTTGTATTATGTTGATACGCGGTTTTGTAGTTTAAACGACGATATATAGATTAGGGATGTTGCGAATGTGGAATTTTAGACATCCGCGGATGCGAATGCGGATGCGGATGTCTAACAGCTAACATCCGCGGATGCGGATGCGAATGCGGATGTCAAGTATTTTCAAGAAACAATTAGAATCTAGCATAATAGCGAAATCGTTGTTTAAACAGCAATTACAAGCAAACCAGATGTCAGGTTTTTCTAAAGCTTTTTAAAAATAATTCTTCATTCTCATTCCTTTCGCTGTTTCAGAATTTGGGGAACCTGTAATGTCATCAGCATGTTTTTATTGTAAGTTTTGTAATTCATTTTTAATACTTTCTTCTGCGACTGGTTTGAAAAATTTGTGCTTATAGCGAGCTAAAGAGGTGGGTATGCATGAAACTTTTAAACAAAATTCTGTTTTCAAAGTCATAGCTGCCAGCCGAATCGGATCAGAATATTGTTATTTAAAAAAAAAAGCACCCCGTTTTTTATAAGTATTTGAATTATTGGAATAACGGATGACGAGGGTCTCAGATAGTTACGTAATTCTTATCTAATTAAAGGTCAGACCTATAGCTTTTTAATTATTTGAGCATCGATTCTCTTAATAGCCAGACATTGATCATTTCTGATGGAAATTCTTATTGAAGGACCATACCCTTTGACTTTAGATAGCAAAGAAGGAAGACGTAGGGGGACAGTTGTTTTACCACAGAAGTTTTTAGCCAAGTTTCCAGTGTATATCCGTATGAAAAAAATACTGCCCGACAAGTATGTAAACAAAATTACTGTTTCAAAATTTTTAATAGAAATAATTTATCCAAAGAGCCCCAATTGAATTGGTTGAAACGAATATATGTAACATCAAAAGTAAATCACGAAAATTTGGTTAAGAATCACAATGTACACTTTATTCTTTTGTAGTCGTTTTTTTT
>NW_023458561.1:13280292-13293929 GCF_013731165.1 Rhagoletis pomonella | reverse complement strand
TGCATGAATTCGCGATGAATGCACTCAAAGCTGTTCATTAACTTGGGCACGTTGCTGAGGGTTTTGATTGGCATGCTAATCGGCAATCTTTGCAAATTGCGGTCGCGTGAGCCAGTGTTTCATATTCTGATCGGCGAACAATGAAAACACAATATGGTTGTTCACGCTTGCCCAGTTATCAGGTTATCTGGTTCAAAATAATTTTTCTGTAGTGTATTTTATTGTTGTACAACAACAAAGTACACTACAGAAAAATTATTTTTAAGCAGATAACCTGATAACCAAGCAAGTGTCAACAACCACAATGTCTTTGAAGCAATCAAAAGATATTCCTAAAAGAAATGTACGCGCCAAATATTCTCATTCAGCTTTATTGGGATTTTCGCCCGAAAATAAAATCCGCCGACGGAAACGAAAAATGAAAAGTGAACCAGCTCGAGGAAAATTAAATTAATGATAAGGCTGATTTTGTATTTTAAATCAAAACTCCATTATATATTTTTCAAATTCGGCAACTGTAAACCTGACCGACATAATTGTTTAGAAATGATACAATTTTTAACCCGGGCAACCATTTCAATTGAAATGTGACGACCAAAATTTAATAAATAAAAAAAAAATCATGTACAAAATCTAATAGTATTTATATTTAGTATTTTTCCGGCTCGAGGTCAATTTTCAAAATGTTTTATGAAAACACAAGTTTTCTTGGTGCTTGTTTCCGATATATTTCGATTACCGAAGCGTAATTTTCAAAATGTTTTACGAAAACACAAGTTTTTTTGGTGCTTGTTTCCGATATATTTCGATTACACAGAGGATTTAAACAGGTTTTGCTAAAGAATGAACTATATTTTTATAAAAACATAACTGCAATTAAATAACAAAAAAAAAATGGTGAAAATAATGTTGGAGAGTACGAAGCAATTTGTATGCAAGCTTTTGCGGCATCTATTCTCCATTTATATTTAAATGTCAAAACTCATGAATTCAAAACAAATATTGTATTTTACCATGGCGTTGAACGTTTTATGTGTTGCTTCTTTGGAAGTATTTAAATATATTTTGGGGGCAATTTGGCCATTTATTATTTGCTTGCAACATTGTTTTTTTCTAAAATTTTCCGTTTGAACTTTTGTGGAAAATTTGTTTTTTTTTCTAAAATTTTCGTTTGAATTTTTGTGGAAAAAAAATACTTGACCTAAGCCAAGTTGTATGATTTGCAGAAAAACGTGGACTTACGAAGGCGTCCGTTTGTTCCATTCACTAGCAGAGAGGGTTAGGCTGTATAAGTTGGATATTTCAAATATTTAATGGCGAAGTCATTTTTGGCACCACCAATTTCTCCGAAAAATTATTATCCCACCGCCATGAAATAGACCTTCCAATAAATGAGACAAAGCTATTTTTTAAGTGCAGGATGCATTTCCCTATAAATTATTTAAATAAGCGCTTGAAAGGCAAAAAGTATGATCGATTAATCTTTATAACCCTCCCTATATTTAAATTTATTCATTTAAACCTTATAAACATTAATCAGGGCTGCCAGACGTTTAGAGTCTAAAATCCGTAAAAAGACAAAAAGTAGTGGGTGGAAAATCCATACAAAATCCGTACGCTCAAATTTGTTTGGCGAGCAAAAATAAATCGTTTGTACTTAGGTGAATACATGAATCGTACTTTTAATAACATAACATAAAGAAACACATATTTCCACTAGACCTATTTAATAATTGCTTCACAGACAACCTTATTGACTAGAGCTTTTTAACAAGCAGTGTGTTCTAGTTTATGTACATGTAACGAAACTTTTCAGGCTCCGTATGTTGAATCCGTACAACCATTTTCACCCCTGGAAATCCGTACTGTACGGAAAAGTCCGCACATCTGGCAGGGCTGCCATTAATATCACGTGTTGCATTTTTGTATTCACGTTGCTGATTTCATGTATCTAATTTCATCTCTCCAGAAAATTATCAAGATTTGTCTATGCATCCGTCGGTGAGTCCTTGGAAGTATTCTTTGTGCAAAATCTTTTTTATTAATTTCACAATTTTGAAAAGTGTTTTTGCCTCAACACATCGAATTGTATGGCATTAACTGTCACTTTTTATTGGTTACTGCATTGGCTACTTTTATTAAGATTTTTGTATGCATTTGTCGGTGAGTCCGTGAAGTATTATTTATGAAAAATATTTTTTACTAATTTCCCCAATTTAACATATTTATTTGCATAAAAATATCAGTTTGTGCGGCATTAACATGGTGTTTTGAAACCGTAGTTGCACCTTTCATCTAGAATGATATAGACACTTCTCAATCTGGGTGGTCTTCGGTATCTATGTTCTTGATTGCTTCTCTTTGTGTGAACCTTATTCCGTGGATTTAGTACATCACATTACTCTTATTAGCGTTAAAATATTCATTTAAGCCTCAAATTATTATTTATTACATTGGCTGTAAATCCTTAAAGCTCTTTGTTAGTGTTAGTTTGTTAGTGTTTGTATTTCAATACTAAATGCAAGCGTAATCCACCAAATTGTTTGTTGAATAAAAAATAATAAATAAAAAAATAATAAATGGCATTTAACTTTTAAAAAAAATTTAAGGGGCGAACACTTCCAATAAGGCAGTGTCAAATCTTCCTTCTCGCTCGTATTACTTCACCTGGTATTATTCCACCATGGTCAAACCAACATTTTATTTCAAAGAATGTATTTTTGACATTTCTTTCCGTGAAGAGCTTACGCATATAACTTATTTCATAGGGAAACTTCTGTTTAATTTTTTTAGTGGATAAATTACCTTTACAAAAATGCCAAACACGTTCACATTGCAGACAAAGAATTATTCGATTTTTGCCCACTTAGGCGGCACTGTGCGTCCTGGATCTCTTAACCCTGGAACACTAATCATATTTTTAATACGTTTACACTAATTACACTAAGTAACAAAAAAAAAAAATTTCTCAGTCCTTGGGATGTAATTGTTATTTCCTAGTCTGTTATGCCTTAAAAGTATGGAAACCACCTAATATTCCTCGGAAACTTTGCTTTTGTGACCAGGACAATGTGATTCATTAAAATATGCTAAAATTATGAGAAAAAAACGTGTTTGAGTCTTTCACTACAGAGAAAATCATACAGAACAGCACATATAAATCAAAACTAAATTTTATTAAAACTTCAGAAAACCAAAAACATAAAAGTAAATCAGAAGCGGGTGGTTTTTTCGACATTTGCGTTTAAACTGCGAGTCACTTTCTCTAATCAATCCCCAAATGTAAAAGCAAAGTTATCTTGCAACAATAGCTGTTTTCTATACTTTTGGGACCTAACTGACTAGGAAATAACAATTACAACCCAGGGACAAAAACCTTGTTACATAGTGTTATTAGTCGAATCGACTAACATGCATTTAGCACTGATTCTTTTTAGATTTAAATCGTCAAAAAATATTCTATACTTTATTGTTTTAATGCTTTCTTAATTTAACGAAAATTCATTTAAAAAAATCCATTTTCAAGAAACTTCACCACAAAACATAAACTGTATTAGTCTAATCGACTAACATTAGTGTTCTAGGGTTAAATGAGAGAAAATGTATTTATTGAGAAAAAGAAAAAAATTTAATTACCAATTCGGGGATGCTCTATCTTTTGGTTGTATTACCGACTTCCGGTTTTTTGCGACAATCCTCCGTTGCCACGAAATGTCTTCCGTCCTCCCCAAAAAGTATAAAGTCATCCTCAAAAGCTATATGCTCCCTTTTTATCTTTTTTGTCTCATATTTTTAAATGTCATCATTTTCAGCATTGACCATCGGTCAATTTGCTGTGATGGTATTTTCAGGGAAAGAAGTCGCGAGTGCTAGCTTTAATATAAGCGTAAGTGGAAGGTTCTATCACGTTTTGCTAGAGTTTATGAAATATTGCAAAAACGCGATTTTTTGACACTTCGACCTTGGTTTTCACAAAATCTGGAGCTTGTGGAAACTTTATACTTACGCTTTCTTGATCAGCAAAAAAAGACTATCAAAAACAGCTTTAACATTTAACGAATCAAATTTTTTTTGTATTTTTGTTGTCCTATGTAATAAATTAAAATGTGCCAGAAAACTGTGCAAAGTTTTAAAATGTCGTTAAAATTAATAAATGGTTAAAAGCGGCGAAAAGCACAGAAAAGTAGGTACTGATACATATACAAACTAGTTGGTCTCACATACTTGCATATAAACATATGTATATCAAATATATACATAATATTTAATATTGAAGGGACCGAAAATAACAGTTACTTTTTTTTACGAGTTAAACTTGGCCAAATATTTTTTATTCTGAAATAAAGGTCCTTTCTGGATAATAAACAAACCGCTTTTCCAAATTAAACAAGTTTGGTATCAAATAAAATGGATTTAAATAGCTTTTAAACTGAAATGTCTAAACGAGGAAAGAAAATATTTCAATAAAAATGTTAATTAATTACCATATTTTGAACAAAACCTTGAGTCTGGTATATGAATTTGGTAACCTTCGTTCATTATTTCTGTTTCCAAGCTATTTCAGTGCCCTTTCATATGATGCCAAAATTGTTTAATGAGAATAAGCGTTTTGTTTATTATCCGGAAGGGACTTTTATTTCGGAATAAAAGCCATTAGGCCAAGTTTTCGGTCCCTGGAATATTGTGCAAGTTCACTGATAAAACGTATATGTGGCCAGTCACAGAAGAACGGATTAAAAATGAATTACAAAAACTAAAATCGAAAAACGCTGACGACGTTACAGGTTCTCCGAATTCCGAAACAACCAAAAGAATGAGAATGAAGAATTCTTTGGAAAACAACGGTGTTTAAACAACGATCTTGCCATGATGCTAGATTGTGAGGATGAAAGTCAGGAGGATACATCCGACCTTTGCAGCCTCAATGCAATTCTCAAAAAGGAATTATTGCACCGCAATAAAAAAAATAAATATAACTGAAAGTCCTCTCAACTGGTGCAGCCTCAATGGAAAAGAATTTACAATTTTATCAAGTTTCAAGTTTTTCAAGTTTGTCGCCTTGAGCGAGTAGTTACTTAGTAGCGCAGGTTTGATTTACGGCCCTTTAAGAAGTTTTTATTATATACAATGTTCCAATTTTTAAATTCAAGTAATAAAAGAAGATTATTAAAAATTACTAACCTTTCCATTTTTTATTTACCTAATTTACTCACCTAAATTATTTATTATGACATCCGCATCTGAATCTGCATCCGCATCCGCATCCGCGGATGTCTAACATTCCACAATACCTATGTTTGTTTTCTTATTTCATTGAAATGGTTTTGTCCCATATATTGAATGACTTGCTGCAAATTTTTTTCGAGAAATTTAATTAATTTTGGGTCCTCCTAAAGCACAGACGTCCTCCTTAAAGTGTTCTTACAGGATATGTATTTAAATGTGTATATGCCACTTTTTACATACGGAAATGCCAACATATCGTGTAAAGGCAAATTTGATTTGTTTCTGTACAAAGCAGATGTACGTACATACGTAATAGAAATGTTTTTATTTTCATCTGATATACAGATAGAATCATCTGTGTTTGTTTTATTTCGTTTTCAAAGAAATTGACTTTGAACAGTTAATTAAATGCTGTCGACAGACAGATGCAATTACACATCGTCGTTTAAAGAACAAAACCGCTCTTGGCTCAATCCTTATTCATTCGTCCTGAAATATACCAATCAGAAATGCGATTGCTTTATAAAAACGAGAACCATTTTGAAATATGAGTGTTTTTACTCTCTAGAAATTAATTTATGCAACTACAAATACGCGGTTTTGCATTTTGTTGATACGCGGTTTTGTACTTTAAACCACGATATGTATCGAAATAGTCACATTTGCAGATAGAAATACATATTGTGTAAGAACACTTTTAAAGAAAAGTTTAATTTCTAATTTGTGGGCACACCTATGTTTTATATATGATTCTATTCGTAATTTCTTAATAAATCGATAAATATAAGCGTCTTATCGAGAGTATTGTGTGAAAGACTGAAGCCCACCGTCAATGAACTGATTGGGCATTATCAGTGTGGCTTTAGACCTGGAAAATCCACCATAGACCAGGCATTCACAATACGCCAAATCTTGGAAAAGATCCGCGAGAAAAGGATCGACACTCACCACCTATCTGTCGACTTTAAAGCCGCTTTTGACAGCACTAAAAGGAGTTGCCTATACGCCGCTATGTCTGAATTTGGCATCCCCTCAAAACTCATACGGCTGTGTAAAATGACGTTGAGCAATGCCACCAGCTCCGTCAGAATTGGAAAAGACCTCTCCGAGCCGTTAGCCACAAAACGGGGTTTCAGACAGGGCGACACCCTTTCATGTGACTTCTTTAATCTGATGTTGGAGAAGATAATAAGAGCTGCAGAACTGAACTGCTCAGGAACAATTTACTACAAGAGCGTGCAATTGCTGGCTTATGCCGATGACATCATCGGTAACAAAAACCGCGAAGTCTGTTCTGCCTTTTCCAAGTTGGATAGGGAAGCAAAGCGCATGGGTCTGGTGGTAAACGAGGACAAGACGAATTATCTCCTGTCATCAAACAAACAGCCAGCACATTCGCGCCTTGGCACCCACGTCCCTGTTGACAGTTACAATTTCGAGAAATTAGAGAATTTCGTTTACTTGGGAACCAGCATTAACACCGATAATAATGTCAGCATGGAAATCCAACGCAGAATCGCTCTTGCCAACAAGTACTACGTTGGACTGAGTAGGCAATTCAGGAGTAAAGTTCTCCCTCGACGTACGAAAACCACACTATAAGTCACTCATCATGCCCGTGCTGGGATATGGGGCAGAAGCATGGACAATGACAACATCCGATGAGGCGGCTCTTGAAGTGTTTGAGAGAAAGATTTTGCGGAAGATTTACGGCCCTTTACGCGTTGGCGACGGCGAGTACCGCAGACGATAGAACGATGAGCTGTATGAGCTTTACAACGATATGGAAATAGTGCAGCGAATTAAAATACAGCGGCTCCGCTGGCTTGGCCATGTCGTTCGAATGGACACCGACGCTCCAGCTATCAAAGTATTCAACTCGGAACTCGCTGGTGGTAGCAGAGGAAGAGGGAGGCCGCCACTGCGATGGAAAGATCAGGTGGAGAAAGACTTGGCTACACTTGGCGTTTCCAATTGGCGTCAGTTGGCACAGATGAGAAACGACTGGCGCGCTTTGCTGAACTCGGCCAAAATCGCTTAGGCCAAAACAGAAGAAGAAGAAGATTCATTTTTATCAAGTGCTTCAAAAGTTAGACGAGGAATAAACATTTAGAAAACAAAACAAAACAAGTAAGAAGGTCTAACTTTGTAAAGAATTGTTGCAAGCATCAATTTTGAATAAATTAGCTTTAATATTTACTGATTTATCGAAGATTTTGTGTCTATTTCTCTAAATTACCGCTATATGGGATGTGGACGTAGTTATTGTCCGATTTTAAAAATTTTCGGCCATTTGGTATGTTGTACCAAGGCCAACAACTGTGCCAAGTGTGGAAGAAATTGGCTACGCCCATTTTCCAAAAATTTATAATATTCTCATTTTTCGTCTGAAAATTATGGCAAATATGAATTTTGAGTGATCTATCTTCAGTAGTTACTAAAATTTCGCAGTTTTCGTATTTCTGGTGGAAATTACCGTTATATGGGAAGTGGGCGTGGTTACAGTCCGATTTCGCCCCTTTTCAATACCAACCTACCTTGGATAAATGAAAACCTACATTAGGGTTGCCAGACGTACTGCTTTTGGGAGTACACGTAACCCTTTTTATTGCAATGTACCCCTTGTACTCCCAAAAGAAATATATGGAAATGTACTCCTTTATTAGTTTTGTACTTCTTTTGTTCTCCTTTTTCCAGCTATTAATATTTTATATTATACAGGGTGTAAAATAATAACTGTCGCAGAGTTTTTTTTGTTTTTAATAAAAGGGTTTGGGTTTACCAGCGGGTTTGGGAGAAAAGCGCAAGCGGCACGCAAGTCTTCGTCGGTTACTTTATTACATATCTTCTGTAAATATAGGCTAATTTCCCCCATTTGGATCGTTTATACTCCGTCTTTTGTCCAACATAAGGCCTCATACTCAGTAAACGAAAAGACTCCGAACCGGTGACTAGGAGGGCATTCATACGACCAACCCTATATAGTTTTTTTCTCTTTTTTTTATACAAAGTCTAAGAAAATGTACAAAGGATTAAGGATTAAAATTTTAAAACTAATTAATAAAATTAATGTAAAGTATTTACAAAGTTAACAAAAGCCGTCATCGATTCGCCACTTCTCGCTCGCTATGTTTGAGTTCCGGTCGCTTAAAGAAGAATTTTGCATGTGAAAGCAACCACAAAGTTAGCTAGCACGGATAGACGATAGCAAGTTTGGTTGTGCCTCATTGAGTTCGTTTGTTTCGCCACTCGCTAACTGTTGGCGAATCGATGACGGCTAAAAAAATACTCTTTTTCGCAACATCTATAAAAAACCCTTTTATTTTTCAAAAAACCTGTGCGACAGTTATTATCTTACGCCCTGTACTTTGCCATTCATATTGTGGCAAACACTACTTAGTAAGCAAAGTTAAGTGTGATTGTGAAAAGGTGTAGGCATGGTCGTAGCAAGGTAGGTGCAGAGCGCTCGGGTATAAAAATCAGAAAAATATTTAATTAATTTTAAGGCTTAAATTAAAAAACTGGCCATATATTCAGAAAGAGTTTGGAATTCTTTTGTAGAATTTAGTCGGGGAAAATTTCCCTTAAGGGCGGTCATTGAAGAGGTGGTGAGCGAAGGGGAGTGGGCGTGGCACCCCGACCACCTAGGCCCCCTATGGTTCCCTATGGACGCCTTAGAAAAAACGCCAAATATCACAATTGGGTGCCACGCCCACTCCCCTTTGATCACCATCTCTTTAACGACCACCCTTATCGGAGAGCCAGCTCATTTAGTTATTTATTTTTAACATTTATTGTTGCTTTGAAAAAGATTTCTAAAATATCTTTGTTTATTTGTACCTAATTAATGGTAATTTGTAAAAATAAGTTGCAAAAAAAAATTAAAAAAAAATTAACTCCTTTTTTATGTCTTGTACTGCTTTTTTTCTATCGAAAATATAAATGTACTCCTTTCTCCGTTTCAAAATCTAGCAACCCTAACCTACATACCAAATTTCGTTGGGATATCTCAATTTTTGCTCGAGTTATCGTTATCGGATGGACGGGCAGACGGACTGACGGACGGACAGACATACATGGCTTAATCGACTTCTCTATTCATTCTGAGCATTTATGTATACATTTGTCTATATCTATTTCGATTCGTTTTACCTAAAAAAAGTTGATTTGATACCTCGCTCGAAATATTCTCACTACAAGAAGGATCCTCATTAAAAGTAGTAAATCAGGGGTTTTACACGCTTCAAAAGTTATAACATAATTATTTTTTCACCTCTTAAAAATTACATAAAAAATTCACTTGTTGTTAAGATTTTTTTGAATTAAAACATCTATAACTCAAAAGTTGTGCAACAAATTGTTTCAAAATTTTTTTGCGGCACTGCCGGAAAAAAGTATTGGCACAGCAAAGTTTTCACAATATACATACATATCGGCGTTTAAAGTACAAAACCGCGTATCGTCATTCTGCAAAAACGCGTAACTGACATTGGCTGCCAAAAATTGGATTTGTTCACACAAGCCCTTGGCTCAATCCTTATCCATTCGCCCTGAAATATACTAGCTAGAAATGCGATTTCTTTATAAAAAAAGAACCATTTTGAAATATGAGTGATTTTACGCTCTAGAAAATAATTTCTACAACTTCACATACGCGGTTTTACATTTTGCTGATACGCGGTTTTGTATTTTGTTGATACGCGGTTTTGCACTTTAAACGACGATATGCAACAATTTTTATTCTAATATTTTTCCCGCCAATTTTGTATAAAAATATAGTTCATTCAACAACTAGAAATCTGCATACTCAAAAAAATTATAAAAAATCTGATTAAAAAGTTGAAAACTTTCATGAAAATTTGCTGAATTTTTGCGAGTTTTGCACAAAGTTTAGGAATTATATTTTTATGTTTTTTTGTTGTAGAATGAACCATAATTTTATACGAAATTAGCGGAAAAATATTAGAATGAAAATTGTTGCATATATTGTGAAAAATTTGCTGAGCCAATACTTTGTTCCGGCAGTGTAGTTTACAGCAATAAAAATAAAGCTAAATAACACAAAGGTCTCCTGTTTTTTAGATTTGCCCATATACATACATACATATATCTTTCTTTTCAACTTCGCAGTAAAACGTAAAAATAACTAACATTGCAAAATCGGAATCTGCGCAGCCCTGCAAAGAGATTGAAAGAACAATAATCATGTCAAAACAACGACAAATCATAAAGGAAGGTTAAAACAAAAACACATTTCCATGAACATGTACATACTAACATACGTCCATATCAGCGTTGCCACAGACAAATTTTTTCCTACCAAAATTTCTTACCATAACCAACCAAAACCTACCAAACATTATTTTGAGTTTTAATATTTGTTTTCAATGTCAAATTTTTTGAAAACATAGTTAACATAAACTAGTAAAACTAAAACACAACTACATTAATAAAAACAAATTAACTGCGTATAACGATTCATTTTACTGTACAGACTTATCCATACCCTGCAAAAAATTGTGCGAATAATCTCTAAAGAGAGTATTCCGAGATTACTCTCAATCGGGTACAATAGGGCATTAATTAGTCGCAACTAGTCTCATACGGGTACTAATGGAGATCAATTACTCTCGACTCATCTCTTATGGGTATAATTGGAGATCAATTAGTCCCCAACTCATCTCTAACGGGTACTATTAACGATTTAATGATATATACGCACTTAGTCAATGCAATTTCATGTGCGGCGTTGGCACGCAGAGAGAGTATCCGCCTAACAAAACTGAGCTCAAAAGTTGATAGCGAAAAAAGAGGCGTAAACAAAAATTCGGCGAAGAGAGACTCTTAACATAGGTGACGGCAAATAAAGCCGCGTTAACCTCTTTAAAAGCGAAGAAAGACCCATAAACTTATGTCCGCGGTCAACTATATTTTCGAGTGCAACAGTATTCCCCAGAACTCTCAAGGAGTTTTTCCGAGCTCTTTATTCGTTTCAAGTGACGATATTATTATTATTACGTCGAAGATACCCGTGCTGCGACCTAAGAAGATATATTGTGTTAAACCAAATTTGTAATCACTCCAACCTTAGGCTATTTAAAAAGCTCAGCACTTTGGATGAGGCCATGTTCCAAATTTTAGATGGAGAAAGCACTCGTTCTCCAAGGTGTATCAATCTACGATTCATGCTTCGTAGACAGGCACTTAGAATATACTCAGGGGTTTCTTTCACCAGCCGACAAACCCTACAGTCCGTCTCTACAGAAAGACCCAATTAATTAAAACCGTACGTTAACTTGCAGAGTGCTGTCAGGTTGCCAGTAAGAGTTCTAAGTTCAAGGTGTCTTTCGGAGTTCCGGCTGGAAAGAGTTATGCATATCTTGACTTCCGACAGTAGGCAGCAATTTGAGATTATTCTCAGCTAGCTCCTAAGTAGGTCTGCAGTGTATCCTTTAGATGTACCACAGAAAGGCTAGGGACCATGTAAACGAATTTGGGCTTCACGCTTTGCGAGACAGTCAGCCCTTTCGTTGCCTTCAAACCCTTCATGCGTGACGCTATTGTGGGCCCGCAGGTGGTTCAAGAGTTTACAAGCCTTGATGCCGTTTTAAAAGACTCTAAGGCCTTTAACGCTGCCTGAATGTCCGACATAATATTTATTCTGGCTTCATTTGCCTTCTACGATGACACTCACGACCACAGACTTCGATTGGGAAGACTTCCGCCTGAAATATGGTTGAATACGAGCCCATTGGCAGACTTTTCTGGAATCTTGGTCCAAGTACGCCATAAATTATATCGCTACCTAAAGGTGAAAAGGTGCCAAGTCCATTTTTTTCAAAGTTTAGTTTTTGATGCAGAATGACAGGTAATACGAAACTACATCGATTTTTCGTCTCTCCTGAAAAATTTCTAAAAATGGACTTGGCACCTTTTCACCCTTAGGTCACGATATTTGGATGTCCGTATTGCATATTGGCAATAATAAAGTACGTAAATAATATACGTAATATACGTTTTTACTTAGGAACCAGGTATATTTACATGTTTGTGGCCGCCATTTTACGAACGCACCGGTGAAATATTTGTGTAAAAAAGGTTGCTAAAATATTTGGAGATACGTACATATTACAAATAACTATTACTCATTGGCCCGAAACCTACCCAAATCCAATCAAGCCTACCAACCTACCAAATGGAAGAAAAACCTACCAGTTTTGGTAGGAAAAGCCCATGTTTGGCAACACTGGTCCATATGAACAAATGAAGTATAATTTAATGCAAATAAAAAGCAAGCAAACAAAATTGTGTATTTTCTTTTGGGAAGCCTCGTAAAGTAATTGTATAGGTACCTGACCTTTACCAATATCTCTAACATTGTTGGCGTTGCTGACCATTGTAGGCGGTGCTATTGAAATTGACGATAATGAAAAAACGCAAAAAAATTACTTGATATAGCACTTAATTTGCAATTTAACTGTTTGTGTTCCTATAGATGTATGTATGTATGTAGATACCACATACTAGACGTTTACGCCGTGGAGCCACCCGCACAATGTTGGAAGTAGGGATGTTGCGAATGTGGAATTTTAGACATCCGCGGATGCGAATGCGGAAGTCAAGTATTTTTAAGAAATAATTTAGGGGAGTAAATTAGGTTATTTATGTAGGTAAATAAAAAATGGAAAATTTAGTAATTTTTAATAATGTTTTTTTTTAGTACTTGAATTTAAGAATTGGAGCGTTGTATTTAATAAAAAGTAATGTTGCTGCCTTTTCGGGTTACCTGTTTCTTAAAGGGTCGTAAATCAGACCTGCGCCACTAAAGCTGCCTTTACATGAGGCGATTTTTTGAAAGGCGATAATCGCATACAAAAGTTGACTTGCTGTCTACTTTGAGCCAAGCGATTTTTGAATCACCATTTACCCGAGCGATTTTCCTAAGCAATGTTGAATCGCCTAGAAAATCGCCTCATGTAAATCCAGTATAAATAACTTCTCGCTCGAGGCTACAAACTTGAAGCTTGACAAAATTGTAAATTAATTTCGATTGACGCTGCACCAGTTGAGAGGACTTTCAGTTTTATTTATTTATTTTTTTTTATTGCGGTGCAATAATTCCTTTTTGAGAATTGCATCGGGGCTGCAAATGTCGGATGTAACCTCCTGACTTTCATCTTCACAATCTAGCATCATGGCAAGATCGGTTGTTCGAACCCCTTTGTTCTTCAAAGAATTATTCATTCTCATTCTTTTTGATGTGTATAAAGTTAGCGAAACAACATCAAGCAAAAAATGTCGCATATACCCATGAATTTGCCGTTTTTTGCCGTTAATTAGTTGTGGAAAAAATAATTTTGTCGCTTTGGTATTTTTTTTAAATACAAGGTGTTTTGCTAACTTTATATAAA
>NW_023458561.1:13249798-13265292 GCF_013731165.1 Rhagoletis pomonella | reverse complement strand
GTTTCTGAACACAGGGTTATCAAAACCCGAATTTAATTACATCGATATTTGCATAGGATTTTTTAGATAATATTTTACAACAAAATATGTTACTTGTTTTTTTGTTAATTTTGGCCTTACAACAATTATTTTCAAGAATTTTATTGAGCTTAGGGCCGTTTTTAATGAAAATTTTTGCGGAAAAAAAACATCAATTTACATTTTGGTAGAAGTTATAGCTGCTATTTCGGAGATCACTACATCTCCTCATCAGGCTTCTTCAACTGGGATTCGATCTAACGACCCCGGCCGCCAAAGGCAGTAGTCTACACCAGAGCTTCTTCCAAGGGTTGCGTAGAAAAGTCACCGGGTTCTGCGAAATTACCTTTGGTATGAATAAGCAGGGCGCACAGTGTAAGATTTGGCCCATCTAGCTTTTTCTAATTCTGTGATTCGAAAACTAATGAAGATAGATTAATGAAATTTTGCAAAAGGTACGGTATAAGATAGCGCAGCTTTTTACAATAAAAAAGGTCAATTAGAGGTACTGTCACGCCAACCTATTATATAACTGTAATTTTTAAAAAGGCAAAAGCTGAAATATCTAATGAACTACAAAAGCTAAAATGCCCAAAATTGATATTTAGAATTTCCTTATAGCAAGAAATTGTGAACTGACATAAATGGACTTAAAAATTATTGTTTTTTTTTTTAATTATGGGAGTTGCAAATATCGAGATCGTATGCAAATTAATTACTCGAAGAAAATAAAATTCCTAGTAGGATGGAAAAAAGAAAATTTCATCAAAACCAGCACTGTACAACAGCTAAAGTTGTGTTGTTCAAAGTCCAAGAGGAGTGGCAAATAAACTCATTCTGGGTCTAATGAAATTAATAAAATGCTAAAATTAAATTTAAGCTATCATCGCTTTACTTTAACAAGAAATACTCAGTCTTAGTTCACTAACATCCCAAAAATGTATATTCATTATACAGAAAAAATCTTTGAAAATAGGACCAAAATGGTATTTTAACACTTGTATTAATCAAAACACACCAATATCTTAAACTTTGAAATTCGGTTGCAAATATACATGTTTAAATATTATTACGCTTGGTAATCTTCCAAATCAAATCCCGTCCCGTCATACACTTTGATTTAAATTTTCTACTAATTATTGTTTCGTCTTTATCGGGCATTTCTAAACACATTTTTGACGTTGTTTTGAAATTTTGCGATATAAAATAATTTAATTAATATTTTCTAGAATATGGAAATAACACACTGGCGGTGGTCGGTTTCAGAAATAAACAGCTTACCGAGACGCAATTATCTATTTTCAAGTATACATACACATATATGTACTCGCAGTTGGTGTGATTGCCGTACTGAGCAGGGTGTCCAGATTGTTTAAAAAGGCACAATTTCTGAAAAAAAAATCGCCAAAAATCGCCAATTTTTTTTTATAAAATTCATGAAATCGATTTAACAAATCTTTTATTTTAAAAATGAGATCTTGTAATAATATAGTTTTTAAAACCAAAAATATAATAACTTCAGAGGGTAATAATAAATGACACAAATCGCTTATATAATAGTGATGCACAAACAATTTTCTTTTGAAATGCGCGTACTTTTTAAAAATATTTGTTTCAACACATTTTGCAATAGGACTGCGCAATTATTAAATTTATTATAACTCATATTAATTGATTAATCGCACAATCCGCTTTTAAGAGCTCGGCGCTAAAACTTAAATAAAAACCTATAATAAGGCAAGATCAGCTATTTCCACATTTTTTTCAAAATCACCTATAGTGTCTGAATGATTTACATTTCTGTTGTTGGCATATATTGAGCTTTTCAACCTTGATAACATACTGTTTGATATTGGAGCCGTTTTGCAGCAGAAACTATTAGCCTTCATATAATACTTTATTCGAACCAGGGTTGTTGCGAATATTCGCATTCGCATTCGCAACCGCGGATCTTCCGCATAAATTTTGACATTCGCACTCCCTTTTGCATTCGCAATAATCAATGCGGAGCTTTTGCGAATACGAATATTGTGCAAGTGCCTCAAAAAAATATATCAACGCGCATTGAGCGCATAGAATGGAACGGATTTGATGGATTATGGTACCGACAGCGGTGAGTAATTAATTGTGACTGCCTGAAACTAGGAAAAGCCAAGCTCAGCTAACTAATAAAAAAAACTAATTACAAACTGTTCATTACAGGTGAATCTTTTCAAGAGGTCACCCGGGAATTAAGCAAATCTGAGACCTTTATCGTCCGTGATTCCAATAACTGAAATTATTATAAAAAACGCGGTACCTTTTTAACAAAATACCAAAATTTTGAACTAATTCTGCTGGCAGCCACGACTTTCAAAACAGGATTTTCTTCGAAATTGTCATTCCTACAAAATAACAATTTATTAGTCATATCCACCTATTCACAACGTGACAGGATTAAAAATGAATTACAAAAACTAAAATCGAAAAACGCTGATGACATAACAGGTTCTCTAAATTCTGAAACAACCAAAATAAGTGGTTATCCAAATTGGAACACAACGGTGTTTAAACA
This sequence comes from Rhagoletis pomonella, assembly GCF_013731165.1. Lineage (NCBI taxonomy): Eukaryota > Metazoa > Arthropoda > Insecta > Diptera > Tephritidae > Rhagoletis > Rhagoletis pomonella. The sequence continues at coordinate 13,262,720 of NW_023458561.1, read as the reverse complement.
GAGATCTTGCGCCATGATGATAGATTGTGAAGATGAAAATCAGGAGGATACATCCGACATTTGCAGCCCCGATGCAATTTACAAATTATTGAACCGCAAAAAAAAATAACTGAAGTCCTCTCAACTGGTGCAGTCAATCGAAAAGAATTTACCATGATAAAAACATAGTAAGGTAAAACTTTTCTCTCAATTCGTCGGCCATGATTTTTCTTTGAAGTTTGCCAACATTTTAAAATCATATAAAATTGAGAGTAAAAGAAAGGAATTGCTCGAAGTTGTTGTTGTTTGAGATTGAAAATGAGAATGTGTGTGTGAGTTTGTGTGTAAAATTTCAAAATTAAATTGCTTGCAAACGTCTAGAACTAGAATTTGAAAAATTCCTCTCAGCGGTTCTACCTTCCTATATTTTTATCATGGAATTTACAATTTTGTAAAGATTCAAGTTTTTCAAGTTTGTCGCCTCCAGCGAGTAGTTATTTAATGGTGCAGGTTTGATTTACGACCCGTTAGGAAACAGGCTGTAACCCGAAAAAGCAGCAAAATGACTATTTCTTAAATACAGTGTTCCAATTTTTTAATTTAAGTACTAAATAAAAAAATATTAAAAATTACTAAATTCTCCATTTTTTATTTACCTAAATCACCTAATGTACTCACCTAAAAATATTTCTTAAAACACATTGAAAGCTCTCATAGACGGATGCTGTAATAAGCGGACATCTCCTAAAAGCGGACACATGTTTTGGTTCTTTTTTCCATGCAAAATGCTCTCCCATACACGGACTTTCCGATAAACGGACGCGGACACCCAAAAATGTCCAGTTATGAAAAAAACTCTCCCATAAGCGGACGCGAAGCTCTAAAAAGCGGTCAATTTTGTTTTGTTTTTCAGTCAAACGTTGACTCCTGCGCTTCTACATATGTATATGTACACAAGAACATAGTCCGTATTCAAAAATATTTTCTTTTCTAGAAAAAGTGTTGCCTTTTCGTTGCCAATGGGCAATGAGATTTGTCAGTAGGAAAGAAAAACGCTATAAATTTGAATTCATTTTTAATTCACCCTGTTATAAATAAATATTATTTTAATTTAGAAACCCGCAATTTAAATTTTTTAAGTATGAATTTTAATTTTATTTTTTACGAAGTTCCTATAAGCGGGCATCTTTCATAGACGGACAAAAAAGGTGACCATCGGTGTCCGCATATGGGAGCTGTATTTGACATCCGCATTCGCATCCGCGGATGTTAGCTTTTAAACATCCGCATCCGCGATGTCTAAAATTCCATATTCGCAACATCCCTAATTCGAACTATTGAATTAAGGCTTTCCAATCTCATCCTATTTCGAATCAACAAAGCATGTGGGTGCGGCAAGGATAATATTTAATATGAATTTACTCATATTTCCAAACATTTTGTTGCCTGTTGCGGTTTTCACTCTTAAGCAATTATCCAAAATTCTTCAGAGTCGGATGGAATGGTTCTGAGAAAGTTATTCCATGGGAAATTTAAAAGATTTAAATATTCAGTTTCCGCTGCTTTTCTTTCCTTCAAAGTCAAATAGTGAATTGGCACTGTAACTCGCCCTCTTGTGTTTCACACACTTTTTTGGTGACAAAATCAAAGCTATTTTAAAAGTATTTAATTGACTAGATAATCGTTGCGAAAGTTCTTCGATTAGGGTGATTAAACATTTTTGACAGTCTTTTAAAATGCTTCTTAAGTCAAGTTTATCACGCAGTTCATTAGCCTCTTCTGTAAAATTATCATGGAATACTAAGCTTTGATTATTTTCCTAATTGGGAAAAATTTTTTGAAGCGAAAAATGGCGATTTCCTAAATTTTTACGCGCAAATGTCCAAAAAAAATTCGCCAAATTGGCGCGAAATGGCCAAATCTGGGCACTTTGGTACTGAGTGCCATATCTACATAAGAGCGTTGAGCTTGCGCGTGCCAGCTTGTTTTTTTTTTTCTAACCGGTGCGTGTTGTTGACCGCTGTAGCCAAAGGGTTATATACAACTTTCTACAAGGAACGCGATGAATTGCCAAAGTAAATGTGAAATGTCACAACTGGGCACTTGGTAAATCACCTGAAATCTTTGTCAGATAATTTTTCGATGGTAGTAGTATTATCGCTTTGGTACAAAATCCATTTACGAAGCATTCATAAATCTCCAGAGTACTTCGACATTGAAACACACATTTGAATCTGTGTCTCTGAAAGAGTTTTGGGTCAGAGTTAAGAGTAAATATCATGAAGTCGGTAAAAAGGCCGTCTTAAGTTTGCTTCCTTCTGTCACAACTAGGGATGTTAATTTGTCCGCTTTTTACGATCCCGGGATTTTCAAATGGGGTTATCACAATTAAGATATTCATTGCTTTTCAACAACTTACATCGAAAAATTGTTTCTATCTCTCCAACCATAAAATAAATAAAAAATATGTAAATGTGTTTGAAACCTACTTTTTGTTTAATGTGGCGTTTTTATTTTTTCTCTCTGACGTCAGGATTTATTTTAAAGAACTTTATAATTTCAGAGATATGATTGATTCCAAAAATTATTTCAAAAATTCAATGCAATGTAGAATTAAAATATGGGTACCAAATGAAAGAGGAAATTCCTCTTGAACGTGAATTTTTTGGATTCACAAGCACGAATAGGTAATTTTTTAACCTGATAAAGCTAGGACGAAATTCGAGGATGTAATCGAGTTTATATAAGTCCTTAACATATATTTTTTTTCAAAAGCAAACATTGCGAAATTTCATGGATATAATTTTAAAAGGACATTTTGAAAACTTAATAGTCCTTATGTACCAAAAATTTTAATCTGATTAAATTCTACAGAATTTCCTCTTTAATTTAATACCTATACTTCTTCTCTAAGCACATTTCACTGAACTTTTTAAATCATTTTTGGAATACTGACGTCACACAGTGGTTGCATTTATATGGGGAGATCGGCCAAAAATACTTTTAATGGACATATCGGAATAAAACTTTTACCCTAAGGTCTGTTAAGAGTAAATACAAAAATAAAACTCACTTTCTAACAGAAACCATATAAGTCAAAATTTCAAACTTTGTAAAAAATAGAAAAATTCAAAAATTTTAAAACAACACCAAACTTTTTAATGAGGACTTTTAGAAAAAATCTAGTTGTACAGTTTTATAGCCCATTAAATTCTAGCTTAAGAAATTGCAAGTTTGAAGTAGCTAAAACATACTTTGAATGGAAGAAAATGTGTGACATTTCTACATATTAAAGTTTGTACTCTTAACAGACCTTAGGGTACAATACAAAAAAAATGTCAAACATACTTTGAATGGAAGAAAATGCGTGACATTTCTACATTTTAAAGTTTGTACTCTTAACAGACCTTAGGGTAAAAATTTTATCCCGATATGTTGGCCGACGCTTAGTCCTTTTTGAAGACTCAACAAAATCTATTTTCGGACGCCCACGATTTGAATTGGTGGAAACTGTTGGTTGACATTTTAATGAAATGATTTCTTTCTTTTTGAGCCAATTAGAATGATTTTTCGAAACTGCTGATTTTTGGCGTTTGGATCTTTGCCAAAACAATGCAAATTTTTTACAAACGTAATTAATACATTTTTGCAACTCATTCCGATCTGGCTCAAAACCCTCATATTCAATATCTTTCGCTATTGCAACCAGCACATTTTGAACTTTCTGGGAATGCGTACCGGAATTTTCACGGCAAATAGCAAAAACATGCAATCGAGAAAATTCGCAGTGGTAACTTGTGCATTTTGAATTAGAAAATTATATAAACCAAAAAGTAAACATGAAAAAACTGTAGAAAATAAAGAGCTTGGATTACGTTATGGAATACTTTGCGAGTCTCTGCAGGTCGATGCATCTACACTGAACATTTTTATAATCTTAAAATATTAACAAACAATATGTAAATAAAAATATTGAGGGCCGATAGGGGAAACGCACTTATAACATTACCTAAATACTTGAAAGACGAACCAAGAAACACACAAAATCCTACTTTTCTAAAACAACGATTTGCATAAAACGCAACATGAATTATCTAAAAGTTGAATTGTAGAAATAAAGTCAATACCTTTATGTACAATATCCTTTGAATACAATTTTAATTCACTCGGCTTTTCACAATATTTTCATTACGTTAAATCCAATTCAATTTTCAGCGTGCTGTCGCTGTACAAATAAAATGAACGATTGATGAAATTTTTGTTGCTTTTTTCAGAAATAACCGTTAGAATGAAAACAAAAAATATATGACATGAAATTTGGACAAAAAACTGATTGCAAAGCCTATTTTGGTTTAAAAATGTTTATATAAATTATTTTAATTTTGGCCTATGGCAGCAACCACTGTGCGTCAGAGTGAAAAACTAAGAAAGCAATTTTACTATATTTGGCTCATATTGATTTTTGTGTATAAAATTTACTATCGCACGGTGTTATATGCATAATGAGCTAGACATTTATAAAAAATATTAATTATCGAAGGGGATTCACATTGTAGTACAACGTAATTTATGTACTAAATAGCTGATTTAGTTTAGTAAGCAAAGGAAAATGGGTCGTTTCGTCGAGTCGGCGGCAGGCAAATGGAGTACGCGTGCCATCGGCACAGTCACAGGGATAAGGTTGATATCATCCAATTTCCCGGGTCGCAGTTTCGACAGCCTTGATCTAAGTCATTGTGAGTACAAATTTGAAGTGTTACTTTGGGTAACTTTTGTACTTGCTATGAGTATAAATGCCCGACTACATACAACTTTGGCGTCGATTTGGTGTTGCTTATTTGTCAACATTCAAATTTCGAAGAAGAAAAATATATGAGTTATAAAAAGTAAAAATAAATAAAATATTAAAACCCGTGGCTGTGGTGCAAGTGTTGGAAAAATTAAGCGCACCTAAAATTTTTTAGCGATACATGACGCATTAAGCCGGTGAATTAAGAAAATAGCTTTCTCGCTTTATGTTCTGTCATTAGGCTATCTTATACAAAATTTTAGTGGCAAATTTTCAAATAAGATAGTGTCAAATCAGTATAACAGACAATTATGGCAACTGTCTTTCAACTCAGCACAGTCTTTCGAATAACGTTGTTCCGATACGAGTAATTAAAAGTAAATACTCAATACTTTCTTGAAGTACTGCGTACTTTTCGTACTCGAATCCTTCCCACAAGTACTTAGGTGGGTATCGAGTACGCGTTTAAAGTATTACTTGCTTTTCCAAAAATTCCGAATTTGGGGTCTGACAATATATGAACCATGCTGTTGTGGTTTTGGCAACACGTGAAGCTGGCTAATAAAGAAATTGTCAATAACTGCTTTCCCGTACTAGTCAAACATTAAAATTTTGCAAGATAAACGGCTTAAATTTCGGTAGGTTTTGGACGAAAGCACTCGAACAAACTTGTGGCTACTTTTTCAGTAAGTGTTGGTCGGAGAGTATTTGAACTGATTCTGCTTTTCTTCACATGACATAAGTACTTATGTAGCATCGCCGCGGCGGCAGAAAACGCAAAGCCTTAATAAACCTATCAAAAATTTTTTTAAATATATAAATACGTATATACAAAAAGACATGTTCATAGCCTTGGTTTTATATTAGTTTTACGGAATTTTAGAATGAGCTCGATATGAGAAAGTATAGAGTACAGTATATTTTGCTTTGCTGCCTTTATGCTTAAGTGCACCTTTAAGATACCTACCCCAAAATGCGCATCAGAGGCGTTATTTGTAACATTTGTAAGGAAACTGCTCCGATAGATGCATTCAACATACCTGCACATTGGCGCTATCTGCTTAAAAAATTGTGAAAATAGTATCAATTATCAAAGAAAGTATTACGTTTACCTGCACTGGCCCTACAATTACCTAATTTTAAAAGCTTTTATTTATTTTGCTTAGCTCGCAGAACAACGAAAATGGCTATCAATTTATGTAGTTATATAGATAATTAGATACCATTCGGTGAAAATTTCGATTGCAGTAATTTCTACGTGGTAAGTGCTCCTCCACTACTTGGTTTCATAGGGATTAGGGTACCTTCCTCATTGAAGTAGTAAAGAAAATTCGCTTAAGTACCTTTTTCGGTTAAGTGCACAAGTTTTTCGTTCAAAGAAGGATGTGCAGCTAAGCAAAATATACTGTACTTCTCTCCGATACATTTTTAGCATCGATACCCTGCAGTGAAAACCCGAACCAGTTAGAAAAAATACTAGTTCATAACCTAGTATGTGCCTACCAGTTCGACATTTTCGAAGAACTTAAGCGTTCAGCGACATCTGCCTTTGAATTGCCAAAGCCTAAAATAAAACGCAATTAATTGCTTTTCTTACAAATGTCGGCTGTGGCGTCACGTGAAGACGCTTGGAGGTGGTTAAGATTTTCAAAGTTAGATGAATGTAAGTAGGAATAATTATTTCAATTTAAATATAAATAACAAACTTAAAAATCTAGTTGTATATCAAAAAAAAGAAGCAAATATATGGGAAGAAATACTTGTGCCATAAAAAAAATTTAAAAAAATATTTTTTTTTTTATTAAATCTAAGAACGAAAAAACCCCTAAATAAAAAATACAAATAAAAGAAATATTATAAAAAAAAAATAAAAAAGTAAAATTTTCCCTGCACCAGGACTTGAACCTGGTACCTCAGGCATACCACGAGAGTGCTTTGCTCTGTCACCATTGCGACTGTTGGAGCGCCGCGAGCAAAATTGGCAGACTATCTCATCAACTGGTATTAGAGGGCTGCATGAGTTCATTCAAACTTCTAGCCAAACAGAGTACAGTAGATTTGAATATTTTACTTCACATACAAAACACTCAGCGTTTGGAATTTTGTAAGTTATGAATATACATTTTGTTTTATATTTTCTACCTTCAAATGGAAGAATGTGAATGAATGAATGGAAAACATTCAAATCATTCAAACTCATTTCGGTAAAAGTTTTTTTCCATAAACAAGTTTTTTCGTATGTAATAGGAGCGCAGCAATACATACATGTATGTAAAAAATTTTTGGATATTCATACAAAAAATTGTCATTTATTTCAATTCAATTTATTTTCACTTTGTTTGAATATTGTGATGTCGACACAAATATCAGAACAGCTATTCACTCAAGTTCAAAAAAATTTTAAGTCAAAATCATTCCTTAGTTTTGTATATGAATAATTCAAAAGCCGTTTTGAATGCATTCACGCAGCCCTCTAACTGGTATGATGCTATTAATATTTCTACTAGTAGATGCTGATGCATAGCCTGACAATTGGCATCTCGTAGGACATCGCAATGTTAAAAATACCAGTCGCTAACACTGAAAAAGGATAGGACGTGAACTAGTTGGGCTGAAACGCAAACTGGTAGAATTCTAGTTCACAACTAGTAGCTTTCCCTGCAGGGTACTTTTCTTCAATATTTGTAAAGAGTACATGTATCGAGCACATGGCGGTATGGGAACAACACTACTTTCGAAAGACAAAAGTCTTTCGTAGGACAATTGTCAATTCTGGAAACTATCTTTAAAGCTCCTTACTGTCCTTCGAGAGACTAATTGAAAGATCTGCCAAGCGTATGCTGTTCGCCATTTAGCATTAAGTTTTTTAAAAATTAAATTATACAAAGAAAATATATATGTTTTTCTTTTTAAAATAATAATAACTAATAAACAAACGAAAATTAAATAAAAAAGTAAAAAAATAAAATAGAAATAAGGCAAAAATAATTGAAGCTATAAAAGTGTATTCTTTAAAACAATAAAATCTAAAAATTTAATTATGAAAAGAAAAATTAAATAATTAATAAATAAAATATTTTTATTTTTCAAAGAAAATCTAAATATTAAAAGAAAATTAAATTAAAAAAGAAAAACAAATATACACAGTAATAATAGATTGGCGCTTACACATATGTTAGTGTTTGGCCGAGCTTCTCCTCCGATTTGCGGCGTGCGCCTTGATGTTGCCACTAAGGCACCCAATCCCGGACCATTTTGTGAATCCCAAGATTTCGGGATCTCAAATTGGTAATCCCGGGATCCAGGGATATTTCGGGATATTATTACCAGTAATTAAAATTTGCTAACAAACTAGTTTTCTAGTCTTGCTTTAGTGCGAATACTAGATATAAAAATAAATAATATAAAAAAAAACTTTTTAATATAAAACGTTTTTATAAATGGACTAAAAAGTAGAAAATAATATTTCTCAGTCCCATAGAATTTTTTTTGATAACTTTTGATTTTGAAATTTTAGCAATAGTCGTTATAAACAATTTATGAGATTGAAAATGAAAAGCGTGGGGCGCATGTAATAAACAGCTGAATTGATATGAAGGGTAATATATGTTCATATGTATGTGGATATATGAATAACGACCGCTTTAAATCGACCTCAAATTTGTACTTTCTCTGTAGAAATTTTAGGTCTATGTTATGTAGTTTGCCTATTGTCAATTAAATATATATAATGCTTTGTATAGCATGCGCCCCACGCTTTTCATTTTCAATCTCATAAATTGTTTATAACGACTTTTGCTAAAATTTCAAAATCAAAAGTTATCAAAACAAATTCTATAGGAATGAGAAATATTATTTTCTACTTTTTAGTCCATTTATAAAAGCGTTGTATATTAAAAAGTTTTTTTTTATGTTATTTATTTTCTACTTTTTGGTCTTGTCTGTATAAAATTTTGCAATAGATACTGAAATAATTCAACGATATTAATAGATATGTACATACATACGAGCACCAATTAATTTCATTTAATGAAATAGCGTGTCGGCCATTTCCGCAGTAGAGTACGTAGTGCATAGATGACATCTACCTCGCCCTATGCACTACAGATGTCGCCCTATGCACTAGACTTTTTATGGGAACTTTTGAAGAAATGGCGTGTCGTCTATTTCCGCTGTAGCGTTCGTAGTACATGGGGCGACATCTAGATGTTATCTACCTCGCCCTATGCACTACAGATGTCGCCATATGCACTAGACTTTTTTATAAGAACTTTGCAAAGCAAAGGTTTTATGGTGTCGGACACACAACATTGTAAGTTTCTGGATCCACAACATTGAAAGTTTCTGGAGCCACAACATTGCAAGTTGATAAAAGCGTTGTAATAATAATAATAATAAATTTGTGTTTTTAAGCAAAGTAATATACATAAATGTCTTTATTTTATATCAGTTTAAAAAGCTAATTACTGAATAAACTAAAAAAAATAAGAGATCATCTTTACACAACATATACATGTTTACTTATGTATACATATATACAAGACGGACGAATTTCGTAAAAAAAATGATGTCATGTCTCCGATTCGCTTCCAATTTTTTTATGGGTTCTATACATGAAATAAGATACATAACACGTATTCGAGGATTTTTTTCTTCGGAGATATGATCTGTCAAAGTTCGAGTTTTTTCGCGATTCTGACCATTCATGTACTTCTTCAAATCGGTATATCTCGGGCTGTACTCATCGCAGAGACTTCATCTTAATGTCGTTTTGAAGACAAAGAAACGGGATTTCTGCATGATGGTTATGATTGTCTTAAAGTTAAGTTAGCTATTAACAGTTGAACTTTAAGTTGATTTGCATAGTGAAGACCAGTAAATTTGGTATTTAAAATAACACCATCGTCCTTGTTTAATTCTCTATAAGAAACTTGTTCAAAAAAATTATTTTTTTAAGACGAAGTGATTTAGTTTGTGAGAGTCAACAATCAAGTCTCTACGATGAACAGAACCCGAGATAAATATTGAAGTACATGATTATTTACCAACCAACCAACCAATGAACCAACTATATCGCAAAAAACTAGAGGGTTGACACTTATTTGAAAATTTTTAAACCCAATTATATTGGTAATATAATGAATTATTACAGTATGGGTATTAAATTAAAGAGGTTTAAGAAAGATAACTGTTGGAGATATTTTTGACGAGGGTTGCCACCTATTTGAAAATATTAACTCAGTCAAATTAATAAAATAAATTAAATATTGCCATGTGGGTGTCAACCTAAACAGTTTTAAGGAGGCTTACAGCCGAAAGTATGTTTGAGAAGGGTTGCCACCTGTTTGAAAATTAAACTAAATTATATTGATAAAATAAATGAAATATTACAATATGGGTATCAAATTAAAGAGATTTACGAAAGATAACTGCTGGAAATATTTTTGAGGAGAGTTGCCACCTATTTGAAAATTATAACTCAGTTAAATTGATAAAGTAAATTAAATATTGCTATGTGGGTATCAAAGAGTTTTAAGAAGGCTTACAGTCGAAAATATTTTAAAGAAGGGTTGCCACCTCTTAAAAAATTTAGTGCAATTTAATTGACTACTGAAACTAAATGATATATTACAATAAAGATACTAAATTAAAGAGGTTTAAGGAAGATAACAGCTGGAAATATTTTTGAGTAAAATTGCCTCCTCTTTGAAAATTTAAACTCAGTTATTTTTATAGAATAAAGAAATACTGCATTTTGTGTATCAACTTAAGATTTTTAAGAAAGCTTACAGCCGAAAATACGTTTGACGAGGGTTGCCACCTATTGGAAAAATTAACTAAATTTAATTATAATAGGTATCAAATTAAAGAGGTTTAAGAAAGGAGACCTTTGGAAATACTTTTGAGGAGGGTTGCCTGCTATTTCGAAATTTTAACTCAGTTAAATTGATTAAACAAATAAAATATTGCAATGTGAGTATCAAACTATGGAATTTTTAAAAGAACTACAGTCGAAAATATGTTTGAGGAGGGTTGCCACCTGTTTGAAAATTTAACTCAATTAAATTGGTGAAATAAGTGAAATGTTACAATATCGGTACCAAACTGAAGCATTTGAGCAATCTTGATTTAGAAATCTATACCTATATATATAAAAATGTTTGTCACGGTCATAAAAACTCTACAACCGATGAACTAATTTGAATAGTTTTTTTTGTATTATTCGGTATATAACCAGGATCAATGATATCACAAAAATTTTGAGGGTTGCCACCTATTTGAAAATTTGTAAACACAATTATATTGATAAAATAAATGCATGATTACAGTATGGGTATCAAATTAAAGGGGTTTAAGAAAGATAACTGTTGGAAATATGTTGAAAATTTTAACTCAGTCAAATTGATAAAATAAATGAAATATTACAATATGGGTATCAAATTAAAGAAGTTTGAGAAAGATAACTGTTGGAAATATTTTTGAGAAGGGTTGCCCCCTATTTTAAAATTTGACTAAATTACATTGATTAAATTAAATATTACAAAAATTTGTAGAGTTGTCACCTGTTTGAAAACTTTTAAATCCAGTTATGTTGATAAAATAAATGAAATATTACAATACAGGTATCAAATTAAAGAGGTTTAAGTAAGATAACTGCTGGAAATATTTTTGAGGACGGCTGCCCCCTACTTCAAAATTTTAACTTAGTTAAATTGATAAAATAATGAAATGTTTGAGAATTTAACTCAATTTAAAGACAAGGTATCAAATTAAATAGGTCTAGGAAAGATGACTGTTGGAAATATTTTTGAGAAGGGTTGTCTGTTGTTTGAAAATTTTAGTTCAGTTAAATTGATAAAATAAGTGAAATATTTCAATATGAGTATCAAACTATAGATTTTTAAGAAGGCTTACAGCCGAAAATATGTTTGGGGAGGGTTGTTATCTATTTGATAATTTAACTCAATTTAATAACTAAAAATAAAACTTATTATATAGTTGTCAAATTAAAGAGGTTTAAGAAATAGGAATTTTGGAGACATTTTTGAAGAGGGTTTCCACCTATTTAAAAATTTGAACTCAGTTAAATTGATAAATCAATGTAATACTGCAATGTGGAAATCAAATTAAATAGGTTTCATAAAGATAACTGTTGGAAATATTTTTTAGGAGGGCTGCCACCTATTTGAAAATGTAAATTCTTTTAAATTGATTAGATAAATTAAATATTGCCATATGGGTATCAAATTAAATAGGTTTCAGAAAGATTACCTTTGGAAATATTTTTGAGGAGGGTTGCCACCTATTTAAATATTTTAACTCGACTAAATTGATAAAATAAATGAAATATTGCAATGTGGGTATCAAATTAAATAGGTTTCAGGAAGATAACTGTTGGAAATATTTTTAAGGAGGGCTACAACCTATTTAAAAATTTTAACTCAATTAAATTGATAAAATAAATGAAGTATTGCCATCTGGGTATCGAAACTAAAGAGCTTTAAGAAGGCTTACAGCAGAAAATATGTTTGAGGAGGGTTACCACCTGGTAAAATAAATTACATATTACAGTATAGGATCAAATTAAAGAGATTTAAGAAAGATGACTGCAGGAAATATTTTTGAGGAGGTCTGCCACCTATTTGAAAATATTAACTCAGTTAAATTGATAAAAAAAAAGAAATATTGGAATGTCGGTAACAAGCTTCAGATTCTTAGGAAAGTTCACAGCCGAAAATATATTTGAGCAGGGTTTCCACCTGTTCGAAAATTTAACTCAATTTCCATAATTGATAAAATAAATGACTTATTAAAATATAGGTATTAAATTAAAGAGGTTTAATATAGATAACTGTTGAAAATATTTTTTAGGAGAGTTGCCACCTTTATGAAAATTTGAACTCGAAAGGTCAGTATGTTGCACCAATGCATTTTTAATATAAAGCTATAAAATATATAAACCAACGAAAAATTTATTATTATTTATGTATGGATATGTACAAATGTAAAGCGGATACGGACAATGGGTGGGGTGGGTGATGGTCGTTCCTGGTTGAATACGGAAAAATAAGTACCCGTGCTCTTTTCAATAGAATTGTTCAACCTCAAAACAATAAAACTGTTTGGAGGGGAAGTCAAAAGATAGTTAACTTG
>NW_023458561.1:13225627-13249788 GCF_013731165.1 Rhagoletis pomonella | reverse complement strand
GTGGTTTTCAAACTAAAGATTTTTAAGAAGACTTACAATCGAAAACATGTTTGAGGTACAATAAGGGTGCCAAACGAAAGGTATTTGAAAAATCTTGATTTGGAAATATTTACTATTACCTATCTAAAAGTAAAGACTGAAAATATTGAAATAAAATAAAATATGTATTACATAACTGGTTCCAAACAAAAAGTGTTTGGGAAAGCTTTACTAGAGATATTTTTTTAATCTTTCCACTTATCCAAAATCCGAACTGTTTAAATAAATATAGAATTTACAACATCTTATCAAACGAAGTGATCATATTATCAACAAAGAGCTGGTACGCAAAACATTTAATGTAAAAAATTAATAAACAAGTAATTTTTAAGCAAAAACACAACCGACTTCAATTCTCATATAACAATTTAATAGTGCCGTTAATTGTTTCATGATCCAATGATCGGATCTAAACCAAATTAGTATGGGACCACCTGGAAATCGGTTGACGTGGTCCAAAGTTAAGCGGTATAAAAAAGTATATATTCCGACGAATTGATAACCTTCTCTTTTTTTTGAAGTCGGTTAAAAACTACTGAAACAAATAACAAAATGATACAAGAGTAACGAAAACAAAAAACTATCCCATGAAAGCTGTTTGAAAAATACTTAATGAAAACTTAAAATTGTTGACACCATTCCCTGGCATTATATATCAACTAACTTTTAACCGTAAACAATTTCGTTTGGGGTTGCCATAGCCTACTACGTGTATTGCGGGTAAAGAGATTTTGAACAACATGAGATAATATTATTATGATTACGATTATCATTACTATTTTGAACTCCTATTCCCGATCAAAGATTCCCAAATTAAAGCGAAAGCAGAAGGGCATTTACGATCGCATGATGCAAACGTTAAACTAATAAGAGCTGCTGAACTGAATCACGAAGGAACAATTTTTTACAAAGGCGTGTAATTTCTGGCGTGTGCCGATTACATCGGCAACATCGGAAACAAAAATCGCGAAGTCTGTTCTGCCTTTTCCAAGCTGGATAAGGAAGCAAAGCGAATGGGTCTGGTGGTAAACGAGGAGAAGACGAAGTAGTATCTCCTGTCATAAGATAAACAGTCAGCGCATTCGGACCTTGGCACCCACGTCACTATTGAAAGTTATAATTTCGAGAAATTGGAGAATTTCGTATACCAGGGAACCAGCATTATCACCGATAAATATATCAGAATGGAAATCCCACGCGGAATCCCTCTTGCCAACAAGTGCTACTTTAGACTGAGTAGGCAATTCGGGAGTAAAGTCTTCTCTCGACGGACAAAACCACACTCTATAAGGCACTCATCATGTCCGAGCTGTTATATGGCGCAGAAGCTTAGACAATGACAACATTCGATGAGGCGGCTCTTGGAGTATTCGAGAAAAAGATGTTGTGGAAGATTTACAGACCTCTACGCGTTGGCAACTGGAGTACCGTAGACGATGGAACGGTGAGTTGTATGATCTTTACAACGAAATGTACATAGTGCAGCGAATGAAAATACAGCGATTCCGCTGGCTTGGCCATGTCGTTCGAATAGGAACCGACGTTCCAGGTCTGAAAGTAGTCAACTCGCAATCCGCTGTTGGTAGCAGAGGAAGAGGGAGGCCCCACTCTAACGGAGAGACCAAGGGGAGAAGGACTTGGCTTCACATGGCATTTCCAATTGGCGTCAGTTGGCAGAGAGAAACAACTGGCGTGCTTTGTCGAACTCGGCCGAAATCGCTTATGCGGTTACAGCGCCAAATAAAAAGAAGCATATGATAAATTACGGAGTTGGTTGACCTTCTTGGATGCGCCAGGAGAAACTAGGAAAACAGTCCTTATCAAATTGATTCTAGCAACGGTTCAATCAAAAAATTACATAACCTTAGCTATCGCTTCATCGGAAATTGCTGCGACATTGCTACCAGGTGGAAGCATTGCTAATTCAGCTCCTGAGCTGCCATATAAATCATCGAAACTCCCGCGTGTGCGATATTTCCAGAAAATCCGGTATGGAAAAAGTATTACACAAATTTAAACTCATTATTTGGGATGAGTGCACCATGGCACATAAAGATCGCTTGAGGTTCTTGATCGATTGTTACGAAATTTGCGTGGAAACGTTCAACCATTCGGTAATGCATTGATATTGCTTGCAGGAGATTTTACGCAAACATTGTCTGTAGTTTCTTGATTTTATTAAGAAAATTAATTCCAGCAATCGCCACTGGCTCACTGAACGAGCTATTCTTGCTGCGAAGAACAAGGATGTCTATCAACTAAATAATAGTGGTATTGACAACAGTCGTTGCTTGAGCTGATCTGCTCTTTCACCAGACTGCCAGGCCTCTTGCTCACTTTGGTGAATACCACTAATGTTATTCAATCCAGCATTCAAAGTGTGGAAATAACATATACGTCGATAAACACCGCACTTAAGAATTTGGTGAAGAAAGTAGTGTAAGTAAAGATTTTAACTTGGCCTTTCATAGGTGTAGAATTCCCATGATTCCGACCGATACACCATTTCAATTTAAAAGATTGCAATTCCCAATTCGATTGACATTCGGAATCACAATGAATAATGCTCCAGGTCAAACTTCGGAAAAGTATGGTTTAGATTTAGAAGCTGATTGCTTCTCAGATGTTGTATGTTCCCATGTCGGCAAACCAGATATCCTTAATATCTATACAGAGAATGCAAAAACGACAAATATTGTGTGCACACAAGTACTCATTACAAAATCAAACTTATATGAAACGTATGCTTTGTTACGTTAATCACTTATCATCCATGTAACAGGTATATGCCACAGCAAAACGTGGCAGGGTACAGCTAGTTGTAATAGATTATTTAATTATTAATAGGGTTGTATTTTATAATTCTTTTATGCCATTACAGTGTCTGCATGTCGTTTTATTTTAATTTGGTCCTAAAATAAATTATATCCCGGGATCCCGAGGGCTTGTTCCCGGGATTTCGGGACTCAAAAAAAGGGCTCGGGACTCCCGGGGTCAGTTGCCACACAAAGGGGTAGGACCTACAGTCTTACGCCGACTCCGAACGGCGATTGTATTTTTATGAGAAGCTGTTTTTGATGGCAGAAATACACCCGGAGTTTTGCCATTGCCTGCCGAGAGGCGACCGCTGTTAAGAAAAAGCCGTTTTCGTTTTTCGCTGCGCGGAGTGGAAGCGCGCACTGCTTACCACTACACCACAGCGGCCGCCATGTGCCACACAGTAAACTTAGAGCGCTTTAAACGACAAAAAAAATTGGTATATATCATTAATTTTTCACGGGTCTTTTTGCGAAAATATGGTTCATATATATATGTACATCTAGCATTCTAAGTTGAAGTATGAAAGGTTGTGATAACTAACCCAACCCTTTTCTTTATGTTTCTTAAAATAAAATACTCGTACTCATAATAAAGAAGCATCATATTTGATTTGAGTACGAAATTCTTATTTCAAGAATGAAATATTTAGATTCCATATACTTAAATAGAGTAAGTTTGTTCTTATTTTTAGGCCGACATTTTTCCTTCACCCGCACCATTGAAAAAGCCTATGGGCCCATAGATCCTAAAGCCGGCGCTGCATGAGTACTTACGGTCAGAGATATGCCTAATTATAATTAAAACACAACGTTTATCAAATATTTTATAATTATTTTTAATTGAAATTTTGATACTTAGATTTCTACAGAAATCAAATTTAGACTAACTAAAAATTCTGAGCCAAAAAGGAACAATTTTGGTAAATCGACTTAAGCAAGTACCGAAATAAAGATGTATCGATGGCATCCAATTGAAATTCGAATTATAGGTTAAGATATTCTAGTAGATTTTTTGGAAGGTATATAAATTCATCTCAATTTAGTTTTGCCTGATGACGATAATTGAGCTTACGTTAGTGCTAGAGTTTACTCCAAAACTAAAAGGATCTATATAGTATTTATTTGCAAAAATTTTACTAAGGCACCTTTTCCTTTCCAGCACAGAACTATATTTCGCACACCGTCTTCAAAAGAGTCACAACTCAAAATAATACGTTCGTCAAAAAATGCGAAAAACTATTTCATAGCGCATGCTAATCATATGGGCAAGGGCGACTTTACCTTAGGTTTATTTAACAAATTATAACACAAATTTGCTCCAGCTTTTGCTGAAAGGTAAATAAACGCTCTGTGTACATTTTTAGCGCATAATTTCAAAAATGCCAAATTTTGAGTTGACTCTTTTGAAGACGGTGTGCGATTTGTTAGTTCATTAACAAAAAAAAACTTTATAGAATACGTTTGCACAGTTACAAAAAAAAACTTACGAAACTATCTATGGTGACAAGAAATAACATCCAAAGTCCGAAAAGGACTCATCAATTATATTATTACTTAGCTGAATAGTTGAATTATTGAATATGGAAGTACTAGAATAGTACATTCCTCGAATTGCTTTTAAAATTTGTGTTTAAAAAGATGGGGACTTTAGCTGTTATTCCTTCGCCACAAAAATATTGAAAATTATCACTCAGTTGGCAATAGTTTTCTTATTAATAAATCCAACAGGTTTAGGCGCTTGCCTACAAATTTGAACACGGTATTGTCTCTTAGGCTGGGTTGAGCAATAAAAGTGCGTTCAGCTAAAAAGCTAAAAATTAAAATATTTTCATTCTTTGTTGGATATTTGCTTATTATCTCATACATATGTATTTCTATAAACAAAGCGAAACATTCACACAAACGAGCATAATTAAATTACACATTTCGTTCGGAGAAATCGTTGGTAACACAAACAAAAGGTACGGTGCCGTCAATGTATGTATGTATGCCAACATTAATCACAACTATGCTAATCCAGACCCGCTTGAGAATTCCCTGATCTATTTTGACATCTACATATTTTTTTTTTGTTAACAAAATTTTAAACAATACGGGGTGTCGCATATGCACCCCTAAGTATATAACTTCTTATACATACATACTATATATATATTTGTAATCATAATAGAATTAGAAATAACAACAATCGATTTTTAAACTTCAAGTTCTGTTTCCTCAAGTAGGTTTGAAAACAAGGCGAATTTATATAAGGTGGTGTTACTAGCTCAGCTGATTTTGTGTATGTGTTTCGCCGCACGGCTTCTGATATCAAATTGAAAAATTTTGTTTGAATTTGAACAAACACTCTTACAGATTTTGACAGTTTATGCCGCCAAAGCAAAAACAAAATACATGCAAGTTTTTGTACTCCTGCCATCACCTTATATTAATTCGCCTTGTTTGAAAATTTATCTGCGCCTCAAACACGTTTTTTCAGAAGAAAATTTATGTTTAAAGGGCAAATAAATTTTAAAACCTACTTGAGAAAACGGCCCAAAAATTTGTTTGTACGCATGATTCCCTAAATAAATATGTATGTATGTACGCATGTACTTATGCATATTAAGGCACATTTTTAAGATATAGTATTGGCTAAATTTTCTTGGCACTTAATTAACTGGTGAGATGGTTTGGCCGAACTTTCTGGCACGTCCAGCGAAACCCTTGCTACCATCAGGTCCTATCGGCGTGCGTACTAAATTCTCCGAGTTCCTTTGTGCGAATGATCCCGATCGGGATCGGGGTGAGTTATCGAGAAAACTTCCTGTTCGCGAGCGTGGTTGTCCATCAAAGTCAACACCGTGTTTGTAGTTATTTAGGAAGCTACCGGTGCGCGAACGTGGCGAACCGTCATATTCGGAGCCAAATGAATAACGACGATCATAACCGGAATCGGTGGAAATACGCCGACCATTAATATACTGCGCGTTGTCATATGCAGCCAGTTTATTAGCAACGTTGAAGTTATTTGAGTACCGTCGAGGAAAGACGTTATAGCCACCCCCACCACCTCCAACATTGGGGTCATCGTATGGCGTTTCGGTTTGTGTATCCACTGATTGTTTGCGCTGCTCAAAATTATAGTCGTTAGACATACGCCTTGGAAAGTTATTGCTTCCGTTGGTGTTCAGATCGCTGGCATTAGAGAAGGTACGCTCGAATTGCATAGAACCGTTGGAGAAACGACGTTCACCGCCACTGCCAGTAGAACTTTGAGATATCTTGCGGTAAACTTCGGTTTGTCCAAAATCAGAAATACGCCTAGAGCACGGACAGTTATCGGAGCAGTTCGAGTCGCGTCTTTGCGACATGCTCTCCGAACAGTTCGATGGTCGACGTGAGTCAGAAAAACTAGAGTAATTGTCCGAACAGTTTGACAAACGTCTAACTAAGTTACTGTTAGAACCGTTGGCACTGGTTTTGTTGGCATTATTGCCGCTCATTTGTGATGCATTCACAGGCGCATCAATGACAGCAGCTGAACTGGCAGAGATGGTAGAATTGTTGCTATAGCGACGAGGTGAATAGGCATAAAAGTAACCACTACCAGCATTGTTATTGGTCATAGAAATGCCACCAGGGGACGCGTGATCGCTATTGATAGGCGCACGAGGCTGATATGGTTGGAATTGATGCGAGTTCTCACTGGCGAAGCTGCCACGATGCTGTGTGGCGTGCATACTTGGCTGCTGATGGTAATAGTGCGGTTGTCCGCTATAGTTGTTATGATGAAGCTCAGGCAGTGGCTTAGGATGAATGTCTGAATTGAAACGTTTTAGTTTATAACGTAAATCTGGTACGTCATGTGAAATCACTCCACTGAAACTTCCTCCTCGTGTACGCTCGTAGGTGGCGTCATTGTAGTAACGGTAATTTTCAACCATTCGCGCAACTGGTGTGGCTACCTGTATGATGGCTTTCTTACCAGTCTTTTTCTTGGGAGCCACCATTTCGAACACCTGAAATGGACCCTCCAGGTTTTTGGCTTCACGAGCAGACGAAGATTCTAAGTACTCGACAAGGGCGCACTCCTTATGTTGAACCTCAGGATATTTGTTCATGAATTGCCTAACATCCACTGGGATTGCCATGCCTGGTTTAAGTATACGTATCAATGCGATCTCGCCGCATTTGGAGAACATTTCTGAGACTTTCTCGATGGTAAGCTTATCGAGTGGCAAGTCGCAGGCGACAACGGTACGCGAAGGCATTGTTTCATCGAAATTAGGTAATGGATCGATGCGACGTACTTTTGTGCCCACATCGTTGAGTTCTATCTTTTTAGACTTGCGTCGCACAGCATCGCCAACAACTTTCCACTCCTTGGATAATTGTCTCACACGCTTAAAGCTCGACACCAACTTAAGACTGACGTAACCTTCTTTGTTGCGTCGCACATGCTTAAGCAGAAACGCATCTTTGAGTATACTCTCGTTTGAGAAGTAAAACTCAACAGCCTCGGCAATTTCGGCAGCCAACTCATCACTTGGTATCAATGCTGGGTCTAACGTATCGATTTCGTTAATACTAGATTGGTCGGATTTCATGTTAGTTTTGGCGATATGTTCTGTAGGAGAGGACACCGCAGTGTTTTCAATACCAGCGACAGTGCTCTTTTCACATTCACTTGCCTCAGGAAACGAAGGTTTCTTCATTGTCAAAAAAGAACGGTGCACGCGCTTGGGCTCTGTGGGTGAATTAGCTGGTGCCACAGCTGGCGGTGGTGATGCTTCTGGAATATCCTGTTTGAAGGTGTCAGGCTCTAATTTAAAGTTTGGGTGCAGATAAATATTATCCATTTGGCGGTAATAGTCACTTTGGTGGTTCGGTTGTGGGCTATGATGCCTATGGAATTTTTCTAAATTTGCTTCACTTAGAACAGCTGCAGCGGGTGCAGTAGGATTAGACTCAAAAGATCCGCTTTCACGCTCTATAGTTGATGGACTTAAGACAACATCGCGCAAAACATGATTATCGACAGCGAGTGGCTTCAATTCATCATCTTCTTCGGACTCTTCTGAATCCTCGATTGAGGAACCCATGCCAACATCAATTAACTTATCCTCATAACACTCAACGGGCGTGCTGCTAGACGGCGGTGCGGATGTTAGTGGAATCGGCGTATCGAAAACGTCAGAGCCGCGGTTCGCCTCGTATTCGATACCACCCACGGCACCTTCGTCGCTGCCGAACTGCGAGTCCAGAGACTGCGATTGCACAACCTGATGCAAAAGAGATTTAGTCGAACGCTTGGCATGAAAGCGCAGCAATTTGGATGGCAGCGAGGAAGAAATAGGAACTATCGCCTTCGACATATCCGTATTTTGCGATACTTTTAAACTCGTGCGAACAGGGGCTTCTGAAGTGGAAC
Source organism: Rhagoletis pomonella (assembly GCF_013731165.1). NCBI lineage: Eukaryota > Metazoa > Arthropoda > Insecta > Diptera > Tephritidae > Rhagoletis > Rhagoletis pomonella. The sequence goes on along the minus strand of NW_023458561.1, from coordinate 13,241,517 downwards.
TACTGCAAGCCAAGACTTGGGCTGGAGTAACGGAGTTAATTTCACCCTGCTTCATCTTAGTACCACTTTCTTTCGAATCGCATATTTGATGCTCCGTTTTTGTAATTACCGTTGTTACGACAAATGTATGGCCACCAATTCCTTCACCAGCGCTAATTTGGCTTGTTCCACACACTTCTTGTTTATATCCGGCACTTACAGTCGGTTCCGCCATGGCTTTATTGACATCGGAAGCTTCGCTGTTTTCAAACTGACTGCAGGAGCTATCACTCATATTCTTCGCTTTCGGTTCAGATAGGCAAAAGGGTGCTGTTGTACTGTTCGATTAGATGTTGTGTATTTTATTACAATAATATGTGAGTATTTTTTTAGCTATATTTACTATGCATATGTGTGTACTCTTCATGTACTTATACGTCCTATCACAAATTTTTAAAATTTGCAGTTTAACACTAATGGTGGCTAGCTAGCTGTTCGCGTTCCTAATGGTTAGCAGACTCCTTATGTATCTGCGCGTAAAGCTTTGCACTCCACCAAGCGCCAATGGTATTAGAGTTCAAACTTCTTAAACGGTCTTATATCGATATTATCTCACGTTAATTTTTTTATCAGCTGCATGTTGCTAAGCTCATACTTTTCACAATTATTTTACTTTCGCTTTTATTGCCGCATATACTATTTATTCACTTTTATGGCGTTTTACATCAATATTGCAATTTTAACAGTGTCTTTTTGTTCATTTGTGTTAGTGTTCTTGAATTTCTGACAATACTTTGCACTAAACCTTATTAAAGTCTTGCATATTGTTATGAGGTGTGCAACTTAAGCGCCGTCTCGATTTGGCCAAATTAACGTGCCTTGAATGAAAAGTTTATTCATTTCTCTTTGCGTCGCTTACGAATCACCCACTTTGTCGATTTAATCTCAACACGACAACCGCTTTTCTAGGTCACACCATGGCGCGCACCCACTTGTTGCTGTTAGATAATCGATTCGCGATTACAGTACATGATATCAAGTGCAATATACTTCATTGAATATGGCACACCAGCGCGAGTGAGCAGTAGTTTTCAGTTTCGTTTGTTTACTTTTTATTTCTTGTTGTCGTGGTCTTTTGGTCTTACTGAATTTTTTTATTATTATTTTTTTTTATTGATCAGCTGGTTCGTCTTCAAAAGTGCCAGTCGCGAGTTACTGGCTTACTGGCGGTGTTATGGTCTACCACACCATTTATCGCAAGACTTCGGCCACCTCAAACTCACAAAGCGATGTGTATTCACCCACACACACGCCAAATTTCCGTAGTCCGTGAAAAAATTACGGTTATTCCAAATGTACTTGCACATATGACAATATTTATGTATTTATGTACGTATATGTTTTTATTTGTAAGTGGCTGTTTTTTTTTCTTTTTTTGAAAATTCAAGTTCAAACGTTTTAGGTGTGCTGATTATTTATTGCGCGAATTTCGCGAGTATTTTGTACCGTTCCGTTTTATTAGGTAAGTTCATGCAACGCTGCAACGCGAATTTAGACTGAAATTGCAAATTGATTTGGGGTCGGTTAAATACCCTCTGCTTTCAATTGCCCGGCGCTGCTGCGTAGCCGAGCTGCGTCGCTACAGTTGTTGCCACCGCTGCAGCTGCGGGAAGCACAGTCGTTTGTTTTGACTCGCCCGATACGCCAGCACATTTGTACCGTCCGCTAATGTCGCCAGTCGATCGAGTTGTCGGCCTCCATCGCCTTTTGCTTTCCCCACATCGCTGCCGCTGCTGACGTTGCCGCATGGTCGATGGGGATGTTTGGGACTTTTAAGCTATGTACTTATGTGTCTGCTTGTGTGTGTATCTGTACTTGTGTAAGTACTTCGTATGTGCATATGCGTGTATGTTTATTAGGGTGGTTCAAAAATGCGTGTGAAAAAGTAAAGTCGAAATTTGTATGCTCTCACCCCCTACCGAAAAAAGTACATATACCCTTATTTTTTATTTTGAAATCAAAAAAAAATTAGAGGTCGCTCAAAGCGCCCAAAGTTTTCCATGTATTTTATATGGGCAAAAACAACTTTTCGTAGAAATGGTATAGAATAGAGCTCTAGATACCCGGGTATCGAGCAATGCGAGTAGCTCGATACTCGCTCGAAACTCGTTCATTGCTCAACTGCTCAAATGTTTGTTCAAAATTTTCGAGTTTTTGAACAATTTCATAAACAAAAGAAAATTTGTAAATCGTATTTGTCAGCAGCTGCTTTCTATTTCATGTTAAATAAATTATGGCTGAATTTCTTTATTCATTCTGAACGTTTGGAATAAACTTTTTTGTTTACTTATTCTTTAGAACGTTCCTGATGATATGTTAACGTATATTTCAAAAGCATTCTGTTTATTCCGGCTGTGAAATGGGATTATCCGGAATGTATAAAGAAACGCAGCCTATATTATTAAATACCAATGTAACAATCTTTGCATTATATATCAATAATTTGAAAAATTTAAAAAGTTGCTACCAAAAATGTCAATATAATAAAAAAAACATTGCTCAAATTACTCGAAAAAACTCGAATTGCTGGAGCTCATGCTCGAAAATTGTCGAGTAATGAGCATTGAACAAGTGTGCGAGTACTCGCTCCCTGCAAAAATCGTCGGATCATGTAGTCTATTTGTGGTAAATTGGCGTACTTACAAAAGTGCTCCTCTGTCATGCTGTTGCGGACCAACTGGTGTCTCTGCGCTAGCTCATTGTTTGTTATCCGATCACTGCTCGTGTTTTAACGAAACGTGATTGAAGTTGAGCATTTGAAAGCACATTTGCATGTCTGGCTGCAGCTGAACGTGTAGAGATGCTCGCTGTTAGTTCTTAGCTCCCAGCATGCTCGGGTTCGAATACCGTCAGAGGCAACATATAATTTTTAATTTTTGTCTTGGTTTTTATTATTTTCGAAAAAGTATTTGAGAAGTGAAGAACAAAAGCGTGTACAAACGAAAAAATATAGCAACAATGCCATTGTTAATATGTTGGAGTAGTTTTGTGCTACTCTGATGTAATGCGGGGATGGAGTATATGGTCCTGCCCTAGGACATCGCAATGTTAATTGGACTATATTTTTTATATGAATTGTGGTTAATTTTGGAGTACTCCTTGGTCCTTAGGGAGTACTATTTACACGCATGCATGGAGTAGTCGCGATTTTTGCAGGGCTGCTCATATACCCGGGCTGTTTGAAAATGTGCGAACAAAATCGAGAGCTCTAGTATAGAATAGTTAAAAATCAGAATTTTTCTACCAGAAAACTCGGCTTATCTGCAGGAGATTCCCAATAATAAAACCCAATTGTTTATTTAACCATTTTTTCATCGGAACTATAATTTATAGGTCCTCCAAAAACCCCGAAAAATGCAATGGGACGACCAATAAAAAAGCGTTAGTATTAAAAAATGGTTAAATAATCAATTGGGTATTATTATTTAAGGTCTTCAGAAGAGAGCCAGAGTTTACCGATCGACAAAAAAATTGATTTTCAAGAATTCTATACCATTTCTACGAAAAATTTAATTTTTCCCATATAAAAATACATGGAAAACTTGGAGCGTTTTGAGCGACCTCTAAATATTCTTTGATTTCAAAATAAAAAAATAGGGGTATACTCTTTTTCGATATAGAACAATCCTAGGAGTTGAGAGCATTACCATTCCGACTTTACTGTTTTTGGACCACCCTAATGTACATACGTACATATATACCTGTATGATTGCATTATCTGTAACAGTTATACAGTGCGTTACAGTGAGAAACACACAGCGAAACATCAAACTTGTTATTAATGAAAACTCGAAAATGGCAATTCATTGAAATGATTGCTGTTTTTTTGCGTATGATATGCACATACATATCATGTGTTTGTGCATACGTACATATTTATGTGTGTATGAATATGTATACTCAATCGCATGCAGTGTTGCCGTTTTAGCCTTTTGGTGGCTAGATTTAGCTACCACATCCCTTTTTTGGACACGTAAATTTAAAATTGCCCCTAGCCCTTTTTTTAGCTCTTTGGAAAATTTATTCTTACTTGACATGAAAAAGTTGTATATGTATGCTTAATTTGATCTAATTTTTTTCATTTATGTATGAGATGAACTTTTAAACTAAGATAGACTCTAATATATGTATATATATGTATGTGTGTAAATGTATTGTACGCTCCTTAGGTTTTTATACAAACTATAAAAGTGTTAGGGCCGTTAACTTACATATTAAGGATTTAACTATACTTTAAAATAGATAAGTTTACAGCCCCAAATATGCTTAATGTGTTAAAGTTCCCATGGATGATACCATCATGCTGGCGCCTTCAAATGCTGGTGGCAGCCGATTGACCGTGTGTGTTCTTGTGGTGTATTTGTACTGGCTGCTGGTGCGACATCAAAAACGATTTAAAAATGGTATGATAATACCAGCATTCTGGTATCGCGAATGGTGAAATTAGCCCTTTTTTACCTCTCTTTTATTAGCTCGGGATGTAACTATGAAATATTGATGCGCCTAAAAGATGCAGCGATTTCTATTCTCATACCTGATGACAGTACGAATGCAAATTATAATAGAGGTTTTAGTTTTTTAATCTATAATTTTATTTAAGTATTTTACCGAAAACTTCTTGCACCATATGAGTCAAAGCCGTGTTTGTGGAAAAATTATGAGATTTCGGCTCTAATCATTTCGGTCGTTTTTGGACCTCATTTGTAAAGAAATAAATATTGTACCAGCAAGCTGGTATGTTATATGCTTCCAGCCTGATGCTACAATCACTTGATGGTAAACAACTTTAGCTACCATTTTTAGCCACAACGAATTTTTTTTAGCTCTTTTTAGCCCTTTTTTAAAAGGAATTTGGCTGCCACTAAAAATCATTCTCGGCAACACTGATCGCATGCCATCTTTTTGTTTATTTTTCGAATTACCTGTTCGTTTAATTTATTCGTGAGACTTAACGCACCTAAACGTTCTCGGTGCAAGGTGATCGCTCGCTACTTCCGACTCATGAGCGTTACTTGCATGCGCTGCGGCGCTGTTCTCGCGCTGGCTGCAGTGATCCCAACGATTGTTCGGTGGTTTGAAGCACGTGCACTTGTTCTTCCACACTCCGCTGAATGCGCGCGGGCCCAACGCTTTATCAGAACATTTTGCAATTACAAAAATAAAATAAATTGCTAATGTATTTACATACTTAAGTAAGTATGTGTGCATACGTGTATTAGAGTCGTAACGTAACATTAGGTAGTGATGTGCTGAGTCGATACTTTTAAGTATTGATCGATACTCGGTACCGATTTAAAACGTATCCAATACTTTCAATACTCGGTACCGAACTTTTGCAATTTCTAATAAGAGCACACAACAGCCAAAAATGGCATACAAGTAGTTTTTAGCAAAAAAAAAAACCGACTTAAAAAAAATATATATATATATAATAATAATAATAATAATAGATTGGCGCTTACACATATGTTAGTGTTTGGCCGAGCTTCTCCTCAGATTTGTGGCGTGCGCCTTGATGTTGTCACACAAAGCGGAGGGACCTACAGTTTTACGCCGACTCCGAACGGCGATTGTATTTTTTATGAGAAGCTGTTTTTCATGGCAGAAATGCACTCGGAGGTTTGCCATTGCCTGTCGAGGGACGACCGCTGTTAAGAAAAAACCTTTTTTCTATATTTTTTTTGCGATGTTGCTTTGACCAGGGCTTGAACCCAGGTGATGCGGAGTGGAAGCGCGCACTGCTAACCACTACACCACAGCGGCCGACCTATAAATATATATATATATATTTCATTATCCAGTGGTCGGATCTAAATCAGATTAGTATGGAACCACCTCTGAGACACTACCTTATCGAAATCGGTTGACGTGGTCCAAAGTTATGCGGTAACATACATAAAAAAAAAATAAAAATATTCTGACGAACTGATCACCTCCTTTGTTTGGAAGTCGGTTAAAAAGCAGTTGAGGGGAGCCTGGGCTATGAATAGCCGAATGCGGAGACTAACAGAGGTTTTAATGCCAAGTAATATTTGATTTCCACCAAGTATTAACTGCAGTTTATGCCTATTGGAAAAAGGAGATTACATCTCGAAGTGGATAATTCCACCTATTACGAAGAAGCGACCGATAGGAAAAGGCCAAAAATTAATAAATAAACCTTGCCGATCACCCCATGTTAAACTTATCACCAAATGCCAAAAATCAACGCGATTTTCTAGCAACTTTGAACTTGCACTTTGAGTAGGCTATAAAACTGCATACTTTGAATTTTTTTAAAAAGTCTGAATAAAAAGTTGCAAATTAGTGTGCAAATTTAAAGAATTTTCCTGAGTTTTGCACAATGTTTGGAGATGTTATTATTACGTTTTCTGGTGTAAAATGAACTATATTTTTATAAAAAATTATCGAAAATAAATTAGAATAAAAAACTTAGCATATATGGCGAAAAATTCACTGTGCCAATACTTTTGTTCGTCACTGTATGTACATATGTAATACATTTATCATACATCATATCATCAAAAAAAGAAAAAACGATTGAAATGAAGTTAGTCACACAAATTTTGAATTTATTGACAAGCAAAGGCTTTTTTACCGGCTTTTGCAAATTAAATAAGTTCTCGGCAAGATGGTTTTTTTTAAAAAATACGAGTACATATATGGTATATGGACCACGCTTACTTGTAACCAAGGCGTATACGCCTTGCTTGTAGCACTAGCAAACCAAAATTGTAAAAATATATGGGCAAAAATAGTTACATATGTACATTGCGATGTCATTCGACCTGACCTCTGGTTCATCGCTGCGTAACATGGCCCATGAACTGAATTTCGTAAGATTCTGCATAAACCGAATATTTAATATTTTATTAAGGTGCATTTTAAATTTAAGTAATCAATTTTTTTACTCAAAATAATTTTTGTTTTTCCACATATTTTTGGTTCTTTCCATTCTTCGGCCACGATTTTTATTATTTTTTTTTAAGTTTGCCCATGGTACAATAATTGCAGGTATTATCTTCCCAGAGAGCGCATATGCCGATCTGCCCTATTTAAAAAATATCATTATTGCCCACACTAAAACGGTTACTGCTGGGGAAAAGGGATATTTCCATACCCCATATTCCATATACATACATATGTACACGTATTTTTTTAAACAAACCATCTTGCAGACAACTTATTTAATTTGCAAAAGCCGGAAAAAAAATTTGCTTGTAAATACATATCAAAATTTGTGTGAGTTTGTGAGTAAATTTAAAAATTATAATGTTTGGAAACGTCAAGAATTTTAAAAGTGACTCTCAGCGGTTCTACCTTACTATATTTTTATCATGGACAGTACCTGTAATTATTGTACCATGCTGTAAGCAAAATGTATCCAACAAAGTGTGATTGAATTTGACATTGCTCTCAGAAGAACCATCCAAAGACAAATTGACAAAATTTTGTATGAATTTCTAATCGATTGTTTATATTTTTGGCAGTATAGTACCTTAAAAGAGAGCCTAACTGAGTTGTCAATCACACCTTGTTTAATCACACCTTGGCTGCAAGTGTATAAATGAAAGACGTTTGTTTACAGAATTATTTGTTCAGGCAAAAATTCTTATGCAGGATTTCCACTAGGCATTAAATGGCAAAAATGACAAATGACAAAATTAAAAAATAATCATTTATTACATTAAAAACACAGTCATTAAGTTCATTTCCACATGGCATACATTTTTTGTTATTTCAATGCCTAGTGGAAATTCGGCATTACACACAAAAGTTTACTTCTCAAAAGATTTCGTTATTTTGGTGCATTTGGCTTCTATTCTGCTAAAAATATTTCCTATAAATTGCATCAGCTCTTTCACATGTTGTTTACAAATGCAACGCAGCTTTTCATTTTACAGTTTTCATAAATTAGCATGAGAAAAACTTCGGACTTAAGTAATCCTGCAACTAAGAGTAAGCATACATTGGTGGGACTCGGCTTGAATCGCTTAGGTGGTTACAGCAACTATCAAGAAGTGTATGTACATAAATAAAAAAATTTTTCTTTAAAAAAAATTTGCATTCGATGAAATTGTATTTCAACAGTCCGAAGCTGAAAATTGAATTTGACTCCTAGTATAAAATAATAGCCGTTTTCGTTATTCGGAGTTAACTCCAAAACTACTGCATAGATTTCAGTAAAATTTTCAGAGCTTATACCTTGGATATATGGTCCTATTATAGGCTACCAGAAAACTCGGTAGGTGATGCTGGGTCGAGTTATTTATAAAAATCGTATTTATGAACCGATTTCTTTTAAATTCAAAATGTAAGCTACCAGCATGATGGCAAATACGTTTACCAAAAATAGACCCGCTATGTGGCGCGGGAGTCGAGTTATTTATAAAAGTCGTATTTATGAACCGATTTCTTTCAAATTCAAAAGGTATAGTTTAGCATAATGAAAAATACGTGTACCAAAAACGGAGCCGCTAGGTGGCGCAGGAGGCGATTTATTTATAAGAGTTGTATTTATGAACCCATTTCGTAAGCATGATGAAAAAAGCACTTGCGAAAAACGGACCCGCTAGGTGGTGCTGGAGTCGAGTTATTTATAAAAGCCGTATTTATGAACCTATTTTGTTAATACACATACGAAACGTTTATTACTTTCATGATGATTTTTTTTTTTTTCATTCGAAACATATTCAGCCTTATCATGAGTTTCATCTTCCCTGAACCGGTTCACTTTTCGCTTTTGGTTTCCATGTACTTACTATGGGGGAATCAAAATTTTCGCGTGAATTTTTTTTCGGGCGAAACTCAGGATAAAGAAGATTACATACATAAAATGATAGCCATTTCCGTTTTTCGGACTAAACTCAAAAACCACTCAATAGAGCCTAGTCAAATTGTCGGAGGTCCTATTATGGGCTACTAGAAAACACGCTGGTGGCGCTGGAGTAGAGTTACTTATAAAAGTCGTATTTATTAAAAGATTTCGTTCAAATTCGCAGCGTGACTACCTGTATTATAAAAAATTCCTTTGCTAAAAATGGACCCGCTGGAGTTTAGGTATTTAGAAAATCCTTATTTTTTATAAAATCTGATTGGAACTCATAATTCGTATTCATTTCATGACAAGCAAAGGTTTTGCAGAAAAGGGACCCAATGGATGACGCTGCACCCGAAATATATAGAAACCCCCACAGGGTTTGTTTATCTTAGACGAATTTACTTTTCAGATGGCTAAATCAAGAATCCGATTAAGTATGCATATAAAGACCGTAACACTGTGTAAGCGTGATCTTGTATCTACCTCCGATTGACGAAGTTGCTCGAAGCGGCCGCTATTACAGCAGTAAGACTCAAAGAAACCAATTCATAAATATTAAGACGAATTGTAAAAGGGGCGAATTGACAAGGAAATATTCGACCACATCTGTCCAAGAAGGAACAGGGTAGGTATATCAATGGTTTCATTTACGCGAAAACTTTTCATCCTGTGGGGCAGCGAGGATTCTTGGCCTTCCTATAATTGAAAACGCTCATCTGTGCTCTTGAGTTTCCGTACAAGGCACTTTTATTGGCTTACATGGAACACCGGACCAATGCTGAAGTTGCAGGATCTTAGAAGAATATTACGCACGCTTGGCGGAGATCTCACAGGTTGAAATAAGACCATAGGTAAAACGCATTACATCGAAAAGGATTACTATTCCATATGGAATCACAGCGAAACTATTCTTGGCATATGTGTGAGGAGGATTCCGTTATTTAGTCGTTTCAATCTTTACTAAAAATGTTTCCTTTACACACTGCTTTTGCTTTTAAACACTATTTTTGAATTGGCCAACGCAAAAGATCTTATTAGGCGCCGCCAAGCAAGCGGGCATGTGCTAGTGTACTTATAAAGACATAGCCTTAGCGGTTACGAGGTTCCCAAATATCCGCGAAACCATTTGGTTTCATCACTTGTTTTGCTAACCATTTGCTTTACCTCCACAGCTGTGGGCAACCGGGTTCATTCACATATTCATGTACGTGCGCACAAGTATTACGGCAAAAAAGGGTGATGCATGGATTCTAATTACCAGCATGTATGTATGTATATATGTAAGAGCACAGTTCAGAGCCACCCTCCAAACACAACGAAACATACTAAAAACTTACTTAGCACTTTTACAAATTTACAAATGTACATGTATTACAAATGCATATGTATGTAGTAGCTTATTGAATTGGTAACACGCTTGCTTACATCAAGGTTATAATTGGATTTGTTACATACAAAAAGGTGAAACGAGATTACCTATACAGAATTCAATATTTTCTTCTTAGTTTTCTTAATTGTCCATTTCGTTTAGAATGCGATTTCTTCATTCGCCGGAGGTAAAATTTAAGTAAACTGTACATTGTTATGTTTTGTTATGTGGTTTTGTAACACCTAAATTAAAAAAAAAAAAAAACAAACACTTAGTACCCCGTGTAGCATAAGATGACCTGGCCCCAATTGCACCAACGGCTTATCATTTATCACTTTACAACTTTTGGATAAGCCTTTTTTTGAAAAGTAAAGTTGATAAGTGTTGCACTTTGTACTTATCAAAAAAACGAATCAACTTATAAAAAAATTAATAACTGACAAGTTTTTTGGATGGGTCGATTTGATAACCATTGCACAGCCAATTTCTTTTACTTTTCAAATGGAGAACTTTTCCAATAATGTGCTTAGCTGAAATGATTTTCTCAATGGAAAACGAAAGCTTAGCAAACCCATGTGAGATTTGATAAACATTTTCAATTTATCTTTTTTTCTTACTATGTCGCGCGCACAAAGCAAAGCCAATAAATTGGCTGCCTTAAAAATTATTAAAGAAAAAAGTAAGTCCGCCTTGACTATCATATGTATGTTTATATAAATAACTATATTTTCTACATTTAAGGATTTTTTATTTGAATCTTTCCAAAATAATTCAGTAACAAAAACACAAGAACCACATTGCATTAATTGAATGATTTCCATACCGGTTAACAAATTGGTACTCAGTAGCCTTAGGGGCGTCGCTATTTATCATAGTTCCATCAACGTACCTTGCGACTTAAGGAAATCCACCAATGTTGAAAAATTGTGTGACAATATTTTTCGTAAATTCCGGCCAACTAATAGTTTCATCCATCAATTTGTTTATCAGGGCATTTGCCACTCGATTAATTACGGTACATGCCGTTAATTTGTGAACCCCAGGCAATTGACCAATTCCATGATATTGGCTACCATTACCTAACTGCCCATCTCCATAGGATAAAGTTTATATCTTGATACATATTTATGTTAGAATATAAATAGCCAATGGAGATCGCTCATTTCTCTTCAAGAGCAATATATATCAGAGCTTATATCTTGCCATCTATTGACGGCAATTTAGTGGTTTGACAGCTACATTTTCATTTGCACGAGAACTTCGTGGCGGCAACATCATTGACAATTTCTTATAAAACAAAAATTGAGCTGTTTTCTGGTAAAATATTTGTTATTATGTACTTGGATGTTAAATATCCTATTTTCTAAATTTTTTAGCGATTAAATCCGGCAAAAATACGTTTTTGAAGCTATCTTACAAATGCTTATTTCAAGATATAAAAAGCCCACACAAATATTGCCACTGATATAATTTATATCTAGCGACCAAAATGACTGCTGGACAGCAATAAACTTTATCCTGTGGAGACGGACAGTAATTAGTGCAGAGTCGATAATAATTGCTGTAGCGGACTTAAGCCATTATTACGCTCACTATTATATTGTAGGTCCGCTCCAATTTTTAATAAAATTTCTTCAATTTGGCTACGAGATAACCGAAATTTTTCTACTACATCAATATCTAAACAGTAGCTGATTTTTTCTTTTATTATTTGCGGATTTTCCTCCTCTAATAAATTTAATAGTTCGAATCGAAGCATTTTTTGTGTCAATATTTTATCGAATCACGTGTTAGAGCTTCATTTTTAAACTCTTAACGTATTATCCTTTTACAATAAATAAATTCATTCAGACTGAATAAATGTAACTTATCACTGGTTAGGGATAAATCGATACAAGTAAATCCGAGTACACACTCGATACTTTTCTCAATTTACCAAGTAGTTTTTTACTCGATACTTTTTACTGCGATCCAAGTAGGTATCGAAAAAAAGTACTTGTATCGGAAGCGCAAAACTTATTATGCTTCAGCATCTTTTTTGAAAAGCAGCCCATTAGAGGAATGGGAAGATATGCGCACTACATTTCCGCAGATATATAAGCAAGCCCGTCTATACATAACGGTTGTTGGGTCATCTGTCTCTTGTTAGAGGCTTTTCTAAAAAAACAGGTACAACTATCAGGCATGTTCTAAAATTCGAAAATTTCAAATCGACTCGATTTCGATAATTTTCTTGATGGTTTTTAACCCAAAAATTTGCAAGTCTCGCATTAAAATGATTTATTTCATATCGCTGCTGCTTCTTTTACGGGTTTCAATTAGAATATTCACTCTTTTTATCAGATACAATTAAAAAATATTTGGCAAATCGAGTCGAGTTCAAAGTTTCGAATTTCAGAACATGCCCGTATATCAAAATCTCGCCTTTCAGGAAAACCCTTGGAAAAGTTGATTTTTTGGGCAAATATAACAAAAAAGGAGTTATTTTCTCAAACTGATTTTATATGAAAAAACTTTATATATTAATCTGGTAAAAAATGTATTCTATTGTTCTGTATGAAAAAATATTAGAAGATAAATAATCTTGTAAAAATGCATATTTTTTGTGAAAAAAATTCAATAACTTTGAAAAATTTGCAAAGTCGTCGTTCTATGTACAAGTACTCGATACCTTTCCGATACTGAGTAGGTATCGATACCTTGGTTGATACAAGTACAAGTACTGATTTGAGTAATACCTTGATGGTATCGATTTATCCCTATCACTGGTATGATAGGTAAAATTATTTTTAGCAAAATAATGCTAAAGTTAGCAAAATGAAAGATGACAAGTGATAAATAAAAATTTTTAGTGCAACGAAATGCTAATAAATTTTGATAATTTGCATAACTTATCACTTATCCGCTAAAGCCTTTTCGGTAAGCATGTCAAATTTTAGTGCAACGCTTATCAATGAGTGAGAGTGATATTTTACTTATCAATACTCATTTGAGTGACTTTTCCTTATCATGTTGGTGAAACACAAAACTTTGCGCAAGTTCGATAATTTGCTAAAATGCTAATGATAATTCGTTGGTGCAATAGGGCCCTGGATTTCGTATGTTAAATACAGTAGCTGATTGCTAATCAAAGGCCATTATTCAACCCAAAAATATTCTAGAGAAAGGAATGACGTTTTTGGCATACTTTGACTAAGGAACAGTATCAACGAATCTCACGGACATACTACATGAAAGTGTTTTTGAGTTGGGCCGCTCCATTTTGGCCAATAATGCTTATGTTTGCATATACATACATACATACATATATGCATACATATGTAAAGTGAACCAAAAATCAGACGCGATATTTTAAAATTTTTTTGCTATTTTTTTTTAGTTTATCTAATGTATATTATTTTTTACGAAAGTATAACTGATTACTTAACAAACACCATATAAATCCAAATTTCAGACCGTGTTCAAAAATTGTGCAAAGTTTGACTAAAGTTTCTAACTTTCTAACCGTCATCTTTAGGCAAAATTTTGGTACGCAGTTTAGTATAACAAAAGGTAAATTTGAAGTAGCTAGGACTTATCGTTGATTTTTAGCATTTTTTCCATACAAGCTATGTTTGACATTATTTTGTATATAAAAAATAAAAGCTTATAATGAGGAACACTGTCAACGAAAAAAAATTGCCAAAACTCAACGGTACTTGAAATTTGCAACTTATACGAATCTGTAGTCAGTTTTCAAAAATTCAAAATGGCGGATCTAATATGGCAAGCACAAAAATGAAGAAATAAGTAAACTTTATCAAAACAGGGAATTTCGGGGTTTTTGGGATCGCTAATTATGAATCTTGAATCTCAATTTCGAATTTTGAAATGACAATTGATTTGGACACACTTTCATGGTATTTTCGTTTCTACCAAAAAATGTCGCCTTTTTATTGCCCCGTTCTCTTTTCGTCGAATATATTGATTTTATTTTTGTGTGCAAAACTGCCTGCCGCAATTGAGCTACATTTATAAAAAAAATGAAATATTAAATAAACAAAAGAAATATAGCCAAAACTGGTCAACATAAAGCGTTTCTATTATTGCCACCAGTGTAAATTACAAATCCCGAAAATCCCGGGATTCTAGGCAAATAATCCCGGGATTTCAAGACTTAAAAAAGACCGGGATCCCTGGATTAACATTCCTAGTACATATGTACATTAGGGTGGTCCTTAAAAAGCAAATGAACGATTTCTTTCAATCTCACCCCCTAAATGGTCACACACTGAAAATAAAATTTCGTAAAAGTGCTACGAAAACCTTTCGTGGTGTTGGTTTTTGTACAATGTACGAAACTTACATTCATAATACGAACACATTTTTCACAACGAAACAAGATTTAACGAACCATACGTAAATATAACGAAAGGACTTTCGTAAGGCATTTTTTCAGTACAGTTTACGAAATCTTACGTTTATTTTACGAAACACATTCGTAAAGCACTGAACAAATCTCTGTACGAATATAACGAATTTTGTATATTGTAGGAAGGCATTCGTAATATTTACGTATGGTTTTAAATTTACGAAATCTACAATTCTGTATTCGTACAATTTAGTTAATACTTTCGTATAAAGTACTACTTAATGCAGAAACATGTTTCTTAAATTCGTACAACATACGAATGTTTTCGTACAATATACTCAATTACCGGCAGTTTAATATTTCATCATATTTTTTGTATTGCGTGTCATTGCGGAATTAATTGTTAGCTGCTGTGAAACGTATAATATAATTTTAAATGTTTTAAAAAGGGATTTGCTGGATAAAAAAACAATACAAAATTAAATATTAAAGCTGTGGATATACTATGCTTTTAAGCATACAATGTTTTTTAACATCGCCTACGCTGCGCCTTGCGCTGCAATGTGGGACTTGATAAATAGGCAATTTCATCAGTTACCTATCAACGGCAAGCCTAAGCTAGGAGCACTACTTAATGTAATTAAAAGTAAGTACATGTATGACTTTTCACTGAAACTTGCTTTTAAGACGCCTTATAATTTTCCTTTAATTTATAGTCGTCAAGGAAACAACATCGATGAAGCTGCGAATCTGTCAAGTGCCTCTACATAAAAATATTATAATGTTTAAGAAAGCAAAACCAGTATTTTTTATATTCTTTCATATTTTATATCTTATTATATTTAGTTTTGTTGAGTCTCATAGTTTAACAATTTGCATCAATATTCTTTATTGAATGAAGCCTAAGCAATAAAAAATATGTAGTATAGAACCTATTCGTATGCCTATAAATAAAAGACTTAAGTTTTATTATAGGTAAAATAACCGTTTTTATTAATTCTAAACTACAGTGTAGTCAGAAAATTATTCTTCTTTCGTAGAACGTATTATTAACACTATAAAAAACATGACTAATATTATAGCACAACACTTTCATTATATTTTAATCAATAATGTTAAGCGTTTTTGCAAAACGCTTTGTTAAACAAAAACGCTTAAAATTAACGATAAAAACAAAATAAAAGTGTTGTATTATAATTCTTAATATGTTTTTTACAGTGTGGAGAATGAAAGCAAAATCGCACATTCTACGAAACAAGCGCAGATTTTACGAAAGTAATTTCGTTAAATATACGAATTATTTCTGTACA
>NW_023458561.1:13203958-13215627 GCF_013731165.1 Rhagoletis pomonella | reverse complement strand
AGCAATTGATATACCTACGGTGATCTTTCCTTGTTAATTCACCACTTTTACAATTCGTGGTAAAATTTATGAACTGATTTCTGGGTAGATGCAAGACCGCATGATCGTGCCTGAGGGCGTCAGAAAAACTTAACCCCATCCTTCATTTAGACATCTGAAAACTAAATTCGTATAACTTAAACATAGTGCCAAAGCAGACCAACCACACGGGGTTTCTATACATTTCGTCTGCAGCGCCATCCATTGGGTTCATTTTCTGCAAAACCATTGCTTACCATAAAATGAATACGTGTTATGAATTTCAACCTTAACTCCAGCGGCACTAATCAGGTAAATTTTAATCAAAAGAATTTTCCATCATACAAGATACATAGCTCACATTTAATATTTGAACGAAATCGGTTAATAAATACGATTTTTATAAATAACTCTACTCCAGCACCAGCTAGCGAGTTTTCTAGTAGCATGTAATTGGACCATATATGTATGTTAGATAACCTCCGACAATCTGACGGAACTCTATTCAGTGTTTTTTGAGTTTATTCCGAACAACGAAAACGGCTATCATTTTATGCAAATAGGTATGTAGATAGGACAGTTTATAGCGAAACTCGTAAAAGCAAAGCTCCATTCTTTGTGAAAAAATTTAAAAAGATTCTTCAAAATTTTCACATAAATTTTACCTTACTGAAAATTAAAGACAAAGTTACAATAGTTCAATGGAATTTAGAAATCTAGGAGAAAATGGTTCCCAATCGAATGATACTTGCGCGTTTACGTAAATGTATATCGAGCCAGCCTTTCCAATAATTACCACTTTTCGCCATAACTACGGTATTGATAACATATGTAGCTGTGTAGAATTTCAGGACGTTAGCGTAAGCAGTTCCAGAAATAAGCTATATGAGAAGTTCAGTTTGTATGGAAGGAAGGAACCACTTCCCCTTTCCCAATGCATTTGTAATATATGCATCAGTGCTAAGTTTCAGTTCCCCAGCGTAATTGGTTTTAGAGATATATGGGTTTTTTATTTTAGTCTGTATTTTATGTTTTAGTCTGTATAAGAATTTTAGGAATAACCCGAGCTACATACTGAGTAAATTTTTGGTCAGAATATTTATTTTCAAGCTGTTGCCAAATATGAACCAAGTCGATGCAGCCGTTTAGTAGTTTAGTGAAATACATTGTAAAAAGAACTGTATCAAACTGTAAAACGTGACGTCTCAGATTTCTTAATTTTTTGGCAGCAACAACGAAAAGTTTTATTTTTTTTTTAGCGAAAAACCTTCCACACAGAAAAAAAAATTAAGTTTGTGGTTATATCAAGGCGAAATTTTGTGAAGGGTCCGTTACTAACTCTAAATATAAACAACGACGCACTGGAAAAAGTTAATACGTTCAAATACCTAGGAATAATGATTGACGATAAAATAAAACAAAAAAAAAATATGGATTCTATATTTTCAATTAGAGCTTTAGCAATATGTACATCGGTGAAAACTGCATTTAACTCCATACATTAGCTTTTGCGTGATGCGCTTACAAACATACAGACAAACATACCAAAATTTTATATTTGGCTTCTGTTGATCTAATTAATAAAAAATTAATAGGGGGTTTAATTTTTCTTTACCATCTTTTATGTACAGATATCGGCCTGTTGCAATTTTATTATTCTCAAATACTCTCGTTTGATACCCATATGGCAACACTTAGTATATATTATAAATTTAACTGAATTAAAGTTTTCAAATAAGTGGCAACCCGCTTCAAGAATGTTTTCAAAAGTAAGCTTCCTAATCCCCTTTAGTTTAATATTCGTATTGCAATATTTAATTTATTTTACAAATTTTAATGAATACAATTTTTCAATCAGTTGGCAAATCCCCTAAAAATATTTTCAGCATTAAAATTTCCTAGCCTCTTTAGTTTGACGCCAATATTGCAATATTTAATTTATGCTATCAATTAAATTAAATTAAAGTTTTCAAATAGGTGGCAACCTTCCACAAAAATATTTTAAGCTGTAAGCCTTTGTAAATTTTTTTCTTTTGACAGCCATATTGCAGTATTCACTTTACCGTATCAATTGACCTAAATTGAAATTTTAAACACAGGTGGCAACTCTCTTTTTTTTTCTATATTGGAAGCTAGATCTCTAGCGAAACATCGGTGAAAACTGCATTCAATTCCATGTTTTCACCTGATGCGCCTACAAATATACAGACAGACAGAGATTAAAAAATTCTAAAAATTGTTTATTTGGCTTCTGTAGCTTTAATAAAAACCCACCATATTAGTTTTTCTTTAATATCTATAAGATACAGACATCGACCTGTTACAATTTTATTATATGTATACATGCAGATATAGATTTCATTTATTTTATCAGTTTAATACAATAAAATTTTTCAAACACGTGGCAGCCCTCCCTAAAAATATTTTCGGCAATAAAATTTCCTAGACCCCTTCAGTTTGATACCCATATTGCAATATACAGTTTATCTTATAAATTAAATTAAATGTAAATTTTCAAAGAGGTGGCAACTCTGAAAAAATATTTTTGGCTGTAAGCCTTCTTCAGCCTCTTTCTTTTGACGCCCATAGTGCAAAATTAAATTTTTGTTATCAATTTACCTAAACTCCAATTTTCAAACAGGTGGCACCTCTCTAATTTTTTCTTCCTATATTTTAAGTTAGACCTCTAGCAATACATCGGTGAAAACTGAAAAAAGTCTAAAAATTGTTGATTTGGCTTCTGGTGCTCTAATAAAGACCCCCCATATTAATTTTTCTTTAATATCTATAATGTACAGACATCGACCTGTTACAATTTTATTATATGTATAGATTTGTTAACAAACTTTATAAAAAAAAAAAAAATAAAAGCAAAATAAACAGAAATACCAGCAATTCATCAAAATATATAAATTTTTTTTTAAATGATGAGATATCGATGGGTGGGGAATTTTACGGAATTTCGGGCCAAATTGGGGAATTTCATTGTCGAAATCGGGGAATAATCAAAAATGAGTTGGCTACCCTACAACTTACAATCATTGCATTAATGCTAAAATTTCCTTTTCTGTTAAAAAAAGCAGACCCGTCTTGTGGTTGCAATAGCTTGTTCGTAGAAAGAACTTTTGGCGGCTCTTTTCTCTTGCTCAGGCATGAACAATTTTATCCTCTTTGAGCAAAGTCTACGCTCCATGAGCGTAATTATTTCTGAAATTATCTTGGAGACGGTGCTCCTTCCCAAAGCGATGCTTGAGTCCACTCCTACAGACCTTTGATATCCACCTTCGGCGAGGAATCGCAGCGTTGCTGCCAACTTCAACACTGCGGGAATGGAGCTTCTTTGTACAAAAGGCTGCAAGTCTCTCAATATCATGAGGAACGCTTGTTTATTTATTCTATAATAATAATAATAATAGATTGGCGCTTACACATATGTTAGTGTTTGGCCGAGCTTCTCCTCCGACTTGTGGCGTGCGCCTTGATGTTGTCACACAAAGCGGAGGGACCTAAAGTTTTACGCCGACTCCGAACGGCGATTGTATTTTTATGAGAAGCTGTTTTTCATGGCAGAAATACACTCGGAGGTTTGCCATTGCTTGCCGAGGGACGACCGCTGTTAAGAAAAAACCTTTTTTCTATATTTTTTGCGATGTTGCTTTGACCAGGGTTTGAACCCAGGTGTTGCGGAGTGAAAGCGCGCACTGCTTACCACTATACCACAGCGGTCGAGTGCAATAAATCTGTAAAATATAAATTAATAGTTTAAAATGGCGTTGGTATAAAAAAAAAACTTGTTATACTACTAACGCTGAGGCCGGTAATTCCATGGGATTGCTGTCATCACGCAAAATTTTTCGCTTCACTTTTTCAGATGTTTGCTGCTCATTATTCAGCAAAATCGCCAATAAAACAATTGAACTCATGTTTATTTTCTCGGTTTTATTTATCCAAATGAAATTGACACACTTCAAACAAAGTTGACAGATTGGAGGTTTGTTCCTTTTTTTACACAATCGGATTCGATATTAATTTCGAAACAAAAGTTCCGATCGGATTGTGGAACACCATTTCATTTCCGACTCGAAATTGAATTCCGATTCCGATGCGATTCCGACTCGGATTGCAGAACAGGGCTGATAGAATCCTTTTTTTTTTTGTTTTAGTTTATCGTCGACCATTATTCCTAGGTATTTGAATGTATTAACTTTTCCCAGTGCGTCGTTATTTATATTTAGAGTTAGCAACGGACTATTCTCAAGATTTCGCATTGATATAACCAAACTTAATTATGTTGGCATTCATTAAAATGTGTTCAAGCATAAAAAATCGCACTTTTTCGGAACTTCTGTGTGGAAGGTTTTTCGCTAAAAAAAATCAAAAATTTTTGTTGTTGCTGCCAAAAAATTAAGAAATCTGAGACGTCTCGCTTTACAATTTCATACAGTTCTCTGTACAATGAATTTCACTAAACTACTAAACGGCTTCACCGATTTGGTTCATATTTGGAACATATGCCAGCACCTTGAAAATAAATATTCCGACCAAAAATTTACTCGGTATGTTGCTCGGGATATTCCTAAAATTCTTATACAGACTAAAACGTAAAAAACCAATATGTGTCTAAAACCAATTACGCTGGGGAACTGAAACTTACCTCTGCATATATTGCAAATGCATTGGAAAAGGGGGCCTCCCATGCCTCTCATTTCACCTATCTCTGGAACCTCTCACGTTAACTTTCTGAAATTTGACACAGCTGCATATGTTATCAATACCGTACTTATGGCGAAAAGTGGTAATTATTGAAAAGGCTGCATCGATATACATTTACCTAAACGCGCAAGTATTATTCCATTGGGAACCATTTTCTGCAAGATTTCTAAATCCAATTGAACTATTGTTACTTTGTTTCTAATTTTTAGTAAAAGGTAAACATTTATGTGAAAGTTTTGAAGAACTTTTTTAAATTTTGCACAAAGAATGGAGCTTTGATTTTTGCAGTTTCGTTATAGACTGTCCTATCTACATACCTATTTGCAAAAATGATAGCCGTTTTCGGTGTTCGGACTAAACTGAAAAACCACTGAATAGAGTTCCGTCAGATTGTCGGAGGTTATCTTACATACATATATGGTCCTAACATGCTACCAGAAAACTCGCTAGGCGGTGCTGGAGTAGAGTTATTTATAAAAATCGTATTTATTAACTGATTTCATTCAAATTTTAAATGTAAGCTATGTACCTGTATGATGGAAAATTCTTTTGATGAAAATTTACCCGATGAGTGCCGCTGGAGGCGAGGTTGAAATTCATAATACGTATTCATTTTATGGTAAGCAATGTTTTTGCAGAAAATGGACCCACTGGATACCGCTGCAGCCGAAATGTATAGAAACTCCGTGTGGTTGGTCTGTTTGGTCAGATGACTAAATGAAGGATGGGGTTAAGTTTGTCTGACGCCCTCATGCACGATCATGAGATCTTGCGTCTACCTAGAAATCAGTTCATAAATATTACCACGAATTGTAAAAGTGGCGAATTAACAAGGAAAGATCACCGTAGGTAAATTAGTTGCTTCATTTGAAAGATATTCAAGAGATATGATGCTTTGTGCTCTTGAGTTTCCTTATAAGAACTTTTATTGGCATACGCATCGCACCAATGTTGTAGTTGCAAGATCATAGAAAAAGATTACGCATTCTTGGCAGAGTTCTCACAGGTGGAAATAAGACCATCCGTAAAACTCATAACACCGAAAGGGATTAGTATGTATTCCATATGGTATCACAGCGTTACTATTATTGACGAGGATACTGCGCCTCAGTGGTTTCAACTTAAACCAAAAATTTTGACTTTACAGACTATTTTTCTTTTAAACGCTCTTTTGCATTGTCCAAAGCAAAAGTTCTTATTAGGCGCCGCGAAGTAAGCGGATAGTTAATAAATACAAATACATATAAGCCAAATAATTTTTTTTTTACTTTTTGTTATTAAGAAATGATTCAAAACCATATTTATGAATTACTACGTGAAAACTGTGGGGAAGAGGGTCGTGCAATATACTACGCGTGGTTACCGAGGAGGGAGGGGGAGGTTAAACATTGGAAAAATGGGTCACGTAGTATGGGTACGTTCCCCAAGATATAATGATTTGAAGAAGTATATAGTTACCCAGAATTAGGAAAAAATTTAAACTTTAGCAGATCATATCTCCGAAGAAAAAAAAGAGGAAAATCCGCGCGTACGTGTTACCTTATTTCACATATAAGTAGAACTCATAAGCCAATTGAAAGTGTGACATCAAATTTCGTGTCCGATATGAACAATAATGCCTTATAGCTCAGTTATGCATACTTTGAACTGCTAAACCATTTTTACGTAAAAATCAAAACCCAACAGCGTTGGGTAATCGCTTGCATGCAAAGCTCATTTAACAGATTCCTTATATGGCAACTGTCATGCAACGCTAAGTATGCATAACGGAGCTATTAGAATTAAGATAATTTATAGTAACTCTTTACATACATACATATGTATGTATATTAATTTTTTTTATTTTTTATTTATAGTAACATGAGCCGAAGGCCTAATAGCCAGCGCTTATCTTTAGTGGATTAATTATTTATAACACCGTGCGACAAAAACAAAAAGTGTGTGCCAAATATAGTAAAACTGCGTTTTTAGTTTTTCTCTCTGACGTCAGGATTTTTTTAAAAGGACTTTGTAGTTTCAAAGATATGATTAATTCCAAAATTTATTTCAAAAATTCAGTGCAATATAGAATAAAAATATGGGTATCAATGGAAGAGTAAATTCTGCAGAATTACAAAAAAAAAATAAAATGTTATAGTTAGCAAGGACGAATAGGTATTAAAAATTCGCCTTTAATTAATTTTCTTGTTTTAAGCTAATAAAGTCAGAAGGATGAATTTCGAGGATGTGGTCGGGTGTATATTAGTCTTTAACATATAATTTTTTCCAAAATAATTATCGCAACGTTTCAAGGATATTGAAGTATAAAATTTTAAAAGGACATTTTCAATACCTAATCGTCCTTATGCACCAAAAAATTTAACCCGCATACATAATTTTTTCTTTAATTTTATACCCTCACCGTTTTTCTACACTGCACAGAATTTTTTAAAAATTTTCTTGAGGAATTTATATTTTTCAAATATCAAAGTCCTTTTAAAAAAATCCTGACGTCAGAGAGAAAAACTAGCACAGTTCTTCTAAATTTGGACCACAGTTTTGCGAATATATTGATATTTTTGTGTGTAAAATTTATTGTCGCACGCTGTAATTAGTTATTTTGTTAGTAAATAAATAGAAACAATAATTATCTGAATACACATCGCACATTTATTAATATATACAAAGTACATAAAGAAGTAATTTGAAATTTAGGTTTTTGGAAATTTCGCCGTACAAATGATTAGCTTGCTAAGGCCCACTTGCAGCACATCCAGAGTTAAATATATAAATATAGAGTTCAGTAGCTCAGAGTTTTTATATTCTTAAACCAGACACTGTCTTGCAGCATTTAATTAAGTAGGCACCACTCTCTCCCTTTTGACGTTTGTTTTGATTGTTTGCATATATTATTTGAAGCTGAAAATAAATTTTCAAATACAAACAAAGAACTAACTGTGGCCATCCGGTTGGCCGCTTGGCCTCCGTTATTGCTGCAAGGTGGTCAAGTAGCTGTTTTGAAGAGTTGAATCTCTCCGGGCACTTCTAAAAGAACAAGATCAAGTACTTGGTCTACTTGCATAAACGCTGCGATGTGAATCCTGCTCGTGGTCCATATCTCTTCCGTGCTGCATCTCGCATCTTCTCCAAAGCTGAGCGAGGTATGATTCCACACAAAACCATGCGTGGTCAGCAGTGTTGCCGTTTTAGCCCTTTGGTGGCTAGGTTTAGCTACCACATACTTTTTTTGACCACATAAATTTAAAATTGCCCCTAGCCCTGTTTTTAGCACTTTTGGGAATTTATTCATATTTGGCATGAAAAAGTTTTATATATATTTAATTTGATCAAATTTTTTTTTCATTTATGTAAGAGATGTAAGAGAATTTTTAAACTAAGAAAGACTGATATATATGTATGGTATGTTCCTTACGTTTTTATACATACATACTGCAAAAGTTATCTATTAACGATTTAACTATAGTTTAAAAAAGCTAAGTTTACGGCCCTTAATATGCTTAATTTGTTAAATGGCCCATCAAGTCGATTGACCGTGTATGTTCTTGTGGTGTGATTGTATCAGCTGCTGGTGCGACTTCAAAAACTATTTGAAAATTTTATGATTGTACTAGCATGCTGGTGTCGTGAGTAGTTAAATTAAATAAATTTTCTAAGTGAAATATTTTGGCGGAAACTTCTTGCACTATATGAGTCAAAGCCGTGTTTGTGGAAGGTTAAGCTCTCGATATTGCTGTTGTGAATTAAAAAAAAAATATAATGTTTAACAAAATGGTAGAAAAATTGTGAAATTTCGGCTCTAATCATTTCGATCTTTCCTCGACCTCATTTGTAAAGAAATAAATATTGTACCAGCATGCTGGTAAGTTATATGCATCGAGCCTGGTGGTACAATCACTTGATGGAGCCAGGAAGCTGGTGTCGTATATTTCTCCTTTTATACAAAAAGGTTTGATAAAATATTAGCTTTTTTTCAGAGTTCATTGTTTTTCTATACCATTACTTATTGAAAATGTTTGCGTGTATACTTTTATATGTATATGTAAATACAAAGTTTTAGCTACCATTTTTAGCCACAACGACTTTTTTTAACTCTTTTTTAGCCCTTTTTTTAAAGGAATTTGGCTACAACTAAAAATGATTCGCGGCAATACTGGTGGGCAGGCTTCTCTTGCCCGCCTTCGTGTTTTCGTGAGGGTTTCCACTTGCTAAAAAAAATATTTACCATCCACTTGAAAAAATTTAGCAAATCTGAAAAATATCTACCAATAACTTTTTGTTTGCTATTTTAATAATTGTTTTATTTCAATAGAAATTAAAATTTTTTATTACGGAACTTTATTTAACTATTGATATGGTATTTGAGATCATATTAATTACATCTTCTCGGTTTCCTTCGAACGCGAAAGTGAATGAAACAAAGGAAACAACCAAGCTTCATCATTTGAAAAAAACTTCAACTGTATTTATTATAGACAAATAAGGTGACTCAAAAAATCCCTTGGTGATTTTTTTATATTCACAATGTTGTTTAAGTAATTTTTTTTTACTATTTTTGTTTGTATGAGAATATTTTTTCCGATTCAACCAAACCCATAAAAATCAAGGATTCAAGCTACATACCCTGTAGGGAAACGAACTAGTGCGGAACTGGTTCGGTTATAGTGCGTTTGGAACCATGACTAGTACGCGTTAATTCTCTTTTGCATGCTAGCGACTGGCGAATTTAACATTGCGATGTCCTAGGAAGTGCCAATTGTCCCCCGTTGCATCCCTTTGGCTCTAGTTCCGAACCAGTTCTAAATTCGACAGATAAGATCTAGTTCGTTTTGCATACCTTTTTCTATAGTTCCGAACCAGTTCCAAATTCGACAGATGAGATCTAGTTCGTTCTGCATCCATTTTTTATATGTAGTTCCCAACCTGTTATAAATTCGTCACCTTAGATCTACATTTCTAATCAGGCTTGTCGAAACATTTCCATTCTATATTAAATACGATCGGTTGAAGGAAGGACAATACAATACAAATGTTTAAACGCATTTATTAAAAATTTATAAACCACATTAGTAGTAGTAGTAGTATTAAACTTAAGTAGTAAGTAAAAAACAAAAGTGCGTTCTGCTTAAAAGTAAAAATATTAGTTCACTTTGTCTTACTTGTCTAAATTTAAGCATATTGATTTTTAAGTAAATTCAGTTTTTTTAAGCTTATATGTACATATATGAAGTACTTCGAAAGTTTTTGTCGTACTTAACTTAAATAAGATATACAGTCAGTCAATAAAGTTTAGGTACAGTGAAGTTTTTGCAATACCGGCACCTTTTTTTTAATATTTTATTTTTCCCTAATTTTTTATAAAAATAATGTTAATTCTACACCAAAAACCCCAAAAATCAGAGTTCCAAACCTTATGCAAAATTAAAGAAAACTGCGATTTTCCATCCAAGTATTGCAACTCACACTCTTTAGAAAAAAGTTAAGTACTCAGTTATTAGCCCATTCAATTTTAGTATAACAAAGTGCAAGTTTGAGGTAGCTAGGACTTACCATTGATATTTAGCTTTTTTTTTTTGTTGTTTGGTAAGTCCTAGCTTCCTCACACTTGCACTTCATTATACTAAAATTGAATGGGCTAAAAAACTTTTTCTAGAGAGCGCAAATAGAAAGTGAATTATTTTAATGAAATTTTGCAGAATTTTCTTAAATTTTGCACAAGGTTTGGACCTCTGATTTTTGGGGGTTTTGTTGTAGAATTGACCATATTTTTATAAAAAAACTAAAATATTTAAAAAATAGTTGCCCGTATTGTAAAAAATTCGTTGTACCTAAACTTTATTGACTCACTGTATTAAGGTAGCTGTGCTGGATTGCATAAAAAAAAAATTAATTTGTCTTTTCTTAAAAAAAAGGTAGCTCTGGTGGCTTGCATTTTTAAATAAATTTAGTGAGAAAATGATAATTATTTTGACACTTTTTTTTAAATGCCTCTTTTTCAGCAACTGCATTGCCTTTCTCAATTGTCCTTCAGGATCTTGGCCTTTGTTTATGGAATCACTAAGTATAATGATTATTAAGCAACTCAAAAACTATACCAGCGTGATTACCGACGTATCCTTTTGAGAGGTAGCCGCACCCTTATAAGAGGAATAAGACCCAAACTTTTCAGGTCAAAATTTCAGTAGGTTGCGTCTGTATGGCCTTTTCAATTTTATAAATTATCATTATTTTTAAGTGGAAAAATAAAACTCAAAATTAATGATAATCTATGCGCGAAAAAATAAAAATCATAAAATAATCATTATTTGTAATCCCAAAAATAAAAATCAAATAATAATTATTTCCGTTTGAGCGAAAAAATAGCACTAAAAAATAATTTATAAAATAATGATTAAATGCTGACTTAAATTATTTTTCTCATAATGATTATCTTCCCAGCTTTTAAAATTTGAAATAAAATAGTTTAGTGAAAGTACCACATTTCACTTCGGTATGCGGTTTTATAGTCGATAGAAGTTTAGTATAACAAACAATGGGAAAGAAATTTATAATATAAAGATAACTACGAGAAATAAAGCGGGAACGAAAAGTTTATTTGTTTTTAAGCAAAATACTTTAACAAAAATCTACCAAAATGAACCTAAATTTACCTTTTTATCAACCCAAATTCTTTCTATCAATTTTGGTAATAATTTACCCAAGTGGCAACCCTGATGGGATCCAACCCGCATACGACAAGTGTCGTCGTGTCTGTGTACTTATTGCCTTGCTTAACCTCACATTGTAATCGGTAAACGACCCCATTTTCCCACAAAACCGAAATTTTTAAATAATTCTATAATATAGCATGATATGATGTTTATAAAACCAAGAGAATAATTATTCGTTTTTATACTGTGGTCTCTAATTCGACCCCCTTCTTTTGATGACGACCACGCCAA
>NW_023458561.1:13167454-13203948 GCF_013731165.1 Rhagoletis pomonella | reverse complement strand
TTTTTGGAAGAGTTTCCACCTGTTAAAAAAGTTTAATTAAATTAATACGCGGAAACGACTAAACGGATTTGAATGAAATTTTGCGCACAGATAGCTTATGACCTAGGTTAGAAAGGAGGCTACTTTTTTAAGAGTTATCACGTATTAGGAAAGGTTAATTAAATTAATACGCGCAAATGACTGAACTGATTTGCATGAAAGTTTGCACACAGATAGCTTATGACCTTCACTGGAAAATAGGCTACTGTTTTAAGAATTACCACCTGTTTGTAAAAGAAATTTTGTTGAAAGATGGTTTATGACCTGGACTGAAAAATATGCTACTTCCTTAACTGGGTTTCCGATCAGAAAGAAAATTTAGTACACTTACTACGGATTTCGGAAGGATGGTCTTAGACTGAAAGTAAGTCCGATAACTCAAGGCCCCTCCCATACAAATTGGAATTTTCATATTACATACATATCTCTGGAAGTATTTGTGGGACAGAACTGAAACTTGGTATAGTGATATGTATGTGAAATCAATGATGGCATTAATCGATTGATGTTTTAATCAGTTAGTTAATTCGATTAAATTCAATCTGATTACAGTTAATCAGGATTAATTTTAATCTGACTAAACAGTTAATCGTAACCGCGATAAAAAAATTAATTTTTAATCATTACCTCTTAATTTGATCAAGTAGGTTTGGTGATTAATTAACTTATGCTGGAATTTCCCTGTACACACAAAGCAAGTTAATCCGGTATGGCTAAGTCGGGCTTCCTCATCAATCTAAGCAATTTGGTGTGCATTTTCATTAAGATATATACCAACAAACGTTTTACAAACTAGGTTTGTAAAAGTTCCCAGTTTATGTATTACTAATAACAATAATTAAAATTTTTTTATATTATGTGCTTTTTATAAGCGTAAAACACAAAATAATTGCTATAACTGGTGTTTGGTTTCAAACTCGGTCAAACTAGACAAATTGATCAGATTTTATTTTTAATTGGATTAACGATTAATGTTTTAAATTAATTAAACGTAATCGCGGCAAGCGATTAACAATTAAAAAAATGTTATCATTAATCGTACAGTTGATTACGACTAATTAATTTTATTCGTCAAACGCGATTAACATTTTAATCTTTAATTTTTAATCGTTAATCAGATTAACAGTTTGCCAACACTATGTGAAAGCATGTTCATATTCATGGAGAAAAATGGACGTTTTTGGAAAAGAGGCGTAGCACCTCCCATACTGACTGAAAGTTTCATATTTCATATCTCTTCAAATGTTTGGGGTAAAGCACTCAAGCTTGGTATGGAAATACATTTGTATGTATGTATATGAAACTAATACCATACTCATGGAGAAAAATGAGAGTTATTGGAAAAGGTGGTGTGGCAACTCCAATGCAAATTGATTTTTCTATGCTGCATATCTCTGGAGGTGTTTATTGCAGAGGACTGGAACTTGGCACCGAGATGTGTATACAAAATTAATTCCGTACTCAAGGAGAAAAATTTGCGTTGTTCGAAAAGGGGACATGGTTCCTCCCGTACAAATTTACTGTTTTATACTGCTTATCTCTAGAGGTGTTCATGGTAGAGTACTGGGACTTGGTACTGGGCTATGTAAAATCAATTCTAAATTCATGGAAGAAGATTAGGGTACTTCCAGTACAAATTTACTTTTTCTTGCCACATATCCCTGGAAGTGTTTGTGGAAGAATACTGGAACTTGGTATGGAGTTGTGTATACAAAATGTATTAATTGCTTATGGAAAAAATGTGAGTTATTAAAAAAGGAGGCGTGTCGCTTCCTATACATACTAAAAACTTCTTAATACATATCTCTGGAAGGATAGAAAATCTCTCGAAGTATTTTAAATTTGTTATGGAGATTTATTTTATAAGTGCCGTACTGACAGAATAAATTTCATTAAATGGAAAAGGGAGAGCCGGGTTCGGCCTTATAATCTAAAGCTCTCTTGAGGCATTTGTTACAGTAATGAGAAGTGGTATTTTAGCAAGGCCAGGTAACTAAATTTGAGTTGGAAATATTAGAACCCGCCGTGGCACCTCCAAGAAGGTTACACGTTCACGCGTCGTATACCTGGAACCATTTTAAGGTAAACTTAGAGGGATTGATATATTTCGTATGCCTAGCGCGCAGACGAGATGTTATAATTTCATAGTTTTAAACGGCCTAAGTACCTTAACTCGCTTAAAAAATAACGAGCTATAACGAAATGGCCACAGAAATAAAATCTAACATAATTACATAATTTTTCATATTTGTATAAAAGCGCGGGGTGAAACCCGCGGGTATAAGATAGTATATTCATATATGTACAACTACTTTTTATATGTGTGTACGTACATTGGACATATACATATACATATTAGGGTGCTTTTTTGCGACTATTTTTTCGGTGGCAGGCAGTGTTGCCAGAGAAAAATTTCGTTTGGAGCTAAAACGGTCGAAAAAAAGAGCTAGAAGGAGCTAAATAAACTTATAGTAACCAAAATGAAGACCTACATATTTTTTTTTAAGGTTGAGCATTTATTGACGTAAGGTTGTTTTTACATTTTCGGCAATTCTAATACAAACAACGAATTGTATATATTGCATATATTTCGAATTCGTTGCTATGGCACTTATAACAGTGAACTAAAAATACTTTACAAACTGTTAGTCCGTAATTTCAGATGTCTGAACTGAATAATTTTTTCGCAAAACAACACTGGTGAGAGGTAACAAGATAAACGGAAATGAGGTCAATTGACACTTTTTCACATACTGGAGCGAAATAAAGTCAATTGACATTACAACCTTTTCAAAAGCGAAATAAAGTCAACAAAAATTTGGAAATAAAGTAAATGATGCTATTCTCTCATTCAAGTGGAAATAGCGTCAATGGCTTAAAGTATGGCCATTCAAACAGGAAAAAATGTTGTTCTTGCATCGTTCGTGAGATATGAATGCTGTTACAATAAACATTGCCGTAAGTATTATTTCCATAGATGAAAGAGATTATTACCAAATCCTCAGTGCTATTAATCAACACACAATCATGAACCACCACCAATTTATTTTATTAAAAAAGCTAAAATTAAGAATATAATAAAAATACGATGCGAAAACCCAAACGCAAAAAGAGCTGGAATACGAGAAATATTTGAAGAAAGAATGTAGAAATGATCCAGAACTCGCAAAACATGTTTCGTTTCCACAAAAAAAAAACGAACACTATTAAATTGAAGAAACGGTGGATTGGCGCGCGGCCGCGGGCCTCTGCGAAGCTATGCAAATTTAATGTTTGAAAGAGCAGTAATGTCAATGGTTTTTATTTCGCTTTTGAAAAGGTAATAATGTCAATTAACTTTATTTCGCACCAGTATAGAAATAGTGTCAACTGACCTTATTTTCGTTGATCTTGTTACCTGTCACCATTTTTTCACAACAATTCCTACAATTTAGCTCAGTAATCTATAAATGTAAATACATTCTAAATTCCTAGTTACATAAGGCGGCCACGTCTTTGTTAAAGTAAGGGAGATTTGGCAGGGAAGTGGTAAGGACCGCCGGGTAATGTAAGTAGGAATTTAGAATGTACATTTGGTATCAGACATACTTCTGAACCGCTTTACAAAGTAAGTTACGTGTAATGCAGAGCAGTCGCTTGGAGTAGTTCGGCGCTTGGAAATAACTTCGACTGCACGTTATTTTGCAACTAACAACGTAATGTGTCGTCGGAAGTGTTCATTTTGTGCTTTTCGATGACATTGGCCATCTTGACAATTTTGGTACTAAAACATGTTTACCTATTTTCCCAGTGGGATATTTCAGACATGCATACATACATACATATGTACATTAGAGTGGTCCAATTTTTGTATTGGAAAAAAAATCATACTAGAAAACGAGGCACCCTCTTAGTTTTTTCCTTTTGATATTTGTAATATCTATACCAACTTTCAGTTTTCTACCGCAACCAATACAGGGTGCTTAATGACCTTAAAAAACGCTACTGGATCGCTGTGAAACTGGCAAATATATTTGTGATTTTTATAAAAAGTTGCCGTAACAACTGATAATTTAATAGATAATTTAAATTTGAAATGTTCTTAGGGTACTTATCAAATTGTTTGTTTAATATATGTACAAAATACTTCTAGAGTAAAATATGAGCATCCTGAGCACCATATAAATGGATACTTAGAAACGCAAGGTTTGGCACCTGCACCTCGTTCGGCAATAAGAAAAATTTGGGAAGGCGCCCAAATCCCATCTGGGAAAAAATTGTTCGACCACTCTTATGTACATACGCCAGTAGTACTACTTATGTATGTAAATAGGTCATTTTCAACTGCTCAAAGGAAGTGTTATATGTACATATGTTGTAGGCGATTTAGTGCGCTTACCCATCTTAATGAACCGGAACCGAATTATGTATGTATGTACATAAATATATACATATGCATGTATGTAAGCATAATTGTGCTTTAACCTCTAGCACACTTCAAAAGGAAGAAAAATACAATAAAAACATTTAAGTATATACATATATATGTATGTGTTATGCACATGTACAAATGTAACTATAAAGATAACATTCAAAAAATTTCGCACGTTTCGAAAGGTGGATGGACAGGAATGGCGTGAATGAATGAACTAGTAGAGACATGTGACCTTGGGTAATTTAGTGTACCTGTTGCTTTTCATTAAGTTCTTTTAACATGGTTCGTTCTCCTGACCTAGTTAATGCTATTTACCTTTTTTATTCCTTTACTTATTGTGACACACGATTTGGAGAGTAATTGCCAAGTTAAATAAAAAATTGGATGTATAAAAAAAAACCTCAGACCGCATGTACATATGTACATATTAGGGATTCCAATCCCGGGATCCCGGTGTTTTTGACGTCCCGGAAATCCCGGGATTTGCTTGCATTAATCCCGGGATCCCGAATATTTTGAAATGTCGAATTGATAGTAAGAATTTGTTTATGAATTTTGAAGTATGATTTTTGTAAAATGCCGTTTTGACTGCAATTAACAAAAAGCATGAAACTGTACTTTTAAATTGCAGTCTGAGCCTTTTTTGAAGAAGATTTCAATGAATTTAATCATAGCGTCGCTAATGTAAACGAAACAGAGTTTTAAGGAAAAGGTTAGATAATTTTTTAGATCAATCTACTCAAAACTTCCTCAAATCGAAAAACTTATAATTTGACCGACGTGCTGGTAAAAGAAGTTCAAATATTTTGTAATGGAGGAGATAGGGGTCATTATCTTCAAATGGATTATGTCTACGTTTTGGCCTAAAAGTGTTGATGCCGAAATATGTTTTTCATCAGTAGGATTTGTATGTAAAAACTGCAGGTCAAGCTTAGAAGACTCCGCTTTGAATGCTTTGCTGCTCTTACGAAAACATTTTAAGTGCAATAATAACAACACCGGCAAAAAAGGGGTGTGTGTTTTTAACCAGACCCAACTACCAACATGTATTTCGACCCGCTGAATGCGATGCTGAGATCCGTTTGACTCGTACACCCTCATAATTTCTAGTAAATTGCGAAAAAAAATGGCAAAAAATTTTCCATTCGCCATTTCTTTATAGAGTAGAATAAACATGTTTAGAGAAATTGTTTTTGAATATTTTTGTTCTATGTTTTTTTTATTAATTGTCACTTTCAAAAGTACCTGGTATTTACATTATTATTTCTGATGTATACGTTCCTCAATCACATGGTTTTTTAAATACAATTAAAAAAATCTTTTACTTTAAAATTTGTCTGATTTAATAAATATCGCTAGAGTAGGGTGCAAAGTTGCTAAGTCCCAATTTAAAAATTGTACGGGAGAGGAAACAACTTCGTATAGAAATTTTCTTCAAGTATTTCGCAAAACTTTGAATACAACATTTTGCCTGTTTAAAGCTCCACCAGCTCCGTCAGAATTGGAAAAGACCTCTCCCTGTCATGTGACTTCTTTAATCTGATGTTGGAGAAGATAATAAGAGCTGCAGAACTGAACCGCTCAGGAACAATTTACTACAAGAGCGTGCAATTGCTGGCTTATGCCGATGACATCGACATCATCGGTAACAAAAACCGCGAAGTCTGTTCTGCCTTTTCCAAGTTGGATAGGGAAGCAAAGCGCATGGGTCTGGTGGTAAACGAGGACAAGACGAAGTATCTCCTGTCATCAAACAAACAGTCAGCACATTCGCGCCTTGGCACCCACGTCACTGTTGACAGTTACAATTTCGAGAAAGTAGAGAATTTCGTTTACTTGGGAACCAGCATTAACACCGATAATAATGTCAGCATTGAAATCCAACGTAGAATCACTCTTGCCAACAAGTGCTACTTTGGACTGAGTAGGCAATTCAGGAGTAAAGTCCTCTCTCGACGTACGAAAACCGCGCTCTATAAGTCACTCATCATTCCCGTGCTGGTATATGGCGCAGAAGCATGGACAATGACAACATCCGATGAGGCGGCTCTTGGTGTGTTTGAGAGAAAGATTTTGCGGAAGATTTACGGGCCTTTACGCGTTGGCGACGGCGAGTACCGCAGACGATGGAACGATGAGCTGTATGAGCTTTACAACGATATGTACATAGTGCAGCGAATTAAAATACAGCAAATTTTCAACTTTTTAATCAGAATTTTTTTGAGTATGCAAATTTGTAGTCCAATGAATTTTATTATAACAAAGTACAAGTTTTAAGTAGCTAGGAGTTACCGTTGGGTGTTGGCAATTTGTTTCACGCAGTCTTTTCCATACAAAAATTTTTTTTTCGAAAATACTTTATATGGTATGCGATTTTAGACTAACTCCGAACTTGCACTTTTGCAATAGAATTTAATGGGCTGCAAAACTGCATACTCAAAAAAATTCTTAAAAAATCTGATTAAAAAGTTGAAATTTTGCATGAAAATTTGCTGAATTTTCGCGAGTTTTGCACAAAGTTTGGGAATTGTATTTTGATATTTTTTTGTTGTAGAATGAACCATTTTTTTATACAAAATTGGCGGAAAAATATTAGAATAAAAATTGTTGCATATATTGTGAAAAATTTGCTGTGCCAATACTTTGTTCCCGCAGTGTATATATGAGATAGATAGATAGGTATTCTATCTGAATCCGCAATAAAATTTTACTTTTTGCAAAAATCCGATATTTAACACCATACTAATTATATCTCAACATACACTGAAAATACAATTTCGTAAAAATGCTACGAAAAACTTTCGTAGGCTTGGTTTTTGTACGACGTACGAAACTTTCGTTCATAATACGAGCATATTTTTCTCAAGGAAACAATATTTTACGAACCATTCGTAAATATAACGAAAGGAGTTTCGTAAGGCATTTTTTCTGTACAATTTATGAAAACTTTCGTCTATTTTAAAAAGCACATGCGCAAATTACCGAAAAAATCTCTCTACCAATAATTTTGTATATTGTACGAAGGCATTCTTAATATTCACGTGTGGTTTTAAAATACACAAAATCTACAATTCTGTATTCGTTTTATTTATTAAATACTTTCGTACATAGTACAAGTACTAATGCAGAAACATGTTTTTTAAATTCGTACAATATACGAATATTTTCGTGCAATATACTAAATTGCCGGCAGTTTAATATTTCATCATATTTTTATATACCCCGTGTCATTGAGAAATTACATGTTGGCTGCTGTAATAATATTAATATAAATTGTTAATATAAATTTAAACGTTTTTTAAAGGAATTTTCTAAATAAAAGGTGCAATAAAAAATTAGATATTACTTTGTGATTTCGTTTTTAAGATCATTCGTGGAGCTATCGATGAATCGTAAACATTGCTACCTGTGATTTCTATTTAGCTGGCAAAGGTGAGTGAAAGAATTTTAACCCTATAAACATTTTGTCCAACGTTGGAAAATGACCTTCGATATCCAATATGAGCCAACTAACCAAATCATAACCAATCTTAGTTTCCCAATATACAGTGTAAATTGGAAACACACTCGAAATGGGTAACTGGTAGTAACAAGAGAGAAAGTGAAACGCAACTCATTATCGAAGGGAAATATAAGATAATCACTCTCTCACAATAAATTTCAATTCGATAATGGGCTGGATTTCGAATTCATAACGAAGGGAAAATATTTGGATAACGAAGGTCCCGGTTTGCTGGAGAATGCCCTAGGGATGGAAAGTTTTGAAATATAATCGATTCTCGAATCTTGTTTAGTCCTTACGTTTCTTGGAATCGGATAGTCGACGGCGAGATTCGAATTATTCGATTCTAATCGATTCTTTACATCAATCTTTCTTTCAGTTGAAAAATCTATAAAAACGGCAATCAATCATAGCTAATAATGCTATTGATTATAATGAATCAATAAATATTGTTGTAACAAAAGTTTTAATAATAAATTTTAACAAAATATTTGTTGAACACCCGCTTCATTTGCTATAAAATGTGTGATTGACACATATTCACGGTACAGATTGATATGGAAAGTAAATAAATTTGAATCCGCTCCTTAAGATTGCTTCTTTTCATAAATTCATTTCTACCATCTCTATGAATATGTGTCAATTAGTATTACTTAACCCTTCTGTAATGTTTGGGTCAAAATTACCCAATTTTCATGAAAAAAATCTTTAATTACAGAGTTAGGCAATTTTAAATAAGCTGCGGCGTTGTCTATTCGTTAAAAGCGTAATCAGCTATGGTTTCGCAAAAAATATAAGGGTTTATTATTTTGTTTTGTTTCCTAGAAGGCAACATAGTTTTTCCATACACCCACAGTATTTCTTGGTCATTTTGACCAGATTATTACTTAGTATTTAAGGGAAACTTGGTACGGTAAGAATACAGCATTTGCCGATAAAGTGTCTGTAAATAAAATATGAACTGAATAAATTTTTTTTTATTCCTAAAATTGACTAATTTTTATTATTAGGTCCCAAATGACCCAAAATATTATAGGAAGGGGTAAATGCTAAACACTGCAGAAGGATTAACATTTATGGTAGTCATGCCAGAAATTTCACAATTCTAATGACTGACGCGTATCTAAAGATATATGAAAAATAAGAGAACCGAGTTCTCAGAATCGATGCTCAATCGATTCCGAAAATTTAGAATCGGTTCTCTAAAATCGATTATTTCGAGAAAATCTTCGATTCTAGAGTGGAATCGGAATCGATTTTTCCATCCCTAGAACGGCCTAAATCTCGAATCGAATATCAACCTATTGCACATTCGTTATCGAAGGTGAGGCTCGAAAAAAAAATTGGATTTCCAATCGATTTCGAATTGTTAACCAAGCCCAATGTTTGTTGGGAAGTTTTGTTTTTTTATGCTTTTTATTGTTGCAATTAGAGCTTTGGCACATAATCACCATGCAATGGCTTATCAAAAAGAGATCAAACACTGGTGCGAGTGCGCTGCAACACGTATGAGCAGCATTCGAGACACCGAGAATAAATAATCCAAAACAAATATTTGATGTTTGACGGTAATACAAGTTGCCTGATGATTTTCGTTTGGTAATACCTTAAGTCTTATCATTCTTATTTATTTTCTTTCATTGAGCCTAATTTCGTCTTCTTATTCGGAACCAGAAATGAGGTCCTTGATAACATGATAGCTTTTTGCAATTTACTTTTGGATAATGGTGTTTTTTTGATGTTGATCGGAAACTGGACTCGAACCCAGGCCATGCGGAATGGTAGCGCGCACTGCTAACCACTATTTATTTAATTTTAAAATGTATTGTACTCCAGTAAAAGAGAAGCAACAGTGTTTTATTTGGTAACACAAATTCACCATAAAACTATGGGCGGATGAATAGCGCATTTATCTGCCTATACCCGTATTTTTCAATTAAAATTTAGCTGCCTTACAAAAGTTGTAGGATATTTTAAACAACTTTGAAAATATTTGATTTTTTATTTACAGATGGAAGGTATACGCATACTTACAGACTATAAAAACCATAGCTCAAATGATAACACAACACTGTCATTATATTTAGATCACTAATGTTAAGCATTTTTGCAAAACATTTTGTTAAGCAAAAACGCTCAAAATTTACGATAAAAATATAGTAAAAGTGTTGTGTTATAACTCGTACTATGTTTTTTTTACAGTATGGCAGTATTATCTAAAGCAAGCAGGTTTTACGAAAATAATTTCCTTAAATATATGAATTATTTTTGTGCGCTTTACGATACGAAATTCTTTAGTAAATAGTACGAACGCATTCGTAAAATTGACTGAAGATCTGATGTCTCATATTTTCGTAGAATGTACGAAAACGGTTTTGTACAATTAACGAAAACTTTCGTGGCCCAAAATAACGAAAAATTTCGTAATATGTACGCAAGTTTTCGTTATTGTTGATTCTCACAAAATAAACCATCTTGGAAATTGTTCAACATAGTATATCGTGTATGTAAATTTAAAAATCAGCGCAACTTAAAATTTTTAGAGTTTTGATAGTTTTGAATTTCTTGAAGTTTCCCATTTTAAATAACTTGAGTGGAATTCCAAAATTTTCTAAACTTTCAAAACTTTGTGAATTTGAGAAATTTTAATAAATCACAATAATTCAATGATGAATACTAGATTTCTAGGAATTTTTTATTTTTCAAAAATTTTGAGAATTGTAAAATTCTAACAAATTTTTTCTAAGTAAAAGTAAAAGAAGAAGTAAAGAAGTAAAAAGAATATACAAAACTGATCAAACGAAAGTAAAAGTTTTCGAATGTTGAAAACATTTTCACATTTCCTCGTTTCGAATTTTCGTAATTCTTGAAGATTCAAAAAAATTTTGGGCTTTGATGTTATCAAAATTTTCAAAAATTTAAAATTCTCAAACTTTGTTATATCATCACAAAATTTTGGAAAAGTTCAGAAAAGTGGAAAAATTTTGGAATTTTTCAAAAATGTTAATATCTTTAAGAATTCTAAGAATTTTCTATTTTTTACACACAAGTACCATGAACATGAGAATTTTTCGACAATTTGTGATGTTTCACATTTTTACATTTTAGGATGGATTTTAGGATAAATAAAATTCTCAAAATTTTGGAAAATATAAAATTTCCAAAATCTCAATTATTTTGTACATTTCAAAATATTCTCATTTCACCAAAATTTCTAGAATCTCCCGGATTTCGATAGTTTTTGAAATTCTGAAAATTATCCTAAAAATAAGAAATCTCAAGAAATTTAATATCATAAGATTCAAAATTTTGGAATTTTCGTTGTTTTCTGATCCTGTGAAAATATTCAAACTTGCCGTGACTTTCAACTGTGTAAAATAAAACAAATTCGAAAATATAACAAACAAAGTAAGAATTGAAAATTAAGTATATAATTTCAAAATTTTGAAAATTGAGTTAATTCGAAGAACTGATAGGCCTACTTAAATAACATAATACTTTGAGCTTAGCACACCGCTAAAATTTCAAACTCAAGTGAAATATTACACACTCTTTCTAAGAACTAAAATTTTCAAGAGCATCCATTCTTTAGGTTTGTTCCCCAAGCTTCTCGAAGTCACCTCGAGTTACATATACGCGCTCCGCAAGTAAGTTTTCGAGTTTCTTTCATATATGCTCACAGTTTGAACTTTTCTCGAGTTTTTCTACAAGTAGGTTGTGGGACAAACCTATTACATATATATTCTTGTAATGACATTTCACGATATTCAGTTGAATATTATGAAAATACATGTTACACAGTCTTGGGGGGGAAATTTCCCCAATTTCCCCTACCTGGGTCCGCCACTGGCAGATGTGCAGTAAGGTTTTACTTTTCTGAAGAGTTGTCACCCTTTAAAAAATTATATTCAAATTATTTAAAAAAATAAATCAATTAATACGAATCGGGTATCAATCGAAATAATTTTGAAAAGAAAGATTTTGCGTTAAGAAACAAAGCTTAACTTAACTATAGGAAGGTTTCCACCTGTTTAAAAATCAATTTCAGTTTGAATTAAAAGAATTGGGTAAGAAAAATATATATCACGATATGGGTGCCAAACGAAAGGGGTTTCAGAAGGTAGTAGTTTGAAAATATTTTGAAGAGGGTTGCCACCTCTTTGAAATGTCGAATGTAGTTAACTTACACCAAAGTTATATGAAATACCACAATATGGATGTCAAACGAAAGAGTGTTAAGAAATTTTTAGCTTGAATAGCAAAAATATTTTTTTGTTTTTGGAAAAGGTTTGTTTAAAAAGTTTTTAGTGTGAAAACACTTTTTAAGAGAGCTGCCACACGATTTAAACGTCTAATTTAATTAACTAATACAAAAATTGCATGCATTATAATAGTACGGATTTCAAACGAATGAATATTGAGAAATCTTTAGTTTGAACATTTCGAAAGTTTAAAGAGCGTTGCCACGTCTTCAAAAAGTTACATTTAAATTATTAAATAAGTTATTAATCGAAATGGCTTTGAAAATTCTTTATTTCTGACCTTTATTAAGAAGGGTTGCCACCTGTTTGAACAATCAAATTCAACTTAGTTCATCAGTTTATTGAAATGCAAGTGTATCACAATGTCAGACGGGAGAGGTTTAAGAAAATTTTAGTTTGAGAATACTTTTGAACAAGATATCCTGTTTGAAAAGTCGAATTTAGTTAACGTATACACCATATCGACGTTACTAAGTGTATAAGTATGTATGTATATTATACGAGAAGGACTTTTTAGTGAGTCATTCGATTTGCACAGTTCTTTCGAATTTCAAATATGAGGATCAAATTAAAAACCTTAGCCTGTAGATGTGCGATAAAGTTTTAGTTTCTTAATTAAGAACTTTTTTGGTAGGTATAGAGTGATTTTAAATTTTATGAAATTAAAATACTGCGCTGTGCGAGACCTCTCTTCACGCCTGCACGGTTTTAGTTGAACTATGGCACTCGGATTTCTTATAACTCTGACTAAAAGTTGGAATATTTTTAAGGCTTTTACAATTAAATTTTGGGCGTTTTAACGCCATGCGGGTTCACTAGTTTCTTTTTATTTAACGAACCTTCTT
This sequence comes from Rhagoletis pomonella, assembly GCF_013731165.1. NCBI lineage: Eukaryota > Metazoa > Arthropoda > Insecta > Diptera > Tephritidae > Rhagoletis > Rhagoletis pomonella. The sequence goes on along the minus strand of NW_023458561.1, from coordinate 13,190,886 downwards.
GGCACTTAACATAGAACTGGGCTTAAATAAAATACTTAGGTATGTAAGTAACATACATACATTGTTTTCACAAGCAGTGGACCTAGCAATTTTTGCTGTAAGCTAGAGATATTTATGTTTATATACATTGTAAGTTGTACTACATTCACTGAAATCAATGTATTCGGTATGGATCTAGGTGCATACAAATACGTACAAATGCATGTACGTATGTATCTGCATATTGAAGTAAGTAAACATAAATACCTGTATCTATAGTACATTTGCTGTAATTTAAATATTCTAAGGCTGACGGTAGCGATTGTGCGGTTTGCAGCCAATTTTTGAATTCATTCACGCATGCGTCGCTGCTTTCGTGTTGCATGTTTGCAAAATCATTCAAATATGTATTGTATCTGCGAGACTCGGCATAGGCCTACACGGGCACAGCTGTTGCATAATATTCGCTGATGATTGCTTGAACGCAAGCCCAACCTGTCTGCCGCAGCGGCAGCGTAAACCCGTACTCTATCGAATCACACACTGTGTGCGTCGAGGCCTTGTAATGCACCCATGCACCTTTGCCACCCTTCCTCTCTGTACATGGTATTGTCAAGCACCTTTCGCTGTAGCACAAACCAGCTAAGCTTCTTTGTAGGCCTAAATTAACCGGCCATGCGCATATTTAACCCAATTCTGTCTGGCAGCATTTATCTTTAGTGTCCCACCCGTGTACACAAATGAACATTCGTGCAAACTGAGAACTGCTGAGAGCTAATGTATATACATACATATATACACATTTACTTACCTGTTGAAGTCGATGTGGTCGAACCTAAAGATCGAGGTGTGCATGCGAAAATGATTTTTAATTGCTTTATGAACACAAGAACAACCAAAAACCAACTAGATATGTATGTAGGTACTAGGAATATTAATCCCGGTATCCCGGGATCCCGGCCCTTTTGAGGTCCCAAAAATCCCAGGATTCTCGGCAATCATCTCGGGATGTTCGGGATTTGTAATTTGCACTGATTGCAATAATAGAAAGTACTTTTCTTGACCAGTATTGGCTATATTTCTTTTTTTTTTATTTAATAATTAATATATTTTTATAAATGTCTAGCTTATTATACATGTAACACCGCGCGATAGTAAATTTTAAACACAAATATCAATATATTCGCGGAATCAAGGTCCAAATATAGTAAAATTGCCTTTTTTAATTTTTCACTCTGACGTCAGTAATTAAAAAATTATTTAAAAGATTCAGATCAAAGTGCTTAGAGAAGAAGTATGGGTATCAAATTAAAGAGCAAATCCTGCAGAATTTGAACGGAGTCAAGTTTTTGGTGCAGAAGGAATGGTAAGTATTGAAAATGTCCTTTTAAAATTTTATCCGTGAAATTTCGCAATATTTGTTTTTAAAAAAATTATATGTTAAGGACTTATATAAACTCGACAACATCCTCGAATTTCGTCCTCCTAACTCTATCAGCTTAAAAAATTACCTATTCGCCCTTGTGAATCCAAAAAAGTAATTATTTTAAATTGTAAAGAGATTTCCTCTTTAATTTGGTACCCATATTTTTATTCTACTTTGCATTGAATTTTTTAAATAATTTTTGGAATAAATTTTGGAAATTACAGTGTTTTTTAAAATAAATCCTGACGTCAGAGAGAAAAAAAAACGCCACTTAAAAAAAAAAAAATATGTTTCAAACCCATTTATTTATTATTTATTTTATGGTAGGAGAGCTTCTCTAACAATATAGAAGCAATTTTTTCGATTCGAATTGTTGAAAAGTAATGAATATCTAAACCCCGGGATCCCGGGATTGTGATAACGGCATCCCGAAAATCCCGGGATCGGAAAAGGCCGAAAATATATAAGCCTTTTCCGATTGGAATTATAAAATATATTATATTCTAAGATGTCCACCAAAATATTTTGGAAAAATATTAAGATTTAAGCGAGCTGGACCCATTTGGAAATACCTCCAAAAATAAAGTTTTTTATGAATAAAAATATTTTCTTAAAGATGTTTTTTTTTTAAAAATGCCCTCAAATGACAAAACAGTTAAGTTTAAAAAAATTTCATAAAAATATTAAAACAAAAAAATAAAAATTTTAACGGATTCGTAATAATGAGATTTTGATGCTGTTTTTTAACTTTTTTCAAAGATTGGTATAAGAAAACCTTGAATAACTGAACCTAAACTCTTCCGATTTAGACTTGTGAGGTATCATTGGAAAGGTATTTTCTCAATCTTTTCATTTCTTTGCTAATAAACTCATTGTAAGGTAGGATGAACGAACATCATTCAAAGTTGAATTAAGTTTAAATTTGCTACCCCAAAATAATTGATATCAAATGAAACACCTCTTTGAGGTAAAACTTTCGAATGACGAAAGCTGAACTAGAAACACAAAATTTATGATATCAATTTCGTGACGAAAATTATACGCATTTTTTAACTACCTGTGAAACGTAGGGAAAATCTTTTTTATTCATACGAATCGTTGCAAAAGTTCTGTTTTTTATTTTGTGTTTCTAGCAGTAGACGGAATTTCGCAACGTTCCGAATAAATAGAAAAATATTTTCCGTACGCTTCAAAGGCAGTTAAAAAATGCGTATAATTCTCGTCACGAAATTGATATCATAAATTTTGTGTTTCTAGTTCAGCTTTCGTCACTCGAAAATTTTACCTCAAAGAGATGTTTTATTTGATATCAGTTATTTTGGGGTAGCAAATTTCAAATCGACGAAAATACAAACAATAATCTAAATGTTTTATTTTTCTCAAATAAATTGCTAAAAATATTATCTAAATCTAAATTTTGTATTCAAATCGATGTGTCCATTGAAACATATAATTTTTCGAATACGAAATAAAGCGAAAAAGAATGATCATATCCTTTGTATTCGAAAAAATTAAAAACTAAAAAATAATGAGAAATGATAAAAACTTATCAACTCGGTACCAACTTTGGATACAATAAACAACTGTATTCGTCTGATTGTCTCGTAGTTTATTTTTATATGTTAACTTTTAACCCTTTGACCCTTTTCGGAGCGACATTTTTTCAATTTGAATCGCAATAACTCCACAACAAGAATTTTGCCAGATATAAGCCATATACCAGATGAAAGCTAAGGTTTTGGGCTATATTTGTGAAAACTTAGAATAAAATCGACTGACCAGTTTTTGAAAAATTGCCCGAAATTTATATTTTCAGCAGCGCGATTTTAGTTTTCAGACGAGAACGTTATGACATATTTATATTTTATAAACACGAAAGATAGCGTTAGATAGCTTGTTTGAAGACCCTTCTACTGATATCCACATCAATGACATGAACTGAGTAGTGCGGTCTCAGTGGTAGTTGAAAGAATTACCTTTTTTCGAATTTTAGGCAGCAGCTACGCCCACAAAGGCATACTAATCAAAACATCCTGGAACAAAACCTTCTTAGTTTTTTTTTGTACTTTATTTCCTGTAAGTCTGAAAAAAATTAAATGAAGTAGCGTACAGACGCCACATACATACCAAAGCATCTCGTAGTGGAGGTACGAACCAAAACACATTTACCTCCATATCTTTCCAACTAGTAGCCGGAACTTAATATATAAGGTATAGTTTGAATAACACTTAAACCGGCAAAAGCAAAAAAAAACTTTTTTTGTTTCGCAACACTTCGGCCTAACTTTTAAGAGTCCGGTTATTCGTTTATGAAGTTTGAATAAATTTTCTGGACACACTCTGCAAGACCTTTCCAACGATATCTCAAACATGTCGATTGGACATCTGGATAAAAACTTCAAAATCTCGTATATATATAAGCGAGTAATTTCAGCATGCTACTGTGGCTGCTTTCGTCACTCGCGCGCACTGCCGTGGGCTGTGATATGAAGATTTTAAACACGCAGTGATTCTAACCCATTTTCGAACGGTATTTTTAAGTAATTTAAAGCTTTAAAATTTTATCGGAAATTTTCAAACTGGGTTTAACGGTTATGAATACATACTTACCACGGTTCCCTGGAAAGACGTTACGCGACAGTAAGCTTGAAGTACAGCTGCCCTCAGTGGTTGTAACCAGACGTGGCTACGGTTATCAGTTTTTTAATACATATAAATATGTTTTTTTTTAATTTTGACGTAGAATACGTCTTACGTTTCGATATGGAGGCTATGCTGAAATGTTGTAGTTGTAATTTTTAGAGCTTCACATAAACGCTTATTGCACGACAACTAATGAAGCGATTTCAAAGGAGAGTGCGGCGTTTCAAAAAAAAATCCAAACCTGTAACAAATTCATTTTTGTAAGTAACCAAATCGGTTTCTATCATAAAACGAACGGTTATGTAAAGTCAATACATATTGAGCAATTTAAGGCAAAAATGTTTGAATAAATTAGCAAATTTTTTGTATTACCAATATGTTCGAAAACCGCCCGAATGATTTTGTTTTTGATTCCTTTAATCAAAAATTCAAGAGTTTTCCTTTCGTTTGGTATATGGAAAGTATTGGTTGATATCTTCTAAGTATGTTTATTTGATTCAAATATATGTATGGGCATAAATGATTTCCCATACAAAATCACTTCGTCATCGTTTTGCAACCACGTGCTTGCGTTGGAAGTGAGGGAAGGAGACAAAAAGTACGTATGCGTGCGTAAGTACATATTTCGGCTTTTGACAAACAGATGACGCAATATTTATAACCTAATCGCGCGTATGTACATATGTAAATATATATATATAAATATAAAGAAAAAGATGAGGATGAGGATACCGATAAAATTATAGATGACGATAGAGGAAGAAAGGTTAAAATAAAGGTAGTTTTAGAGAAAAGGATATAGATAGAAGCACAGAGACTCAATCTGGGAACTATTTCGGGATTTTAGAGATTTTCGGGATTCTCGGGCCTAATCGATATAATAATCGATATCTTGTCGGTTTTGTGATCGATATTTTTATCGATTTTGTTATCGAAATTCTTATCGATATTGTTATTGATTTTGCTATAGATATTTTCAAAGCTTAGGGATATAATGATCGATATTTTTAATGGTTTTTGTTATCGATATTTTTATTAAGTTTGTTATCGAATTTGTACTCGATTTTGTCATCGATATTTGTATCGGTTTACCATCGATATTTTTGTTGATTGTGTTAACGATTTACTATTGATATTATTATCGCTTTTGTTATCGATATTTTGATCGATTTTGTTGGCGATACTGTTACTGATTTTGCTATTGATGTATTCAGAACTTATCGATAGAACGATCGATATTTTTTATCGATTTTGTTATCGATTTTTTTGTATCGATTTTGGTATCGATATTATTATCGATTTTGTTATCGATTAGTTATCGATTTTGTTGTCGATATTTTTATCGATTTTGTCATCAATATTTTTATCGGTTTTGCTACCGATATTTTTATCGATTTTGCTATCGATATTGTTATCGCTTTTGTTATCGCTATTTTTATCGATTTTGATATCGACTTTGTAATCGATTTTGTTATCGACTTTGTTATTGATATTTTTATCGATTTTGCTATCAATATTGTTATCGCTTTTGTTGTCGATATTTTTATCGATTTTGTTATCGATTTTGCTATCGATGTTACTATCGATTTTGATATTAATATTTTCATCGATTTGTTTATCGATGTTTTTATCGATTTTGCTATCGATATTATTATCGCTTTTGTTATCGATATTTTTTTCCTAGTGTGTCCTTTCGTTTTTGACTTGGATATGCTCTTAACCATACCACGTATTCTACATTTAAATTTTGCAGACCAAGGCGAAGGCGCTGGACTGTTCCGTTTTTTTTTATTTATTAATAATAAAAATATAAATTATACCTAAGTTTTATTACTTAATTATTTTTCCCCGAAATAACTTTTGGGTTTAAAAATTGGCAATACTACTACACTTTAGTATGTTTCTTACACAAACGTAAGCACTTTTATCCAGGGCTGCAAACCGGTCCAAAAAACGGTGCGGTTCGGTTCAGTGGATCAAACCACTTAGAAAAAGTGTGTACCGGTTCAAGAACCGGTTCATGATTCAATTACAAATGGTTCAATTACAAAAATGTGACAAATCTATGTATATAACAAGTAAATTTTAAGCAAAAAAAGAAAACCGACTTCAATTCTTATATAAGAATTAATTTCTTCATGATCCAATGATCGGATTTAAAACAAACTAGTATAGGACCCCCTGTGAGGTAATATCTTTCCTTCAAAAAAATAATTGGTTAACGTGGTCCAAAGTTAGGCGGTAAAAAACATAAAAAAAATATTCCGACAGATTGATAACCTTCTTCTATTTGTGAAAACGGTTAAAAATAAAAGGCTTTGTTATTGAAATCAAAATCAAATATCTAGATGTATAGTCTTGGCAAATTGGCCCGGGTTTTCTGGATTGGTAATTTGCACTGATGGCAATAATAGAAACTTCTTTTCTTGAGCAGTACTGGCTATATTGTTTTATTTTTTATTTAAGAATTAATATCTAATACTAGATCGCCATCACCCGCTTCGCTGAGTGTATGAAATTTCTGCATGTTACATTAGGTGTAATTTATTTCAATAAATCTCAACAAACTTTAACTATACTAAAAACAGGAGATTTAAAATTTTTTAACCATCTTCAATACAAATATTTTGAAACGAAAACTTTCTTAAACCTCTCTATTGTGAAACTTTTTGTATTATTATATACCCTGAATTCAAATATATATATATTGAAAAAGGGACAACCCCCTAACATGTAGTTTAGAAGTGAACCACTTTCAAAACTATTTCGATTGGTACCCCTATTGTAATAAGTACTTCATTGAAATTATTGAATAGTTTGAATTTAACCTTCTGGACAGTTGGCAACCTTTTTAAGCCTCTTTCGTCTCACACTCATATTGTGATACATACATATGCATTAAAATTACCGAATTCCTATAATTTAAGTTGAATTTGAATTTTCAAATCTGTGGAAACCCTGCTATGCATATGTAGCTTAGAAATAAAGCCTTTTCAAGACATTCGATTAATACCTGTATTGTAAGAACTCATTTAACTTATAATATATTTGAATTTGAATATATTTTTAAAATAGATGGTAACCCTCTTCAAATACCTCAGAAGATTATACATGTTCAAGCTGGACATTTCTAAACACTCTTATGTCTGACACTTTAATTTGAGTATAGCTAATTCTGGGAAATTTTTTTTTAGTTTCACTTTTATTTCAACATATTTTGATTAAAAGGAAAATACTGATAAAAATAAAATTTTTCATATAAACAGGGTTGAAATATTGAAATTCCTGCCCTTAGGTTGTTTGTAAGTCAAATATGAGTGGCATTGTGCTACTATGATAGCACGGCCGAGTAATCATAGCCAACGTATGTACAGTAGTCGAAAAAATTATATCCGCACCAAATTTTGACAAGTTTCAAAATATTATTTTTGTTGTTATTTAATTTCGGTTAGTTTTTTATAGTTCGTTCTTTACCAACATCCGTATAAACACAAGTTTAAAGGCAGTGTCACACGATTGGGTATTTGCTAAAACTTAGTGTAAATCGTATCCCAATTGTTTGAACACCCAAAATATTTTTCACTATCCCAATCACGAAAATTAATTTATTGAAATTTTTCAATAGAACATCGCTGTATTGTACCAATCTTTTGAATGCAAAAAAAAATTTCCCACTTTTTTTTACCAGTAGCCCAATATAAAAATTTGCAATCGATATACCTTTGTTTTGATATATACTAGTAGTCAAAAAATTATTTTAAGTGGTTTACAAAAATTCACTTTTCTTATAACTTTGCAAAATTTGACCACCTTTTCACTGCTTACATATAGCTGTTTACAAAAGTTGCAACATTTTTATGAAAACGTAAAGCGATTTTAACGGTGTTATAATCAAAAGAAAGGTCATCGGTTTGCTTTTCTTTTGATATATATTAACACTTGCAAATCATTTATGGTGGTTCACAAAAATTAAGTTTTCTTACAACTTTGCAAAATTTGACAAGTTTGAACTACACTTTGAAAGTGCTTCTGGCGTTGAAGGTGCTGAGGGCGGAATGTACTGATGGTGCTCCTGGCGATGAAGGAGCAGAGGGCAGAAGGTACTGGTGCTGCTCCTGGCGATGAAGAAGCTGAGGTTCTGCTAGAAAATTAAAAACAATTTTTTTAGTTTAAAATAGTTTAATTTAACTAGTTGAATTTTTTTCATAGTTTTTTTAAATATACATAAATACTTAAATATTAATAAAAAAGAAAAATAAGATAAACATTCAGTCATAAAATACAAACAAAAATTTTAATATATTAATTTTTTTGTTACTTCATTTTAGTTATCTTTAAAATTAATTAAAATTGGGTTTATTTTTTAACAAGGACCATGTAGTTCAAAATTAAAGCAATGCGCAGTATACATACATACATATATATGTATATATAAAAAAATTTCAACAAGCTTTCATAAAAATTTAAAGCTTTTTAATCTGCATTTAAGAAACACATAGGAAGCAGTTTTATAGTCCATAAAATGTTAGTATAATAGAACACAGGCTTGAAGTAACACAAAACTCACATTGATTTTTGGTGTTATTTTTTTTGCGGTACTGCGCATTTTCATCCATATGAATTTTATGACAGAAAATGCATGCTTTGAGGCACTTCAACCTTGTATTCTATTATACATACCAAACTTCAATGGACTTTAAAACTGCTTCATATGTGTTTCTTTAATGCAGAATAAAAATCTTAAAATGTTTATAAAAGCTTGTTAATTCTTTTTATATGCACATACATGCACATGTATATTGCGCAATTTTTGAATTTTGAACAATATGGTCCTTGTTAAAAATAAACCAAATTTTTATAAAGATAACTAAAATGAAGTAACAAAAAAATAAATTGTTAAAACTTATCAATATGACAGATAGTATATTTATGCAGATGACTGTGAAACATTTCTTTTATTCTGTTTTGAGATCCTGTCTCCAGCATAATGGAAATATCTTTTGGTTATTCGCCCCATTATTTCCACAGATTCGTTGAATTTTTGCTGGAACGCTTCTGATATAATATTAAAAGTATATTAATCATTTTTGAGAGCTGGGCATCATCAATTAAAGCGTACTTCTAATTTTCTCCATTTTGAGTCCCTTCTGTCACCTGAAAAAAACTTGCGTGCCAAATGAAATTTTCTCTCAAAGTTTACACTGCTGGCAAATGTAAATAAGGATTACAATAACACTAATTAATCCGACTAAAGAAAAATCTATGGAAAATTAACAATAAAATACTTTTTTCGCAAAATCTATAAAGGACCCTTTTATTTCTCAAAAAAAACCTGTTGTTCGTCGCCACGCTGTAAGTAAAAGTACAGTTTTCTACCAAATTAAAAAAAAAATCGTATTCCCACAAATTTTATTTTTTATTAATAAGGCCAATAGAGTGAACTTTACCTTAAAAAAAAAAACATTTTATATGAAAAATATTATGAATACTGAAAAAAATATGTAGGTGGCTTAATTTTCTGAGCACAAGTGTACATTGTGGATTACATATTCTGTCATGATAAAAAATTGTCATAAAAACGGTTTACTATCAAAATGAATGACTTTTATTTATGCTTAGATATATAAAAATTTGGGCGTGGAACTTGTCCAACCTAGACCGAAGGTTCCTCAAAAAACTTGTAGGTTTGAAGAAACGGATTCGTTTCGAGTTCACCCAAACGACTTCACCAGAGCGACATCGTAACGACGTCGTTTCGAGTTCACCAAAACGACTTTGCCAGAGCGACGTCGTAATGATGTCGTCTTCGCCCTGTGGCAAATTGGGTGAGATGACTAAAAAGTTGTGAATGTGTTTGTAAATCGTTTGAATTTCAGGAGAAAGTGGTGAGCAGTGGCTGGCAGTGGTGTTGTATCTTTAATAGGCTGCGTGCTAGATGTTGCGTGTTCGTGCAGCTACATGTTGCTGTGGCTTGTTGCGTGACTGGCTGTTCTGACTTGTGCTGCTGTGGTTCATGTTATGGTTGCTTGTGTGGGTTAAATTTCTTGTTGAACATTTAAGCCCAAAATACAATAACGCAGTGGCAGTTTTTCGAAATCAGCTGTTTTTAGAAAGTGTGGTGTCCAATGAAGCGACTCACAATACATGTAGTGGCAGCTGACAGTACTGCTCAGTTTAGCCCAATTTCTAAATTCACTGCCACTGCCTTCATCGCAGCAAACTTCGCATGATGCATTTGACATACCCTGTAAGGAAAACACGAACTAGTGAACCAGATTTCTAGTTCAGTACTAGTTCTTTTTTGCCAAAAACGAACCAGTCCGATAGTAACTAGTTCCGCCCCAGTCCAAAAGCAGTGAAATGTGGTACTTTCACTAAACTATTCTATTTTAAATTTTAAAAGCAGGGAAGGTAATCATTATGAGTTAACTAATTTAAATCGGCATTTAATCATTATTTTATGAATTATTATTGAGTTTTATTTTTTCGCTCAAACGGAAATAATTATTATTTGATTTTTATTTTTGGGATTACAAATAATGATTATTTTATGATTTTTATTTTTTCGCGCAGAGATTATCATTAATTTACAGTTTTATTTTTCCACTTAAAAATAATGATAATTTATAAAATTTAAAAGGCCATAAAGACGCATCCTACTGAAATTTTTACCTGAAAAGTTTGGGTCTTATTCCTTTTATAAGGGTTCCTCTCAAAAGGATACGTCGGTTATCACGCTGGTATAGTTTTTGAGTTGCTTAATAATCATTATACTTAGTAATTCCATAAACAAAGGCCAAGATCCTGAAGGACAATTGAGAAAGGCAATGCAGTTGCAGAAAAAGAGGCATTAAAAAAGTGTCAAAATAATTACCACTTTATCACTAAATTTATTTAAAAATGTAAGCCACCAGAGCTACCTTTTTTTTAAGAAAAGACAAATTAAGTTTTTTTATGCAATCCACCACAGCTACCTTAATACAGGCAGTCAATAAAGTTTAGGTACAACGAATTTTTTACAATACGGGCAACTATTTTTTAATATTTTAGTTTTCGGTAATTTTTTATAAAAATATGGTCAATTCTACAACAAAATTCCCAAAAATCAGAGTTCCAAACCTTGTGCAAAATTTAAGAAAATTCTGCAAAATTTCATTAAAATAATTCACTTTCTATTTACGCTCTCTAGAAAAAGTTTTTTAGCCCATTCAATTTTAGTATAATGAAGTGCAAGTGTGAGGAAGCTAGGACTTACCAAACAACAAAAAAAAAATTGCTAAATATCAATGGTAAGTCCTAGCTACCTCAAACTTGCACTTTGTTATACTAAAATTGAATGGGCTAATAACTGAGTACTTAACTTTTTTCTAAAGAGTGTAAATTGCAATACTTGGATGGAAAATCGCAGTTTTCTTTAATTTTGCATAAGGTTTGAAACTCTGATTTTTGGGAATTTTGTTGTAGAATTGACCATATTTTTATAAAAAATTAGGGAAAAATAAAATATTTAAAAAATAGTTGCCGGTATTGTAAAAACTTCACTGTACCTAAACTTTATTGACTGACTGTCTATCTTATTTAAGTTAAGTACGACAAAAACTTTCGAAGTACTTCATATACATATAAGCTTAAGAAGAACTGAATTTACTTAAAAATCAATATGCTTAAATTTATGTTTACTTTTAAACAGAACGCACTTTTGTTTTTTACTTACTACTTAAGTTTAATACTACTACTACTACTAATGTGGTTTATAAATTTTTAATAAATGCGTTTAAACATTTGTGATTGTATTGTCCTTCCTTCATCCGATCGTATTTAATATAGAAGGGAAATGTTTCGGCAAGCCTGATTAGAAATGTAGATCTAAGGTGACGAATTTATAACAGGTTGGGAACTATAAAAAATGGATGCAGATCGAACTAGATCTCATCTGTCGAATTAGGAACTGGTTTGGAACTAAAGAAAAGGGGATGCAGAACGAACTAGATCTCATCTGTCGAATTTAGAACTGGTTCGGAACTAGAGCCAAAGGGATGGAACGGGGGACAATTGACACTTCCTAGGACATCGCAATGCTAAATTCGCCAGTCGCTAGCATGCAACGCGTACTAGTCATGGTTCCAAACGCACTAGAACCGAACCAGTTCCGCACTAGTTCGTTTCCCTACAAGGTAATTTGCCTAAAAGGCAATAACAAAAATGTAAGCAAACAAAAGGGAATGTCAAAAAAAGCAGCCACTGATAGGCCCGTCAGAATGGGTACTTGTACGTCAATAACGGAAAAGTAAGCGAAGGAAGTGGCGTACGTACCGTAGAGATACGCCGCAATGAAGGTGTTGCGTCTGCAAACAAAAATCAGCATGGCCACATACTTGGGGTTTACACAAGTAAATTTTTTAGATGCAATAGAAAAATATTCAAATTTTTTTTTAATTAATATATTCCCACTTCTCTTGATGTTTTCATAACTGTCTCTGCTTTTCGAAGACAATTTATTGTCGGGATGCCTACTTTACTCAAACAATGTGTAAATTATGTGCATATTCTCATTGGGCCTGTATTTTGTTAACGCGGGGTTATACAACTGTCAGCAGTGACGGACTTACGAGCGTCAAAAGTTGAGTGTTGGCGAACGTTCGCTGGGTCCGTCGACGCAAGGGTTGCCAATCTAACGCTCTCTATGCAAACACACACAGTCTACTCAACTGTCAGTTTCATCCTTGAGCGGAACGTACGCAAAGTACCCATTCTGACGGGGCCGTGACAATGCCGTATTGTGTTTGTTGCGGCAGTGACTGCCGTTCCCTAACTCGCAAGAAGTTGCAAGAATTTACAGAAATTTGCCAGAAAGCGTTCCTGTACTCGGTTCTCTGGCTTCTTTTGCTTTTTGACAGTTTTACAGGTTTTAACCCAGAAAAGTTGGGAAACGGAAAGTAGCACATTTCAGATTGTCGCGTGGAAGACGTAATCAGGGTTGCGTGTTTTTCAATTAGTCAAATCACAAATCCATATATCAAATATATTTCTGAACTGAAAGTTGCTTAAAATTCTAAATAAATTTTACCTGTGATTTGATTTGTCGATCAAATAAGAAATAAAATTTATTTGTGATTTGATTCGCCGACCAAATACGAAACCAAATTTATTTGTGACTAGCCAATGCCCGCTTACTTCGCGGTGCCTTATAAGAACTTTTGCGATTGATATACCTACGACGATCTTTCCTTCAGTTCCTCAGCGTAATTAGGTTTAGAGATACACTTAGGTGCAAAATTGAGTCAATAATAAAAAAAAACTCACCATTTATGCGTTTTTCGGTGGTTTTTTCAGATTTTATTATAAATTAGTAAGTAAGATGGTTATTGATTATTAAAATGCCATGAGACGCGTATTGCAAAATAAAAATAAAAATATTACTCAAAAAGCTATGACTGGGCTTTCAAGCCCTGAAATAGCGAGAATATATATCAAAACAATGCATTACAATTTTGCCAAAGAACCACCGAAAGACTCATAAATTGTGATTTTTTTTATTACTGACTCAATTTTTCACCTAAGTGTATATTGTTTTTTTACGTTTTAGTCTGTTACCTTGTTTATACCGACACATAAAGCGCTTTGACCCAGTTCGCTGTGATTCAAAACGGAGGCATAAACCAACTTTCAACACGCTCAGAAATTCAAAAGTGTATTGACTCGAGTTTGTTTTCAAATCGCTTTTTTATTTCTCACATCGGTTATAAAACAGGTATAAACACATCATTAATTTAACGCGAACTGAAGAATGGCCGGTTTTCTTTATACAGCCCGTTTTAAATTTGAATCATTATTACAACAAATTTAAATTCTTGTTCGCTTCCATTTCGGTCCACCGCGCAAGTTAATTATTAAAGAAATATCGAATAAAAATTTAGTTTACTTTTGAATACGGTTTCAGTGAGCGCGCTAAATTGACACCGGTATAAACGCTTGAAAGAAATATGTGTTGAATCAAATCGGTTTTTCGTTAATGCGGTTTTTTCGTAGGTATAAACAAGGTATGTATAAGAATTTTAGGAATATCCCGAGCAACATACCGAGTAAATTTTTGGTTGGAATATTTATTTTCAAGGTGCTGGCATATGTTCCAAATATGAACCAAGTCGGTGTAGGTGTTTAGTTGTTTAGTGAAATACATTGTACAGAGAACTGTATGAAATTGTAAGCCGTGGCGTCTCAGATTTCTTATTTTTTTGGCAGCAGCAACAAAAAGTTTTAACTTTTTTTTAGCGAAAAACCTTCCACACAGAAGTTCCAAAAAAGTGCGATTGGTTATGCTTGAACACACTTAATTGAATGTCAGTAAAATTAAGTTTGTGGTTATATCAAGGCGAAATTTTGAGGATAGTCAGTTGCTAACTCTAAATAAAAACAACAACGCACTGGAAAGAGTTAATGCATTCAAATACCTAGTAATAATGATCGGCGATAAACTAAAACAAAAAAAAAGGATTCTACATATATTTTCAATTAGAGCTCTAGCAATATAAACATGGGTGAAAACTGCATTTAATTCCATGCGTGATGCGCTTACAAATATACTGACAATCAGACCAAAATTATAAAAATTTTAGATTTGGCTTCTGTTGATCTAATAAACCCGCTATTAATTTTTCTTTAACATCTATTATGTACAGATATCGGCCTGTAGCAATTTTATTATTCTCAAATACTTTTGTTGATACCCATATGGCAACATTTAAGTTATCTTATAAATTTAACTGAATTGAAGTTTTCAAATAAGTGGCAACCCACTTTAAAAATATTTTCAGAAGGAAGCTTCCTAATCCTCTTTAGTTTAATGTCCGTATATAATAATTCATTTATTTTACAAATTTAAATGAATACAATTTTTCAAGCAGTTGGCAAATCCCCTAAAAATATTTTCGGCGTTAAAATTGCTTAGCTTCTTTAGTTTGATGCCATTATTGCAATATTTAATTTATGCTATCAATTAAATTAAATTAAAGTTTTCAAATAGGTGGCAACCTTCCACAAAAATATTTTCAGCTGTAAGCCTTTATAAACCTCTTTCTTTTGACAGCCATATTGCAGTATTTACTTTACCGTATCGATACACCTAAACTGAAATTTTAAACACAGGTGGCGTCTCTTATTTAATTCTTCTATATTGTAAGCTAGATCTCTAGCGATACATCGGTGAAAACTGCATTCAAGTCCATGTTTTCGAGTGATGTGCGTACAAATATACAGACAGACAAAGAGTCAAAATTTCTAAAAGTTTTTTATTTTGCTTCTGTAACCTAATAAAAACCCACTATATTAATTTTTCTTTAATATCTATAAGGTACAGACATCGGCCTGTTACAATTTTATTATAAGTATAGATATATATTTCATTTATTTGATCAACTTAATACAATAAAATTTTTCAAACAGGTGGCAACCCTCCCTAAAAATATTTTCGGTAGTAAAATTTCCTAAACCTCTTCAGTTTGATACCCATACTGCAATATTCAACTTAACTTATAATTTAAATTGAATTAAAAATTTCAAACAGGTGGCAACTCTAAAAAATATTTTTGGCTGTAAACCTTCTTAAGCCTCTTTCTTTTGAAGCATATATTGCAATATTCACTTTTTCTTATCAATATACTTAAACTGCAATTTTTAAACAGGTGGCAACTCTCTAACTTTAGACAAAAATTCTAAAAATGGTTGATTTGGCTTCTGGTGCTCTAATAAATTATTAGATTTTTAATTAATTAATTTTTCTTTAATAGCTATAATGTACAGACATCGACCTGTTACAATTTTATTATATGTATAGATAACCAAAATTAAATTACATAAAAATAATATGTTGAAATTTGTAAAAATATGGTGCGGCTATAATTTTTTCGACCACTGTATGTAAACAAGTGACAAGAAAATATATCAAAAATTCAACGCTTGAAGGAAAGCTTTCGAGTCTCACATAACCACAGTGAAGTCCCCCGCTAAATGCCGTAGCCTTTTGAACGAGAACATACCTATGTATGTATTTACCAGTGTGAAAAATTTCGGTTGGAGCTAAAACGGCCGGAAAAAAAGAGCTAAAGAGCTAAAAATAATACTAATAGTAGCTAAAGAGAGAGAGAAAAAATGTTTGCAGAAGGATATATTCTACCGAAAATTGCAAGAAAATATTTTTCCCGAAGACTTTATATTAAACGAATCAGTGCAAGTTTTGTCTCAATCTGATAGACTTAGCCGGAGGTATATATGTATATGGTTAGAGCTCGATATGGTCATGTAAAAAACAATTAAGACACGCCATTTTGACCAGTTTTGGCTATATTTTTTTTCTTGGTTCATTTTTTTTTAATAAAAATATAGCTCATTAGCTAACCAAAACCATATAATTCCTAATTTCAAACTTTGTAGAAAAGCAGGAAAATTTTTACAACAACAAAAATTTTTTTATTGGGAATATCTAAGTATGCCCATTAAATTCCAGATTAAGGAACTGAAAATTTCAATTAGTTAAGAATTCGCGTTGATTTTTCATATTTTTTTTTTGCTGACGGGTTCACCCATAATAATAACACCGTTCCGTAAACAAAAGTTATCAAAAATCAACGCGAATTCTTAGCCAAATTAGACTTTTACTTTCTTAGCTATAATTTAATTGGGTATAAAACTGCAAATTAGAATTATCTCAAAATTCTTAATAAAAAGTTTGTAGTAAAATTTTACCGAATTTTCTTAATTTTTCTACAAAGATGAAATTTCGACATATAGATATGGTTTATGTAAGATAATGAGCTATATTTTTTTAAAGAATAATAAACATTAAACAAACAAAAGAAATATAGCCAAAGCTGGTCAAAATATCATCCCCATTTTTTTGTCCGCGCAGCAGCGAGCGCGGGCTAGAGAAAGGGAAAGACAGTTTACGGGAGGAAGGGTATGAAAAGTTGAGAAAAAATTATTTATATCTCCACCGACATCACGTTCATCACAGTACGGCTGCGGTAATACTGACTTTGTGCACCAAAAAAAGAACGTACTGCCATCCCTAAATTGGCGCGTCAAGCCCCAAGCAACTGTCAAAAATCCTCATGCCCATACAATTTGTATGAAGCATCCCACAATAACGCGGCGCTAACGCCGAGCAAGTGGAATTTTCATTTTTCAGAAGACGGAAAGAAAGAGAAAGGACAAACAAGTGAAAGAGGAAACTAGAATAAAAACGAGAGGACCTGAGAAAACGTCAGATATTACGACGCGTTGATTTGGGGATAGCGCGCGCTGACACTCGTTGACAATGCATAACGCAACGCTTAGCGCTCCAATTTAGGGACGGCAGGTAAATACACAATAAGCCATCGTTCGGACATTCCTCCGATATGAGTAGACTTGTTCCGTTGTGTCGAAATAATTTGAAACCAATTTGAAACCTAGTCCTCTAGTCCGCTCAACTGAAAATCTGCTCCGTTTTGTTGCATCAACAAATTTACTCTTCAAATAGAAAGGAGGTGGGGTTTTTAATAGCAAACTAAAAGTTATATTTTACCTTTTTATCGACACGATTGTTACATTGGTGAGTGCAGCACCTTTGCAAATAAACTTGAATTCGTGAATAGGCCCCCATAATCGCCCGATTTGAACCCGATCGAAAAAGATTGCTCTGTCTAAATTAAATTATTTAATTTTTAATGTTTATTGTTAATTAGTTTTGAGTTTATGAGGGATTTTCTTTAGTAAAATTTTGTCGTAAGCGCCATTTGTCAACAATTTGGCAGCCACTTTGTATGAAATACGACAAAATGTGATAGAAATTTCTACCAAATTAGTGACACTTTTTACTCAATATCTCGGAAACTAAAGGGATATCCAAAAATGGAGAACGCCATTTTTAAAACATTTATTAGTTTAATATGACTGCATCACCATCTAAATTTTTACTAAATTATCGAAACAGTTGTAGTCAATATCTCGGGACCTAAGGAAAAATCTAGAAACTGATAACACCAATCGAAAGACCTTATTTCAAAACATATAACTGCATCTAGAACTAAAAATCGTCAAAATGGCGCTTACTACAATCTTTTACCGGTGACAGGTAATAAGGTCAATTGACTTTATTTCCCACCCTGGTGCGAAATAAAGTCAATTGACATTATTACCTTTTTAAAAACGAAATAAAATCCATTGACATTATTTCTCTTTCAAACATTAAATTTGCTTAGCTCCGCGCGACTAGCGCGCACACCACGTCACGCTACGCCGCGACCCCGCGAACCCCCCTTCCCAATCTCCCGCCGTGCTGTAAGGCAGGTAGATTTATTTTTGTATACGTTGAAATAAAATTTTTATATATTTTAAACATCGAGGGCTTATATTCAATAATGCCCTCTATCTGCGCACTTTTCACAAAGATGAGATTCTGATTAAAAATCCACCTAAGCTTTAACTGTCATCAGTGTTATTAATGCTACCTTATATAACGACAGGTAATAAGTCCCAGATGGTTTCTAAAATCACAAATTAATATTAATGAATTCAAGCCCTCGATATTTCACATTTTTATATTTGTAAGTTAATGGAAGCAGGGATGCCAACTTGGCTCAAACCGTGCCATTTGTCCCTATTTTACTTCAAATGGCACTTAATTTTTCAATTTGGCACAAAGTGCCAAAATGGCACTTTTGTGAAAAAAAATAACATTTCAATACATTTTTGTGAAATCCTTTGCGTGCATTTCTTTTTCACAACTAAAATTTTCTAATTTATAAAGGCTATTCAACTAGTTTATCTTATTTTATCATTGCACTTTTGTTTGGAAAATGTAGCTTTATTTTATTGCTAAATGTGAATGATTAAAAGGATTGACAACTTTTTTGGCACGTTTATTTTTCTATTTGGCACATTTTGGCACTTT
Organism: Rhagoletis pomonella; assembly: GCF_013731165.1. Taxonomy (NCBI): domain Eukaryota; kingdom Metazoa; phylum Arthropoda; class Insecta; order Diptera; family Tephritidae; genus Rhagoletis; species Rhagoletis pomonella. Next base: position 13,171,909 of record NW_023458561.1, on the reverse strand, counting down.
TTTATCCTCAATACTAAGTATAGTTGGCAGCCCTGATGGGAAAGATTTCTGCTGTGTTTTAGGGTAACAACTTGTCTGCAGAAAAAAAGCATATAATTTGTGTTTCAAAAGTGTGTGAAAACCAGTAAATTAACTTATATGATCTCGGTTCCGATATTAAATAATCAATAATTGTTTATACCCGCATTTTGGCACACTGGCTCGTTGAATGTGCCATCTAATAAATAGTGTCGTCGTTCTCCTTAGCTGCTTTTAAATGATGTCGTCACAAATTACTGGCGGAGACATGGGCGTAGCCAGGTAGGGGCAGGGGGGTGCTCGAGCGCCTCCCCCCCCTAACTTTCAAATTTTCCATATATATATATAAAATAGTACCCTGAAATGCCAGCTTAATAGGGTCGAGCCCCTACGCCGATGGGCGGAGACATGAATACAGTGTAAGAAAATTCTTTTTCTATAATTGTTTCCTTATAGAAAGGTTGGTTTCTTTTCCACCTTAGACATTCCGAATTCGTTCAAAATATGCTAATTTAAAACACAGAATTCTTTCAGTGTTCCTCCGGGGTTTTTGGACATGGACTGTTTCTTCAATTTAATAGTGTTCGCTTTATATTCGTAATTTAAATTGTTTTAATAAAATCAATTGATACTAGTTCATGATTGTGTGTGGATTAATATCACAACAGTGAGGATTTGGCAATAACCTTTTTCATCTATTAAAAAACAACACTTGCGGGGCAATGTTTATTGTAAGAACAACATTTTTTTCTATGAATCGACATACTTTAAGCATTGTTGACGATATTTCCATTTGAATGAGGAAATAGCGTCAATGACTTCATTTCCAAATTTTTGTTGACTTTATTTCGCTTTTGAAAAGGTAATAATGTCAATTGACTTAAGTTCGCACGAGGGTGGGAAATAAAGTCAATTGACCTTATTTCCATTGACCTTATTACCTGTCACCGTGTTGTGTAGGGGGTGCTTGCAGGTTGGACAAGTCGCTTGTGTGTCGCTCTTAACATAAGTAAGTAGATGGAAATCAGAGTGGTATCGAGATAAAATCTCCAATTTTTCTTCCACTAGTTACCTGTGTCAACCGCTTTTGAGGGATTTCTGAGGACAACATTGCGAGCAATTATGCGGGGTTCCATTAAAATTTAGAATTAACTTCGAAACAGTTTTTATGTGGATTTGTGTTTATTAAGTATTTGAATAAAATTTGTAGCCACTTTTACGGCATATTTTTGGTTGCCCTAGTTATTATGTAGGTAATAGTTAATACACACTACAAATCAACTTATATGATAGCTGAAAAAAAACTAACTTTTTTGCGACATCTTCATGTAAAGTAGTCAGTTGAAAGCAACGGAAAGTAGTCGAGTCGTAGTGACCCCTAGTTTAAAAATAGTGAACTTATAGTGCATTTGTAGTTAGTGGAGTTCCCTACAGGATATCTACAGGGTCGGCCAAATAAGACCTACCAATTTCACGCAGCAGGTCCATAGTTTGCCTAGCAGTGAGCGCAGTCGCTCCGTCTGGTTGGATCCACAAATTAGGATGCTGCTATGCCGTTGGCCGCAAAAAGTTGTCAATCATTGTTCTCTAAGAAGCCCCAGAAATCGTTTCTGGCGTTTCATCCTCATTCTCGAAGAAGTTTGGGCTGATAACTTTTTCGGCCATAACACTGCACCAAACAGTGCATCTGGATGGGTGTAACTGGTGCTGGTGTGTTGTCCTTGGATTTTGAGAGCCCCACAACCTACAGTTTTGCTTGAAAATATGTTTCATCCGACATCAAAACATTACCTAAAAAAATCAATTTGTGTGGCTAATTGTGTAAAATGAATAACGTATTGTAGTCGTTACTGCTGTCTTGCTGTAAGTATCCATTATGATTTTTGAAGAGATTAACTATAACATGCAGAAATAAAATAACAATAATATTCAAAAAATAAGGAAGTTATACGTGTTTAGCCCAAAATACAATAACGCAGTGGCAGTGGCAGTGACAGCTTTTTGAAATCTGCTGTTTTTTTAGAAAGTGTGGTGCCCAATGAAGCGATTCACAATACAGCAGTGGCAGCTGGCAGTACTGCCCTAGTTCTAAATTCATAGCCACTGCCTTCATCGCAGCAATCTTTGCATGTTGAATTTGACATAAATAAAACGCAGGCAACTTCTGTGTATGTCACTGAAGCCTAAAAGGTAACCACAAAAATGTAAACAAACAAAAAGGAATGCCAAAAAAAGCAGTCACTGACAACGCCGTATTGTATTTGCTGCGACAGTGACTGCCAATATTAGCAGTAACAGCTGATTTTAAAAACTGTCTCTGCCACTGCGCTATTTAATTTCGGCCTTTTAACACTTGTAGGTCTTATTTGGCCCACCATGTACTATAATTTTATTTTTACAAATATACTGATTGTTAGAATTTACTTAAAAGCTGTGACAGACGGCAAAGCTTATGCATATAATCTGGCACACATATGCACATAATAATTTTGACCTAACAGACGGCAGTTATGTGGATAAACGAGCCGCAAGGTCGTGGGTTCGAGTCCCACGGCCAATTGAATTTTCATTTATTTTGTTTTCATTCTTTTTTTTTATAAGTTCTATATTTTTTCTACGTTGCTTTCAGTTAGTTGTTGTTAACTTTTTATTAAAATTCAAAATAGTAAAAAATGTGATATAAAATAAAGCCAATGAAAACAAAATAAAGTTAAATTAAATGTATAGATCAAATAAAATAAAAAAATATAAAATAAATAATAAAAACAAAAAAATGTTTCGCAATCACTCCAACCGAGGATCGAATCTGGCAGCTACAGGCTTGTAGCCCGTAACTCTTACCACTCGGCTACCGCGGACGCGGAACTCGCGCCCTTTGTTTGCTTACTTCTACAAAAGACAACAGCTGGCCATTTTTACCAGTGTTGTCAACGAAAACTGCCCGGATCCGAGTTGATTCCCAAAAATTTCGAGCATTTGTTCGGCTGCTTATGCGCATTTTAAAGCTTAGTATCCAGCTCTTAAGAAAACGGTCAAGAAAAAATTGCCATTATTTCGCGTGTGTGTCCAAGGAATTTTGACATTTTTTATACCTCACAGCCTGTTGCCTCACTCTTTCCTCAAGAAATAATGGAACGGGCATATATTTCTGTTGCAAACCTGGGTTGCCTTGTGCTCTTGTTTCACAAAAAACTTTAGAAAACCGTAGTAGAAAGCGTACTAAATTTCTGAAGAACTGCGTACTGCCTTAAGGAAATTTGACTCAAGAAAATTTCTTAGCCATTTCTTGTACGTCATTTTATATGGAGTTTTTGCTTTTCTTAAGAGCTGGCTACTAAGCTTAAAGAGGAAAATGCATGAGCCAAAGCAAATAGGGGCTGTTTATGCAAATAATCGAGCCTGTTTGTCAACCGTATAAGGCTCCACTCACAGCATCTAAATCGATTCCGATCAGCTTGAAATTTTGTACGTGCATAGTAGTTTTTTGGATAACCGCATATTTCTAAAGTGTGTCCCGAACTACATCAAAAGTTCGAGAAATCGCACCCACCCTACTGTTCATACATACATATGTATGTATTCATTTGCACTTGCATGCATATGTACTTACAGATACACGACCCTGCAGGAAATGTATGTGCAGAAAAAAGTGCATTCAAAGTAAAATTTGTATGAGGATATTTAAATAGAAATTTGTTTAAAGAAAACAAACTCCCGATTACGTCTGTATTACCCCTGCATTACTTTCCAACTAATTTCAATTTAACTTTTTGTAGGTAGCTACAAGTTATATATTTTACAGGAATGCCGCAAAAAGCTAACCACAAATGGTTTTTTTATCATATATATGATAATTTTTTCTGCTGGGGAGTATATGTACATACGTATGTACAGTGACGAGCAAAACTGTAACATGGTGTAACGCTTTTTATATCAGCCGCCGCTATCTTTCCAAGTTCTAACGACATTCATACTTTTGTTGTATATTCGTATTGGTACACCTGTACTTCCTCTCTCATAACGAATTGAAGTCAATCCAATAACAATAATAAAACCAGCAGACAAAAATGTAAATTAAAGCATATCCCTGCAGTGAAACCCCAAACTAGTCAGGAAAAGTACTAGTTTACAACTAGAATTTCCTGACTGAAACCGAACTAGTTCGAAAATTACCAGACTTGTACGAAGTAAAAACGATTTATTCACGCCCTGTTTTATTCGACTTCGACAGTTTAATACAACAGGCTACACTAAATATCATAACTTTTATTTGGGTATATTGTAAACCGTTAAAGCGAGTCCGTACTCGCCATTATACCATACCTGTTAAATAATGATTAATATTCATAATGATTACTAATTAAAGCATGTTTTTGGATAACCGCTTAATGATTAAATACTGATATTAGCACCTTTTTAATGATTAATAATTAATTA
>NW_023458561.1:13165029-13167354 GCF_013731165.1 Rhagoletis pomonella | reverse complement strand
ATAATTATTTGATTAATTTCAATTATCAATCAACAAGCCAAAGTATAGACAAAAATTAAGAACAGTTAATAACTGCTTGAATTATTTATTTATTTTATTCTTGTCCGAATAGAAAATTTTAAACATTAATTATTACTTTTAAAAAATTTTTAAAAGAAAGGACTGAAATGTGCAAAGTTAATGAATTTAATTTATTTCAATGAAAACTTTTACCTTTATTTTAGTTCACTCAAAAATGAACTAAAATGTTAGTTTTATTTTTAACCAAAATGTTTTCTTTTCCATATTCAATATTATTAAAAAAGATTAAAATATAGTATTTATTGTACCTGAAAGCTTTTACTTTTAATAACGTTTAATGTATAATGTCTTTAAATTTTGGTTCGAAAGTTTGAAATATTTATGTATCTATTTATTTTCCCTTTTAATTAATACTCAAACAATTTAACATTAATTATTGGCAAATCTAAGCTAAATAAAAATGTGTAATGTATTAAAGTGTACTTAATCAAATGTTTTTTTAATGTATATTCATGAATTCATTTTATTTTTTGACTTCCAAAGTAGTGGTTTTGGTCCATAATTGGACTAGAATATTTCTGTCTATTTTGAACTAGTATGAGACTGGTATATTTCTGACCAAAATCTGACAATTGCCATCTCGTAGGACATCCCCATGTTAAAAATACCAGTTGATTACATGGAAGAAAAAAGATAGTTGACTGACTAGTTGGGCATGCGTTTCATACTAGTTGTGAGGTAGTTTACAACTAGTACATTTGACTACAGGGATGTTACAGTTTTGCACTTGTATATTTTTAATAACTTTTTGACAATTTCCACGAAAAAAAAGAATTGTTAACACAATGTTCAGTATACATTTGCTTTTTTTAGTTCCTCGATGCAATTTGGCATACCTTATGTGTATCTCTGTAAAAATACTGGAGGTATAGCCTCCCATATAAATTTTCGATGAGATTCATATCCGCGGGGTGTGGAGGTCATTTCAAAATAGCAAATTTTTGCTTTTGCATCCAGTCTTTGCGAACATATGCAATATGTTTTGGGTGATTTTTCAGCAGAAACTCTCATTTTTCGACTACATCTTGCAAATTTTGTTGAAATATGAACCGATACTGTTCCTTACGCATAATTCGTACCAACAATATTTTTTAAATACAACCCCAAACTAATATTGACCGCCCACTGTGATTCACAGTTTGCCTTACATGATGCGCTTAGGCTTAATTTGGGTCTTTGATCCAATACCATGCCCGGCCACCTGATTGAAAGCGATTAATTTAGTCTTGTCAGACCAACTAACCTTCAATTAAATCTTAAAAATGTGTTTTTTATTGCATTCTGTGAGGTCTAACATATCCCAAAAGGTAACGGTCCGATTATCGTGCGATCCGGCAAATTGCTACCACTCTCGCACATGTATTTTGATCAAAATGTTTTTTCTTCTTTTATTATGCCTTTGCGTTCAATTTGACAATTCTTCGCCTCGCTGTCTACTGATTTGCATTCAATTTTTATACTTTAACCCTGCAAAAATCGCGACTACTCCATGCATGCCTGTAAAGAGTACTACCTAAGGACCAAGGAGTACTCCAAAATTATCCACAATTCATATAAAAAATATGGTCCAATTAACATTGCGATGTCCTAGGGCAGGACCATATACTCCATCCCCGCATTACATCAGAGTAGCACAAAACTACTCCAACATATTAACAATGGCATTGTTGCTATATTTTTTCGTTTGTACACGCTTTTGTTCTTCACTTCTCAAATACTTTTTCGAAATTAATAAAAACCCAGACAAAAATTAAAAATTATATGTTGCCTCTGACGGTATTCGGACCCGAACATGCTGGGAGCTAAGAACTAACAGCGAGCATCTCTACACGTTCAGCTACAGCCAGATAACTGTAAAATGCAAAACTGAGAGTGAGTGCAAAGCTGTAACATTTGCCTTAATTTACATTTTTGCTTGCTGGTTTTATTATTGTTGTTTGATGGACTTCAAATCTTTATGAGAGAGGGAGTAGGGGTGTACCCATGGTGAAATGAACTGAAGGTGGTGCATTACCGAAACCGCTACTTTGGTTTTGCCGACTTTGGCATTTATGGCAATACGTAAACAAACTTTTTGTTTAGAAACAAGTGCAAACGTATTGCAAACGTATTGTGTACTTTCAAGTGAAAAATCTAAGTAATTCGTGTGTTCTGAAGTAAAAAACGTTTTATTTGTAATAAAAACTTTATAAAAATGTCGTGTCGTGTGTTGAATTGCAGCAGCCGTAGGGGTAAAGCCCCCAA
>NW_023458561.1:13164641-13164929 GCF_013731165.1 Rhagoletis pomonella | reverse complement strand
TTTTTTTTTTGTTTCCCCGCGACGACGCCTTGGCCAGAAAGTGGGTAGAGTTCTGCCGGCAGGAGAAGCCATAAAATTTAGACACCAGCGTACCACCAGCATGAAGCACTTTACGGTCCACTTTTAAACACGACATGTTAAGTTGAAAACGTTGAAATACCACAAATTACAAATTAAAATCGGAGGTAAGCAAGCATCGACCACTTTCTGCAGGAAAACATGCGCTGCGACAAGATATTAGGGCACCCTGAAATTGTGCATATGGAAACTGTGCATACGAAATAATGC
>NW_023458561.1:13117605-13139641 GCF_013731165.1 Rhagoletis pomonella | reverse complement strand
CTCAGAGGTGAAAACCGTATGGTAGTTGGTGACTTTAACGCGCACCACGATCTCTGGCACTCAAGCCTGTCAAATGATCGTAGGGGAATACATCTGGCTGAGCAGATAGACGATTCGACATTCTGCACAATGAACGACGACGCACCCACCAGGATTATGGGCAGCTTCTGCAGCTCGCCAGATCTAACAATTGTCAGCGCTGGTCTGATAAACAGCGTATCATGGCGACCTATGCTGACTCTAGCATCAGACCATCTGCCCATAGTCATCTCGATTGATAAACCTGCCGACTTTGTCAACCGTGAGGTCGTTGTCCAACCCGACGAAGCGCGACGACAGAGTCAAGATAGACTTTGGTGGCCACACTTCGTCGGACCCGGAGAGATGCGCGAGCTATTTTAGCCGGCAGTTCATTCTGCATCCTCCGGTGGATAAAGCCAAACGTCGAGTGACCAGTAGCTAGATTCTGTAAAAATTCTCTACCAAGGCGAATTGAGATATGAATTCGCCGCCCTATTCTCTACTGCTAATGAGTAGCAGAGAATGACGTATATTCTCTACCAGTAGAGAAATAATCGGTAGAGAAAAGTTACAGAAACGAGCTACAGAAGGCTGCACAAAATGCCAAAACCTAGTGCGCCTCTTGTTTTCACCAGCGGTGAGGTAAGGGTAGCCATCTGGAAGGCGAAAGCCTCCAAAGCCATTGGACCCGACGGAATATGCATGTTGATGCTGAAAAATTTGGGTCCTGCGGGAGTAGCGTACCTAACGGAGGTCCTCAACCTGTCTATGGCCACTCTCGTCATTCCAGACATCTGGAAAATGGGGAGAGTGGTCCCACTGCTCAAACCGGGGGAACCAGCCAACAAAGGAGAGTCTTATCGCCCGATAACTCTCCTTTCCCCGGTAGCGAAGACACTCGAGGCCCTGCTGCTCCCGTACTTCACGAACCACCTGACCCCAGCGAAGCATCAACATGGGTTCCGTAAAGTGCATAGTACAACAACAGCACTTAACGCCATAAACACTCAGATAACTCGTAGCCTAAACCGAAACCGCCCCTGTGAGAGAACAATTCTAGTAGCGTTGGACCTGTCCAAGGCGTTCGACACTGTCAGTCATTCAACGCTACTAGAAGATATAGAGGTCTCCTCACTCCCACAGGGACTCAAACGGTGGTCGGCGAATTACCTGAGTGGTCGACACTCGTCAGTAATCTTCAGAGACAAAACTAGCAAGCCACGTAAAATTAAACAGGGGGTACCACAGGGTGGTGTTCTGTCGCCGCTACTGTTTAATTATTACATATAAGCTTCGTCAGCCACCAGAGGGTGTTAATATAGTCTCGTATGCTGACGATTGTTCGATCATGGCGTCTGGGAATGGAATTGATGACTTGTGCTCAAAAGTAAACGGTTACCTCTCCGAAATTTCTCGCTTCTTCACTGCAAGGAGCCTTGCCCTATCCCCTGCGAAATCCTCGGCAACCCTTTTCACCACCTGGACGAAGGAGGTCAGACTGCCACTGGGTATTCACGTCGATGGCGTAACAATACCGACGGTGAATAACCCGAAGTTACCTTCGACAGTCTGCTCTCCCTCTCGGCGCATACAACCGCAAATGTCAACAAAGTACAGAGCCGAAACAATGTCCTCAAGTCGCTGGCCGGCAGCACTTGGGGCAAAGATAAAGAAACGTTGTTGGCAACATACAAGGCAATTGGCCGGCCGGTTCTAAACCACGCAGCGCCCGTATGGTCGCCGGGAACTAGCAGGGCGCAGTGGATGAAGCTGCAGACCTGCCAAAACACGGCATGCCTCAACACCACCTCCATGACGAGGCCCAGATGCTCCCTGTAAAGGAGCATAACATAATGCTCTGCAAGCAGTTCCTCGCCACGGCACGTCAGGAGGCATCTTTACGAACTGACAGACGAAGTCCAGAGGTATATCAAACAACCTCTGGACCCGTCAGCTTACCGACAGGCCCTTAACGGCATTCACAGGGAATCATTCTCAAGTTATGTAGACTCCCGCCCTGTGAATGCCGTTCTAGGCACACAACCGCCGGACGTGGACGGGACAGAACTTTGTCTGCTTCGGGGGACCCGCACTACAATAGCCCAACTTCGCTCTGGCAATTGCAGCAGACTCAACAGCTACCTGAGCAGAATCAACGAGGATGTGCCCAACCAATGCTCGGCATGTGGACAGTCGCCACATGACTCCCGGTACCTCTTCACATGCCCTGGGAATCCCACTCAGCTAACGGCCCTGTCCCTATGGACAGCCCCTCTTTAAGTAGCACACTTCCTGGGCCTCCCCCTAGCTGAAATAGACGACAACGTTGATGGATGAACCGCCCCGAACGGGGCTTAGTAGCCGCTACAACAACAACAACAACTACGAAAAACTAATATGTTTGGTGGAAATAAATTAAGAATTATATAATAAAAGCAATCCTTACTACAAATTCGCAGATAGGAAGCGAATGTTGTGGGTGAAAATAGCAAGCGAGCTGAATACAACCGGTAAGAGAAAAGTCAATTATTGCACGTAAAGTTGTATCACACAGAAGTATTTCTTCAGCTGAAATGTGCGTTCGAAGATGGACAACACTTCGTGAAAGATATGGAAGAGAAGTTCGCAAAGTAGCGCCATCAGGAAGTGGGCGCAATACCATAAACCATGGAACTTGCTTGACACAATGCAGTTTTTAAAGCCGCACTTAGTTCCACGACTGTAAGTAAAAAACACTCCTAATGGGGATTTTAATATGTGAATGTAAGAACTGTTTGTTTTATAGATTACGATGCTCACAAAACATTTGTCCGTCTCAACCTTCGCAATCTACTTTAACAACGGACTCTCCAGTTTTGCAAACAACGCCTAGCTATGTGCCGCTCCAACAATCAGTATGCCTTCACCATGCCAAACAGTGTTTCTGCCTTCTCAATCAATTGCACCAACGATTAGTGAGCCTTCGCCTACTCCAAAAGTTCTTCGACCTTCGCCATCACCACCGCTCTTTGCGCCTTCGCCTTCTAATAAAGTACTTCTGCCCTCACCATCACCGCCAATCAATGTGCCTTCGCCCTCTCAATCGGTACTTTTGCCCACACCATCACCACCAATCATCGCCATCGCCATCTCCTACTTTGTTCACATCGGTATCGCCGTCTTCTCCATTGCCAGGACCATCACAAAGGGGTAGAAAACGAGCGGGAAACAATATCGACGTAGACAGGAGTTTGTTCGAAGCTATCGAATTATTTAAAAAAAGTGCTTGGCTATAGAAGAACATAGTGGAAGCCCGGCTTTAAATTCCTTTGCAAAAATGATGACTTCAATAATTGCAAAGATGAGTGAAGCCAAGCAAGCACGGGCCATGCAACGGATGATGGAGGTGGCATTCGAGGTGCATCAGGAGCCGGAATGAAATAGGTATATATCGTCACCTGAAATGCAAAATGCCATAACTAATTTTTCTTTTTACAGGAGAAGCTAAAGTCGCAAAAAATAAAAAAAAAGAGGAATCTTTTGAATTTCGCTAAAAACATTCCCTACTGGCACACATATACATATATGCCGTACATATGTAACATACACATGTAATAAACACTTCTACAAATACAAGCTCTGATCCAATACTTTTCGTAAAAATCCTGTAAAACTGTCAAACAGCAAAATTACTCTCTGAAGTGAGAGTAAAAAGTTAGTAACAACAAAAAGTACGGGAACAAAAAAAACATTTTTCCTGTAAAAACGTCAACCAGTGATTGCTTGACACTTTTCATGATTTTACCAGAAGAAAAAGTTCGGGTAAAATCTTGTTACTTCATTCTCTACACAACTCTCCAAAAGTCGCTCTCATTTACAGGATTTTGGAGAATTTTGGAGTACGGGAACATTTTTCCTTCAACTTCCTGCAAGTTCGTGTAAAATCCTGTAAGTTCATGGAGTACTGGATCAGAGATACAGTGACCTCAACCCAAACTTGGACACCTCAAAACAAATTATATTAGTTGATATTAACAAAAATTGGTATGTTTAATAAGTTTTATATTTAAATTTTTTCGATCACCATACAAGTTCGTATGCGAGCGTCCATAGTAGCAGGTATAGACGTGCAGTTAGGCCGTGGTTATGCCACAAATTTCGATTGGCAATCACCTTGCAATTGTTGTTGTGCACAGCACGGACTGAGAGAATTTTCGAAATCGAAGAGCCAGCCGATTTGCTGGGTGATTCATGCAAAATGTATTCAACAAAGTGTGATTGATTTTGACATTGCTCTCATAAGAAACAGGCTATAATGTCAAACTGAAATGAATTCTTAACCTATTTGAAATTTTTGTTTTTCAAATTTGAATTTGTTTAAAAGTTACACACAAATTTTTCAAGCAACAAATTTTCTTAATAAACGTGAAATTGTTAAGAGATAAACCGCCGAGGAGAGCAAGTAAATACATTTAAAGTTGGGTAATAAGTAAACACGTTGGACTTTTCTTAAATATTTAATGTAAGGAAACCAAGATGAAACGGAGCAAAACGTTTGAACGGTGCGCTGTATGAAATAAAAGTCAAGACACGAAAACAGTACGATGTTTTAAACCACCTAGTTGCGAGTTAAGACGGCAGCGTTGGGAAGAAAGCTGTGGTATTGTACTACGTGATTCATCTCGCGTTTTTGAAAACCACTTCAAGGAAAGTGATTTCATTAGTTGTCCGTCCGAATCAAGCACTTTCAAACGAGCTCGTTTATACCCAGACGCAGTCCCAATGCCATACGAAATAACTGAAATAAGTGAGGATTTAGAACGCGATCGGGATACATTTGTTGATGTCCAAACTCAAAGAGGCGACTCTTTAGAATGCACGTTGATAACAGAAATATTTCTTCTTACCGAAATAATTAAAACCATGCAAGCAAGTATGTAAGAGCTTAATTTAAAACTGCTCGAAGCAAAGTCTTTAATGGAAAACTATTTCGCATGAAAAATTTAATTTCAAAATTGTTAGAGTTAAGCTCACATATAAAATTGGAAACAAATGTAAAATCCTACTTTTATAAGTGTCGAATAATGTTTAGGATAAAAAATTTAAATATAAAAATAAACGCACAAAAGCATAAAACTTGGGCAATTAAAAACAAGAAAATTGCTAAAACTATTTTATAAACAATTTGTTTTATTTTATTGACAAAATATATATATTCCCGGTAATGTAAGTAAAAAAAAACTATAATCGAAATAAAAGCCTAGGGCATCAGTGCTGACAAGATACATGCAAAACTAAGGGTTAATTCGTTTGTTTATCCTTTTTGACATAATAGTACCTTAAAAGAGAGCCGCACTGAATTGTCAATCACACCTTGATTAATACACCTTGGATTCATGATTCAATAATACAAGGTTCGATAAACTGACAGTTGTCTCTCTCGCACCGCTCCCTTAGCAGTGGCACAGTGTTGCTTCTTTGCAAATTTACATGGAAACAGTGTAGCTTTGGTGTGAAATAGAAGTATAAGATTTTGCGCAATATGTTTATATGTATATAAGCATATTTAACTGATGAAAACATAAACTGTTTTTAAACTGGATGTTTACATCAATCTCATAGTAGTCTTATTTTAATTTTGAGTCATTTTGCAGTTTTTATACAGGTAAATAGCACATAAATTACGTAATTCACGTAGATATATCAATATTACGTTCAACATTTCGTTTAAAATACCAGATTTCCTGCAAATACATTAGAATTTACAAAAGGAGTTTCACTACTAATTGCCTACTTTGCGTACTGTTCTACTACCATTTTCGCACCAAGATATTTCATTCTTCCCCTTTCTCCGTCCTTCGTAAATGCAACCTCTTGTAAGGGAGTGTCAAACCGCAGCGGTCAATAATTATCTAACCTTGTATTATTGAATCATGGGTGGACCGAACAGCCAGCACGCCAACTTTTCAGGGTGGCAATACGCTATTTTGCGAATAAGCATTAGTATTAAATATTAGAATAGTAAAAAATATTTTTTTATTATTGTTATAAAGTATATATTAAAAAAATATTATAAAAATTAAATATTAAAGAAAGAAAAAATATTAAGTTGTTCTTCCATTTTTCATTTTCCGACTTCAATTTTGATGCATTTTGAGTTGCATTTTTACTTCAGTGCTGCCATTGTGTTAGAAATTGTATGAAATGGAAAAGGCGTTTCTTAAGAAGCAACCCTATGCTCGCCAATCAGCAAACAGAGCGTAATAATTCTCACCAATCATCGAAATTTTTCTCTTTTGATTGCCAATTAAAATTGGTGGCATAACCACGGCCTAAGCGACTGAAACACGGCTGTTTATCAGAAGCATACAATTTCGAACTCGAGTAAATGTACATTTGCTAAAGCGGTAGCATGAACGCTCTTCGAAAACATATGTTCGAAAGTGCTAAATGTTGCATTTTAAATGCAGCAAAAACGCTGCGTAAAAGTTATTCATTATTTGACATTTTAGTCGGTGTTCGAAAGAGAGTGTTCGCTATGCTTTTACAAGTTGGTACTAATTGTTACCAAGTCGTGTTCGTTTGGCCGAAAACCCTCTAAAACTTGCAAAGACAGAGCACAATTTTGACATTTCATTTGGAGGGAAAGTTGCAAATTCGTGCTGGGAAAGTTTTGCCACAAGAATTTGTAAGCAGAATTGTGGCACACGGTTGCATTTTTGTCAACATTAACTTTAATCAACAAGCTCGTTAAATTTAAAAATGGACCATCTTGTTGCGACAAAAAAAGCATTTTTCGAGTAACAAGTACGGGAACAAAAAATCCAATTTTCCTGTAAAAACGTCAACCAGTGATTGCTTGACACTTTTCATGATTTTACCAGAAGAAAAAGTTCGGGTAAAATATTGCAACTTCGTTCTCTACAGAACTCTCCAAAAGTCGCTCTCATTTACAGGATTTTGGAGGATTTTGGAGTACGGGAACATTTTTCCTGCAACTTCCTGCAAGTTCGTGTAAAAACCAATACAACAACAACAATGGCGCCTTCGTTTCTACAAAAAACGTTGCCTGCTCATCGCCCTATTCTTAGTGTTTGGGCGTAGAGGGAAAAGAGAAGGTTGCATATTTCGGTAGAAACGAAATCGGCATAAATGTTTTATGTCTGTAAGTGTGGCAAAATTTTAACCTTTATTTTGAGTATAATATAATGGGAGATTGTATATAGCGTCGTAATCATAATCGAATGCTTACTCCATTTTGTTTATAATACTTATTATTTATATGGTAAGTTTGCTTAATGAAACACTTAACACATTTTAAATGCCAACTGTGAGTTTTTTTCTAATCATCTAATTGAATTATGCAAAGAATGGTGCACATTTTATTACACCATGAATGCAAAGTAAATTTTAAGTGTAGAAACGCCAAGGAGACATGACTACTCAAAACGGGCGTTTTCAGATTTAAATAAGGAAAACATTGAGTACTGCTTGCAGCTCTCGATCGCAAAGGCGTCCAACATCAATCGAAAACAGTGCCAGTAAAGGCGTAGATACTACATTTTTAAATGTTTTTTAGCTTGATTTTTTTCTAACTTGCGTTGCCTTGACTGCAGAAACTCACGACGCACTTCACTGGACCTCACTTTAAGTATGCAATTCAATTTGTTAAGAATATGTTCGGCGGTATGTGTATCAGCTTCGAAGTCGTAATGTTTAAATCGCATATGAGAATAATGATGACTTGTGGTGCTACCAGCACTGCCGGAACTAGATGAAAAGAGCCCGAAGGGTGAATGAACGTGCAAGTAATGACCGGGGCTAGTAGGGGAATGTGGCGCTACCGCACCACCGGTAACTTCGCTTTCAGAAGTATGAGCCGCAGTTTTCATATCTGCAGAAGTTTTGCTACTATTAGCAGAAGATGATGAGGATGATGACTTAAGCCAAATGCGGATAGTGGCTTTCAAATGACGTCGTTCGACTATTTCACAGGATGCAATGACATCAATGGGATAGGTCACCGACTTTTGCTTAGTCCAAAATTTTGCATTCTTATGTTGATCAATTTCGATGCGCTCTCCAGAAATTCCAAGTGTTACCTCCGTTTTAAAAAAAGGTTTGTCGATTATATTTAGACGATATGTGCGGTACATAGGTGCTTCCAACATATCATTGTGGCTCATCATACGCTCTTCATAATCATCATTGTTGCTCACAGTAATATAATTTGTATCATCTTCTTCACCATCTCCCACGCCATTAAGTGTGATTCCTTGAAGCGATTGTACGGCAGCGGCTGCCAGTCTTGCTTTATCTTCTTCAGAAGTCATTGATTTAGTTGCCATATTATTAGAGTATTCAATGCGAGTTACTTGAGCCAATGGTCGTCGCTCGGCCAATGTAAGATGCGAAAATCCAAACTTCGAGCAAGGTTCTCTATTATCAAGTGGAGGGAAGTCCTCCATGTCATCGTTATCTTCCGTAATGTACAGAGCATAATGTCGTATTGATTTTAAAGGGATATCAGGGTATTGTATTGTTGCTTTATAACAGACAAGACCAATTACCTAAATAATATACAATTTATTAATATATTCATGTATTAAGCTTATAGTTCTGTATCTAATATTACCTCAATTATTTTGGCACTTGCCAGGACACATATTTTGATAGGATAATTGCGCTCCCGTTCCGGCAACATGCTTAAGAAAACATGGATACGTTTTGTTTGAATACCCGTCTGGGAAGTGCCATCGAAGCACGCATATTCCATAAATTTGTTTTGAGCTTGTTTGGGACTATTTGCCAACTGCTGGGCTAACTTGCTTTTAATTTTTGGTTCACACTTCTCACCACCTCGAGCGTCATCAGTTACATCGGTGCCTTTGCCAATATTTTCATTGGTTGCATTCTGAATGGTAGCTTGAGACACAGACTTTTTAACGAAAAAATCAATACGCTCTGGGGGAACAATTTCGTCATCGTAGTTTACAGATTTAGTTTTGGCCGCTTTTCGACGAGCTATGTCCATTTTTTCTAACTTTTGAGCAGTATTTGAACGAAACCGATGCGCACCGATTTCTGGGTACATTTTAATTTCGTACGACTGTGTGGTTAAATTCATATCTTCGTCATCACTTTGGTCTAATCCCGGATAGCAAACAAAATCTACTTCTTGTAGAGCTGGATCTAGCATGCGTTGGAACTGTTGTTTATTTCCAATAGATTTCCTATTCTGCTGCCTATTTTGATTGGAGATATTATTTTCAACAGCAGTTGTGTGGTATTTTTGCAAAAAGTGTTTGGGCATATCATCGCTTAACATGACAGTCTCACACATTCCAGTATCGTCCGTTGAAATAAAGGAATTGCGTATGTGTGAAAGCAGCCAATGTTGGTTACAATATGTCGCCATTTTTGCAGATATTATTGAAAGACTTATCACAAAAGTTACAAAAATTTAAAAACGTTAATTTTTATAAAAATCATATATTTTGCAATTGTACTGACACTACTGACTAGGGATGCGCGATACCGATACGATATTCAATATATCAATATCGTTGTTCAACATATCTGTTAATTTATATCGATATCAGGTGTTGCGATACGATATCGATACAATATTTTGTTTCGATATCTGAAATATCGGAAAATTTTCTCCTCGTTCCCTAAGGTTCTGAACTGAAAATAAAATTGAGTACATAGTTGGAAAATGTGTTCGTTCTCGCAAAACAGCTTTTGGCATAGTAACCATGAAGAACAAAAATTCATAAAAACATCAAAATTGCTTAAATCAGTTTGCAATTCTCAATAAATAAATGCTCGTAAATTTAATCCTTCAAGAAAATCGACAAAGGATACATACTTCTTGCATAAAAATAATATTAGCTAACCAAGACAAACCATAGCTGCTGTATGGCATTTTGGGCTTTAGCAGATTCAGTTGATCATGAAATTTTGTATACCGAACAAAAACTTAAAAATTCTGTTTTTTGAGGTCATTGAGGTTTGTACTCCACATTTAGAAATACATATGTACGTATGAAAAGGTGTGTCTCTTTGAGATTACTCGACATGCTTTTGAGGAGGGGTAAATCGAAGTTACAGAACTCTGGTTATTATTTTTCAAACTTATTTGAGGCTTTCACAACGGTGTCGTAAGTGTGGTATTTTTGTATGTCGTAAAGTTTAATAGCCTTAATAAATGTTTAGAGAACTTGAAACGGCAACCAACTATTTTTTAACACTACAACAATTCATAATATGACTTTGATAGTACTTTGCGAACCCCCTTAATATATTTTTTAGGCGTTTAAAGTTTGCGACATACAACAATACAACACTTACGACACCGTTGTGAATACCCCAATTAAAGTGCATCTTATCCAAAGTAACTTCGTTATTTGAATTTATGCTTATTTGCCTTTTAATTACAAATATACGTGGTGCGCAAAAAATATCTTTATTAGCCATTTCGTATTCAATATATCGATATTATTTTAGTAGATATATCGGTATCGGATATTGTGAATTTAGAATATCGCGATACCGATATACCGAATTTTCATTGGCGATACGAATCCCTATGACATTAGGAGTGTACCATGATACAAAAATAGAAGGTAGTTTCATTTATTGACATTCGTTGTTGTTGCCGACCACTTGACTTTTAATAAGTTTATGACATTTCATTAAAACCATGCTACCAGATTCACTAGCAGAAAAATTTTTGTTTCTTGAAAAAGTAAAAAAAAAATTTTAAGTTAGTGAAGTTGGATGAAAACATTAAAAAGTCTTGCGCGTTTTCAAACTGAATTTGATACACCTGTGCAAACGTTCGAAAATAAAGTTTTTTGGATAGAGGATAGAGTACGTAATACCATTTAATGCAGTTTGATGACAAATTGCTGACACAAAATATTTTTAAACCTCTAACCGATGTTGTGCAAGTGCACCGATAAAACGTATATATGGCAAACCAAATGACAAATTGTAGCCAATATTTTTGCCTGTGCTCGTGGGAGTATTTGTGTAACAAAACTGTTCATATTCATCAACTTAGACAAAAATGTATTTAAACTTATTATTTCTTCAGCTATATAACTGAGCAATCAATGGGCAGTCATGCAAGTTCCAACTTCTACTTGACCTTTGACGTACGTAAAAGGGAACCTAGCCTTTTTAACAATATTTTTTGTTTTCTCTTCTTTCAATACCTGCATTGGTTTCTTTCTTTAATATTACTTTTTTGGACCAATTTTAAAAAAACTACTAGACACAAAAAAAGAAGCTGTGTGTTCTTAACCAAATTTTCGTGATTTGCTTTTGATGTTACATATATTCGTTTCAATAATTAATAAATGGGGCTCTTCGGGGAATTTATTTTTAGCAAAAAATTAAAGAACAGTAATTTTGTTTACTTGTCGGGCAATATTTTTTCGGATGGATATATACTGTCCCTTCTTTGCTATTTAAAGTCAAAGAGTAAGCTCCTTCAATAGGGATTTCCAGCAGAAATGATCAACGTCTGGCTATAAAGAGGAGCGATGCTCAAATAATTAAAAGACTATAGGTCTGACCTTTAATAAGATAAGAATTACGTAAGTATCTGAGATTCAAATGTTTTTAAAAAACGGGGTGCTTTTTTAAAAAATAACAGTGTTCTTATCCGATTCCGCTGACAGCCACGACTTTGAAAACAGAATTTTGCTCAAAATTTTCATTCCAGGAAAACAATAATTTATTTTCCATATCCACCTATTTAGCTCGCTATAGGCATGGATTGTTCAAACCAGTCGCAGAAGAAAGTATTAAAAATGAACTACAAAAATTAAACTCGAAAAACGCTGATGAAGTTACAGATTCCCCAAATTCTGAAACAGCCAAAGGAATGACAATGGAGAACTATTTTTAAAAAGCTTTAGAAAAACCTGACACATCTGGGTTGGCTTTGTAAGCGCTGTTTAAACAACGATCTCGCCATTATGCTAGATTCTAATTGTTTCTTAAAAATACTTGACATCCGCATTCGCGGTTGTTAGCTTTTAGATATTCGCATCCGCGGAATATGTCGGAAAATTCAGCCTCCACGAAGAAACGTCCGATAACGGACTGAGGCTGATCGACTTTGCCGGGGTCCGAAATATGGTAATATGTAGTACTAGGTTCCAGCATAAGAACATCCACCAAGCTACATGGCTGTCTCCAGATCGTAAAACGAGAAACCAAATCGATCATGTTGTGATAGACGGAAGGCATGCTTCAAGCGTTGTAGACGTACGTACACTCCGAGGGCCAAACATCGACTCGGACCACTATCTTGTTGTAGCCAAGATACGCACCCGCAAAAAATGTGCGCCCAACAATGCAAGGAAAGCTTTACGTCAAAGCAATAAGAAGAGAGAGGCCGAAATACGTGAGTGCGAAGAGCTTGAGATGCTGGCCGACAGGAAGAGCGCCCGAAAATTCTACCAGAGGGTTAGGCGACTTACGGAAGGTTTCAAGACCGGGGCGAACTCCTGTAAGAACAACAATGGCGACCTAGTGACCGATGTCCAGAATATAGTTAAATTATGGAGGGAACACTTTTATAACCTACTGAATGGTAGCAGCGCTGAAAGTAGTGAAGAAGACGAACCCGAGTCCCCAGTCGATGATGATGGAGTACCTGTCCCACCGCCTGACTATGACGAGGTATGAATAGCGATTACGCGGTTGAAAAACAACAAAGCTAACGGCCTGCCAGCCGAGCTATTCAAGTACGGCGGCGAGGAGCTGATGAGATGCATGCATCAGCTGGTATGCAGAATATGGTCAGATGAACGCATGCCCGACGACTGGAATTTAAGTGTGCTCTGCCCAATCCACAAGAAAGGCGACCCCGCCATACGCGCCAACTACCGCGGAATCAGCCTTCTAAGCATAGGTTACAAGGTCTTATCGAGCGTATTGTGCGAAAGACTGAAGCCCACCGTCAACGAGCTGATTGGACCTTATCCGTGTGGCTTTAGGCCTGGAAAATCCACCATAGATCAGGTATTCACAATACGCCAAATCTTGGAAAAGACCCACGAGAATAGGATCGACACACACCATCTATTTGTCGATTTCAAAGCCGCTTTCGACAGCACGAAGAGAAGTTGCCTTTATGCCGCGATGTCTGAATTTGGTAAAATGACGTTGAGCAATACCACCAGCTCCGTCAGAATAGGGAAGGACCTCTCCGAGCCGTTGGATACCAAACGAGGTTTCAGACAAGGGGGCTCCCTCTCGTATGATTTCTTTAATCTGATGTTTGAGAAGATAATAAAGTGCCGCAGAACTGAACAATACTTTACAAGAGCGTACAATTGCTGGCGTATGCCGACGACATCGATATTATCGGTAAAAACAAGGGCTACGTCTGTTCTGCCTTCTCGGGATTGGATAGAGAAGCAAAGCGAATGGGTCTGATGGTGAACGAGGACAAAACGAAGTATCTCCTGTCAGCACACAGTCAGAGCATACGCGTCTTGGCACCCACGTCACTGTTGACAGTTACAAGTTTGAAAAAGTAGACGACTTCGTTTATTTGGGAACCAGCATTAACACCAATAATAATGTCAGCCTTGAAATCCAACGGAGAATCACCCTTGCCAGCAAGTGGTACTTTGGGCTGAGTAGGCAATTGAGAAGTAAAGTCCTCTCTCGTCGTACGCTCCTGCTCTGAAAATATTCAAAGCGGGCCGCGATGCTGGTAACAGAGGAAGAGGAAGGCCTCCTCTGCGTTGGACTGACCAGGTGGAGAAGGACTTGGCTTCAATTGGCATTTCCAATTGGCGTCAGTTAGCACAGAAGAGAAATGACTGGCGTGCTGTTTTGGACTCGGCCAAAATCGCTTAGGCGGTAACAGCGCCAATAAAGAAGAAGAAGATGGGGGTGTTTGAAGGTTTGACAAGCCGTTTGAGGGTGATGTGAACAAAAATCAAAATTTTTTAATTTTCTGGCAGCCATGTTGAGGTTTGATCAAACCGCATACGTTGTGAGTGACAAAATCGCCTCATTCGCAACGGAATTTTTACCGAATGAGGACGCAAGAGAGAAAAATCAAAGAAAACCAAACCCTTTTATACCATGTTCTGACCGACATCGAAAACATGTTTTCGTTGCTAAAACTGGTTTTTGACTTAAAACTTTATTGTTAATTGGCTGACAAAAGTAAAATAATACAATCTTCTGACCGACAACGAAAACACCTTAAAAAAGAGTTTTGGGATTGTCGGTTGAAGGCTGTTCACACCGACTGTTGGTGTTTTCGTTGACATTTATTACATCCTTTGTTTACAGTTTTGCCGCACAAATACAAAACCAAACTACTTTTCCTGCAATTTCTTTTCAATAAAAACCTTTTACTTCCCTGCTTATTTTATTTTGGTCAGTAGGGATGTTGCGATACAAGTAAATACAAGTAGGTACTCGATACTTTCATCTTGAAACCAAGTACTTTTGGCATCGATACTTTCACCACATACAATAAGTAGGTATCGGATGTAAGTACTTGGTATCCGCAAAAAGTACTCATACATAAACTCCCATTGCTTGTAAAGCAAAAGTACGAATGTCAAAATATAAGGTAGAGCAATAAGTGAGAGCACAATATTCGATCAACTCAAAGCCATTTGAGCAACAGAGCAAACAAAATTTACCGTTGCTATTGTGGTTTGCCATACCTCATTTCATTTGAATTTCATTTTCTTGGTGGTGTTGCTTCAACTGAAAGTTAAGCTTGTAGAAACAGTTCGTAAACAAATTTTTAATACAAATGTATTTGTCTTTTTATTATTTGTTTGCTTGACGATTGTTAAATCGTTTGGATAGAGAGGCATCATTTTGGACATGTTTTAATTGGATCTTCACGGTCAACCTAAAATTTTTGAGTAAAAGTAGCAAGCTAGCTGGCGGAAAATGAGTAAATAAAAGTACATACTCGATACTTTTTGGTTGGTATCGGCTTGGTATCGATGCCTTTTCAGAAAAATACTTCCAAGTATAAGTATCGATAGTAAAGGTTATTTCCACATCCCTATTGGTCAGCCAATTAGCAATAAATCCGAAATGGCATACTAAGGGCCGGTTACTCAATGTCTGGTTAACACTAATCTCCGTTTAAACATCATTTTCGACGTGCTCGGCTCAATGCATATAACATGGAGTCGGTAACGTCGATAACGATGTTTTACCGGAGATTAGTGTTAAGCAGACATTGAGTAACCGGCCCTAAAAATGATAAAATATGACTTCCACTTCGATAAATAATCGAAAAAAACTAGAGCATACACCGATTGGAATGAGTGGAACGTGAGTTTTCAAGTGGTTTTCAGCGAAAACACAAGTTTTAGGTCGAAAACCAGTTTTAGCAACGAAAACGTGTTTTCGATGTCGGTCAGAACATGGTATAAGGGCCGGTTGTTCAATGTCTGATTAGCACAAATCTGAAGTAGAAGCTCCGGTTAAGCACAACTACTGCTTTATCGATCACATGTTAAATGCATGATGTCGAAATCGTCGATAGTGTAGTGGTAGTGATAACCAGACATTGAACAACCGGCCCTAAGAATGAAAGTAAGAGGACGCTAATGAAAAGAAAATGAGGTAAAAGCATTTTGGTTTTGTTTTTGTGTAGAAAAACTGTAATCAGAGGATGTAACACCTAAGTGCCGGTTGTTCAATGTCTGCTTATCACTACTTGCCTGTTAAACATCATTATCGACGAATTCGACATCATGCGTATAACATGTGATCGATAAAGCAGTCGTTGTATCTAACCGGAGCTACTACCTCCGATTTGTGCTAATCAGACATTGAACAACCGGCCCTAACAGCCGGTGTGAACAGCCTTCAGCCCACAATCCCAAAACATGTTTTCAAAGTGTTTTCGTTGTCGTTCAGCAGATGGTATTACATTGTGAACCGAAAGATAACTAAAATCTTTGCTTGAAGGATCAAGCCCAAAATACAATAACGCAGTGGCAGTGGCAGCGGCAGTTTTTCGAAATCAGCTGTTTTTTAGAAAGTGTGGTGTCCAATGAAGCGACTCACAATACAGCAGTGGCAGCTAGCAGTACTGCTCAGTTTAGCCCAAATTCTAAATTCACTGCCACTGCCTTCATCGCAGCAAACTTCGCATGCTGAATTTGACATAAATGAAACGCAGCCAACATCTGTTGATGTCACTGAAGCCTAAAAGGCAACAACAAAAATGTAAACAAACAAAAGGGAATGTCAAAAAAAGCAGTCACTGACAACGCCGTATTGTGTTTGCTGCGGCATTGACTGCCAATATTAGCAGTAACAGCTGATTTTAAAAACTGTCACTGCCACTGCCACTGCGCTATTGTGTTTTGGCCTTCATGTTTGCATGATGTATGGCGAAATGCGAAAAGTACATTTGAAGAATGTTTGACAAGCCACTTGTGTAGTGTATTTCGCTCTTTATAAAACTTCGGAAAGTTTTTTAATATGAGGATTTTAACTTTCAGATATGGCGTAACTGTAAAAAGAATCTGCGTGCGTGTACAAAAACATTTCGGAAAAAAAGAATAGGGATTAATGAAAAATTATGTCTAGAATTATTGCAGCATAGTTCATATTTTTAAAATTGCAGGTTTTTGAAAAAATTTTGACTTAAACGGGGTTAGATCGCCGAAACAACAGCCGTTGGTCGGGTACAACTCGAATTATTCCGGTACGTGAACCAGCTGTCGTTGTTTGGCTTGCCGCTATGCTGGCCGCCTTACCCTACGTCGATAATGAAGTTATTTGACATAAGTCTGTTATTTGACATTTTGTTGCCCCTTGTTATTTTTGCATTCGTAGGCAATTGTGTTGGTGGAAATATGAATAAAATTGCCGATTGACGAAATTATTAGATTTGGAGGTCTTTTTCTCAAAGAGATATGAAAAGTTATACAGGAATTTAAGGACAAATACCCAAATGTATTAGCTGCTATAATGGATCTAGAATCGTGTGATGACGGGGGTTTCTATGGTAAGTGGTTTTCCTCATGGGCGGTGGGTCATTGAAAATATGTACATATGTATGTTAATATTTCTATATTAACATTCCTATATGAATGCATATGATCTTTCCCTTTGTCTCGCTGCTTAAAATGCGGTTTGAATTAGGTTTGATTAAATTTTAAGCCTGGCCAAATAAATCTGCATGCTCCATAGCTCGGAAGTAATGTAAGCCCACAACGCGATTTATGAACACATGGCTCAAAGTAAAATGTATAATTTTTATGAATTCTAATGCGTAAATTTTTATAAGATAAGATAAATATGAATGGGTAATATTATTATGCAGCGAAACAATTCTATCATTCTTGGTACATACCTACGTTTGAATGTAAATATGTATGTATACATACTTGTGGCTAACAGGTCTATTCTGCACGTTACCGAGATTTTGTGACCGGAAAATTGTATTGCCAAAAAATGTATTCTAGGCACGTTGGTAATGCAGTGAAAATATTCAGCAGTTCAGCTATGAAGATTTGTGGAAATTCTTGTATTGCATATTTCACGGGGCAATATTATGTTACCAGTTTATGAGATGGTATCCAAATTTACCGGTTACAAGAGCGCACAGAATGCGATGAAGGTTTAAAAATTGACAGACACTTTAATTACCGGTTACAAAATTTATGTTACCAGCGCAGAATAGAGCTGTTATAGGCCGTATTCGAAATATGTTTTATTAGGCTATAATTCAAATTTACAATATTTCACAGGAAACTTCGACAAGCTAATGCCGTCATCTGACAACTATTCGCTTGATGATATTGAGGAAATTCTGCGTTCTACTGATTCCCATCTTGATTCGTCAATTGACTTGAACCACCTTACGCCACATAATGTCCAAGATTTTGATATACCAGCTGCTCCAACACTGGATGAATTCAACTTTGACTTGCCGTTATGTTCCAATGAACTGGCGTATAAGTCGCAGCGAGCTTCATCGATTTCATCTATGGATGAGGACAACTTCAACCCAGATGAATTCATGAATTTCTTGAAAAAAGAGGATATCAAAATGGAATGCCTTGATGAAACTGAGTTGCGGCAACGTAGTACACCCTCCCCCACGGGGAGCTGCAGCAGTTCTGGGGGTAGTTCAACAAGTGGTGTGCAGAGTGACATCTCATCAGTTGCTTCACGATCTCAAAACTACATGGAAGTTAGTCCGCATAGAGATCCCAATATTAGCTTCAGCGACATAAGCAACGAAAACGGAGAAACACCTGGTAATGAAATTATGGAAGCTAAGTGTCTTCCGCATGTAAATGTAATATCGCCAGTAGTAGAACAACGTCAAACTATTGGTTTACCCACCACAAACACAAACAATGTTAATGGGTCCACTATGCCTGTCATAGTTCCTGTAGTCACTATGAACAATGGAACAACGAAACCAATTTCAGCATCTACTGGCACACTGCAATCGTTGCAACCTCTACAACAAGTACAGTCTATTAGTGTTCTATCAAACGCATTGATTTCTCTGCAAACGGTCCCATTAAAAGCAATAACCCAAGTGGAAAGCAATACTAAATCTACGCCACCAATCAAAATTGGCCCAAAATTAGCACCAAAAACTAACGTCAATAATTCTCCTAAACCATCCCTTGTCCCAACAGCGAATGTCTCAAAAGTGGTGCCTCCAATAAACTCAAAGCCGAAAACTGTGTTTTTAACAATGAACGATTATAAAGCATTAACTGAAACAAATAGCAAAGGTGGAAAGAGCAGTGGAACAGCCACGCCTAAAATTATCTTAAAAACGGCAAGTGGAAAAATCATAACTGCTAACAAAATTTTGTCTTCAGGAAATGGGTCATTAGGAGTACATCATAATTTTGTGCCAAAAGTGGTCAAGACAATAAATGGGCCTGTAGTTATTAAACAGCCATTATCAAAACTTACACATGGAGGAAATAGCGCTATCGGAGCTTATGGAAAGCCATCTACCAATGCTGGGCCTACCAGTCTAAGCGTTTACAAAGGCCTCATTGATGAAAAAATGTGGAAAAAGCAGCAGCGTATGATCAAAAATAGAGAGTCTGCTTCATTGTCACGCAAAAAGAAAAAAGAATACGTTGTTTCACTTGAATCGCGTATCAACGATTTAGAAAAGGAAAACTATACTTTGAAGGGGGTAAGCTCTGATTATAAGACCTACATTAATGTGAAAAATAATATTGACACGAAATTTCGACCAGTTTTTGCTGTTGTTCTAACAGCATACAAAAAATCCCAAAGAGTTTTTTGGGAGTTGTGCTGGAGTGACACTCCTTAGCGAGATATAAATATGGGTCGTTCGGGTTATGTACACCCGACTGTCGTGGGATCGACCAGGGCATGAATCACGTAACTTTGAAACGATATTCGTTCAAACGATACTGACAAAACGATGTCGTCAAAACACTGATTCATGTATTTGGGACGCTGTTACATGTTACTGTTGCGTGAAGCCAAATTGAAATCGAGTTGACTATATTGCTCAAACGATCAAACAATTTTTGTTTTCATGACGCAAGACAATCTCAACATAATATCGTCCAAACGGTTGTCGTCATTCGTGATTCATGCCCTTAGGCAATTTTCTTTGTATTGGGAAATGTTTGTTATTTTTTATAAAAATTAAGCTCATTATCTAACAAGCAACATAACATAAGTACAAATTTTAAAATTTCCCTAAAAATCAGAAAAATTCAAAAATTTTTGGCAACAACAAGAAACTTTTTATTAAGAAATTTTAGAAAAATCCTAAGCATTCAATTTTATAGCCCATTTAATTCCAGCAAAGTGCAAAGAGTTCGCGAAGATTTGTGATGCATTTTTTCCAATGGGGTTATTAATTTATTCCCTTCAAAAAAGAAGTAGCGAACATACTTTGTATGGAAGAAAATACATGCCACCGTTAGCAAAAAAATTATGAAAAATTAACGCGAATTCTTAGCCACTTTAAATTGCACTTTATCTAGAACAAATTTTGTTGTGAAAAAAAGTGTGAAGAGCAGATAAATATTAAAAGCTACTTGAGAAAACGGCACTTAAAGAGCTTAATAAAGGGAGATGTTTAAACAAATTCTGGATTTATGAAGCATTCTTTATTTTTTATAAATATTGGCATTGCTTCATATATTTTCGACGGTATTTAGAAAGTAGGTAAGGTATCGGCTTTCTCCTGAAAATATAATTTATAATCTTATAACCCCAGTCTACTATCGCACACGTTCTTCAAATATGTACTAATTCAATATTTACCTTATGTTATCATTTTCATTCATTTAAAAGTATATCCGAGAATAAACTGTCTTAACCCTCTTTAATTTAACATAATTACATACTGTAATATTTCCTTTATTCATCAATTCAAATGAATAACAACAACAATAACATTTTTTACGCAGCCCTACCTAAATAATATTTAGGGCAGTGAATTTTCCAAAACCTCTTTAATTTGATACCCATATTGCAATATTTAATTTATCTTAGTAATTACATTAAATTAAAAATTTCACAAACTGTTTTTGACTGTAAGCCTTCTTAAATCTCGTCCTTTTGACAGTCATATTGACATAGATAGAGAGACAGACAGACAAGAATTCTAAAAATTGTTGATTTGGCTTCCTTTGCTCTTATTAAGACCCCCATATTAATTTTTTTTAATATCTATAATGAACAGACATCGGCCTGCTTCAATTTTATTATATGTGTGGATAATGAACTGTAAAGAAAACAAAAGAAAAATAGTTAAAGCTGGTCGGAATGTCGTGTCTCTATTATTTTTCACATGACTGTGTATATGTAGCAGGGACGTGAACCGGATGAACAATTTGGTCGGTTCGGTTCAGCGGCTCAAACCGTTTTTATACCCTAGCGCACATGTGCGCAAGGATATTATAACTTTGTTCACATAACGGTTGTTTGTAACAGGCAAAACGAATCGCGAAAGATATGTAGATGGTATTGAAAATGGGCAAAATCGGACAATAACCACGCCTACCTCCCTAATAACTGCGATATTTTAGTAACTACTGAAAACTTTTCAACAAACAAACAATGATTTTTATGCGAAAAATAGGAATATTATACATTTTTAGAAAATGGGCGTGGCCACGCTCACTTATGATTACACGTGTTTAACTTGGTAACCGCTCAACCAATTTTTCCCAAACTCTGCAGAGTGGCTGGTCTTAGTAAAACATACCAGACGGCTGATAACTTTTAAAATCGGAAAATAACCATGCCCACATATCATATTACGGTAATTTAGAGAAATACGAAATCTTCAATAAATCAGTAACTACTGAAGCTAAGTTACTCAAAATTGATGTCTGCAATAATTCTTTAACCAAAATACGTTTATAACAAAATCTTGGAAAATGGGCGTGGCACTGCCCACTTACGACCACATATCCATACGATCAATTTGTACCAAACTCGTTACAGTTCTTGAACTTGGCATATAAAAGCAAGACGTTGAAAATTTTGAAATCGCATTAAAATTACGTCGACTTTTCATATAACCATAAATTTCGGAAATGCCTAAACTTCGATATTTCGAAATTTAAGGACGCTAATTTACTCAAAATTTATGGAATTTTAGAAAATGGGCGTGATACCGCCTACGCAAAAGTTATGCGCTGAAAGAAGTTCTGCACAAAAATACTTCCGCCCTCTTTTCAGGCAACACAAAAAGGAGAATTCTACTTAGTAAGGGTAATAATCCCTAAACGCGGCCGAAGGCCGCCTACGGAAAAAAGGGTTATAATCCTAAGTACGGCCAAAGACCGATTACGCAGAAAAAAGTTCTGCAGAAAAATACTTCCGCGGCGGAAAAAGAAGTTCTGCGCAAAAATACTTCCGCCCTTCTTTTCCGGCAACACAGAGAGGAGAATTCTACTTAGTAAGGGTTATAATCCGAAGGCCGCCTACGGGAAAAGAAGTTCTGCGCAAAAGTACTTCCGCCCCTCTTTTTCCGGCA
>NW_023458561.1:13043441-13117595 GCF_013731165.1 Rhagoletis pomonella | reverse complement strand
GAAAAGAAGTTCTGCGCAAAAGTACTTCCGCCCCTCTTTTTCCGGCAACGCAAAAAGGAGAATTCTACTTAGTAAGGGTTAGTTAGTTAGTTGGTTGGGTAAGGCACTGCGACCGGTAGGACTATTGTGCCCCTAGCTCATCACAACACCTCAACCAGGCTCAGGGTCTCTATAAATTTCATAATAGACCCGGGGACAGTGAGTGTAAGTCCTCCTCTCTTGGCCACACGTGCCCTATGCTCCTATACCTCCTGCGTGCAACGCCCTCACACTCCATAAGAAGGTGTAGGGGAGTCTCCTTGGCCGCATCGCAGAAGCGACACAGGTCGCTGGATCATATACATAGTTTACACAGGTGCCCTCTTAGCCTACAGTGGCCTGTCAAAAATCCTGTAATAATTCTTAGTTTCTCCTTTGGGAGATCCATGAATAGCCTGTATCTTGTCCTAATATGCTTTTAGCCTGACGTTGACCCATAGTGCCACGCCAGTGCAGTTCTCTCAGTTTGCAATTGTCCGTTCTGAGCATTTCCTTTATAGTACTAGGTCCCACTGCCAGAAAGGGCTCAGGTCCTATCGGGGTCGAGGAGGCGGCCATTCCGGTCAGATGATCAGCCTCCTCATTTCCTGCAACCCCCATGTGCCCTGGTACCCACATTAATTGGATATCATTAACCTCCGCCAGAGCATTAAGCCTCTCGACACACTTAAAAATCAAGGAGGACCAGTGGCGGATACGCGATTGGGATCAACTTGTTGAATAACGTTAAATTACAGGCATCTAACTTGTTTGACAGCGGATTGACCAATCGAAGCTATATGACCTACAGGCATCCATCCTGCTTGATCCCTCATGTTGAGAATTTGGCGTAAGGTCCATTTACAGAGTCCCATGTAATAAAACAATTATACTATTTTGTAAAAAATACAAGAAAAAAAGTTATGCTCTGGGTTTATTAAAGCAGTATATATTTGTGTATATCGCCAGCTTAGAGTGCAAAGTTGCTAAGTCCATTTTTTCAATTGTACAGGAGATACAAAAAACGTTCCTAAGTAATTTTCTTTAAGTATTTTACAAAACTTTGAATGCAATGTTTCGCGTTTTTCATTTTCCCTTTATTAAAAAAATAATAATAAAAAAATCTGCTTTTTTACAAATTTTGTGGATAATTTTGTGACTTAGCAAATTTTCTACTTTTTTCCTAAAATTTTCTTGTTGGACTTAGCAAATTTTCCATGAATTTTTCCAATATGTACAATACGAAAAATCCATCACGTAGGTACATTTTAAGAAACAATTTGTTAGAACAAATTGTTTAGGTTCTTTTAATAATAATACTAACACGAGGGAACAGTGATTTTGTTGCATCAAATGTTAAAGCTGTTTTCGAATAAGACCAATTCTTGTTAAAAATTCTGGGTTCAGCAAAGAGGTTTGGGCATATTATTAGATAATGAATCCGTTAACGCGAAAGATAAAGTCAAATATCATTTCTCGCAGCCCTTTAGCTTATCGTTAATCTCAAAGTTACCTCTTTTCAATAAAATTTTAATTGTTCTCTTGATAATTGCACTGGCCTATAGTCAAAAAATGTAAAGAAATGTAAAGCATTAATATTGCTGGCGTGCATTTAGGTCGCTGGTTCCAAATATTCTAATCTTTTTTTAATATTAGCTATAGTTTGCGAATTTTTGCAAATTTAGGAACAATTTCGGTAGCTCTAATAGAAAAGCCATTATTTTCCATCATCGTGGAAAAATGTTGTTTATGCAAATGAGTATGGGAGCACAACTTCTAGAAACACTAATTAGTTTACTTATGTTAATTCATACAATATAAAAATTGCAAATATAGGAAAATGACAAAAAATTTTGTAAAATTTTTTTTTTATAAATAATTTGTTTATAATCTGAATGATTTTCATCATATTATTATCATAAATCAGTAATAGCAAGTCTCGTAATTATTACGTACCGATCGAGTAACATTAACCAAAGTTATATCGTTAAGTGGACCTCCAGTTTTTCTCTAAAAAAAAATTTCTCTTCAGTTGTATAAATAACCTTTAAATGAAAGAACCGGATTACAGAAAAGTATGCCAGGGAGTGACTTTTTTCGTTCAAGCTAAATGCAAAGCAATATCGTCCAACGGGAGAGACCTCAAAAGGATTTTCCAGGATATGTTAAAGACTATCGCATTTACCTACCTACAGTTACTTTTTGCACGTCCCCTACTTTCATATAACGGCAAATTTAGAAACCACGAAAAATGGACTCAAAATGGGCTTTTCTCGCCCTAATTGTATTATGTTAATGTATGCAAATACTTATATTTATGCTTGCAACTATTATTAACTTATCAAACGATTCCTAATCTTGGACAATACATGTTTGACTTCCTTCACCATGATCTAGAAAACTGACCAAATAGGCGTGACCAAGTCCACGGTCCTTTTAATATTATATAAACATCCGAAAGCATTAAAACGTTTGAAATAAATCTCGTCTCGCTTTTTTGTATTTTTCACTTGGTTGCTGAAGTAATGAAGAATTGAAAATTCATAAGGGAAAATTATAGTTTTCTTATTTTTTATTTTAATATCTTAAAAATTTGTATACTTATTGAAAAATGATAAATGAACGAGAGGTACTAAATTTAATAACCCTTAATTTGATATATCGTCCTGTTTATAACACTTAACGCATTCCATAGATATTACAAGCCAAAGTTTCATTTTCAAAATTCATACACTTTGATTCAATTGCGCGAGCTAAAGATAAGTTTTAAATTAATCTTTCTTGGCCAATAACAAAACATCATAATATTACTATTACCTTTTATATTCCCCCATACAAAATCGACCCAGCCTTATATAGATACATACATATGTATATAAATATTCAAAAATAATGTTGTTGCACAACCCTCAATACAAATCGAATTCGATAGCGTAAAAAAATATTCATATTTTTTTGTACTTATCAAATTTTCTGTGACTACTTTGGACTTAGCAATTTTGCGCATCACGGAATAAAACGGGTAGAAATAAAACAAGTAGTTAGATCCTTTCAGAAACGGTGCATTTTCAGTTTTCCTTGCTTCCTGCACCAAAAACTAATTGTTCATAAAAAGTGGACTTAGTAACATTTCACTCTAAGCTAGCGATATTACATAAATACTTATTTTTTGCTTATAATGTTTGTCAAATGAGGGATGTAATTTAGTAACTTAACAACTTATTCGGAATTTTGATTATAATAGTTTAAATTACAAACTCAATTTTGCGCTTTCCTTTTGGGAATCTTTGTATTATCCGGTCAGTGTCAATTTCAATATCTAAGGGCTAGTCTCAGTGGCAGTTTAAACTCAGATTACGTAAACTGAATTTACAATGAACAGCTGACTGACATTTGATTGGCTAATCTTAGTTTAAAGCAGCCAGCTCGGGCGTTTAAACTAAGTTTAAACTACGACCGTGCACTGAAAAACTGGCCCTAAGTGTACGTGTAAAAGTGCTTGACCTATCAGTCTTTTTTAATTAATGGTACCATGCTTTTATCCGGCGAAGGGTAACTTCTTTCTGAAGTAGCGTTACTAGCTAGAAGTGTCGTCAGAATGCGGGGAAGTTTGTTAATCAACGGAAAAGCATATTCGTCGTCCCATTTACCAAGAACTTCTGCTGCTGATTTTAGGTATGGCTTTTCGCTTACCTCATTTGTTCATCGTTCTGACCGAACTTTATACTCTCCTTTCAAACTGATAGCGTCTTTTTGTAGCGTATTATATTCCCTAATTTTATATTTATGGAAGTAATAGTTCAACTCAAAAATGTTTATGTATTGTATATTTCGGCAATCTTTCTCGGAGGTCGAGCTAAATATTATGCAATAGCGGTATAAATACTACCTTTCGATTGTTGTTGTTGTTGTTGTAGCGGCTACAACAACCCCGCCCAGATCGGTTGATATTTCAGTCATTGTCGTCGAGTTCCACTAACGGCAGCCCCAAGAAGCGTGCATCCTCTATGGGGTCCACAGGGACGACGCCGTTAGGATTGTAGGGTTTCCGGGCATGCGAAGAGATGTTTCGAGTCGTGAGGGATCTTTCCGCATGCCGAACATTCATTCGGCACATCCGCGTTTAGCCTACACAGGTAAGAGTTTAGCCTGCTGCAGTAGCCAGAGCGAAGTTGGGATATTGTTGTTCTAGTCTCCCGAGGCAGATGGAGCTCCGTCGCGTCAATGTCCGGTGTTTGTGTGACTAGACCGGCATTCACATGTCTCGGCGTAGGAGACAATCGAGACTCCCTCTGGTGGTTGAGGGAGCTTTGAAATATAAAAGTTGAACAAAGTCAGGGAAAGGACACCACCCTGTGGAACCCCCTGTTTTATTTTTCTAAGTTTGCTCGATTTGTCTCTAAACATTACCGACGAGTGTCGACCACTCAAATTTTCCGACCACCGTTTGAGCCTCTGTGGGAGAGAGGAAGCCTCTATATCTTCTAGTAGCGTGGAATTGCTGACAGTGTCAAAAGCCTTTGACAGGTCCAACGCTACTAGAATCGTTCTCTCACAGGGACGGTTACGGTTAAGGCCACGTGTTATCTGAGTGTGCACTTTACGGAAACATGCTGATGCTTCGCTGGGGTCAGGTGGTTCGTGAAATACGGGAGCAGCAGGGCCTCAAGTGTCTTCGCTACCGGGGAAAGGAGTGTTATCAGTCGATACGAATCTCCTTTGTTGGCGGGTTTCCCCGGTTTGAGCAGTGGGACCACTCTCCCCACCTTCCAGATGTCTGGGATGATGAGAGTGGCCATAGACAAATTGAGGACCTCCGTTAGGTACGCTACTCCCGCAGGACCCAAATTTTTCAGCATTAGCATGCATATTCCGTCGGCTTTGGAGGCTTTCGCCTTCCCGATGTCCACCTGAACTTCACCGCAGGTGAAAGCAAGGGGGGACAATTTGTTGGCAGTTTGTGCAGCCTTCTGGTCACTCGACGCTTGGCTTTGTCCACCGGAGGATGCAGTATGAACTGCCGGCTAAAGTAGCTCGCGTATCGCTCCGGGTCCGACGAGGCATGATCGCCGAAAGAAATTTCGACTCTGTCGTCGTGCTTCGTCGGGTTGGACAGTGAACTCACGGTTGATCAACCTACCGCTTATGTACGTTCACTAGTTGCCGAATCTCCGAGTTGAGATCCCTAATGCGGGGATTTCCGGGATCGGCCTGACGAAAGCTGTCACGCTCATCGGCTAGAACAGCCGCCTCGGCAGGGAAATTTGGACGTGGGTCAGTGATGCATCCTGCCGGTACGAAGGGAGCTGCAGCAGCGGTGACAGCCCTGCGGAAATTACGTTCACCAAGGTGGACGTCGGTTGGTGTGGGGAGAGCAGCGAAGGTGTTTTCAGTAAATTCCGCGAAGCCTTACCAATCAGCTTTGAAGAAGTTGATATATGTTCGGTGCTCCGCGGAAGCCAAGTCGGTTGGTTTATCGGGTATATAAACGTTGAATATTTCGAGCTCAACATCGCCTGACCGGATAGCAATGCCCTGACATTCTAGGGTGGTATCCCTGCGGTCGATGTCTGCTTCGATAAGACGATACTTCACGGTGTGGTGCGTGATGAACGCTAAGCCACCACCATTATCTCGCTCGCGATCTCGACGGTGCACGTTGTACCCGGCACGATTCAACAATGTTGAATTGCTGTGCAACTTCGTCTCTTGGACCGCAGCTATCAGTATACCATGCCTTCCCATAAATACGGTTATCTCCTCGATCTTGCTCTGCCGCGCTGTGGTGGTAGTGGGCGGCGTCGCGGTTGAGGTTTGCGACTGTGCAGCGCAACACTGACCCTCGAAGTTCCTCGTCCAATCTCGCGTGGTGCGCAGACCTAAACATGCCCTAAAGTGGCTCCAGCCAAGGCAGGTGTTGCACTTGACTGATGTCACATTACGGAATATCCTGGTCTGACATACCGTGCAGATTGTAGGAGGAACCAAGAGTTGTTGGCGGCGGCGTGTGGGTGGTGGTGCGGTTGTGTGTGTTCTGTGGTCTGTCGCGGTTGTGTTGTGGTCTATTGTGTTATGTTGTTGTGCTGTGGTGTTTGTGTGGGACTGCTCAGGTGGACTGGGGTTAGCCGTGGAGGCTGCTCTGTTTGAGCAGCAGAGGGCCACAAACGACG
Organism: Rhagoletis pomonella; assembly: GCF_013731165.1. Taxonomy (NCBI): domain Eukaryota; kingdom Metazoa; phylum Arthropoda; class Insecta; order Diptera; family Tephritidae; genus Rhagoletis; species Rhagoletis pomonella. The sequence goes on along the minus strand of NW_023458561.1, from coordinate 13,111,407 downwards.
TGGTCCACTGCCGATGTGTCCGTAGTCCTGAGCAGACTCTGAGGTGACTCCACCCCTCGCAAGCATTGCACTTGACTGAGTTGGAGTGTCATTTTGTCTGTTACAAACAACGGTTATGTGAACAAAGTTATAATACCCTGGTGCAGAAGTGCGCTCGGGTATAAAAAAAAATAACGCGCAAGTTTAAGTGTAAAGTAGTAAGTGCTACAACGAGCAAGGTTCAGTGTCTAGTGCCTGTCAAATGAGATGAACATGGTATGTACTTATTACCATATTTAACAAAAAGAAAAAAACGGGTAAACATATCTATTGAAAATTGGTTGGAACGAACCTTTAAACCTTTATAAAAACTGGTTCGGTTTTCGGTTCGGATTAAACATTTGTGGAAAATTTCACGTCCCTGATATGTAGCTATAAAATCGTTTTAAAAAATTGGTAATGTAATCGTTGTATCTAATAAAGGGTGATCCATCGTAACCTTTGTTTTTTAATTTTAAATAAAACTCTCAAAACGCAACTGGATATCGGAATCTTCATTATACCCCGAAAGAACAATCTCTGACATTTACTTTTTAAGAATAATTTCAATTAAATGTTACTCGTTCCATTCAAATGGTCCGGTTTTCAATCACACTTTCCGGCAATGCGCGAATTACGCGAGTAATGTTGGCTTCCCAGTTTTTGAATCATATCTAGTTTATTGACAAAGAATTTTTACTTCACATAACCCTACAGAAAAAAAATCTAGAGGTATGATATCACACCATAACTTGCTGAAACCAAATGTTGCATACATCGCGGACTTTAATTTCAGGCAAAAATAATCCGTCCATGATAAGGTAGAGCTCAATCTTTTTATGTTATGGTTATCAGAGATGGTTCTTTCGGGCAATAAAAAATATTCAGGACATCCAGTTCCAGTTTTTGCGTGTTTTATTTAAAATTACAAAAAAAAAGTTCTATATAGAGCACCCCTTATTAGATAAATATTTTTTGTAATTAACCCATAATTATTGAAGTATCAAAACATTCTAATTGCTAATATATATTTTAGGAGAATTCATCGCTTCGCTCTCAGTTAGTAGCTTTGGCTCAATCCTGCCAATGTAAAAACAGCAACATCAGTGAATTCGTTTTGAACACATTAGATTTCAATGCAAAGATATGCTGCAGCGATCAACATGTGAAAATTGCCCCCAAACCAACCTTAAAAAGTATAAAACAACGAATGACAGCCGCTAATGTGAAAAAGAACATAGCTATTCTTTTTGCAATGGCTTTTATGGTATCAATGAATGTCGGTAATTTTCAGAATTATATGAACAAAAATACAATTGAGAATTCTATTGAGTCGGGTGCAGCTTCTGCAGACGAGCCGGCTGCTACAGGTCGGCGTCTGCTTTGGGCCGAAACAGAAAATGAATTCAAACAGAAAATGAATAACACCAAACGAGAAGCAGAGATGGACGTACCGCCACTGCATTTCTTACACCCAGTTAATCGCTCTAAGACAGCAGCGACAAGTGAAGAAAATCATAATATAACGTCTAGGAAAATGCCACTGACATCCAGTTCAAATAAATGTACTAGCGGCTCAAATTACACGGAAAATCAACGTTTGCATAGCAATTTACATAAGTGGATAGATGTAAATGATTACTTGAACTTGAGCTTATATAAAAAACATGACAACGTCTTGGATAATTCTCTTCGGTTTAGAAAATTTGCATCTGATTATTATGAAAGGAAACCATTGCAACTCCCTCTGCAAGAGGCATTGCCGTCGACAAAAATGAAACGTAGAGTAATAATGACGCCATCATTGGTTCAAAGCAAGCAACCTAAATTGGAAGGGGCCCATGAAAATATGCTTGATGGAAGCGATGAATCTGAAAGCGGAAACAACTCTTTGGATATCTTTAAGCCAAAAATTAATGAAGAGTATTTGCGTCTGTTTAAGGGCATAAAAAGGCAAGATGATACATTTTATGTCTTGTCTTTTAACATGGATCACATACTGTTGCCAGCATCAGCCTACAACAAGAGCGCACGCCCAAAAATGTCGTTAATGCTGCCTGCTGGCGATCCCTCTATCAATGGCGATATAATATTAATGCAAATTGATTGCGAAGTTGTAAATACTACTGAGCTGGAGCTCAAATCGTTTATGATACCGGAAAAATTACGCCCACAAAAATTCGGGAATGACAATTTTCCAGCAACCCCTAATCCAAATGATGTAGTAAATAATGAAACTCGGTCGAGAGAAGAGCAGCGAAGAGAAAAACCTTCGATGCCAGAGATGCCCAAACAAAAGTCAGCACCAAAGACTTATTATATGATGGGGCCCCGTTCAGCAGCTGCTGCAGCCGCAATGAAGAAAAAGCCAACGCTTGTGAGGTTGGGTAGTAATGAAAGCATTGAGAGTATCACGGCCAATGCTGAAAATAATTCGACAATTTTTTCCAATGTTCTTAATAAAATATGATGACTTAGTAATGATATTGTCCAAAATTTTAATATGTGTATGCTATAACTACTCTGTTAGTGTGGTAAATACATACAAAATATTCAAATATTAGCGAATACATTGCTCAAAAAGCTATGCTTTTAGCATTTACATATAAATCTATATACTCATATGAGTGTGAATGTAATGACTAATCTTTTTATTTAGCAATAAGTGTAAAACTAATTAAGTCCACTGCTACTTCTAATGACAGGAGCTGGGTAATCCTAAACGGATAACCTGTGAATGATTCAGGATATTTATTATTATATAGAAGCATGTTAAGAAAATCGTAGGTTTGAAATCAGGATATTTGTAAGGAAAACAATAACTGCATTAAAATTGTTTGGAAGATATCAGTTTTGCCGTATACTTACGTGGATTCATTAAGTGAATAGAAAATTTAAGTTATCCAAAAACATTTCGATATAAGAATTCCCCAAAGAGTTTCGGGGATGCTGCTTGTTAACAGTGCCGTTCCGTTCCGGTTACGTGGGAACGAAATTTTACTTTGAATGTAATCAAACCAATTTTAAAACTGATAAACTAATAAAATCATTTCGTAAATGGTACCGACTTCAAAATCCCATGAATAACAAAGATGACGAATAGTTTCATAAAATCTTTACTTCATTTTAAGGTTTGCTAAGTTTCTAATAAATATGTATTAATTATTACATACACATGCCCTCTTTTTAACGCTGCAACAATTGCAGATTGGTTAAATATTTTATTTTTAGTATTTAAGAAGCTCGAGCTTTGTAAATAATGGATTATATAAATCGGTTTTTGCCGTTCTTTTCATTTATTGCAACGTGTTGCTTGCGCAATTGTACCATTTGCCTTCCTATTTTTATATATGAATAATTTCCTTTAACGTTAAATATATATGTTATGTCGTACGTACATATCTATGTATTAGGGATGTTAATTTTTCGGCTTTTTCCGATCCCGGGATATTCTGGATGGCGTTGTCACACTCCCGAGATTAGTCCCGGGATTTAGATATTTATTACTTTTCAACCACTTTAATGGAAAAAATTGCTTCTATATTGTTTGAGAAGCTCTCCTACCATGAAATAAATAATAAATAAATGGGTTTGAAACCTACTTTTTTATTTAAAGTGGCGTTTTTATTTTTTCTCTCTGACGGCAGGATTTATTTTGAAGGACTTTGTAATTTCAAAGATAAGATTAATTCCAAAATTTGTTAAAAAAAATTCAATGCAATGTAGAATAAAAATATGGGTAACAAATGCAATAACAAATTTCTTTAGAATGTAAAAAATTCAAATTTTTTGGATTCACAAGGACGAATAGGTAATTTTTAAGCTGACAAAGTTAGAAGAACGAAATTCGAGGATGCCATCGAGTTTATATAAGCCTTTAACATATAATTTTTTCAAAAACAAATATTGCGAAATTTCAAGGATAAAATTTTAAAATGACGTTTTCAATATTTACCAGCCCTTCTTCACCAGAAACTTTAATCTGTTTAAATTCTACTGGATTTCCCCATTAATTTTATACCCATACTGACGTCAGAGTAAAAAACTACAAACGCAATTTTACTATATTTGGCCCAGGCTTTCGCGAATATATTGAAATTTGTGTTTAAAATTTACTGTCGCGCGGTGTTATATGTATTACGAACTAGACATTTATAAAAAAAGATTAATTATTAAATAAAAAAAGAAATATAGCCAATACTGGTCAAGAAAAGGAGTTTCTATTATTGCTATCGGTACAAATTACAAATCCCAAAAATCCCGGGATTATATGCCAAGAATATTCCTAGTATGTATATATGTACAATAGCTATCTATGTAATGCCGAATTTCCACTAGGCATTGAAATGGCAAAAAATATATGCCTTTTAAAAAAATGCCATGCGAAAATCAACTTAATGGCAATTTTTTTAATGTAATTACACGTTTTTTTTTTAATGCCCGACTTTGTCATTTGTCATTTTTGCCATTTAATGCCTAGTGGAAATCCGGCATAAGTATATGTATAGCAATTTAATTTCAGAATATATTATGCGCTGTAAACATACGTAAATCAATTATTTGATTATAATTTAATAAACACCACATTTACAAAAACAACATAGTAATGAGTGTTATTTTTAAATTAATTTATATTTGGAACTACAACAGTTTCTGTGATAGGGCCGCGACCAAAACTTCTGCTCCAATTTCTTTTCTCTTTCACAGAATAGGCCCAGTTCTTCATCTCAAGTTGTAGACAGGTCCTTCCATTGTGCTCGGAGTCAGCACCCTTGCTTTCGTTATCCACCCAGGCGTGCCGAGGCGACGGATCTTTTCGTCCCAGCGTCATCATCCACGCGTACGACATGTCAAAGTCAGCGCATTCGTATTCTTATATTTCCGGTTATTTCCCTTTCGTCATGTGCAGTTTGTTTTTGTTGTTATAGCGGCTACAACAACCCCGCCCAGATCGGCCAATCCCTCAATCGCTCTCGTCAACTGACGGGAGGCCCAAGAAGCGCCCAGCCTCTATAAGGCCCGTCCATAGGGAGAGAGGCGTTAGTTGAGTTGAGTTTAGTTAGCATGCGAAGGGATGTCTCGATTCGTGAGGTGTCTCTCCGCAGCCGGGCACTCATAGGGCACATCTGCATCCAGTCTGCTCAGGTACGAGTTCAACCTGCTGCAGTAGCCAGAGTGAAGTTGGGCTATTGTGGTCCGACACTCCCGAGGCAGACGAAGCTCTGTCTCGTCCATGTCAGGTGGTTGTGTTCCCAGAACAGCATTCACAGGTCTGGAGTCTACGTAACTTGAGACTGATTCCCGGTGAATGTCGCTCAAGACCTGTCGATACGCTGTCGGGTCCAGAGGTTTCTTTATGAACCTCTGAACTTTGCCCGTCTGTTCGTACCTTGGCGAGGGCTCCTCTGCAAGCAAATGCCTGTTTGGGTGGCCACGTCTGTAGCTCCCTACTAAGAATTGCTTGCAAACCATTGAGTTGTGCTCTCTAATGGGGAGCATTAGCGCCTCGTTGTATCACCTACACATCTGGTGACATCAGAAGACATCCGGTCACGATCCGGAGTGCTGTATTTTGTGTTGTCTGTAGCTTCATCCACTGCGTCTTACTGGTCCCCGGCGACCACACTGGCTGCGTAGTTTAGAACCGGCCGGCCAATTGCCATGCATGAAGCCAGCAACGTTTCCTTGTCTTTGCCCCAGGCGCTGCTGGCTAGCGACTTGAGGACCTTGTTGCAGCTCTGTACTTTATTGATTTATTGCGGTTGTGTGCCGAAAAGGAGAGCAGACTGTCGAAGGTGTCTCCAAGGATTTTCGGGGTTTTCACTGTCAATGCAGTCTGACCTCCTCCGTCCAAGTGGTGAAACGTGTTGCTGAGGATTTTGGAGGGGAGAGGGTTAGGCTCCTTGCAGTGAAGAAGCGAGAAAGCTCGGAGAGGTAACCGTTTACTTTAGAGCACACGTCATCAATTCCATTCCCAGACGCCATTATCGAACAATCATCAGCATAAGAGACAATCGAGACTGCCTCTGGTGGTTGAGGGAGTTTGAATATATCAAAGTTAAACAGTAAAGGGGAAAGGACACCACCCCGTGAAACCCGCTAGATTTTCATTCCCACGACAGCCGGTTCTACGTACCGGAATGACTCGGGTTTTTCCCGACCAAGGGCTGTTGTCAAAAGTTGTACTTCCATAGGGCTCCTTTTCTTCTTCGCATACTTCTGCTCAGGGCTGGCATTGAGTCAGACCCTGGACCAGAAACATATACCTGCTGCGTGTGCCAGAGACGATTACACCACAACTCCACCTCCGTCAGATGCAATACATGCAATGGGTGGAGCCACCTCCGAATTTTCTCAAGCCTCATGACTCACAGGCATTGGACCACTGCGTACGTGGCCCCTTGCTGCATCAATGGAACTGCCTCCACGGCACAACATAGTCCGCCTGAGCAACTCAACACAAACACAACCGCACCACAACACAATACAATAGACAATACCACGTACAGACTACACTACAGATACAACTGCATCACCACCCACACGCCACCGCCAACAACTCCTAGTTCCTCCGACAATCCGCACGGTATGTCAGTCCAGGATATTCCGTAATGTGACATCAGTCAAGTGCAACACCTGCCTTGGCTGGTGTCACTTTAGGGCATGCTCAAGACTGCGCACCACGCGACCGACCCGACCAATAATACCACAGGGCAACAGCCTCAGCAGCAGGAAGCACAGCATGTGGCGGCACGGCAACACACATCACTAACACCCCACATTCCAACAAGTCTCCCTCAGTGATGCCAGACATTCTCTGTTAAATATCCCACGGAAATGGGGAAAAAATCCCTCAATTACCCACATCTTGAAAATTTATCCCACAAAATTCCCAACGAATTTAAACATATACATGTTTCAGTAGTAAAGAAGTAAAATTCATATAAAATAATAATAATAGTTTGGCGCTTACACATATGTGCTTTTCCTCCAATTTGTGGCGGTCCCCTTGATGTTGTCACACAAACAGGAGGGACCTACAGTTTTACGCCGACTCCGAATGGCGAGTGTATTTTTATGAGAAGCTGTTTTTCATGGCAGGAATACACTCGGAGGTTTGCCATTGCCTGTCGAGGGCCGACCGCTGTTAAGAAAAAACCCCTTTTTCTGCTTTTTTCACTCATTCATTTTTTCCCTTTAATTTTTTTGCTCACTCACTAAGGGCCTAAAAGAATTTTTTGGTGACTTTAAAATTTAAGCACATTCATGTGCTATTTAACATTTCATCAGATAATTTGTTCCGCTTTTTACTTGAAACACCAGTTACAACTGAAAAGATTCTTTCTTACTCAGCGCTTCAATTGGTTAACGTAAGAAAATTTTCGAAATTGTCCTTATACTTTTTAACAATTATATACCATTTCACTCCACATCACATCTTCAGAACGATTAATTACGTAAGAATGTCGAATATTCTTGAATTTTGATCAATTATGCAACAATAACTGCGTCAAAAGAAAATCCCTTATTTATATGAAGTGTCCCTTTTTTCCCTTCTAATAATTTTTGATGCAAAATATCCCTCAAATAGGGAAATTACCCACAATCTGGCATCACTGGTCTCCCTAGGCACACGGAATTTTAATAGCTGCGGTACAAGAGACGAAGCTGCACGGCAATTCAACACTGTTGAATTGCGCCGGACACAACGTGCACCGTCGAGATCGCGAGCGTGATTATGGTGGAGGCCTTGCGTTCATCACGCACCACACCGTGCAGTATTGTCTTATCGAAGCAGACATCGACCGCAGGGATACCATCCTAGAATGTCAGGGAATTGCTATCCGGTCAGGCGATGTCGAGCTCGAAATATTTAACGTATACATACCCCCTGCCACCAGCTGCCCGTCAGGATATCACCCTGAAATAGGTGCGCTCCTCAGAGGTAGTTGGTGACTTCAATGCGCATCACGATCTTTGTCATTCAAACCTGTCAAACGATCGTAGGGGAACACAATTGGCTGAGCAGATAGGCGATTGACATTCTGCACAATGAACGACGACGCACCCACCAGGATTATGGGCAGCTGCTGCAGCTCGCCAGACCTAACAATAGTCAGCGCTGGTCTGATAAACAGCGTATCATGGCGACATATGCTGACTTTAGCGTCAGACCATCTGCCCTTAATCATCTCGATTGATAAACCAGCCGACTTTGCTTCCGCGGATCACCGCACCTATGTCAACTTTTGTAAAGCTGATTGGAAAGGCTTCGCGGATGTTACTGAAAGCGCCTTCACTGCACTACCCATACCAACCGACGTTCACGTAGGTGAACGTAAGTTCCGCAGGGTTGTCACTGCTGCTGCAGCCCGCTTCACCCAGCGGGATGCATCTCGGACCCTCGCCCGAATTTTCCCTCAGAAGCGGCTGTCCTAGCCGATTAGCGCGACAACCTTCGTCAGTCCGATCCCGGAAATCCCCCGGACTGTGGCTACAAAACTTAATTTTCAAAATTTTGTTGTTGTTGTTTTGGTTGTGTTAGATTTACCAAATTGTCCCGGTTTGGCAACGGAGATATCTGGCAATCCTACCTATTACCCTTTCTCTTTGTTTTGATTTTCATCACTTGTATATGTAAACGTGAAATTGTAATCGTTTATTTTGTTTTTACACCAAAATTGCTACAAAATTACTATTAAAATAAATGTATTTACGCGTTTCAAATTGTGATTGTTGTTATTTAACTACAAGCTTTTATTTTCTGTCTTTATTTGAAAGTTTGTTTTTCGATTGCCAGCTGAATAACATTTATACAAAAAATTATATTTGTGTGGCATGATTTAATAACACAAGGTTTTATAATTTGTGAGAGCTCAAATTTGTCACTCCTTTATCTAGATTTGTATTTTGGAAGTAGGAGACAGGGGAAGAATGTGATCGCCTTTTGCGAAAACGGTAGTAGAAAGTAGTATACAATTAGAAGTAAAATGTGTATTACTAATTCTATGTGAATTTGCAATATATTTGGTGTTTTAATAGAAATACTAAACAACACGTAAAAACATTGATTTTTAATTTAAGTTATTCGTCATTTCCTGGAACAAATATAGAATACCCACCGTTCAGCTAAGCAAAAACGAAAAATGCAGATCCATAGAACTTTTTACGCTCATACGAAAATATTGGTTCCGTACGTCATGCGGACTGCGACCCTCGTGCGCATGAGCGGAATGGAGGGTAAAAACCGTTGGGATTATTTTTATTACTATTATTATTATTTATTATTTCAACCATGCGAAAATTATTTAGCGCAAGTGAAATATAAAGACGTTTTTGAAGGTTAAAGTAAAATTTTTTGATTATTTTAAATATTAATATCTTATGAACCATTTAACCGATTAAAAAACTAATAACGTCACCATAGAGATAATCAATTTATCTTTCAGCTGATATACATTATTGAAATTGTTTGTATTATTATTACCTTCCTTTTATTAACTCGGGATGTAACTATGTAATATTGGTGCGCCTAAAAGATGCAGCGATTTCTATTCCCAAGTTACATACCTGATGACAGTACGAATGGCAATTATAGCCCTGTTCGCGTATGCACTATCCAGTTCTAATTTTACTGGTTTTTTACTTGATGTCGTTTTCGTACGCAAAAACTTGCAAGAAACTAGCAAAAGAGGGGTAATTGAGAGAGCAAAAATGACAGCTGAACTTGCAAGTTTTTCTGGATTTTTACTGGATAAATTTTTACTAGCAACTATTTGCTAGTAAGAAAAGCAGCTGATGGCATGATGCTTATTGTAAATCACATTAAGAAAATAATTGTTTGGGGTGCTTTTAGAGTTGCAATTGACAAAATAAACCTATTTAAATATATAATAAGATGGAAAATACTAGTTTTCTAAGAAAATTGTATCGGAAAATAACAAATTAATCAGCTGTTCATAAAACTAGCAACTTCTTGCTGGTTTTGCGTTTTCGTACTTTCTTGCAATTTCACTCATTGGGAGTAAATATTGGCTTACTCTCCGAAATTTGGTTACTGGCAAGTTACTGGATATTTTTTGCTGGAGAATACGAAAACACAACTTATAATAGGAAAGTTTTAGTTTTTTAAACTATAATTTTATTTATATATTTAAACCAAAACCACTAAAAAACGAACAAATGACATTTTTTCATGAAATAACCTTTTTTGAAAAAACTACATGATTAATGGTAAGGAAATTTATATTATTTAGAAAGTACACATTATTATCTTTAATGCGGTGTACATATTTTATCATGATCTACTTTTAGGTTTTAAGAATTAGGTGATAATGAAAAATATAAATAAACAAAGCAAATAAACCTCTTATATCTTCTTTATTTTCTATCTGCGCCAAATATTGGATATCGTTGAAATCAGCTTAAAAATTCCTATCAATCGGCATTTTTGTCATTTTTTAGCTAAAAGGTCGCTATTCTAGACTTGTTCTAGAAAATTACGCAAACGAAGGTGATGCCAACTAGAGCTGGGATACTATCGATAGTACCGCCACTCGATAGTTTTTGAAACAATAGTTGAAAACATCGGTAGTATCGATAGTACTTATCGTCGTGAAAGGTACTGAATTGAAACGCTTGAAAATTAAATAATTGATAAATTTATAAAATTTACAAATTACTTTGTAAATTAAAGAGATTGTATAATTTTTTCTAAATTTGTGTGCATCAAAAAGAACCTCTTATAATAATAAAATAAACTTATTAATTTATGCGTCTGAATTATATAACTTATATACATACACTTGCATCCCCTTGAATAGCGACAGGCAAAATCTGAATTTATTTTTCATATGGCAAAATTAAATTCGGATTTTGTTTGTCCCTTTTGAAGTGCAAAAAAGTGAAATTGGCTATAAAAATACATTTATAATACTACAAAACAAACAAAATAAAAGATATTCATTAAATTGTCAACTCATACTTATAAACGTTAAACTGATATGAAATACGGAGGCGCATATCAAATTCCGGACAAGGTAAATTATTAACATTTTACCATATTATATGAAAACGAATATAGTACTGCTCAAAATAATAGCACCACAACATTTTCTAGCAGTTTTGACTATTTTTTTTGTTTATTTAGTGTCTATTAATTTTTTATAAAAGTTGTACAAAACATAAAAAAACTCAAAATAATTAAAAATTCAAGCTTTTTAATTCGAATTTCAACAAAAATTTTGTGTAAACAGTTTTATAACCTATTAAATTTTACTATAACTCAGTGTAAGCTTATAGTTGCTAAAAATCCCAATGACTTAATTTTTTTTTTGCCGACTATGTTGTAAATTTTCTTTTATAAAAAAAATTTATGTAATGTATAGAGATGTAAAGAAGAGGCATTGTGAAGTCTATCTAAAACCGACATCGATAGTTTTCAAAAACTATCGATAGTGGCGACAGTTTTCAACTATTGATACTATCGATATTACTACCGATAGTTTTCAAAAACTATCGATAGTGGCGACAGTTTTCAACTATCGATACTATCGATAGTATCCCAGCTCTAATGCCAACGATAATTTAGTATGAAGAATTTTTGGTTTTACTACTAATATAACTAGAAACTGTAGAGTGAGCAACATTCTGCACAAGTAAAGGAGCCGATTTTATGTGTGGGAGCGAGAAGGCTGTTTTATTAGAAAAACCTTTCTATTATTGAATCATGTTTTTGTGGCATACTTGCATGATGCAATAATTAAAGGTGGTATACGTAGTGACAGATCGTTTCGACGACTCCCTTAGCTCAAAGTTCTATTTTAGAAGCATACGAAGCACGAGAGAAAAGGGAAGAAAAAAAGGCCGGTTTGCGCAATAGTATTAAATTAAGTACTTATTTTCATATCAAAGTGTTAAATGAAAATTTGTTTACTAAGTTTAAATATAAATGATTTACATATTTTTGGAAATACTTTTAAGTAAGTGGTTGGTAAATTTAAGATTAGTTGCTGCATTAGTATATCTTATTACATTAAACGAGCAATTCATGTATATACGTATATATATATCCATAGCGTTCTCGAAAACGGCTCTAACGATTTTGATGAAAATTTTTACACAGACAATGTTTTGGGTTTTAAGGCTATCTGAATAGGCAATATCTCCGAGAAGACTTGTACAATGTTCCCACCTATTCGAAATTAGTTACAAATTAATTAAAACATCATAATATGGGTATCAAATGGAAGTTATTTTAAAGATCCCTAATTCAAAAATATTTTAAATAGGGTTGCCACCTATTTTGAATCACATATTTATTGAATTTTTTGTTTAGAAAAAAAGGTAAGTTAAATATTACTATTCATGGGTGCCAAGAGAAGGTTCTTAAACAATTCTTTCCCTATATGGGCGAAACCGAGAAATAGTCAACCAAAATCGCAAAAAATGCATGCAATTCGAATTCTCTCATTTTTGTGTCAAAAAGGCATAGTACGTCCGCAACGCTAGGATTTGCCCATATACAAAATGATATACCTTAGGATAATAGTGTAAGGTTGCCACTTATTTTCGATTCTACATAATTTATCTAAAACATCGCAATATGGATATCAAATGAAAGGTATTGTTGAGAACTTTGGTCAGAAAATATTTTCCATCAGGGTCTCCACGCTTCTATGTAATACAAATTTTTATTATTATTTTTTTTTGTTATTTTTTTGGCCTTATAACAATTATACTCAACAATTTATATTGAGCTCGAGGCCATTTTTTAAATGAAAATTTATTGTGGAAAAGCAACAATAATTTGAAAAAATGGTAGAAGTGATTAGCTATTTCGGAAATCACCACATTTTCTCATCACACTTCTTTCAGTAGGATTCGAACCGACGATCCCACTGACTCAGCCAGTTGCCTATGCACCGTGCTAAGTACGCCTTGTAAATTACCGTTTGCTTTTTTCCACTATTTTCATTTTTGTTATGCCAACACAATCAAGCGCAGCTATTCCGCTGCAATTCACTTCTACCATTTTTTCAAATTATTGTTGCTTTTCCACAATAAATTATCATGAAAAAATGTTCTCGAGCTCAATATAAATTGTTGAATATAATTTTTATTTTGTTAATTTCAATCAGCATTTTTTTATGTATACACAGTACATATACGCTCAAGATATGTACCATTCATTCTAGCGTATTTCGGAATAGGGTTTCCACCTAAATTTTGGAGTAAGAAATTTACTTAATAGATACCGAAATTCAATTTTTTTTTATTTCCAAAATATTTTTTCAAAGCTATTCAAATCTTGAAATCTTTAAAAAGTATAAGGCACTCCGGGCAAAGCTCGGTCAACCTGGTACTAATAATAAAATCAGAAAAATACAAATATTTTATGAATTTTTAATTAATTTATTAAGTCTTTTTATTCGAAAATACATTCTGCATTTAAAAAATGATTTTTTTGCCTAAACTTCGCAGTCGCAATCTTCGCTTTTTTTATTAGTGCCCGTTGAATTCGTAAAAAATTTTTCCAACTGCTTTATTTTTTCCAAGAACTCACTTGAAGGCTTAATCAAAGCGCCTCTTGAGACTTCGTCCACCCATGTATAGGAACACTCCTTGCTTATATTGTGGGAGAGACGTAGCTTTCTTATTATGTAGCACGCTACATATTCCAACCCATCCTCGTGTAAACCTTCGATTTCATCTAACTGAGAAGGTTCTTCAAGGCTAGAGTTGGCATCTTCATCATCAGTGGCCTCTTTACAAAACAATGATTCGTTATCCAGATCATAGTTGAGCCATTGAGTATCATCTTCCTCAACATTGCCGCGTATCACTAAGGTTTCTGTGTTTCGAGCTATAAATATATATAATTGAACTATGCTACCAATAAATAAGACGTGTGGATTTTTACCTAATAAATATCTTCGCAGTCTGTACTTGAACTGCATAGATGTTGGATGGTCGCGCAAACCCCCTCTGGCACGCATAGCCCCAAAAAATGCTCAACAATGTCTTGGTTTAAACGGTACGTCAAGATGTATTGAATACCATAAACTTCCTTGACGTACCGATATAAGTCCCGTAAAGAATTATTTGTGGTAAGAATGCCTTTTTGAAAAGGCAGCAAAGTGGTATTTTTGCCGACCCGCATCTCCTTCACGCATTCGTCCATTTCAGAGAGAATTTTCAACTGTTCCTCGTATTGCATTCCAAAAGGTCTTTTGGAGGGAAAGAACTGAATGGTCGAAAACTTCGTGTTCAAAAGATCGAACCATTCATTTATTTTGTCTATAAAACTTGCTGTTTCAACGGCTTTATACATGTTCAGCCCTAGCGCGTAGCAGCGTCGAATGGCACTGGCCGTGCTGTGCGAAAATAATTGCGCCGCTAACTTTACTTTTTGGCGGCCCGCGTGGTGCACTGTGATGTGGACTTCGGAAAACTTGTGTACAATAGACACGTCGCACACAGATGTGTGAGTTATGATATCAGCTATGGTCCGAGATGTCAGGTGGTCGCCTCGAACCTTTATCCCGCCGTCATTGAAATGATTGCGGATGAGCTTAAGCAAATGTGGTGCATCAGCGAAGACAAAAACTTTTCTGCCACTCACCGGATTCGTAAACCACGTTTTGTCTAACTGAAATACAAAGCTAAGTTACTTTAAATGCAAGTTTCATACCAATTATTCAATGTACCAGTTGAAATATCCAGCTCCTTCCAAAGAGCTAGATTTCCTGATCACATGTCGGAGACGATCCCAACAACTGGATACCCTGCTTCGTCGATGATAGCAATCAGGTTGTGCAAAATAGCTTTAGACATCTTACAGTCGTACGCGCAAAACACAGGCTGCTTCCAGGAACGCTTGAGGCCTCGAGCAATTATCATTTGGACGTAATTGCTCGGCATTCTAACTGTGTCTGTTAGTGAGTCGTACTTGTATGCCGGCTCCACTTTCATCTCATCGAATGCAAGAATGCATAACTTGTCTTCCGTATCCATATCATTAACATCATTAACGCTACGCATTGCCCGAATCGAAAAAATTAAAACACCGTCCTCGAACTTCACTTTCTGTACCCATTTCGCTACTGTTGACTCGCTTGGAAGGGGATAACCACTTTTCAGCAAATGCGCATAGGCTTTGGGTCCAGCCGCATGGAGAGCTATAGCCGACGACATGTCTTTCCAAGTCCAATGTATAGTCCTGGACGGGTTTTCAATTTTTCTCATCTGGCCTTCCGTAAAATGTGCTTGAAGATTTTTTCGCAGCTTCTGAAGTTCTTCTATTTGCCATTGCAAGCTTTTTAACTGAGCTTCAAGCATTGTTTCGCGGTCCGCAATGGTTCTAAATAGGATACACGTACTAATAACTATTATTTAGAACACTTTGTTAAATTACTCTGTCTGGGTTGATGCGTCGACGAATTGTGGCCCATTATAGATTAGATCCATTGTTCCAATCACGATGACAATGCAATTTAAAATATAAATGAATTCCCTATATGGTCCAGGGGTCCTGACTCAAAGGCGGTCAAAAAATAGTAAGATTTATGGCTAACAAAGCGTAATTTGCCAAAGAACGTAAAACCACTATAAAATTGTTAAAGCTTGCTGGCGGTAGTGTAGCAAAGCTATTTGTGACAAATTCTAGACATCAACCTAGTCTGGATATGAACCTCGTTGTAGGCATCATATCAAGGAGATAAAATTAGAAGACTCCAGATGTCGCCCCGCCAGAATAAGTTAAATATTGCCCCTAAATATATGCACCATTTATATGCGCTACAGTGGAAATGGACGACACGCCATTTCTTTAAATGAAATTAACTGCTGCTATATGTACATATGTATGTATGTACATATATATGTTTATACAAAACGTAAGCAAACAGCATTTTGCTTGCATAGTCTTCTTTTCTCTTTATAAATGGACTAAAAATTCTTCTTCTTCTTCTTTTTTAGCGCTGTAACCGCCTAAGGGATTTTGGCCGAGTTCAGGAAAGCACGCCAGTCGTTTCTCCTCTGTGCCAACTGACGCCAATTGGAAACGCCAATTGAAGCCAAGTACTTCTCCACCTGATTTTCCATCGCAGTGGAGGCCTCCCTCTTCCTCTGCTACCACCAGCGGGTTCCGAGTTGAATACTTTCAGAGCTGGAGCGTCGGTGTCCATTCGAACGACATGACCAAGCCAGCGGAGCCGCTGTATTTTAATTCGCTGCACTATGTCCATATCGTTGTAAAGCTCATACAGCTCATCGTTCCGTCGTCTGCGGTACTCGCCGTCGCCAACGCGTAAAGGCCCGTAAATCTTCCGCAAAATCTTTCTCTCAAACACTCCAAGAGCCGCCTCATCGGATGTTGTCATTGTCCATGCTTCTGAGCCATATACCAGCACGGGCATTATGAGTGACTTATAGAGCGTGGTTTTCGTACGTCGAGAGAGGACTTTACTCCTGAATTGCCTACTCAGTCCAAAGTAGCACTTGTTGGCAAGAGTGATTCTGCGTTGGATTTCAATGCTGACATTATTATCGGTGTTAATGCTGGTTCCCAAGTAAACGAAATTCTCTACTTTCTCGAAATTGTAACTGTCAACAGAGATGTGGGTGCCAAGGCGCGTTGTGCTGATTGTTTGTTTGATGACAGGAGATACTTCGTCTTGTCCTCGTTTACCACCAGACCCATTCGTTTGCTTCCCTATCCAACTTGGAAAAGGCAGAACAGACTTCGCGGTTTTTGTTACCCATGATGTCATCGGCATAAGCCAGCAATTGCACGCTCTTGTAGTAAATTGTTCCTGAGCGGTTCAGTTCTGCAGCTCTTATTATCTTCTCCAACATCAGATTAAAGAAGTCACATGAAAGGGAGTCGCCCTGTCTGAAACCCCGTTTTGTGGCGAACGGCTCGGAGAGGTCTTTTCCAATTCTGACGGAGCTGGTGGTATTGCTCAACGTCATTTTACACAGCCGTATGAGTTTTGAGGGGATGCCAAATTCAGACATAGCGGCGTATAGGCAACTCCTTTTAGTGCTGTCAAAGGCGGCTTTAAAGTCGACAAATAGGTGGTGAGTGTCGATCATTTTCTTGCGGGTCATTTCCAAGATTTGGCGTATTGTGAATACCTGGTCTATGGTGGATTTGCCAGGTCTAAAGCCACACTGATAAGGCCCAATCAGTTCATTGACGGTGGGCTTCAGTCTTTCACACAATACGCTCGATAAGACCTTATAACCTATGCTTAGAAGGCTGATCCCGCGGTAGTTGGCGCGAATTGCGGGGTCACCTTTCTTGTGGATTGGGCAGAGCACACTTAAATTCCAGTCGTCGGGCATGCGGTCATCTGACCATATTCTGCACAAGAGTTGATGCATGCACCTTATCAACTCCTCGCCGCCGTACTTGAATAGCTCAGCTGGCAGGCTGTCAGCTCCATCGGCTTTGTTGTTTTTCAGCCGCGTTATTGCTATGTACGTATAGTCAGGCGGTGGAACGTCGACTCCGTCATCATCGACTGCGGGCTCGGGTTCTTCTTCTCTGCAACTTTCCGTGCTGCTACCATTTAGTAGGGCGGAAAAGTGTTTCCTCCATAATTTAAGTACGCTCTGGACATCAGTTACTAGGTCGCCATTATTGTTCTTACAGGGGTACGCCCCGGTCTTTAAACCTTCCGTAAGTCGCCTAACTCTCTGGTAAAATTTTCGGGCATTCTTCCTGTCGGCTCGCATTTCAAGCTCTTCGCACTGACCTATTTCGGCCTCTCTCTTCTTATTGCGGCAAATACGTCTCGCTTCCCTCTTCAGATCCCTATGGCGGTCCCACATAGCGCGCGTTGCGCCCGATCGCAGCGTGGCCCTGTAGGCGGCATCTTTTTTCTCTGCAGCTTCCTGGCAATCCTAATCGTACCAGTTGTTCTTTCGGGCTCGCTGAAATCTGACTACTTCTTCGGCGGCGGTACTTAATGAGCGGGAAATGTGGTTCCACTGCTCAATATGTCTGTTTGTTGAAGAGTGCTCTCTGAGAGCAGGTTTGAGAGTCGAGTGGCGAAAGCGCTGGCTGTCTGTTGTGATTGCAGCTTTTCGACGTTAAGCTTTCCTTGCATATTTGGCCGCACATTTTTTGCTGCACAGATAGTGGTCCGAGTCGGTGTTTGGGCATCGGAGTGTGCGTACGTCTAAAACACTGGAAGCGTGCCTTCCGTCTATCACAACATGACCGATTTGGTTTCTCATTTTTCGATCCGGAGACAGTCACGTAGCTTGATGGATCTTTTTATGCTTGAACCTAGTACTGCATACTACCATGTTTCGGGCCCCGGCGAAGTCGATCAGCCTCAATCCGTTGTCGGACGTTTCGTCGTGGTTCCAAAGATCTCTTCCTTGCCCACCCTGGCATTGAAGTCGCCAAGCACGATTTTGATATCATGACGGGGGCAGCGCTCGTACGTGCGCTCCAAGCGCTCATAGAAGAGATCCTTGGATGCCCCATCCTTCTCTTCCGTCGGGGCATGGGCGCAGATCAGCGAGATGTTGAAGAATCTCGCTTTGATACGGATTGTGGCTAGACGCTCGTCCACCGGGGTGAACGACAGTACTCGGCAATGGAGTCTCTCTCCCACCACAAATCCAACTCCGAATTTACATTTACATGGCAGCTGTAGTAGACGTCGCAAGGCCCAAGACATTGCTGGCCTTGCCCCGTCCAACACATTTCTTGGATGGCGGTGATGTCAGCTTTTGTCCTTACGAGGACATCAACCAGCCGGGCAGAGGCAACTTCCCCAATTAAGGGTCCGGACATTCCAGGTGCATGCCCTCAATTCGTAGTCCTTTAAACGTTTGCCGTGGTCGTCATCATAAGGGGGGGAAGGGGGTCTCATCCGAGCGTACATGCATAATTGGTTAGGTACATATGTATGCATATGTATGTATGCAGATATTTAAATGCCGGTTTGCTATTCGCGCGACAAGCTTTTTAAAAAACGAAGTAAATTAGTACAAATTGTTAGTAATTTTCATTAGAGTTTGAATAACTTCTTTCACTAAATGGCTTTTAGTAACATTAACGAGACCTTAACTTATTTTATTTTATTAATTTTAGTGCAGTTTTGACTAAATTTTCTTGCTAAAAAATCTTTTGTTACACTACTTTATTTTATTCCTTTGATTGTACATGTTAAATAAAAGCTTGTTTTTAAAAAATATTTTTTTTTACATTATTTTATCTATCCATTTAGACGCTAAATAGTTGGGAGTTATATTTAAAAGTCCTTTTATGGGCCCACAATGAAAAATATTTCCCTAAGCCGTTGTACAAAACTGAAATGAATGTGGTGCAAGCAAATTTTGGCAAAGCGCACAAGTGCGCTGGGTATAAAAAGACATATTGCACCACCGAAACGCATTTTTGCTGGAACTGATTAAGTCGAAAAAAAGGCGAAGGACATTGAGGCACGTTATGAAAATTAGTGGTATATGCATTATATTTAACACCGCATAAAAACAACACTTCAGTGTTACGTTTTTAACACGCAAAGTCAAAATGTCTTCTACTTGTATTTATGTGCCTTGTCAAAAATCTACTTCTTCAAGTTTCTAAGTAAAGTTGGTTTTTTGGGTAACTACATATGTACACCCGCTACTCATTTGCCAGATATACAATTTTCAAGTCAAGTGTAATACGGTAGACAAACGGGCTCGATTATTTGCATAACCAGCCTTAATTTGCTTTAACTCTTGCATTTTCCTCTTTAAATGAGCATAAGCAGCCGAACAAATGCACGAAATTTGTGGGAATTAACTCGGATCCGGGGAATTTTCGATGACAACACTGGTAAAAGGGCCAGTTGTTGTCTTTTGTACAAGTAAGCAAACGAAGCAGTCGAGTTTCGCGTACGCGGTAGCCGAGTGGTGAGAGTTGCGAGCTACAAGCCTGTAGCTGCCAGGTTCTATACTCGGTTGGAGCGATTGCGAAAAATTTTTCGTTTTTATTATTTATTTTATATTTTTTTATTTTATTTTATTTATATATTTAATTTTACTTTATTTTATTTTCATTTGCTTTATTTTATATCACATTTCTTATTTTACTATTAGTTAATTTTAATTTTTAGAGATGAATTTTGTTAAAAATTCAACAACAACTAACTGAAAGTAACGTAAAAAATATATAGAACTTATAAAAAAAAAGAATAAAAAGAAATAAAAAAAGTATACTGGCCGTGGGACTCGAACCCACGACCTTGCGGCTGGTTTATTCGCATTACTGCTGTCTGTAAGGGTAAAATTTTAATTTGCATTTATGCTTATTAATTCAAATTAATTTTCTCCGTCTGTCTACCATATAAGTCTTGATCTTAAAGATTTTATTGACTTAGGCGTAGTTTTTGTATCAAGTTATTCGATTATTAATCATATTTGTTAAGTGCTTCCAAAAGCCTATAATAACCAATAGGCTTGGGGATCTTTTGAGCGAAAGAGCCAGCTTTTTTAATTGAACTAGTTCATTAGTTCATTCGTTAAAGTGAACTAACATTTTCTGTGGCAGCACTCCAATAAAATGGAAATGTATTTTTTAACACATATGGCATCTATTTTTTCGTTGTAAGGGCATAAAGAACAAATGAATATTTTACATCGTTTAGTTAGTTAGTAATTTGGTCGCATTTCGAAGGCAAAATTGAAGAAAAGAAAATTAAATGCAGGCACTGCCGAGTTTCCATGGCTCTCAGGGACATTTGAGACGCCACTTGAAAGCCAAACACCCTTTCGTGATTTTGGAAGAAGACGAATGAATGAAGACGACTGAATCGTGTCGTTATTGCAGAGGATCATCGACATTTAGAAAAAAATTCTTTTTTACTTTACAGATTAATTCAATAGTACCAGGTTGACCGAGCTTTGCCCGGAGTGCATATACTTTTTAAAGTTTTCAAGATTTGGATAGCTTTAAAAAATATTTTGAAAAAAGGGATTTCGATATCCGTTAAGTAAATTCCTAACTCTAAAAGAATGGTACATATCTTGAGGATATATGTAATATGTATACATAACCAAATTTTGATTGAAATTAACAAAATAAAAATTTGTATTACATAGAAGCGTGGCAACCCTGATGAAAAATATTTTATGACCATAGCTCTCAACAATACCTTTTATTTGATATCCATATTGCGATGTTTTAGATAAATTGTGTTGAATCGGAAATAAGTGGCAACCTTACGCTATTATCCTAAGAGATAACATTTTGTATATAGGGAAAGCATTGTTTAAGAAGCTTATCTTGGTAACCATGAATAGTAATGTTTTACTTTTTTTTCTTAACAGAAAATTAAATAAATGTGCGATTCAAAATAGGTGGCAACCCTATTAAAAATATTTTTGAATTAGGGATATATAAAATACCTTCCATTTTATACCCATATTATGTTTTAATTAATTTGTAACTTATTTCGAATAGGTGGCAACCTTATACGAGTCTTCTCGGAGAAAATGCCTATTCAGATAGCCTTAAAATCCAAAACATTATTTGTGTACAAAATTTCATCAAAATCGTTAGACCCCTTTTCGAGAACCCTATGGATATATATTTATGTATATATATATATATATATATATATATATATATATATACAAGAATTGCTCGTTTAATGTAATAAGATTTTATATGTATGTGTTATAAAACTTACATTTTTGTTGTTCTGTAATTCCGCTCCTACTATCGAAGTAGTTTAATTAAGTGAACTAAAGTTCAATAAGATGCATGAACAAAGACTCAGAAGAGCTAGTTCAATGAGCTGAAAGAAGTAGAAGTAAACTACAAAGTTCCAACTCTAGTAACCAGTGTGTCCTACGTAGATATGCGAAGAACTTTCAGGATCCCCACACCAAGAAAGCATTATTTATCTCATTTGTACGATTGAAACTAGAGTACGCATCTATTACATCGAACCCTTTCATTTTGCTTTAAATTCTCTTAATCTTGATGACCCAATGCCATCTTATTATTCCCGTTGTAAGCTTATTAACTTACAAACTCTGATCTCCGTTTTACCTGTGTCCTACTAAGGCTAACTAAAGGCCAGGTTTTCAGTGCACACCCGAATTGGCTGGTTAAACTAACATTAACTAATCAAATGTCAGCCAGCTGTTCAATTTAAATGCATTTTAAGTGATCTAACCTTAAATTAGCACTGAAAAACTGGTCCAAAGAGTATTAATTTTGATTTTTCATTGTCGAGAAATATATTGCCTCACTTTTCCTATATAACGCACGCATATCTCTATTCTTTAGTTTTTGATTTCTTCTTATTTGGCGCTGTAACCGCCTAAGTGATTTTGACCGAGCTCAACAAAGCACGCCAGTCGTTTCTCTTCTGTGCCAACTGACGCCAATTGGAAATGCCAAGTGAAGCCAAGTTCTTCTCCGCCTGGTTTTTCCATCGCAGTCGGTGCCTCCGTCTTCGTCTGCTACCACCAGCGGGTTCCAAGTTGCATACTTTCAGAGCTGGAGCGTTGGATTCCATTCGAACGACATGGCCAAGCCAGCGGAGCCGCTGTATTTTAATTCGCTGCACTATGTCTATGTCGTTGTATAGCTTATCATTCCATCGTCTGCGGTACTCGCGAACGCGTAAAGGCCCATAAATCTTCCGCAAAATATTTCTCTCGAATACTCCAAGAGCCGCCTCATCGGATGTTGTCATTGTCCATGCTTCTGCGCCATAAACCAACACGGACATGAGGAGTGACTTATAGAGTGTGGTTTTCGTGCGCCGAAAGAGGACTTTACTTTTGAATTGCCGACTGTTTGTTTGATGACAGGAGATACTTTGTCTTGTCCTCGTTGACCACCAGACCCAATCGCTGATTTTTAATTGACCATTATTTAATTTTTTATCTAGTCCGTAAAATTGTAGTAATAGACTTAATAAACTAAACTACTCAACTTTCAGTTGTAGTTGTCAAACTCGTTTTATGGTATGGAGCCCCTAAAATGAAGAAAATGACAGGGGTCTTCATATAAGATGACAAACTGCTGATAAACTTGATAAAATGATTAATTTAACATTTTGATAAATGAACTGTCAAACTTTGTATCGAACTCTTTTTACGCAAAGTTTATGACTTTATCAAACGGTTTTGATGGATAATGTATAAACTTAAACCAAATTCACCCCTACAGGTTGCCAGCTAAGCGCTTTTGCTCCGAACACGTACAGATCAAATGAATACAATGGACAAGGTAAGAATGAAACGTATTTAGCCATGTAAGTTAAATAATGAAAAATGTTATGCATTGATTTACCAAGGTGCATTCCAGTAAGAATGCAAGACATGAGACGGACAATTTATTATATACTCGACTTTCACACCTGCTTTCTGAGAGCACTCTTCAAAAACCTGGCATATGCGAGCAGTGGAACCACATTTCACTCTCATTAAGTATCGCCGAAAAAGTAGTCGGATTTCATCGAGCCCGAAAGAACAACGGGTATGATGAGCAGTGTCAAGAATCTGTAAACAAAAAAGAACCGCCTACAGGGCCACGCAGCGACCAGGTGCAATGCGAGCCATGTGTGAAGCAATAAGAGAAGAGAGCCCAAAATACGTGAGTGAGAACCGCTTTAAATGCTGGCCGACAGAAAAAATGCCCGAACATTTTGGCAGAGAGTAAGGCGACTTACAGAAGGTTTAAAGACCAGTGCGAACTCCCGTAATAACAACCATGACGATCTAGTGAACGATGTCCAGAACATACTTAAATTATGGAGGGAACACTTTTCCACCTTATTGAATGACATCAGCACTGAAAGTAGTGGAGAAGACGAGCCCGATGTCCCACCGCCTGACTATGACGAGGTACGAATTGCGATTACCCGGCTGAAAAACAACAAAGCTACCGGAGCTGGGGGCTTGCTAGTCAAACAATTCAAGTACGACGGCGAGGAGTTGATAGGGTCATGCATCAACTCTTATGCAGAATATGGTAGGATGAATGCATGCCCGACGACTGGATTTCAAGTGTGCTCTGCATAATCCACAAGAATGGCCACCACGAAATACGCGCCAACTACCGCGATATCAGCCTTCTAAGCATAGGTTACAAGGTGTTATCGAGTGTTATTGTGTGAAGGACTGACGTCCACCGTCAACGAACTCATCGCACCTTATCAGTGTGGCTTTAGGCCTGGCACATCCACCATAGACAAGGAATTCATAATACGCCAAAAGGAGTTGCCTATACGCCGCGATTTCTGAAATCGGCATCTCCGCAAATTTGATACGGCTGTGAAAAATGACGTAGAGCAATACCACCAGCTCCATAAGAATTAGGAAGGACCTCTCCTTGGGCTGCAAAACCATCGATGGGGCCACTATCGATATCATAAATATAAAGTTCCTTTTCCTTTTACGTTAACCTGCGAAAAGCAAACTGTTGTCGCGAAACTTTTTTATTTAGTTTAAGAAAAATTAACGAATACACTGTTTTGGTTTGAACTTTCTTAAAGTTTGTTTTATTTTGAATTTTCTAATACTTACCAGGACTACCACGGAATCCATCGTAGTCCAATTTTTCATGAAATATACGAAAATGCAATCACTGAATCCGAATAGCCACGAACGTAGCGTATACTTTGAATACGTATGTACGTTCGTAGCACCCCGAACTCAGTAATCGCATTTTCGTAGATTTTACGAAAAATCGGACTACCATGACTTCTGTGTTAGCCTCCACTTATAGCCTATTTTCACCATAACCTTAAGAGGCCAGGTCCGTTGAAAGAATTTTCACATGGGGTGATCGGCAGAGTTTATTTCTTACTTTTTGCTTTCGTTTTCATATGCTTAACATGAGCAATTAGCCCCTCTTCAAATTGTAATCTCCCTTTTTCAATAGGCATAAACTGCAGTTAAGGCTTGGTGAAAATGAACTCTTAGTTTGAAAATAAAGGAAAAGTTATATTTTTTAGCTTTTAAATCCGCTAAATATAATTACCCTCATTGCGAGAGTCGTGTCGAATGCAAGTCGTTTTTCGAGAGTCGAATTGTAATGAAAATTTCACGTCATTGCCTAAAATTTCCACGCGACTAGTGTATTAAAACGGAAAAACTGTATAGTTTTCGACGATCTTGGTCATTTACTTATTTCAGTACGATAATAGACAATGCTACTGTTGTCGAGTCGTACAATTTAGCCTCATTTACGACTTACGCAATGAGTCTGAATATTTGTAAATACAATAATATTTGTGTAACCCTGTTCTATTTAACGGGTCACCCTGAAGTCTATAAAACTATCGAAAGCCTTCGATGGTGCCACTATCGATGGTTTTGCAGCACTACCTCTCCTAAAAGGAACCATCAATGTCAATAAAGGAACCCATTGTTTGTATGTAGAGCGAACTCCCAATCATACGTACCAACTTATGCAGGGCCGTCTCTGTTGTAGAGCTGGAAAACTATCGATGGTCGTGGCCACAACCACAAGTCGATAGTCACAACCATCGATAGTATCGATAATCTCGAAAATGTCGACACTATCGATAGTTTTTATTAAAAATGAACAACAAAATTAAACATAATAACTTTTATTGAAAATGAGATCAGAATTGCTAAGATATGTCCATATTTTTGTTAAGGAACGAAAGTTTATCGACGATTTTTGGCTTCAAGCAGAATCTGCACTCTGAAATTATTTGCCCTGCTTTGCTAAATGTCCTTTCCAACTCACAAGATGAAACAGGTACCGCCAGCTTTTACTCTTACTGAATAATGTATGTATGAGTGAAAACTATCGATAGTGCTTACAAAACCATCGATGTTTTCGATAGTCAAATCGATAGGTAGGCATGGTGAGAGTATGATAAACTAAAAGCTCTCAAACGTTTTGAGTTCAATGAACGTTAGGCTTCTATTACTGAAATCTTTAGCATTGCCATGAACCCGTTTCCCTACTTTAGGAATAAAAATTTTTTTAATCTTCCTCCAGCTTGGTTCAGTATTAAGCACGCTCTAAAATTGCTACCAGGTCCTGAAGGATATCCAGCCAGAAAACTACGCGTTTTGGGCTGTGACAGTTTTTTTGCTTCTGGTTTTATTATCAGTCATATCAAAGCAATATAAGTAATGTATCTAAATAATTGAGAAACGATCTACACACATATACTTTTACATGACTGCATACGGAAGCACGTACTTATTTAAATTCGTATAAGCATCAAGTCGTAACTATTGCGTAGTAGAAGTATGTTTCTATAGCAAATAGATGTTTATATGCATTTAGGTTCATTAGAATTCTGCCAGTTATTTGCACGTTTTCTACGTTTATTGTCATGCTATTTTTTAAGTAAGAATTAATACGGTGATCTTACAAATGAGGTATGTAGGTGACTAAATACTAAGGCGATTGACTAGTTTTTATGCAAACCGGTAGTCTGTTTTTCCCATATCTTATGGGCGGTTTTTTGAAAACACGATTCTTCGAATACCGAATAAACCAGAGTTTTGTTATCGAATAAACCGGGTTTCTTAAAATTCCAGGGTTCGGAAACTCTCATTTCCATTCATTTATGAGATTTATCATGATCGATAACATTCCAAATCTATTTTTACATTCTTATATCGCGAGTGCAAAATGCAAACAAATTTGTCATTTCTCACATTCGGAATGCAATCGACAAAAAAAATTCCGCTGCTTTTCATTCGCGATCGAAAAAAGCAAAGAAATTTCCTCTCACTCGAATATGAGAAGCCCGAGCATTGCCGATGTATAAAAACGACGCAAGTAATCCATCACTCACAACCACGGTTGCCACTTTGGTAAAATGTTACCAAAATTGTTAACTTTTATTCTCTTTGGTAATTTGGTAACTTCCGATCTCATTTGGTAACTTTTAGGCCGAATGCCTAAAAACCCTAAAATATTTTACAGTACCTGCGGCAAAGTTACATACACGTGGCAAATTTCTTACGGAATGAATTTGTTTTTGAGGATACATACGAAATTGTGAGTTATGATTGGCATGTGTACAAACATATGAGCCACAAGGAGCTAAGGTCAGAAAAATAAAATAAAATATCTAGCTACTAACAAAGAAAATTAAAATGATAAATAAAACAGTTATGAATGATCAAATGAAAATGCGCGCTTTTTTGTTTTATGAAATATGGAAGGAAAGGATGTTACTCACACATGCTTGACA
Source organism: Rhagoletis pomonella (assembly GCF_013731165.1). NCBI lineage: Eukaryota > Metazoa > Arthropoda > Insecta > Diptera > Tephritidae > Rhagoletis > Rhagoletis pomonella. The sequence continues at coordinate 13,084,171 of NW_023458561.1, read as the reverse complement.
AATGAATTAACTTCATTAAAAAACGTGAGGGATGCCATCAAATTGTACTTTTTTTTTTTAGATACCGCTTATATTATAAATTCAACATAAAGTTATTATAAGCTTTGACCCTTAAGTCTATGAGTTTTCAAAAAGTCGTTTTGATCGATTTGGCAAGTGCAGAAATCATGTAAGTATATACCTATGTATGTAAACTACTAGGCAACTTTAATACAAGTAACGCCCATTGTTTATTTCAAAAGAAAAAAGGCTTTTAATACTTTTGGTAACTTTTTGGTAATCTTTTTCAACGCGAAAAATTTTCAACGACGTTGTACATGAACCAACGACTACAGATCACGCAATCCGCCATCGTTGTATTTGTAATCGAATTTCAGAAAAAAGTTTTCGTAGGTTTTTTGATATTTTTCCCTTTTGTTTACATCGTTTTCTATCGCTGGCGGGATTGGCTTTTTTTTAGCAATTTGATGTGTTTTATGAACGATTTTTATTTTAATTTTGATTTATTAAAAATTTATGATATAAAATTAAGTGCTCTGTGATTGGAACAAGTTTGTGCGTTTGTTTGGTCTGGCAAAAGGCCTAAATTTCATGAAAAGTGGGTGGACGTTTGTGGCCAGAACGTTGACATTGAAAAATCGACCCGTGGTGATGATATGCGATTGTAAAACATTTTCAATCATGAAAAACCATGATGGAAGGGTATTTCAATAAACAACTTTTTGACGGATACTGAGATTTTTGAAGCTTCATAATGTGTTCATGTTGCTAGCAGCCTTACCATATTGTTAATATTTAGAAATAAATTAGGGAATTCCGAGATGGGAATTTCTTTCACAGTAAATGGGTGTAAATATTTTAGTATTCTAAGACGAAACCAAACAAGTCTAGTACTTGCTATACATATGTATCGAAAATATGTACATATAAAGAATGCAATTTTACTTCGAAGTACATTGGATAATGGCATATGTACTTACGTTTATGGTATTTCTCACCCCTACCCCAAAACTGAAAATTAATCTATATGTATATATGTTGCGTTAACATTATTAAATGTTTTTATTTAGGTAATAAATCGAAAGACCCATCAAGATGTAATTTTTCTCATCTTCTTATTTTCATATTTAGTTTTGTTCTCTTTGACCTTTAGATTTAAATATCGTATTGGAAAAAATGTCCTTCCCAAAAAAAAAAAACGGTTTACAACGGTAGTAACATTTGAATTGTACATTACATTATTTCTTTTTAAATTTGGACTTGTTAATTTTTAACCATTAATTTCAATAAATTTCGAGTTAAAATGCTCCAAAAGATTCAAAAAATCAGCACTTGGTTTATAAGGACCTCCTTCAGATATGCAATTAACGAAAGTAAATTATTGTCTTTCCCTTCACTCGTCCTGAAATCGAATTCCGCCAGACTCATTTTCGACACAAGGTAACCTGTATAATTCTCCGGCCAATCAAACTCGATATCGTTAAGTGGTATTTTTGCGGGAATTTAGGAGGATTTCACTCATAAACACACAGAATAATTATATATATACGTTTGTACGGTGCCACATCCTCTTTTCAAATAGCCCATTTTTCTCCATGAGTATAAGATTGATTTCATATGTCGTCGTACCAAGTTCCGGTAGTCTACCATGAACACTTCCAGAGATATGCATTTCGGCTTGCATGGGAGGTGCCACGTCCCTTTTCCCAATAGCTCCAATTTTTCTCCAAGAGTATGCGATTGATTTCACATATCTCTATACCAAGTTCCAGTACTCTACCATAGTACTCTACCATGAACATTTTCAGAGATATGTAGTATGAAAAATTCAGTATGTATGGGAGGTACCACGCTCCCTTTTCCAATAACCCCAAATTTTTCTCCATGAGTATGCGTATGTAGCCCATTTCTTTTCCAGGAGAATAAGATTGATTTCATATATCACAGTACCAGGTTCCAGTATTCTACCATGAACACTTCCAGTGTGCAGTATGAAAAATTCGGTTTGTATGGGAGGTGCTACGCCCCCTTTATATATCGAATTTTTTTAGCCTATAACCATTCTTGGGACGTCGGAAACATCAAAATGAAATTTCAAAAAAATCGTTTCGGCCGTTCTCGAGATTTGCGAACACATAAAAAACGGCTTTCAAAATATATATGTATTAGTATAGAAGATTGGTATGAATCGAAATGGTTTTAAATATGTATCACAGTATGTATCGCATAGGATACCAACTGTTTAAAAGGTTAAATTCAAACTATTCAATAATTTAAATGAATTATTACAATATGGGTATCAATCGAAATAGTTTTTAAATGGCTTCATTTCCATGTAAGAGGTTTTCATCTGTTTAAAATCTCAAATTGAGTTCAGGGGATAAGTTAATTGAAAAAGTATGACAAGATGGTTCAACAAATTTTAAACCTACTGTTCTTTAATGGAGTTTTTCTGGAAATAAATTTTGAAATTTCATACACTCAGCGAGGCGGGTGAGGGCGATCTAGTTTAGATATAAAAGGTAGAAATAATTAGGGATAAGAGAAGGGTACTGTTTCGAAGTAAGACTGGTTTTACAATCTCCTGTAAAATTCGGGCAACCAAACATACGTGAACATTTAAGGCCTATGATCTTTTTGATCTATCTTACCACTTGCAATTTCGCTTTCCACTTGATATTATAGAAAAGGCACTGGAGAGTTCGCTTCAGGATTGATAATGTAATTTTTATTAACAAAATCGGGGGTTCATCGGACACGTCCGCACGGGGTGAATTCGGAAGAATTGTCTAAATAAACTCTTATTTTCAGTTTTACTCATCACTATTTTGTAAAAAAAGATATGTGCAACACTCGGTAAATAATTATATGTAAGTATTTCCTAGCTGCCGCTGCGGAGTATAGTTATTACAAGTGCGCAAGAAAAATGCTTTTCTTTTCCACTAGCGGTCGCCCCTCGTGGCAATGGCAAACACCCGAGTGTATTTCAGCCATGAAAAACAGCTTCCCATAAAAATACAATCGCCATTCGGAGTCGGTGTAAAACTCTATGTCCTTCCTTTTGCGTGCCAACTTCAAGACGCACGCCACAAATCGGAGGAGAAGCTCGGCCAAACGCTAACATGTTGTGGCGAATATTGCGGCAACGCGAAGCGAACAACGAGAAAATGGCAGAATGTTTGAGGAATGACGTAGAAAGTTCGACAGTGAGAAACGTCAAGTGGATGAATACTGCGAACAGCGAGAGAATGAGCGATAAACTTCTGAACGTTCTAGAGTTGCCATGCGCAGGTATATAAGGCAAGTCAGCAAGCTACAAGACAAGTCAGTTGCGAATCAGCAAGCTATAAGTTTAGTTGTGTTAGCAAGTTTTTAAGGTGTTTAAATTGCCTTAACGAGTATTGTTGTTGCGTAAACAAGTACTGTAAAGTCTTTGTTGCACAATACAGTTGATTGTACTGTAATTTGGTTATCGTGAGCGTTTATTTAACAATCCAGCGATACGAACCGAAAGGATTTTGGAAAATCCGTCAAGTAGTCAAGTATAATCGTAAAAATTGGTGTCAGAATTGGGATTGTTAAATAAATCCCATAGGAGAAAGTCGTGAAAATGACAAAAATTCAAGAGCTAAAAATTGTAGAACTCAAACAGGAGTTAGAAAAGCGAAATTTACCAACCTCCGGAAGGAAACTGGAGTTAATATCACGGCTGCGAGAGGCTATGGAAAAGGAAGGCATCGACGGTAAAAAATACGAATCCCATTTGAGACAGTTCGAGAAGACGGCTACAGGAAATCGTAGGAGCATGGAGGATAAATCCGCTGCATTATTCGTCGCTTTGAAGGGGCCTGCAGCGGAAATCTTGCAGACTATTCCCGACGGCGGCGCTTTAGTTGCGGAAAACCAGGATTGTGTGCGCGATGGTAAGGCGGTACCAGCAGGTCTAACAGTTCAGCAATACGTAAGCGCAAGGCTAACGAAGATGAGCACAACTCCAATCAGTCGTTAAACATCGTATTGATACTGGCTATGCAAGGCGAACCCAACCAACCAACCAACGTGAAGCTGTAAGCCAAATTATAAAAGTAATTAGCGAGAGTGGTGTGATTGAACCATCAGTGAGTCCATGGAGTTCGCCGGTAGTACTTCTGAAGAAGGAGAATGGTCAAATGCGGTTCTACGTAGACTACCGGAAACTAAATGATGTGATGAAAAGGGACAAGCTAACCACATCCCAGGATCGATGACTGGAACAAAGTGGTTCTCAACACTCGACCTTAAGAGCGGTTATTGGCAAGTATAGGTAAGTGACGAAGACAAGGAGAAGACTGCTTTCTGCGTTGGATATGGTCTGTGGCAATTCACGGTGATGCCCTTTGGATTATGCAATGCTCATGCCACTTTTGAAAGACTTGTGGACCATGTGCTTAAGGCGGGGTCACAAAAATAGTGAACCACATATCTTCGCTGGCATTAAATAAACCAATGTTAAGGCTTATAAGTGACTTGCAAAATGTATGGTTTTTAAGGATATGTGCCGGCACTTATTGAATTTGAACGTAAAGTCTCAAGGCGCTAATAAAACTGTTATAATTATAATAGATCTAATTCGCGCTTGAAAGGTTTTGGTAAAGATAATAGTGGGATTCATGAAACGTCGCAAAGTTGCTGCAAATGTCGCATTTGTTACAAAATTTGAAACCTTGCGACACAGCTGATTACTTTTGTATGGAAACTCTCTTTCGACGAAATTGCGACATTGTCATAGTATTTGAGCTGACAATTATTGCAAAGTCAAAGTCGCGAATAACATGTTTTTTATTGTCTTCGAATACTTCAAGAAAAAGTACATCAGTTAAGGCTGCTTCGAAATATAATTGTAAAAACTTTTATTTTTCTATAAAGCGCGGCATTTTTAAAAAATTTAACATTTGCAATCCGGAGTTAAGATAGGTCGTTCATACAACTTTGTTCGCGACATTGGCATTTGGCCAAAAATGCCACTTTTTGACGTTTTATTAATCGCACTAATGTTTTCAAAAATTGCAACTATTTCCGAAACTTAAGGCTTTTAAAATCCGATTTAGACTGCTGAATAAGTTCCATTGTAATTCAATATGGGCTAAAAACTTTGCCGAAACAAGGAAAAAGTTGGAATCAAATTTGGTCAATTTGACCAAAAATGCTAATACTAAAATTCTAGAAACTTCGAATTCAATTCCAGACATATTAGCTGTCTGCAGAAGTTGGCGTTTGCTATCTTGTCAAGGCCTTGAGCTCGAAAAATATACAATACTGTTAAATTGTAGATGCTAAAGATTATTAGTAAAAAAGTTTGAGTACCGGTCCGTCAGGTCTTGAAGTATGTAGTTTATGTGTAGGGCTAATTGCCCTCTGTCTTTCCTCGAAATTTTTGGCATCAATACTTACATTTATGTGGTGAATGTTTCTCTCGGGGCTATTAAATATTGATCTTCTGATGGCATTGCAGATGTTTTTGGCCTTGCATATGTTGAGGGAGTGCTTTTTGTTTTTTTGGTTATTGTTTCCGAAATGGTATTGAAGAAGCTTTCAATTGAATTGATATAGAGATAAGATTCGAGTTTAACTCGGATTGAGATTGCACTGAGCTCATTTTAGGATTTATAAATTTTTGATTAACTCGTTTATCTATTCCTATTGTATGATCTACCAAGTGTTTTTCTAGTCCTGATGCTTTACTTTCTGAATTGCATGATTGTTTTAAGGACTTTTGATTTGATTTGTTTTCAATATCCGATATAAATGTTAAATCACCCATGGGCGTAGCCAGGTAGCGGCAGGGGGCGGAGGCCCGGACCCCCCTAACTTCCAAATTTTCGTCCAGATATTCAAAAATAGTACCACGAAATACTTGCTCGATATAGACCGGTTGGGTGAACAGCCAAGACGTTTACTTGTTAAGTAATTACAGCAGATGGCAGAAAACATATAGCGCACATATATTCCTATAATAAAAATAGCATATTAGAGGCTGCTAAAATATCTATTTTAAATTATAGTTAAATCATTAGTTAAACTTTACTACAGGAAAATTACACAGAATTTTCTGTAATTAAGTTTAACTAATGATTTAACTATACTTTAAAAAAGATAAGTTAACGGCCCGTAATGAATTTTTTATTTATTACACGGCCTGACAAAACAAAAACAAGTAATATATTTAGCATAAATGAATATACCAGCATAACAAATCTGCATACTCAAAATGTTCAATAAGTCCCCATTTTATACATACCTATGTATATAATTTAAGAGAAGATATTTCCCAGCAAAGCAATAATTATAAATTGTTAGTTTACCTTACAAAATTGCGGAGGAATTACAGAGTATACGGAAAAAAGTTTCTTTTTTACATTTTTTATTTTGAATAACGTCTGGTCCGGGTATTTGGTTTACTATACAGGTATGTAGAGCTATGAATCTAAAAAATAAATCAGGGTTTAGTAGAGATATTCGCTTTTGCCCACTATGTTTTGTACATTTCCCAGTACTGCAAAGCTTTTGACTGCCATTCAGCTGGGAGTGGCCAGAAGTGATTCGTGTGCTTACGGTTCAAATCACAGCTCACTGCGTCCGGATATTTATATCCATCAATCCTCTGGGTAGCGACCGAACACTAGTTTGGGAGAGAGCTAAAGTGGGAGGGCGTAACACCCCGCGTGCGGTGCATCGGATGATACCCCTTCTTTTGATGACGATCACGGCTAACATAGGAAGCACTATGATTTGAGGGTATGCACCTGGAATATCCCAACCCTTAATCGGTAAGGCGCCTGTGCCCGGCTGGTTGTTGTCCTAGGGAAAATAAAAGCTGACGTCACGGCCATCCGTGAAATGCGATGGACGGGGTGAGGAAGGTAAGCGTGGAGCCTTGCGACGTTTACGACAGTTGCCACGTAAAAGAGCGCAAGTCGTTGTTGGATTTGTGGTGGAAGAGAGAAAGGCGTTCACTCTAGTGGACGAACGTCTAGCCACAATCCGCATCAAAGCGAGATTCTTCAACATCTCGCTCATATGTGCCAATGCCCCGACGGAAGAGAAGGACGAGTCATCCAAGGATCTCTTAGCTTAGAGCGTATATATTAGCGCTGCCCCCGATACTTATAAAAATCGTGCTTGGCGATTTAAATGACAAGGTGGGAAACGAAGGGATCTTTGGCGCCAGTGTCGGAAAAACTCCTCTGTCCTGATCGACTTCGTCTGGGCCCGAAACTTGGCAGTATGTAGTACTGGGTTCTAGCATAAAAAGATTCATCAAGCAACATGGGTGTGTCCAGGTGGAAAAACGGGAAACCAAATCGAGGATGTTGTGAAAGACGGAAGGAATGCTTCCAATGTTTTAGAGGTACATACGTACACTCCGAGGGCCAAACATCGACTCGCACCAATATATTGATGCAGCCAATATATGACCCCACCTCGGAGCAGCAAAAAAAAGGCCCCCAACAATGCAAGAAAACCTCAACGTTGAAAATCCGCAACCGAAACAGACGGCCAATGGATTCGCCGCTCGACTCTCACACCTGCTGTGAGAGAGCACTCTTCAACAAACCGACATACGGGAGCAGTGGAACCACATTTCCCGCTCATTACTGGACGATGAGGAGTGTCAAAAAGCTGCAGAGAAAAATGCTTGAAATCCTGGCCGACAGAAAAAGTACCCGAAATTTTTAGCAGAGAGTTGAACGACTTACGGAAGGTTTCAAGACTCCTGTAGCAAAAACAATGGAGACCTAGTGGCCGATGTACAGAACACACTGAACTTATGCAATATCCTAGCGCCTGACTACGACGAGGTACGAATAGCGATTATGCTGATGAAAAGTAACACAGTTGCTTGAGCTGACGGCCTGTTAGTTGAGCTATTCAATTACGATGGCAAGGAGCTAATAAGGTGCGTGCCCGACGACTGGAATCCGAGTGCACTCTGCCCAATCCACATGAAAGGCGACCCCGCCCTGCGTGCCAACTACCGCGGGATCAGCCTTCTAAGCATAGGTTGCAACGTCTTATCGAATGTATTGTGTGAAAGACTTAATACCACCGTCAGTGAACTGATTGGGCCTTAGCAGTGTCGCTTTAGACCTGGTAAATCCTCCATAGACCAGGTATTCACAATACACCAAATCTTGGAAAAGACCCGCGAGAAAAGGATCAACACCCACCACATATTTGTCGATTTTAAAGCCGCTTTCGACTGAGCTAAAAGAAGGTGCTTATACGCTACTGTGTTTGAATTTGGCATCTCCTCAAACCTCATACGGCTGTGTAAAATGACGTTGAGCAATACCACCAGCTCTGCCAGAATTTCGAAAGACAGAATTGTTTCAGACAGAGCGACTCCCTTTCATGTGACTTCTTTAACCTGATGTTGGAGAAGATAATAAGAGCTGCTGAACTGAGCCACTCAGGAACAATTTACTACAAGAGCGTACAATTGCTGGCTTATGCTGATGACACTGATATCATCGGTAAGAAAAACTGCGAAGTCTGTTCTGCCTTTTCCGAGTTGGACAAGGAAGCAAAGCGAATGGGTCTGGTGGTAAACGAGGACAAGACGAAGTATCTCCTGTCATCAAACAATCAGCATATTCGCGCTTTGGCACCCACGTCGCTGTTGACAATTATAATTTCGAGAAAGTAGAGAATTTCGTTTACTTGGGAACCAGAATTAACACCGACAATAATGTCAGCATGGAAATCCAACGCAGATTCGCTCTTGCCAACAAGTACTACTTTGGACTGAGTAGCCAATTCAGGAGTAAAGTCCTCCCTCGACGTACGAAAACCACACTATAAGTCACTCATCATGCCCGTGATGGTATATGGCGCAGAAGCATCGACAATAACAACATTCTATGAGGGGGCTCTTGGATTATTCGAGAGAAAGATTTTGCGGAAGATTTACGGGCCTTTACGCGTTGGTGACGGCGAGTACCGTAGACAATGTAACGATAAATTGTATGAGCTTTAATACGACATGGACATAGTGCAGCGAATTAAAATTCAATGACTCCGCTGGCTTGCCCATGCCGTTCGAATGGACACCGACCCTCCAGCTCTGAAAATATTTTGACTTCACTTGGCATTTCCAATTGGCGTCAGTTGGCCAAAATCGGTTTGACGGTTATAGCGCCAAATAAGAAGAAGATAATAGATCTATAACCTTATCAGTCACACAGTGTTATAATCCCGACGAAATCGTTGACGGTGGTACCGGGAGGGGAACGGTACATGACGGTAGGAAGTTTAGTTTGGGGTAAAGTTTCACACTGACGGGGTTAGGCTTTCGATGCTTCGTCCTCGTAAAATAAACATGCTCAATAAAAAGATAACAATTTAAATCGACGAATAGTTTTATTTCAACTTTTGTGAACTTCTGTTTAAGGTTTTTTTTTACAACATATTTACCTCTGTTGGATACAATAATTTCGGTGTCATCTCGAGTGCAATATTTTCCTTGTCGAAAAGGAATTCGTTAATGGCACTAAATGAGTGGTCTTTAGTTTCCTGTGTTCGTAATAATCCTATCCGCTTCTTATTCAGATACGAAGTATGTGGCGATATGGGCTTACTTTCTTCATTTGCTCTCGATCCCATGACTGAATCAATGTTTTTTTATTTTCGTTCATCTTCTACCGGCAATAAATGTATATAATATGTATAGTGTTCATGTTATAATAATATAATAGTATTCTTATAGAATAATATTCTACAATTAAATGCTATTAGTTAAATAAATTTCCATTTAATGGATATAAAATATATGATACCACGCATCTACATACAAGTGAAAACTTCGAGGTGAAGCGGACATTCTCATAAGAAAGAGATTAAAACACTATGGGCTGGTTTCTCCAACTCAACTTAACTTAGTTTAGCAAATTTTTTAGATTTAGCCAAGAATAAGCTGTGTAAAAGTAAGCTAACTTGTGACTTAAGTCCAAAAAATGGCTAAACTAAGTTAATTTGAGTTGGAGAAACCAGCTAATTACTAAGTGTGGAATTTATTCATAAATAGTTCTTAAATACATTTTAATGCCTATTTGGGTGGTGATACTGTACCTTGGTCCCCGTGATTGATTATAATGCAAAAAATGCCTTTAGGGATATTAGAGGTTAATTACGCCAAAGGGTAGAAAATAATATAAGATAATAAAAAGTAGAACATTCGACACATTGTCCAGTGGTCCACTTATCTATAAGCCCTCAGATCTCCGGAAAATCCCCAATCAATCGATAATCGAAACAGTTGAGGCGGCCGCCCTGGGACCACTAATCGCATTGCTTCAGGGTGGCATTCCATATTTCTCATTGACTAAAGTTTCCTTGGTGCACCTGCGTCCAGGTCCCGCTTCTTGACTCTAAGTAAGTAATCTGCATATTTAGCTATGTTCTTGTAGAGGAGTTTCACTATGAAGCATGGCATGGATGAAGTTATCTGAGTTAATTGGTCCTAAGAGGTCTTGTAGATTATTGCGCTCGGTTTCCCATCTTTTGCATCTTCTGCGTCGCTATATATGTATGTATGACGGCTCTTCGATTTTCCCATTCTATAAAGGTATTAGCGAAAGTAACCATGCCCAGACAGCATTTGCGTGACGTAATAGTTTACTTCGCCATGTTATCTTTGGGTCCACAGTTTTAGGTCTTTTGTTAGCCTAGCCGTCAATCTGCCGCGGCTTTCGATTTGCCACCTATCTTACCATAGTCTTAGCGTCTCGTCTCTTACTCTTTCCCTTTCGTTGTCACTTGGTTCGTTTGCGCCTTAAGTTCATCATTTTCTTAAAGCTGTTGTGCTATGGGCTCTGGAAAGTATCTTGCAATGGTTATTTTTCTGTAGGGTGTTAGCCCAGATCTCCGCTCCGTATAGCAAAATATTCAAGGTTGTGGACATAAGAAGTTTCCTTTTACTTTGGGTCGATCCACCAATATTGAACACTAATCTGCTTAGGTAAGCCATTTCCGTTGCTGCTTTGTTCCCAATAAATTAGCCTAGGGTCTAGAATTACGCCTACGTACTTTATTTCTCTTTGCGTATTTAATGTAAAGCGGGTCAGTTTCATGCTCACTTCTAAGAGAACATGCTTCTTGGTTAGGAGTATTAGCTCGGTTTTTTATCATAGTCTGATTTAGTTTGCGGCGAGCATTTTCGATGTCCCGTGCGGTGATCACTGCGACAATGTCATCAGCGTAGCCTACTAAATATGTGTCATCAGGCATCTAAAGGTTTAATATTCCGTCGTAGCTGACGTTCCATAGGTCTGGCCCAAGAATAGCGCCTTGTGCTGCGCCCGACGTGATCTTCATTTGCCTGGGTCCATCGTATGTACAATAACTCGGGTATGGTACAATAACTCGCGGCCTTCTAGATAGCTTGTAATCATGAGTATAAGGCAGTGTTGGCAAAATGTTAATCTGATTAACGATTAAAAATTAAGTATTAAAATGTTAATCGCGATTAACGATTAGAATTGATTAATCGTAATCATCCGTACGATTAATGATTAAATTTTTTTAATCGTTAACGCTCGGTTGTGTATACGATTAAATAATTTTAATCATTAATCGTTAATCCAATTAAAAAATTAATTAAGTGGTCTAGTTTGTCCGAATTTGAAACCAAACACGGGTTATAGTTATTTCTTTTGTGTTTCACACTTAAAAAAACGCATAATATATAAAAACAATAATAATTATTATTCTATATATTTTATTATCCGATCAGTTCGTAATTTATTCAATTGTATGTTACCAGGCTAGTCTGATCTAAGTGTTTGGTGCAAATAAAACTACGTTATTTCACTTTCTGGCCCAACGTTTTGCTAAAACATTTTTAGCTTCTTCAGGGGCAATTCCGTTTAATTAAATCTGTCACGAACCATAAAATACAAAAACACATTATAACCAAAAATAGTAAATGGAGACATAAAAACATATACATATATGGAATTACAAATGATAAGAAAAACTACAGATTGAGTTTGAGAACAAACAATTTGACTCACACTATTTTAACATTAATACATACGAATTATTGAACACTAAATACTAATAATCTATACCATCTTTTGTGGGAGCTTTGTCAATACTAAAAGTTTGTTTATAATCATAAACATGAAATGTATGCGGCTGCAATGTTGTCTGTATCTTCATTTCTGGTCATGGTCTTTTCTCTCCTTTGCATTATTCTGAGGCTCTCTAATGTATATCGGGTTGACTCCCTTTTTTCTTTGTCAATAACTTTTGCGCTTGCGAAATCAGCTGTGTGTGGAGCTCAAGGAAAAATTCAATATTGACATCAAATTTATAGCCAAATATGTGGACGACATCTTCGCTATAGTTAAACGTAATGACGCGAATATTATTCTAAGGATTCTAAACAAGTATCACAACAAACTCCAATTTACGATGGAAATAGAGAAAAATTCAAAAATCCCTTTCCTTGACGTTTGCATTCATAGGGAAAACCAATATATTTTACTTGACTGGTACTCTAAACCAACTTCTTCTGGACGCTTAATAAATTTCTATTCATCGCAAACAACTAAATATAAGATTAACACAGCAAAAAACCTCATCCACAAAATATTGACGATAAGCCACACACGATTCCATGACGCTAACATAGAGAAAACAAACAAAATCTTAATATGCAATAATTATCCTGTTAAATTAATACGAGAACTAATAAATCAACAAATTATGAAAAATAACATTCACCCAAATACAATACCGAAGACAGACACAACAAAAACCACCAAGAAATTTTACAGTGTAACATAATTATATTCCCAACACAGCATAAATAAACCACAAAACACAGCACTTGCCTACAAATCCAATCACACCCTTTCGACAATATACACAAAAACAAAGTGCCCAGGAGATGTCCACCAACAAAGCGATGTAGTGTATGAAATTAAATGCAAAGGAAAGGAAAATGAAGAATGCGGGAAAGTGTATATTGGGACAACTAAGCGGCCTTTAGGTGTTCGATTAGGCGAACATGAAGCTGACATCAGAAAACAAAAAAGCAGTACAGCATTAGCACAACATATAACAAGTGGACACACAGCTGATTTCGCAAACGCAAAAGTTATTGACAAAGAAAAAAGAGAGTCAACCCGATATACATTGGAGAGCCTCAGAATAATGCAAAGGAGAGAAAAGACCATGAACAGAAAGGAAGATACAGACAACATTGCAGCCGCATACATTTCATGTTTATGATTATAAACTAACTTTTAGTATTGACAAAGCTACCACAAAAGATGGTATAGATTATTAGTATTTAGTGTTCAATAATTCGTATGTATTAATGTTAAAATAGTGTGAGTCAAATTGTTTGTTCTCAAACTCAATCTGTAGTTTTTCTTGCCATTTGTAATTCCATGTATGTATATATTTTTATGTCTCCATTTATTATTTTTGGATATAATGTGTTTGTATTTTATGGTTCGTGACAGATTTAATTAAACGGAATTGCCCCTGAAGAAGCTAAAAATGTTTTAGCGAAACGTTGGGCCAGAAAGTGAAATAACGTAGTTTTATTTGCACCAAACACTTGGATCAGACCAGCCTGGTAACATACAATTGAATAATTATTATTATTAGTAATACATAAATTGGGAATTTTTATAACCCACCGCACATGTGCAGAGGGATATATAAAACCTAGTTTGCTTAGCGTCTGTTAAAATAGATCTTAATGAAAATGCTCACCAAATTGCTTAGATTTATGAGGAAAACCGACTTTGCCATACCCGATTAACTGGCCTTGTGCGCACAGTAAAATTCCAGCATAAATTTATTAATCACAAAACCTACTTAATAAAATTAAGGGTTAATGATTAAAAATTAATTTTTTTAATCGCGGTTACGATTAACGGTTTAATCAGATTAAAATTAATCATGATTAACTGTAATCGGATTGAATTTAATGGAATTAGCTAATTGATTTAAAAATCAATCGATTAGTGCCAACACTGGTATAAGGTACGTGGGTATGTTGTAGACTTCTTCTCGTGCGTGTATGATATTTTCCCATTTTGCGGTGTTGAAGGCGTTACGAACGTCTAAGGTTGCAAGCAGGACTAGCTTTTTGTGTTGGTATGCGGCTTCCACAGTTTGTTATTACGTGTTTTATAGCTTTAGCTGTTGATCTAGTGGGCCTGAATCCGTACTGTCTTGAGGAAAGTCCGCCGCCGCTGGCGAAAGCCGCTTATTTTCAAGCTTTTAGCAGCCTTTCTAAGAGTTTTCGAGCTGTGCCCAGCATACAGAGTGGTCGATACGCTGATGGTGATTCAAGGTTTCCCTTTCCTTTGCTGATTAAGATGAGCTGGTGCCTTTTCCAAATTTCTGGGAATATTCCGTTCATGAGGCTGGAATTGTACATGTTTAGAAGCAAATGAGGGCGTTCTGTCGCGATTATTTTTAGAACTTCTGCTGGAATGCCGCCTGGGCCTAGTGTTTTCTTGGCCTTTACTCTATTAGTGGCGGACTTGGGCTCTTCTGCGGTGAATGGTGGTATTTCTTGAGGAGCGATGATATGCTCCATTTCTTTGGTTAATGCCTCATGCGCGGAAAAGAGTTCGCTTACTATGTATACAATTTTTTGAGCGCTTAGCGCTCGTGGTTTTGCTATGGCCCCAAGTTTTTTCATTATCACTTTATATCCGAGACCCCAGGGATTTCTGTTTATATTCCTCACGCAGTTCTTCCCACTTTCTGTGCTTGCTGGACTCTATTGCTCGTTTGAGTTCTTTTCTAGCAGCTTGGCATAGTTGTGCCTCTGCGATTGCAGCGCTTCTACGCCTGGCCCTGGTGTAAGTACGCCTCAGGTGGAGGGACGTTCGTCTAAGTTGAGCTATGTTTTCCGTCCACCAATATGCTGATCTTTTGTGTCGATTGCTTCCGGTTTTTGGTATCGCTTTGCTACAGGCGCTGGAGATCACTTTCATTGTAGTCTCTACTGTTTCCATTGCGTTCTTGTAAGAGGATTCTTCTGAGCCATGCGCATCTATTTCAGATAGCAGTGCTTCGCTATTTAATTTCGAGACATCCCATTTGCGAGTGCAACATCGTTTTTGGCGTCTATTATAAAAGAAATGTATTGGTGATCGCTACCAGTGTAATCTTCCAATACTTTCCATTCCTTTATAATGCCTGCTATGCCTTCTATCTGTCGTGGTTTCTTAGCATCCTGGTCTTCGGAAGGTTTTGGTATAACATAGAATATCCAAAGGCTAATCAGGTCAACACCATATGATATGTATGAATGTTTGCCGGCCCTGACCTATTAATATATATATATGTTTTTTTTTTGTAAGACATTTTCATAATATCTCGAAATGTAAGGATCAGTTCGAAAAATTGCCTTGCCCAACTTGTTCAGTAACCTTCAAAACATACTCTAAGACCTTAAAAAACTTCAATTTCGTGAGGGATTTCGTGTGCATACGGGTTGAAGAGCACTTGAAGTGGAGGCAGAAAACGTCCATGCGAGACCTCTAAATGTTAATATTTTGCAACAAATTTTCAGGATATAGTTTTTAGCCATAATGGAAGCTAAAAAGTCAAGAGCATCAAAAAAGCACTTTCATTTTTTTCTGGTCAGTCTATTGTACATACATGTATTAAAATTAAAACTTTAGAACAAATAACTCGAACCATCAACGCCAAGGTAAATAAATTTTTAGTTAGGCAACATGAATCACTGATATAAATTTGTGTATAGTATTTCGACTTACATTTTTATGAGTGGGTCTGCAATCAAAATGCATGTATACTCAAAAAGCATGCATATAAATAGATCTATGTGTTTTAAGTGACTCAATCCGTTGCTGAAGAGCTAATTGCCATATCAGAGTGCTATCATAAAAACGTCAATCAATATCAAATTTAATGGTAATAAGTCACCGCTGTAAAGTCTTCGAAGTCATACAAAGGTAATGTTCACTTACATTATATGTACCCAAGCATGCAAATATCGATGCCTACATATGTACATTATGTCAATTACGAAAACCTACTGAAAATGCTGAGTACTTAAAAATGTACATACATACAAATGTTTCCACATACATACACACATGTATGTACATATGTACTTATGCACTTATAGAAACACTTAAATATGCAAGTTCGTAGCAACATGTGTAAGGTATGGAGAAAATTAAAAGCCTAGGCAATATTTGTTTGACATGGATCAGGCAAAGGTCGTTGTTAAAAAATGGACACCAAAAGGAGAGGAATGCTTGGAATGTTAAGGTATTGCGGGTCAAATAAAGTCATCACATAATACGACTTTTATTGAGTTACCTCATATTATTTAATAGTTTAATGGATTACTTAAGGTTTGGACTTTATTGTTTTTTTTTCATTTTTAAGAAATAAGTAAAAATGCTGTAAGTCATATTAACGAGTGTATAATTGTTGCTTACAATATAGGGATGTAAAAAACATTGCTGCGACGGATGCACCGGGGTGCTTCCGATATGTGTATGTGTTTATATCCATACATCGATGCATTATTTTGATTAATCGAGTTTTATGTTTTCTCCACTCACATTATTTTGTGTGATTAATAATTCTTCAAAGAGGAAATTTCATCAGAATCCTATGTTAATTTAAGAATTTTAGAAATAGATGCATTTAATAATTTATTGTACTTATATACAAGAAATAGCCAGTTTAGGAACTTCGGAATGGCCTTTTTTGAAGGATTCTACTTTTTGATAAAAATTATATATCGACGCATCGAAAGCTCAATGTTTTTATGCGATACATCGAAATACATCGATGCCGTGCCCTGCAAAAATTTGAGGACCCAGTAGACCCTTTATAGTTTTAAAGTATGTGCCAGAGAACCAGATTACATACTAGTAACTTGTTATGGCGACCTGGACCACGTCAAACGTAAAAAAATCATATATGTGTTTAACATAATCTCTTCGTGACCCATCGGCAATTTGATTCGGTTGTCGAATGTGAATATATGTAATTAAAGCTAATTTTAAGAAAATATATTTCAAAGTAAAAATTTTATTATTTATTACCTTGTTTATGCCGACAAAGCGCTTTGATCCACTTCGCTGTGAATCAAAACGGATGCAATAACCAAATTTCAATACGCTCTGAATCTCAAAAGTGTATTAACTCGAATTTGATTTCAAATTGGTTTTTTATTTCTCACATCGGTTAAAAAACATGTATATACACTTCACTCATTTGACGCGAAGTGAAAATAGGCTGGTTTTCTTTATACAGCCCGCCTTAAATTTGAATTATTACTAAAATAAATTTTAATTATTGTTCGCTTCTATTTCGGTCAATCGCGCAAATCAATTATTAAAGAAATATCGAAATAAAGCAACAAATTTTGTACTCTTTTGAATGCGGTTTCAGCGAGTGCGCTTTGAAGGCACAGCTATAAACGCTCGAAAGAAATATGTGTTGAGCCAAATTGGTTTTTTGTTTGTATATATTTAAAAAACGCCGTAAGAAATCATGAAATATTCGGTTTGTACAAAACCTTATGAAGTTCAGTTCACGGTCCAAACGGAGTAGTTGTGTAGGTGGGCCCATGTTATACAGCTGTGGACCTGGTGTGGTCAGGTACAATAACATCGCAATGTTAATGTAACAATTTTTTCTCCATATGTTTGGAACATCTTGGTTACAAGTGTTGCTTACAAGGAAACGTCGTCCTGTATTAGTATTTAAAAGTTGCCGTGTCTGAATCAGGGATGAAAAATTGAAATTTCAGATTGTACCTAATATCATAAAATAAATGTATCTAAATGAGACAGATTGTACCTAAAAAAAGTTACTTCATTCATTTGTAGTTTTTTTATAAATTTTGTTTAAAACATGAATACAAAGGATGGATGTACTTTAAACATGATTCGGTTTTTTTTAACTGAGCCTATATCCATAGATTATAGTCTAATGGGAATCGGAGAAGCGTTGTTTTTGTCTAATTTTGACTACTGAGAAATATTGGCGAAAAAGACAAAAAAACACACTTTGCGAAGTATACTTCTTTATCCAATAATAATAGATTGGCGCTTACACATATGTTAGTATTTGGCCGAGCTTTTCCTCCGATTTGTGGCGTGTGCCTTGATGTTGGCACACAAAGCGGAGGGACCTACAGTTTCACGCCGACTCCGAACGGCGATTGTATTTTTATGAGAAGCTGTTTTTCATGGCAGAAATACACTCGGAGGTTTGCCATTGCCTGCCGAGGGACGACCGCTCTTAAGAAAATTTTTTTTTCTATATTTTAGCGATGTTGCTTTGATTAGGGTTTGAACCCTGGTGCTGCGGGGTGGAAGCGCGCACTGCTTACCACTACACCACAGCGGCCGACATGCTAATTTATCCGATTCCTTTTTATAGGTGCAACAAGTCTAGAGAAAATAATCAAATTGCCGTAAGTAACTTCGAAAGCATTTTAAATATATTTCCAGAAATCAAAAAGCGATTATGGGTCAATAATAATAATTGTACCTAAAATCTACTGACTGTACCTAATGTACCTTTAAGTCATCAAACGTCGGAAAAAGGTACAATTGTACCTACTTTTTCATCCCTGGTCTGAATCTAGACTAGCGAATCAACTCGTGTCTCTACACTAGCTCTTTGTTACCCGATCATTGCTCGTGTTCGATCGTAATCCCAACACGATGTTTGCTCAGAGATAAAGTACCTACCGGAGTAATCCCTTTTAGTAGTTTTGTGCTACTCTGGTAAGCAGAGCTGGAGTATATGGTCCTGCCCTAATACATTGCCATGTTAAATAGACCACATTCTTCATACGCATTTCGGTTAATTTTGGGTACTCCTTGATCGTTAGGGGTACCCTTTACATGCACGGAGTAGCCGCGCTTTTTGCAGGTTTGCGGGGCAAATTTACATAACACTAGGGTGCCCATCGAAATTTTTTTTTGGAAATTTCAAGACCTTACCCCCTAATTTGATTCGTTTTAATGAGAAATATTATTAAAGATTTTTTAAAGCTCTCAATGACCTGTCGACTTAGGTCAGAAAATGCGATTTTATAGATTTATGAGTCTTTGAAAGACTATTTTTGATTCGATTGCAAAGATCGAACATGATCCGAGAAGAGAATATATATGCCTTTAAAATGGTATATATTAATCTATTTTCGGACTTGGCTTGTTGGAATTTTTAATCGGCCAAAATTAAAAAAAAAACCATATTTCTCAATTTTTTTTAAATTTTGATCATCGGTAATCTCCACAGTTTCAAAATATGTAGTACTTTATAAAATTAAGTCTATTGTTAAATAAACTGATAGCGCATTTATTGCAATCTCATAAAAATTGTCAAAGTTAGGCGACATTTTTTGAACAGTGTGGCTAAGTCATTCATAAATATTTATTCAAAATTGATATATACAATCGCTCTTTAGCAAAGAAGTGGGTTTTCAAGAAAATTGAAGTGGCACCGCCCACTTATATCATATACGTGTATCTCAAAAAGTACTTTACCGATCTCAATCAAATTTGTTACACACATTGTGCTTAGGCTTCTTAAGCGCCATATTGAAAATTTTGGAAATCGGACAAAAACCACCAACGTAACGGTAATTTCAAAAACCTCAAAGCTAGCTATATTTTAGGGGGAGGGGCTTTTGTCCGATTTCAAAAATATAGAAGACGGTACTTAAGGAGGCTAAGCACAATGCGTATACCAAATTTGGTCGAGATCGATCATGTAGTTTTCGGTATACGCATATATCATATAAGTGGGCGGTGCCACCCCCATTTTCATAAAATTTCTTAAAACCTACTTCTTTGCTAAAAAGCGATTTTTGATGAATTCCTTAGCCACATTGCTTAAAAAATCTGAAAGTCCGGTACATAAACAATATAAATTCAAGGCCGTATTTAAGAAAAGTCGCCTAACTTCGACAATTTGTATGCGATTGAAATTAATGAGCTATCAGTTTATTTAAAAATAGATTTAATTTTATCTCAGATTATATTCGATTAAAAATAGTCATTCAACAACTCATAAATCTACAAAATCGTATTTTCTGACCTAAATCGACAGATCGCGACCTCTGAATGACTTTTAAAAAATCTGTAAAAATAGACGATAACATTTCTCATAAAACAAATAAAATTAGGGGGTAGGGTCTTGAAATTTCCAAAAAAACATTTTCGATGTGCACCCTAATGTACATTAAATTTTTTTAGTGAATCCAACCTTTAATTACCACAAAAGCAAGAAGCAGCGATTTTATTTTTTACCAGCAAATATTTCTACTTATAAAATTATTTTGATACAGCTTATTAAATTAATGGAGTAAATAAATTATTCAGCTAACAGCTTTTATCCAAATTTGATTTAAATTACGAAAAATGATCCCATTAAAACTCATTCCTTAGTTGATGAGTTCATGAAAGTTGAAGGAACTCAAACTATTAACACCGGCTACTGTTCTTTCATTACATTTTGCAAATGGTTTCAAAATTGAAGTGTAAAGCAAGGCACTTGAACTTGTCACATGGCAATTATTCGTACGTACATATATAGCTCTGAAATTGTCTGAAATTAGAGTAGAAAAGGTTCAACAGAGGTTGCTTAAATATTATGTATTTTTAATGTAGATGTTTATACAAATTTATGCATATGTACATATTTGTAAAATGCATTACATATTCATATTATTTATTTATGGGGAAATACGTCCCTGGTACTAAATATGTACCGCCCGCTTATCGGGTCGAGATACCAGTATTTTTTTTTTTTTGTTTAAAAATATCGATACCAAAAACACTTTGTATCGAACGAAAAGTATCGAGTATGTACTTATATTTATTCATATCGTTTCATCCTCAGAGCGGTTCAGATCTGCGGCTCTTTTTATCTTATCCAACAACAGATTAAGGAAATCACACGAAACCTCGGTATTAAGCGGCACGGAGAGGTCCTTCCCAATTCTAGCGGAACTAGTGGTTTTGCTCATCGTCGTTTTACCCAAGCGGTAAAGTTTTGCGTGTATACAAAATTACAATTTTACAATTTGTAAAAAAAACAGTTTACTGATACAATTAAACCAAGGCACATTTAACAGGTAGTGTCAGTATAGCAGCTGATTTGATTTTTTTCAAATTATTTGTTCTCGAAAATGTCAAATATTTTTAATTTCTTCTCACAAAAGTTCTAAATTGTTAAAATCTATTTGCATGTGAAACCTTTTTCCATAAAAAACCAGCAATTGAATAGCAGCTGTTGGAACGCTCGCCCAACTCAGCAGCACAACCGCTGATTACTGGGCCACAATTGCAACAATTTTCATTTTTCCAATTCAAATTTTTTATCTTTTTCGTATTTTGCATGGCACGCTTTGATGTAGCTGAAAAAAATCAGAACAGTTTTTGACACCTTCGATACCAGAAGCAACAACAAAATACAGGCAAATGTTGTTTTTGCTCAAATGCTCTAAACCTGTTTGATAGGCCTTGAATTAAACAAAAAATGTGATATAATTCATATGAAGAAAGTAATATTTTTACTTATGAAAAGTCTAACAAAATATAGGGAAAGCATCGTCTTTAAAAACTGCTCGGCATATTGGACATAGCGCTTTTTAATATGTTAAAAACATTGCTGGAAAACCTTAAAATGTTTGCATGGAACGATGTCACACTAAACAGATGAAATAATAAAACGGCTTTCTCGCTTTATTTTCTGACATTCGGCTGCCTTATAGTCACATTTTATAGACAAATTTTCAAATAAGGCAGTGGCACTGTGGGTGGGATGCATGCAATAACACCATACACAATAATTCCAATTACTTGAACATTAAAAAGCAGTTTCAGAAGTGAACTAGTGTTATTTTATTCTTTTTCTTTTTCAAAACGGTTATAATGCCACCAGTGCATAATTGCGAAAGGAGGGGAGGGGGCGGTGGACGCGAGCGCGACGTCACGCGGCGCGGCGCGGGGTGGCATGCCGGGGACTTTCAAAATTGTATACTTACAAATCCGTCCATTTAACTTCTTCATGTACTACTTTTTGTCAAATGTAACTGGGTGACTACCTACATATGTGTACTATTTTGCTTTATTACTCAAATTGTTAAGTTTAAAAGTTGGCCTTATTGCTCAACGAGAAATGAAATAAAGCAAATTTGTGTTTTTTCACACACACACAACACAACACAAATTTGCGTTATTACCGTTTGTGTTATTTCACCCCCCTCCAGATGATGTGTGTCGATGCTATTCTCGCGGGTCTTTTCCATGATTTCACGTACCAGGTCTAAAGCCGCCTGATATGGCCCAATCATTTCGTTGACGGTGGGCTTCAGTCGTTCACACAATAGATATGCTCAATAAGACCTTGAAACCTATCCTTAAAAGGCTGATCCCGCTTTTGTTGGCGCGTATTTCGGGGTCATCTTTCTTTTGGGTTAGGCAGAGCACACTTAAATTACAGTCGCCGTACATTTGTTCATCTATCCATATTCTGCATAAGAGTTGATGCATGTACCTTATTTGCTGCTTGACGCCGTACTTGAATCAGTGAACTGCGTGATTTTAGGTCTGCGGTTAACTTATACAAGAAAGGATTAGTGCATATTATTCAATGAAGAACATTCACTCATATCGACTAATCTCGTTTACACATGGCCCACACCAGTGATCGGACTTAAAAATTTTGTGGGGGAATCTGGAAAAAATATGGTAGATTTAAAAAAAAATGTGGTAGATCTCAGGTTTTGGATCAAACTTTGTACAAAAATTAAAAAAATTCTGCAAGGTTTCACTTAAATTGCAAACATTTTAATTAGAATCCAAAAATAATTAATTATAGTATAATAAAGTGCAAGATTGAAGTTGCTAAAAATTGCGTTGAGTTTTGGCAATTTTTTTCCTTGACAGTGTAAAGCAGTTCCTTCTATATCAAGATATTTTTCGAACATATTTTGAAAGATTTATGCAACCTTGCGGAGTGCTACCAGCTTTTCTCTTTATCACATCACGATGTAGAGAAATGTGGTACGTTCCCGAAACCGCTACTTGCGATTTGCCGATTTTGACAGTTCTCAAGTAAAAGTAAACAACACTTTAGAAACTTTAGATGCACTAAAATTTGCTAATACTCTCACAAAAATCGCCGTCTTTTAACATTTTCGCTATTAATTTTTTTTATAAATCATATATTTTGCAATTTAACACAATAAAACCACGTTTCCTGTCGAAAAATTTAATATTGAGAAAATTTACTATTTTACAGTCTATTTTATCCTCCCATTCTGCCTGTTATTAGTGTTTAGTGTTGGACAATTTTTGCAATTACGTCGAGCAAAAATAAAACTACTAAAAAACGCGAATACATATGTGGTAGATTTCAGACCTTGTATGGTAGATGCTCAAAAACGTGGCAGATCTACCACAATGTGGTAGAAGTCCGATCACTGGCCAACACAGTGAGAGCATCAGTGTTGCCGCGAATTATTTTTAGTGGTAGCCAAATTCCTTTAAAAAAAGGGCTAAAAAAGAGCTAAAAAAAGTCATTGTGGCTAAAAATGGTAGCTAAAATTTTTTACTTACATATACATAAGTATACACGCAAACATTATCAATAAGTAATGGTATAGAAAAACAATGAACTCTGGAACAAAAACAAATATTTTATCCAACCAAAAACCTTTTTGTATAAAAGGAGAAATATACGAAACCAGCTTGCTCGGCTCCATCAATTGTTGATTGTACCATCAGGCTCGAAGCATATAACTTACCAGCATGCTGGTACAATATTTATTTCTTTAGAAATGAGGTCGAGGAAAGATCGAAATGATTAGAGCCGAAATTTCATAATTTTTCTACCATTTTGTCAAACATTGTTTTTTTTTTTTAATTCACAACTGCAATATCGAGAACTTAATCTTCCACAAACACGGCTTTGACTCATATAGTGCAAGAAATTTTCGCCAACACACTTTTTACTTGGAAAATTGAGCTAATTTCACCACTCACGACACCAGCATGCTGGTACAATCATAAAATTTAAAATAGTTTTTGAAGTCGCACCAACAGCTAGTACAATCACACTACAAGAACATAAGTACACGGTCAATCGACTTGATGGGCCATTTAACAAATTAAGCATATTAAGGGCCATACACTTATCTATTTTAAACTATAGATAGATCGTTAAGAGATAAGTTAACAACCCTAACACTTTTACAGTATGTATGTATAAAAACGTTAAGAACATACAATACATGTAGGTATATATATCAGTCTTTCTTAGTTTAAAAACTCATCTCCTACATAAATGAAAAAAAGAGATCAAATTTAGCAAATACAACTATTTCATGCCAAGTATAAATAAATTCTCCAAAGGGCTAAAAAAAGGGCTATGAGCAATTTTAAATTTATGTGGCCAAAAAAAGTATGTGGTAGCTAAATCTAGCCACCAAAGGGCTAAAACGGCAACACTGGAGAGCATGTATGTATAATGAGTATGTTCTCAATTCTCTCATTGAGGCTCTAAGGTCGGTTTCATTCACGTTTTTAATTTTCATTGACGTTTTTAACGTTATTTGGACGTTTTTTGTATGTTGTTGACGTTCGGACGTTTTTTGTGCAAAAAATGACGTTTTTTAACTTCCCAGTAATTTTTCTCTGTTACTAAATTTTGTAAGTAGAACTGATTTTGAATTATTTTCTTAATAAATCTTTACAAGCTTTGTTTTTTTTGCAGCAGCTTCTTCAAAAGGTATTTATTTTTTGGACGCGAATGATTTAAATACGATGCAAACCAAGCATGCGTGCATATATTTTTTGGATTCTTGGACTAAGGATCCCGCGTTCAAAGGCTGGTTTTGTAAACACTTGAGGTTACGAGACTTATCGCAATGTTTGCAATTGCACATTAAAAGCCAAATCAGGAAGAGCTCATCTATTGCAAAACGCACGTTCGCAAAAGCACAAAAAAAGCTGGAGCAGCATAAAAAGTTAGAAAAAAGTAGCCGACTTTTTTAAGACTTTATTGAAAATGCAATGAATGCAAAAAAGGCTGAAATATTGCTATGTTCCTTCTTATCAGAACGTAGTTTAGCATTTTCAACAACCGACCACCTAACCAAATGTCTACAAGAGAAAACAAAATATTAAAAATCAATGCGATTCTTTAGCAATTCAAAACTTGGACATTATTACCCTGGAAAATAATGGGCTATCAAACTGCATACTCAAAAAAATTCTTAAAAATCTGAATAAAAAGATGATAATGTAGCTGAAACTTTGCAGATTTTTTTATAATTTTTGCACAAAGTTTGAAATGTGGATTTATATCTTGTTTGTTATATAATGAGCTAGGCCTTTATGGAAAAGTAATAAACATTAAATATACAAAAGAAAAACAGCCACAATCCAAGGCGAATTAATATAAGGTGATAGCAGGAGTACAAAAACAAAAATTTACATGTATTTTGTTTTTGCTTTGGCGGCATAAACTGTCAAAATCTGTAAGAGTGTGTGTAGAAATTCAAAGAAAATTTTTCAGTTTGATATCAGAAGCCGTGCGGCGAAACACATACACAAAATCAGCTGAGCTAGTAACACCACCTTATATAAATTCGCCTTGCCACAATCGATGAAAATATTGATGACGTAATCAGGTGATCACAAGTGTATATATGTATAAAATTTTTTTTTATATTAACGATCTCAAACCAGTTTACAATGAATTTTAAGTGCGCTCTGCCGAAATGACATTTTAATATACCTTACATATATACTTGTGTACCTTTGTATACAATAAAAGTTTAATAAGAACAATTCTGTGTGCATACATTTGAAAAAGACGTTTTTGGGTAGGAAATGACGTTTTTTCAGACCAAGAGGGACGTTTTCTCATGCCGAAGACCTGGCAACACTGATCGCGGCTGCTTAGTTTTCTCTGAGGTGGTTGCACCGAGTTTGGCACAAGGTTGCACATTGGTTGTGGTTTTTATGCTTATTGCCAACACGAAATGAAAATTGCAGATGTACATGTCGTGCAAAAATTAATATTTTTTACAACATTGTTTAGGCAAATAACTGTGCCCTAAACTTTGAAGCTCCTACAGCATAAATTCAGCTCTCTGTCTTTTGGTATCACCGTAATTTTGGGTATAACAACAATTACCTACAATTTTTGTATATGAGTGAAAACCTCTCAAGTGGGTCACCCAAAATTGGACGGTGAAAATTTGTTCGCGCAAATCACTTTATTCGGTTTAGAACCATAAAAAGAAAATATTATTTGAGCAAATTCGAAGTTTTACAAGAGTTATTGTTATTACCGTTTTTTTGATGAATTCAGTAATTATTTATTATCCACTGATTCATAGCATGTATCTTGCTGATTTTTTCCACGATAATAGTTTGTTGGACACGCTTTAGGCCGATTGTTTCAATTTCTCAAATAATCATTATTTTGTATAAAATATATATTTTTTTAATTTTTATAAACAAATGGAAATACTTGTTACTTCTCGATCAGATTTTATAATAAACTAAGCACTTTTTAACACCCCCAAAATAGTTTGCTACTTGTAGCAGTTATGCTGCATACCTGAACGAAATATAATCCGTTCCGTCGCACTCCGTGCAAGTTTCCCTGTTATTTTTCTTTTAAATAATGTATTATCGAATAAGGATTGATATTCAATGATTGCGATTAAAAAAGCTGATCGAGAAGTAATAAATATTTCCATTTGTTTATACAATTAAAAAAAAAAATAAAAACTGCGTGTTTAATTAACTATTATCGTGGAAAACATCAGCAAGATATATGCTATGAATCAGTGGTAAATATAAATAATTATTGAATTCATAAAAAAGGTTAAAAACAATAACTCTTGTAAAACTTCGAATTTTGCAAAATTGCTCAAATTATATTTTTTTTTATGATTGTAAACCAAAGGTTCCCAAACTTTGTTTTCTTGTAGACCCATTTAAAAACTTTACTGGTTTCGGTGGAATCTTGCTGCTCCATTTCTAATATATTCCCAAAACTTGTCAAAAAATATGAAGATTAGTTCTAACGATGTAAATTTTAATCGCGGGTGAGTTCCAAAACTAAATTCGAAGTAGCAAAAATAAAAGTAAAATATTTTTTTATGTTCTATTTATTAAAGCAATATGATTCCACACTTGCAAGTTTTAAACACAGAGCTCGTAAAGCCATTAAAGTACTTTCTCGCTCTGAGGAGTTATATTTTTTTAAGAGCACGCCGAGCGATAACGTTATTTACATTCTCTTCACCATAAACTCCTCGCATGTTCGGCTCACTAATGAATTTGCATTTGGCGTATTTTTAAAATAGTTTATTTTTGCTGGTAGTATAGTTTTTATTTTTATCGCTCCGAGTTTTAAAGTGATTAGAAGAATATTTAGCACTCACATTTTTAAATCACAAAACTTAACACAACAAACCCTCAATGCTTTTTATGCCAAACTTTAAATTAAGAAACTGATAATAGAGAAAAAACCGAATCTAGAAAAATCGATGACAAACAACCAATCAGGCAAGAAGCATAAAAAGTGTTCCACCGTCTCATCCTCTTCAAGGTAGGATGGGCAAATGGAGTTCTCATTTACGCCTATTATAGTCAGGTGTTTGTGCCACGGGAAGTGACCACTCAGCAGTCCAACAAGTTGTCTGTAGCCCCGTCAGCTCAGTGAGAGCAAGAAACTAGATAGACCTTATGAAATTTAAGGGAACATGAATTTTGCCCACTTGCATCCCCTCGAGTCTTTGCTGAAGTATTCACCCAGTTTCAGATGGTGGCTTCGATGGCCGAACTAGGGACTGCTATAGCTGGTTGCGGATCGAGGAATGCCTGGTCTAAACCTACTGTGACCAAGTGGTCAGATGTCTCATTGCCATACACTCCCGAGTGACCTGGCAGCCAGAGTAAAGCAAGCTCGTTATGTTTACCAACGTAATTTAGTCGAAATTTGCATTGCCCCGAACTAGTTTGGAAGTAGTTAGAGAGCGCTGCAGACATGTAAAATCCTTTCCCTCCACCTGGAAGACCGAAGCATATTCCGCAAGAGAAAAGTGAAGCTTATAACCATTAACTTCGATAAAGTAAAGAACCAGAATTGTCAATTTATTCTTACACCATAGAAAATTGTTCCGCCCCGTCTCACCACGGAGCAAAAAGTTACCGATTGGCACACAGCAATAGCCGTGGATTTTCACTGAATATAGTAATAAGCGGCCTTATACTATGTTCACGTTGAAACTTTAACTCGAGTTTAACGTTTTGAGTTTATGAAAAACTGTCAAGTGTTCTCATTGGGGTGTTTAATAAACTCAAAGTTTAATTTGTCATTTGTTTGTTTACTTATTTTATTCACATTATGCCTGTTCCCGTACTACAGGATTTAGATAGAAATAGTCCGAACTAGCCGTGATGTAGAATTCAACCGTTTAGCCATAAGGAAATAAAAAATGTAGCTAAATAGAAATTTTCATGCTGATTTCAACCATTCCAAGATTATTTGGCGCAAATAAAGACTAAAGCCAATAAAAGAGGTTAAAATTTAACTTTTATATTTTTTATATTTATAATATCTCGGATACTATTTGAGCGAACACAAACGTATTGATGCTAATTTAAAGATAATTTAAAACGCCATTAAAAAAATATATTTATATATTTTTTGGTTATTAGGCTTAACAAATATAGAAAAGAAAAAATTATATACATCAAGTCAATTACCCCCTAATTACCTTTATTTTGACGTCGTTAGTTTTTTAATTGTTCAGAAGATATTAATATTTAAAAAAAATCAAAAAATTTATTTGTAACCATTACTTCCGCCAAATAATTTTGGTAGAGTTGAAATCATGTTCAATGTTCTCCAACATCTTCTTACACGCGAAAAATGATAATGACTTTTATACGTATGACTTAAAAAATAAAAGTCGGTGACTGATTTTTATTGATGACTTTTATAAATAACAGTCTTCAATAACTGTTTTTAAGACGTATAACGTAAAAATAAAAAAAAACTGTTATTTACATATTATTTAGATAAAAATCAAAAATAATTGTTATTTTTTAATTTTGCATAAAATTACAAATACAAATTTATTTAGAAATTTGATTCTCGGTGGAAAAAAATCGATTGGTATGTATCACTTAGCTGAAGAACATCTCCTCCATAGTGAATTTTTCAATGACAGTTTTCATCAATACTGTTATGTTCGGTCCTTGCTTAAGAACCCTTGATTGTAAAGTCTTAAACGAATCTAATCGATTAAAATTTTTTTGTCGACATACTGGGTCAGCAGTTTCCTAATCGGATTTCAGATTCTGAATCAGCAACCCCAAAAATCCTTGAGGAAAACGTTTCGGATCGATTGTGCTTTTTTGTCGCCATATTGTCTCCGCCGTTTTGAATTTTTTCAATCTGCCCTCATATTGTTAAACAGCAACTTCAAAAACCCTCGCAGAAATCGTTTCAAGTGAATCGGATAGATTTTAGTTTTTTTTTTCGACTGTGGTATCCGACATTATGAAGTTTTAAAATCGAGCTCTAGATTCGTAATCGTTTAGTCAAATTCTGAAATAGGGCGTTCTTCGAAAGTTTTCTGAGATAGGGCGTTTTCGAACTGGTTGACGAGATAGGTCGATCCTCCACTCAGGTGACGATATTTTTTCGCAAAATCTTTTTCTATCGAATTGTTTCATGTTTGACAGTTTATAATATAAAGTTTTATTTTTATCTTCTACTCTGGTATCGATTATATCATTAGCTGATATTTTAATAATTAAATAGATTTAGTTTTAATTTTAAGAAGAGAAAATTTTAAGTTTTTAAATGTTGAAAGTTTATTTAATAACAATCCAAAAATTTTCTTTTTCAATAACAAACAAATTCATAGAACAATAAATTTAACTCCAAGAATTATAACAAGTATAAAAACATGCAGTTAAATACCCTACATTTACTCCCCCTCCAGTAAAAGGATAAATTAATTAATACTAAATGTTATTTTTTTTTGTATTAGGAATGGTTAGTGAATTAGAGTTTTGTGTTATACCAGAAATTATATTTGCAGGTTTGAGCAAATCTACTAAAACCGTTCTAATTTTATTTCCATGTTGAACTTTGAATACATTGTTATTTTTCGAAATAATTTTAAATGGTCCTTCATAAGGTGATTGTAATTTTGACTTGTGAATATCTTTAACAAAAACGTTCTCACAAGTATCCAAATTTTTAGGAACAAAAGAGTATTCTTTACTGTGATGTACAACCTTTGATCTAACATTTAAAAAATATTTTCTTAGCTTAGGAAGAGTTTCATTTGTATTATCAACTTCATTATTATAACTGTTCGTAACAACTAATTCACCCGGTAATCTTAATGTTTGTCTATAAACTAATTCTGCCGAAGAGCATTTTAAATCTTCCTTAATAGACGTATGTAATCCTAATAATATCCAAGGAAGAATTTCAGACCAGTGGGTAGAATCCTCTGAAGCAGTTATAGCAGTCTTTAATGCCCTATGAAATCTTTCAATCATCCCGTTTGATTGGGGATGGTACGGAAGTGTGTGAATTTTGTGTGATCCTAACAATTTTGTTAATTCTGTAAACAATTTTGATGTAAATTGTGATCCTTGATGTACTGTTAGATGAAGTGGAATGCCAAAACGAGGAACGTAATTTTGAAAAAAAATGTTGTTGCCATTAAATTTGCTGAAATATCCCTAAGTGGATATGCTTCTAACCAACGTGTATGTCTGTCAATGATAGTTAAAATGTAACGATTTTCTTTTGACACAGGTAATTGACCAAAAAGATCCATATGAATATGTCCAATCGTCCAGATGGAAAGCAAATTTTTTGCACAAGCGTCTTAGTATGTTAAGAAATTTTTGATTTTTGACAACTTATACAAGTAGAAGTCCAATTATTTATTTCTTTGCGCATATTAAGCCAACAATATTTTCATTAAATCAATCCTCTATTTGTACGGACACTTGGATGTGATAAAGAACGAATTTGATCAAACATGATTTTTCTCATAGAATTCGGAACAAATGGTCTAAAAGTTGTTGAGAAATATCACCAAATATTAAGATTAAGTACTGGAATATTAATTTCTTTTAAATTACTGTTGGAATTTTGGTCAGATATTATGTCATAAAGTGATTGATCTTTTTGTTGTTCCTCGAATAATGTTTTAAAATCTATGTCTTGAGCTTAAATCGTGTTAACATCTGGATTATTATGTTTTCTTTTCCAGAAATGTATTGAATGTCGCCTGTAAATTGTGCAATGTACTCTAAGTGTCGAATATGGCGAGGTGATCTGTCTGATTTAAAATCTAGAATATGTGTTAAAGGTTCATGATCAGTGTAATCAGTGAATGTTCTACCTTCTAGAAAATGTTTAATTGGATTGTATATTGCTAAAAGTTTTCTGTCAAATGTGGAGTAATTCATTTCTGTAGGGAATAATTTTCTTGAAAAATATGCAAGTGGTTCCAAAGTGTTATTACTCATGTGTTGCAAAACCGCACCGACTGCTACATTCGATGCATCGACAGCAAGTGATAACTTACCATTTTTATGAGTAAAGTCTTCTGTGTAAAAAGTTTCTTCAATTGAATTGTTTAAGTTTATTTTTAGTCGCTAATGTTAACATTTCATGCAGATGACTAAGCTCTGCTGCTAACAATTTATCGTATCTATGGTAATAATTAATCATGCCCAAAAATTTTTGGAATTTATTTATTGAAAGTGGTTTTCCAAATTTACTATTGCTTCAACTCGTTCGACAGAAGGTCTGATTCCTGCACTTGAAATTTCATAGATTAGAAAATCCAATTTACTTACTCCAAAAATGCATTCACTAGGTTTAATATTCAAACTATACTTTTAAAGTCTTTCAAATACAGCTTTTAAGTGCTCAATATGTTGATCTTCATTATCACTTGCAACAAGAATATCGTTATTAAAACGTTGAAAGTTTATGCACTATTTCGTAGTCCAAAAGGCATCCGTACGAACTCAAACACTCCAAACGGTGTATTATGTACATATATCTCCTTCAGCTATCAGTGTTTTATGATATGCACGAACAAGATCAATTTTTGAAAATATTTGTTTGTTCCTTAAATCAATAGTCAAATCATGAATGTGAGGTAACGGATAACGATCTGGAATAGTAATACAATTAAGTCGTCTATAATCTCCACAAGGTCTCCAATCATTTGATTCTTTTTTATGCTATTTTAAATTTAATTGGATCAAGACGACGAGGTTTAGAGAAAGGTGTTACCCCTTTTGTTTCGATTCTGTGAACCGTTTGGTGTTGCGCTGGTTTAGTGTAATCTGGTTCACAAGTAATTGGAGGAAAATCATTTAAAAGTTTAGAAAATTTATTTTCAGAAATTGGTATCTTTATTGAAAATATATCACAAAAACCCAGTTGATCCAGAAACTTTAAATTTTGTTGTTGAATCAGTAATGTCTCTATTTTTATTATCAACTAATATACCTAATTTCTTTAAAAAGTTAGCACATATTATTGGTGTTGAAATATCCGCTAATATGAAAGGGAATTCAAAATCTTGTCTTAAACCCAGATCAATTTTTAAAAGATCTGAATTTCTTTTGTGATTTGAAATTTGAAGACGGAATGACCGAAATGATTACACCAGTATCGATTAAAAAATTCAATTTATTTGATTTATCATAAATAAATAGGCGGCGAGATGGTTTAACTTCATTTCATTATTAACCACCGTCAGAATGGAGCGATCTAGTTTAAAATATTAGAATTTCCTTCGTTTTTATTTGTGTTAAAATTAAAAGATTGAATGCATTTTAAAGCATTATTTTAAAATTTTCTATGATACCAACAAATATTTGGGTTAATATCGTCTCTATACCTAGAAAACTTTCTTTATTTACAACGATTTCTATCTCTATCTCTATCTAATTTGTAATTCATTAATATCTGCTATTATTTTGTTAAGATTTTGGTAAATGGCTGTAGTCAACTCAGTTAAATTTCTAATGCATTGTTCAAGAATATTATTATTATTTTCTACACTAGCAACATTAAAAGATTTAGACGAGTGGGGTTTATTTATCAAATAAAATAATTTATCTGCAAGAGAAATAATTTCTTGAGTACTTTGATTATTACAAGAAGTTATATGAATTTGTAATTGTTGCCGTAACTTCCTACTCCATAATTTACATAAATAAAAGTTCTTTACTGACCATTGATTTGGAATCTGCTAAAGATTTCATATGTCTATAAAGTTCTGATGGTGACCGATCACCTAGTTCGGTATTTGAAAATAATTGTTCTAACCTCTTCTCTTCGCTAAGAGAAAATCTTTCACATACAAGGAGGCGAATTGATAAGATCAATAATTTTAGAAATTGACTCTCGTTGAAGAACAACTAAAACGTTTTGAAATTTGATATTATCATCATGTATATTGTTTATTTCGAATTGTCCTTCCGCAAGGAGAAACCATGCTTCAGGATAATCTTCCCAAAAATGAGGCAACTTAGTAGATTTTTATAAATTTGCGCTCAAGTTATTTTGATTTGCAAAACCATTAGTTTGTATACTTTGTGAAATGTTTAAGTCTGAAGTGTGTATTGGGTTTTCATGTTGATTTTCTGTTGTTGTTGTGAAGTTGCGTGTACGTATTGGCGATCTTTGCATTTTGAAATAAACTGGAGACGAAGTGTACAAAATAAATATAAGTAATAATAATTTTAATTATCACAAATAATATAAATAATATTTACATATGTATATATTTATAAAAGAAAAACATTATTAAAAGTTTAAATGAATGTTAATAAAAATTAATTAAATTAATATAAAATTATTTGTATCAGTTAACGTTAATAATTCTAAATTTCTTTTAAAAATTTTGGTTTTAAAATTTAATTATATTAAAAATAGTAGATTGATTAATCTATAATAAATTATAAATTTTGTTCTTTCAATTTACGTAAATAAATTTGTTAATATTATTTAAAATAAATTAATAAAGTCTATTTTACTACTTTTTGTATGTATATGATGTTCAAAAGTGAATATAATGATTATTTATTTCATATTAAGTGAACGAAAGACTTAAGATACGAACTTGTATTGAAACAGTTTTGTTTAATATTAATAATAATAATAATAGATTGGCGCTTACACATATGTTAGTGTTTGGCCGAGCTTCTCCTCCGACTTGTGGCGTGCGCCTTGATATTGTCACACAAAGCGGAGGGACCTACAGTTTTACGCCGACTCCGAACGCCGATTGTATTTTTATGAGAAGCTGTTTTTCATGGCAGAAATACACTCGGACATTTTTTCTATATTTTTTGCGATGTTGCTTTGACCAGGGTTTGAACCCGGCTGCTGCGGAGTGCAAGCGCGCACTGCTTACCACTACACCACAGCAGCAAATTATTAAATTAAGCTAATACAAATGAACGTATAATGATAGAATACGCCACAATTTAAATTTTAAAATATAAATAAGCAGTAAAAGTTATGTCCGTTCCAAAAATATCAACAATGCAGCACACCAATCTGAAGATTCATAGATCCTGAAAAGTAAAGTGAATAATTGTTGTAGATTTGTTTCATGACTATTTGATTGTTACGTCTGCCGTCGTCAATTATTTTAAAATAAGCGCCAATATTATGCTGAATTTTGTTATTTAAAAAAAAAATGTTGTTAGTCGACGATTCTGATAAACGATAACAGAGCTGTTTCTCGATTGGAATCGACACTATATCGTTTTTGCGGGTTTTCCTGCTGCTACAGGGGTAAATGTGCGTCACAGACAAGATATTTGCTGCCGTTGGTGGTGATAGTTAAAGAAACAAAATTGTTGGATTTACCATTTTATTCGTGTAATTGAAAATAGACAATAAGTTTTCCTCAGTTTGTTCGTCCAACGTAGGTTAATTTGCGGAAATGTTTCGGTCGGACTCAAGGTTTTAACTAATTAATTCATTTGTCCAGAAATTCATTGCGTCGTTAAATATTTCCAGAAAATCAGGATCACCATTATACCATTAGCTGATATTTCAATAATTAAATAGATTTAGTTTTAATTTCAAGAAGAGTAAATTTTAAGTTTTTAAATGTTGAAAGTTTATTTAATAATAATCCAATAATTTTCTTTTTCAATAACAAACAAATTTATCGAACAATAAGTTTAACTCTAAGAATTATAACAAATATATATGTATACATATATATTATATATAATTATATAAAGAGAAGTCCCTTTTTTTGTAACAGGTAATCTCGCGAACGGCTGGTCCGATTTTCATGAAATTTTGTATATAAATATCTTTCTTTTCCGGTTCGACAAAATCATATTTATAGTCAGATTTGCTTAAAATTTGGTACGTACGTACTTTTTGCCTAGATTAGCATCTAGGATCCTTTTTTCCGCGAAGTTGGCCAGGGACCGATCTATTCGAACAATCGTATCTAGGTCCGATTTGATTAAAATGTTGTACGTAGGTAGCTTTTTGCCGGGATAAGCTTATAGGATCCTGTTTTCCAATTTTCATGCAATTTCGAATATAAATAGCTTTGAGTAACCACCATATTATATATTATATAGGCAAGATTTTTTTGCGCCAATCAGAAACAACGGATACAGCCAAAATATAATCCAATATATAAAAATCTCGTGTCACGGTGTTAGTGGTCGAACTCCTCCTAAACGACTCGACCGATCTTTATGATTTTTTTTGTGTATATATGGTAGGTATGGGAATCGGATGTAAAGTATATTTCATACCGCTAGGTGCAGGGGGCGTGGTACCTCCAAAACAAACCGAATTTTTCACACTGCATATCTCTGGAAGTGTTCATGGTAGAGTACTGGAACTTGGTACGTACAAGATATATAAAATCAGTCGCATAGTCATGAAGAAAGATTGGAGCTGTCAGAAAAGGGGGCGTGACACCTCCCATACAAACCAAATTTTTCATACTACGTATCTCTGGAAGTGTTCATGGTAGAGTTCTGGAGCTTGGTATGGAGATATAAGAAATAAATCGCATAATAAATTGGAGCTATTGGAAAAGGGGAGGCATTGCACCATTGAGTATATCGAACTCTCCTGTGTTGCGATTGGCCCAATGGATGTGATTTTCCTATATTATTATGCATTTAAGTTTTAAGATATTTCGTCTGAAATAAGTATATGTATATTGCATTTCTAAGGAACAATGATTCGCGCCCATTTTGAAATTGCCACCAACTATACTGTAAAGCTTCTAGGACAATCACTATAGAACCGGGTCATTGTTGTCGCCAGGGAGTGAAGAGGAACAAAATTATTTAGGCTTAATGATATAATTGAGCCTAGTTAGGTACAAATCGAGTAAGTGGTTACCGAGGTACACCTTTGTAGTTATAAAGTGGGCGGGCTACGCCCAATTCCTAAAAGTCTATAGCAGTGTTATTTATTGTTAGTAGAATTTTGTAACTATTAGCTCGAAATAAATTAGCGTCCTCAGCTATTGAAATATCGGAGTTTTCGTATTTCATAAATTTAGTCCGATTTGAATAATTTTCACAAATTGCTTTTCCGTACCAAGGTTATTAAGTGCTCCGAGTTGGGTGGAGATTGATAAATCGGTTACCGAGATACACATTTGCGATCATAAGTGGGCGGCGCCACGCCCATTATCAAAAAATTTATAATATTCTAAATTTTTGCTAAGTAGTTATTGCAATCGTTGATTTTAAGTGAATTAACTCCAGTAATTACTGATTTATCGCAGTTTTCGTGTTTCTGTAAATTACCGCTATATGGCAGGTGGGCGTGGTTATTGCCCGATTTCAAAGATTTTCAACAGATTTCTTAGCCAGGTCCTACCCAAGCCTCGTACCGAGTTTGGTAAGGATTGATGAAGCGGCTACTGAGATACAGCATTTCATCGTAAGTGGGCGGAGTTACGCCCATTTTCCAAAAATTGCATAAAAATACAATTTTTTTACCACAATTCTGCTCCACATACTTATTTTCAACAATTTGCATCAAATATTTACTGAAATATCGCAGTTTTTGCATTTTTCGAAAATACCGTTATATGGGAGGTGGGCGTGGTTACAGTTCGATTTCGCCCATTTTCAATACCAACCTACCTTGGATTAAGGGGAAACCTACACACAAAATTTCTTTGAGATATCTTAATTTTTGCTCGAGTTATCGTGTACACGGGCGGACGGACATCACCGATAACAGTTAAGTCTTATGTGTAGTTTTATATCAGAATCTCATTTTTGCGAAAAATGCAGATAAAGTGTATTGAATGTAAGCCCTGTAACGTGACTTTCACTTCACCAGTGTGGCCCAGGCGCACTTAATTTTTATACCCGAGCGCACTTGTGCAGAAGGGTATATTATCTTTGTTCACATAACGGATCGAGATAGATATGGAGTAATATATACATAAATGCTCAGAATGAATAGAGAAGTCGCGAAAGCCATGTCTGTCAGTCCGTCCGTCTGTCCGTCTGTCCGTCCGTCCGTGTACACGATAACTCGAGCAAAAATTTAGATATCTCAACGAAATTAAGTATGTGGGTTTCTATTTGTCCAAGGTAGGGCAGTATTGAAAATGGGCGAAATCGGAATATAACCACGCCCACTTCCCATATAACGGTAATTTTCAGAAATACGAAACCTGCGATATTTTAGTAACTACTGAAGATTATTCACTCAAAACTGATATTTACAATAAATTTTAGACGAAAAACAAGAATGTTATAAATTTTTGGAAAATGGGCGTAGCCACGCCCACTTATGTGTATATCATGGTAACCGCTGCACCAATTTTTTCCGAACTTGGCACAGTTGTTGGTCTAGTACAGCATACCAAATGGCCGAAAATTTTTAAAATCGGACAATAACCATGCCCACATCCCATATAACGGTAGTATAGAGAAATACAAAATCTTCGATAAATCAGTAAATATTAAAGCTAATTTATTCAAAAGTGATGCTTCTAACAATTCTTTACCAGGAGATACGCTTATGATAAAATTTTGGAAAATGGGCATGGCACCGCCCACTTATGATTACATATACGCATCTCGGTAACCGTTCTACCAATTTATACCAAACTCGGTATGGTTATTGTGCTTGCCACATAAAAGCAAAACGTTGATTATTGAAATCGGACTAAAATTACGGCCGCTTTTCATATAACGGTAAATTTCAGAAATGCTTGAAACTTCAATATTTCGAAATTTAATTTAATTTAATTTATTTTTATTTTATTTTTTAATTTATTCAAAATTTATGCACCCCGGCTTACCATGTAGCGGTAGCTTTCGGAAAGGTGAAAAACATATATTTAATATTTGCGCCGGGTATTTAATGTTCGGCTCCGCCCGAACTTCGCCTTTCTTAATTGTTTTTGTATACGGAGGAACATACGTAGAACTCTCAGCAAAAAAAAAAAATTATTAAAAATCAACGCTATTTCTTGGCCACTTTATATTTGTACCAGGGATGGAAAATAATCATTATTTTTTAAATTTTAACCAAAAAAATCAACTAGTTGTAATCGTCGTAAACCAGTTTCAACTATACTCACGTATTTGTGTTCGTACGTCCCATTGTGATTTATGTATAACGATTTTTATTTTTCGAGTTTAACTAATAAAGATTAAAAATATTAATTAATAGTTGAGTTTTATTTTTTCGCGCAAAGGTAATTATTATTACTTGATTTTTTATTTTTCGATCACAAATAATGATTATTTTATAATTTTTATTTTTTCGCTCAAGGATAACCATTACTTAAGAATAACGATCATCCAAAAAACCCAAAAGCTATACCAGCGTGATTTCCGCGGTATCCTTTACAGAGGTAGCGACACCGTAATAAAAGAAATAAGTCCCAAAACTTTCAGGTCAAAATTTCAGAAAGTTGCGTCTGTATAGCCTTTTCAATTATATATATACTCATTATTTTTAAATGGAAAATTAAAACTCAATAATGATTATTATCTCTGAGCGAAAAAATAAAAATCATAAAATAATCATTATTATAATCATTATTTGTGTATTTATGGAAAAATAAAAATTAAATGATAATCATTTGCATTGAGCTAAAAAATAAAAACTAATAATAATTATTATTTATGAGCGAAAAAAAAATATAAATCATAAAATAATGATTGAATCAAGGAATGAAACCGATTCAAAATAACGTTCCGGTTTTGGTTTCGGTTTTGCAAAGTGTTTTGGTTTCGGTTTTGGTTTCGTTCTTCAAAATTCCTCATACAAATCAAGGATTTAAGCTATTAAAACATTTAGAAAAATTAAAAATATTTCGTCTAAATTTCGATCATTTCCCTCGGGGTACGCAGTTTTATAGCCCATGGAATTTAAGTATAACCAACAATATGCAGCTAAAAATTCGCCTTGATTTTTTTGTTTTTTTTTCCGGCGGTCTTTTATGTTTTTTTTGTTCTTTTAACAATTGCCATATATAAGACCCGGCGTTGATTATTTTTAATTTTTTTGCCAACAGTCAAGAGTGGAATTACATACCTGTCCATTTTTTCTTTTTATTTAAAGAATTATTTAAAATATTTAGGCAATCAAAAGCCCTCAAGATTCCAGTAAAATGAGTTTTGAATGGAGCACGATATGTTCGCATTTTATCGATGTACATTCATATATAAAAGGTGAGCATTAAAGCGTTCGAAAATTAATGCAATAAAGTATACTACACTTTTTCAAACAAAATACTTTAACAAAAATCTACCAAAATATACCTTCTTACCAACCCAAATTTTTTCTGCCAATTTTGGTAATAATTTACCAAAGTGGCAACCCTGATTACTAGTAAAGTGGCACGCACAGTGATCAGACATTTAATGTGCGTCCAAAAACTATATAAATTGTGCCTAAAAGAAACGCAAGATGAAAAATCAATTTCCAGTGATTATAAGAGGGATGCTTATATCGTTTTTTTTGTATATCGTTGCCTTAATTCACAAAGGCCCTAACCAACAAAAGGGGAGGCATGTAACTACGTTGTTATTGGAAGTACATAACACTTTAAAATTTGTATGGAATTAATATATCTTACCAAAATCTCTAAAATCAGCAGTTTCGAAAGAAGTGTTGGTTAGGGCGTTTGTGAATTAAGGTAACGATATGTAAGTAGGGGAAATTATCTTACAGTTTTCCAGTGATTGTAAGCGGGAAAGGTTATAAGCGGGGTGCTTATAAGCGAGAAATACGGTACATAAATATGTATGTATGTACATACATTCACCTGTATAAGAATAATAATTATGTTTTCGTACATATGTATGCATGTCGGAAGAACTTTTAAATATGTCAGCAATTTTCAATTTCTTTCGTGCTGTTGTTGTACAGCGTTTTCCAGTGTTGGTTATTTAGCCATTCAGTCAGTTGAGAAGTGTCTTGTCATTGCCTTGTCCGAATCTTTGTTTGTATGTACATAAGTATGTGTGTAGCTCATAACCTTGTCTAATTGCTCCTCAGTGCTATGTATTCTTAAAATCCATCATGAGCACAGTTCGCTCGAGCGTGAAGGTTAGGGTCACTTCTGACCCTCAGACAACAAAAAT